>NC_089147.1:27223832-27909213 GCF_009819655.1 Sylvia atricapilla
TATCTCATACCAACCATGTAAAGTTTCCACTATTTTGTATTTTCCAAAGCCACAGATTACACCTAGAGGGATTATTTCTTTAAAACCACATACTACTCTCAGATATGAATGGGGCACTGTTAAGTTCAGCACAATGCTTTAAATCCCACCATAATAAGGATTTGGACGTGTGCTTTTACATCAAAACAGATAATGCACAATACATGTAATGAGAATTAGGCTTGCACATTTGAGGGAAGAAATAAATCCCTGAGGGCTATAATGTCAAGCCTGATGTTTGGGCACCCAGCCATGAACTGGGGCGAACTGCAGCGGAGGGTTTATAGCAAACACCAGCTGAAAGCATTCTTGTATTCTCACAGGGAAGACAGCAGATATCTTTCTCACTGATTCAACATTTGTAACCTGCACTGATCAAAAGCTCAGAACCTTTAAAGAACCCACAGGGCAATAAAATATAAAACAGAAAAAGAAGAGGTGGATTGAGTACCAAACACATCACAAACCCAGCCGGTGGCTTAGAGCAGCTAAAGTGAAACAGGGATTTGAAGTATGCAAACAGAAACTAAGGATTGCATGCAGAATGCTCCTGATTCAACTGCAGTTTTAAAGCTCAACATAAGAATCTTTATTACATCTATTTCCTGGCTATACAGGATGATGATAAATCTTTAATTCCATATTATATCTGCGAACGTATCCACTTTTTCAGTGTTTTTGATACAACATAAGAAACAAATACATTTATCCATTAGCAAAAGCAGTCCTGTGCTTCCATATTCTACAAATTTAGGTAATATTTATTCCAAACAAAACATAAGCTAATGATTATGGGTATGAAAGGAAACAACTCCTTTACTGCATCATTTAAGGAGAATCAAATGTCAATCAGAGGGTCATCCAAATAAATTGCTCACAAATTTCAGTGCTATCACAACATTATACGCTTTTATCCACTTACACAATCAAGTAGTTATACAAGGCTTGAAACTCATCACATTCACACACCCAATAAAGTACAGGAAAGTTGCATGAGCAGAGAGTTTTCAGGTTTAAACACATCCTTCAGGATTTTGCACTGCTTTTCCTAAAAACATGCTGATTTGTTATCCTTCTCATTCAAATGCCTCTCAATGACAGCATTTTTTTTTTAGTGATTTTTAAAGTAAATGTGTTAGAATATTTTAGGACAAAAATATAATATAGGACATTCATATTAATGCCATTTTAAAATATTATTGGGTTATCAGGAAGAAGAAAGCTGTATTTTTCACAGGGTGTTGCCTACCTTGACCTCCTCAGGGCTTCTTCATCTGGATCTTGCACTGTAGAAAAAAATGTTTCAGTTAAAAAAACAGAAAGAAAGGAACTGGGTTTATGCTATTTAAAATTCTTTAGAAACTTATCAAAAGCCTGACTAAAGGTGCATTCACACTGACTTTGCAGCAGTGGAATTTGTAAGAACATCATGAAGAGGAGCAGTTCCCTAGGGACAGGAAGGAGGCTGTTAGGAGGAAGGTAGCTATTACAACTACTTTCCCATTCATTATTAGCAATGTTTCACAGATGTAGGCAATGATTCTACAGAGAGGTCTTGCTGTTTTGTACAAAGCAGGAGAGACAGCAGCAGCACATTAATGGGGGAAGAAATACTAAATATTTCCCCCTGATGTGGGGAAAGGCCCTGACCTTCCTTTCTGTATATCAGAAACCACCTGTGCGCTTAGTACGGGGTAGTCAAAAACATTTCCATAGGCAACAAGGTTAAAGCTCTGTGATGTTCATGTCAGATCTAGGTTTAGATAACAGGGCTGATACAGGCATAGATTCCATACAATCTATGATTTTTTTGACCTCCAGAAGTCACTTCTATAAAAGACTGTTACAGGACACATTTTATCATGTGTTTATCATTTTTGTCTAAAGAGTGGACAGCTGTGTACATCTGTGTTGCAGGAAAACCAAAGACTGCACTGCAGAGACTCGATCTGTAAATAGGAATAACTATGGGGTCCCAAATGCTTGTTTACTGTATAATCTGTTATATTTTCATCGTGAGACACCTGGCAGATCAAAGAATATTCTTAATAAAGCATAAGGTGAGATTGTTCACTGTGATTTCGGAGTTCCCTCAAATTACATCCAGGATCTTCACCCTTGCTGACAACTACATGAGCCTGGACATGAGTCTCCCCTGAGTATCAGTGGCCAATGGCAGGGCAGCGAGGAAAGACACGAATCTAAAATCAGGATGAGGGGGATGTCCTGTCGTTCACTTACTGTACTCGGTTCCAGTCATCTGGGCCAGGATGCGGAAGGACTTGGACTGCAGGTTGGCCGAGCGGCGGCTCCAGTCCTCGCTATCATCCTCAGGCTTGTTCTGAGTTTTAAGCACGGCCTGATACACTGGAGAGGCACTGTCCACATGAGGATCCTTTAGAGGGAGGGTGCTGCAATTCAGAAAGGGAAACATTGGAAGCAGCTCTCTGGTATCAGTTTCTCTCCCAGCCATCTCCAACATGGCTTTGGAATGATCACTTCTTAAAAAGATACATAGATCAGTTTTATATTACGGCTCGTTCTGTCTCTGAAAGGGCCTGTTATTCAAATCTGCTTGGAAATACCTGTTCATGATTCTTCAGCCAGTGAAGGCACACAAGAGTTACAGTGGTTAGAATAATATGTGGTGATAAAGGAGAGTAGGCCAGGCAAAAACATTTATTTCTCTGACCATTTTGTTCCATATTATTTCTTATAAAAATGACTTTGTGTTGGTACTGTTTTATGTTTTCTTTAAATTACATTGTTGGGCCAGCATATC
This sequence comes from Sylvia atricapilla, assembly GCF_009819655.1. NCBI lineage: Eukaryota > Metazoa > Chordata > Aves > Passeriformes > Sylviidae > Sylvia > Sylvia atricapilla. Next base: position 27,226,654 of record NC_089147.1, read on the forward strand.
TTAAGGTTGTAATTAGAAATAAACTCATATTTCATTATAAAAATAATGTGGTAGGCTTTTATAGATTTTTCTAGAGATGATTCTTTTTCAAACTGAATTAAACTTCCATCTGCCATAGTCTGGATTTATTGTGTACTAAACATGTGAAGCACACGAAGTCTAGACTTGCACCCCAGACTTGCATATGTAAGTAGTACCTGAAATCTTTAATGACAGAATGTATCTCAGGGTCTTACAACATGCTTAATCATCTTGCAAAGTGATATATCCAGTTGTGCAGACCTAAAATCAAAGCTACACAGGTCCGTAGCACAAGTGAGGTAACCTCTCTCTGATTTATTATGCAGGCTAGAAACAGGCTTAGTAACTTAATAGCTTTTTTTTTCCCAGTGAAAATAACTTCAGCATAGCAGAATTAAAATTAACTATTAACAGAACTGCAGAAATATACACTGAAGGGATGATGTGTGCTTGGAGCAACTTGGCTCCAGGGCTGCTCTAAATACAAGGTCTATTTCTGAAGCAAGTGATTTATTGTAACAGCTTTATGCTATTCCATAAAGAGCTTTGCAAGCAGCAAGCTCAACTTCATGAAAACTGAGAAACAGTTCTGTTAAAAGTTAAGGGCCATTTGGTCCAACAGTTGCTTCCTTGGTTCAGGCTCCAAGTTAGTGCTATGTAAGATACCACTGTGCAGAGAAAATCCACAGAAAACTTGTGATTTGAAAAAGCCAGGAAGTATGTCTGACATCCTACATACAGTGGGATGAAAAATGTTACCAGGTAGCTTTAAATATCAGTATTTCTCAGCTGACACACTCTTCTTCTTCAGCACTGTGTAATATACACTGCTTCCATGGATTTACATATAATAGCTTGTATTTATGTTCTTCATAACCCCTATCAATGCAAACTTGTCACATCCTTGAGGAGCCACCAAAGTCCAAACCCCAGTTAAGGTTTTTGGGTTTCAGCACAATCAGCTGTGGCATGGAACATGGCTTAGAAAGGTGAATTTCGAGAAAAACTTGGCTCTTCAGTTTAAGCTCTGCCACAAAACATACAAGCTATGCAAAAAAGTCCCTCAGTGTGAAAGATGGCTTGTGGGAGGAAGCAGCATTTTCCAGCTCCTGTTTTAGCTCATGTTTCCTAGACCACAGGCCTTACAATATCCAAATGCTAGCAGGTACAGTAGGCAGAATGCAGACTTGTTTATTTTGGGAAGGCTGTGCCATCAGTGGCTTCCATTAGTGCTGCTTCTGTGTGCAACAAGGGACAAGATGGTGCCATAGCCTTCTTCAGGTGGAAGAGGAGAGAGGGAGCAGTAGTACTCCTCTTCTGGCTCATCACACATGGCTGAAGGGGTGCTGAGGCAGGAAAGAAAGTGCAATAGTGAGTTCTGCCTTCTCCTACCTTCTACAGGAATAGTCTTGCATGGAAAAGAGATTCTCTGTAGTACCAACAGTAAGTCACAGCAACACCCTCGAGACTGGTCTGCTGCTACTTCTGACACTTGGCTATGCTGAGTTCTGTCATGTTTGTGTTCCCCAAAAGGTGACCCTGTTTTCAAGTCCCCAAGGTGCTTCAGGGTGCTTCACACCCAGAACCTGCCCCTGTTTGAACACCAGAAATGACTGCCTGATGTGGGCCAACAGTTAACTTTATGCCCCCACACTGACTTCTTAATCTTGTGGGAGCCTAAAAGCCTGCTGTATGGGACAGCAAATTTCCCAGCTGAACACTCATCTAGATGGATAACAAACCCCTGGACAGACAGTGCTGCTGATTTCAACCACAGACCACTGCGGCAGCAGCGGTGTGCCAGCAACAGACAGTTCAAATTCCTCTGCTTAAATCCTTTAGCTCAAATGCTTTCTTCTTATATTATGACCAAACAAAAAAGCAGTTCAAAGGTTTATGTAAAGATATGCCATGGTCTCAAGCATTGTTAAAGCCTAGAGCTGGAGGCTGGACCACAGATTTCACAGTAGCAATGTGTGGCATTAATATGACATATTAATATCCTTATGGTAGAAGATTAAGGCAGGAAATGGAGCTTGGTGAATTAACCTCCCCAGCAGAGTGAAACATGCTCATATAAATTGAACTAAATTAATGCAATACATTGGAGTATTTCCAACTCTGTCTTTAATTCAGCAGGCCTTTTTTCTTTTTTTAAAAAAATAATTATATTGTGGATGAGTAACTAGGACATATGAGCCACTCAGCATGGAAGTGTAAAATAGAGTGCATCGCTGATTATGAGCATTTCATAAACCTAAATGTGACAGTTGATTCTTACAGACAGCCTAAAGATGCACATAACCATGTTAATACCTCTGTTATACCTCTTTGTAATTTAATTTCTTTCCATCTGGGTGTCGATATGCAGAAATATCATGCATCTTTAAGCATATTACTTTAAATTGATGCTACTGAAAAAAAATCTCTTCCCAAATGGGTTAGGGCTGTTGGAGGTTTTTATTCTAGAGCCTAAGGTATTAGTGGTAGGAGTCAGTAAAAATTATTTTCCTTTTTCTTATCATCATTTAAGTCACACATTCTTAACATTAAAACAAGCCTTAATGACAGTCAAACCTCTCTGAATAAGTAGCAATGGAATTTTCTATTTTGGAGTTCATTATAAACTATGGTTTACCATGTGAATCCCTCCCTGGACTCATTATGCAGATTTAATTTCAGTAGATATTAAGTAAAAACTTAGGAACACTGCAGTGTTCTACCCCTGATGTAGACATACAACAAAATACTGTGACATCAGGTATTAGACTGATTCCAGCTATTTTAAAAAAAGCTCTAAGAGCTTTTTAGCTCTTTTTACCCCACAACCCAACAAACAGAAGTTAATGTAGACTGGTAAATAGCCAGCCAAGTTGACTTATTGGAGAGGACACACGAGACCTTAGTTTGTACAATCACATTATTGATTCTGCTACTTCAACTGACAGATCTTATTACTGATAAAGGTGCTGGATTTATGTCTTCATACAACTTGTGAACTTGGCTAAAACTGCATAACGGAATTTAGAAGTGGTTTGACAGAAATGTACTCAAAATGCACCGTCCACATAGTTTTACTGCAGCCACCTAACTCTTGGTTCTTGGTTTAGCAAGATCAATTAAAACAGCAAAACAAAGAGTAAGAAAATACATAAAGTCAGGGCATTCAAAATTTTCTACCTTTAAGTTTCAGCATGGAGTCTGAGTATGAATAATCCTGTCCTTCCCTTTGTTTCCCATGGTGATCCAGTAGGTGTGACGTATTTCTAAGTGACAAGAGCCTGACTCTGATCTGATGAAGTTACACCATCACTGATTTCAAATGGTCAAACTAGAAAATTAATTCTTATCTTAGGCCTGTCTGTCCTTCCTCACTGATAAAATAAATAAACTGTTTCCAGCTGCTGTCTGCCCTTTAGATGTGCAGTCTGAGTGTGCTTACCACCCTACATAAACTTGTGGACAAATGGAAATGACTAAGATTATTAATTAAGAACCAAGACCAAATTATAGGCTGATAATTGAGATAAAATGAATCCACACATAATTTGGTCTTCTTTTATATTAAAAACTTGTCATACAAATACTTCTGCATTAAGCATAATCTTAACTTGGACATGATTGATCAAGGAAGCTAAAGAACATCTTGGTTTCCACTGCAAATTAAAATTCAGAATATCACAGAGGGAACTAAAGGAAACTTATGAAAAGGACCCACATAGTCAGCGTTAACTTTATAATCATCTGATTATTTAAATATGTAATTTTTTAAACATTACTATTTGCATCATATAATGCTACAGCATCTAATAGAAAGTGCCAATATATCATAAAATGTCTTCTATAATCCATGCCTATGAAGGATGTGAACCCTTATAAAGAACACAGATAAACTTGTTTGTACTTCACTAATTGGAAATACGAGTCTACTCAACACCTGTGGAGATTCAATGAATCATGGCCAAAGCCAGCTAAAGGTATTGCTTGTGATTCATCATGAGGGAGAGCTGTGATGAACAATGACATTGCATTGGTGCAAAAAGTTAGCAGAAAAGAAAAATAATTATAAAAAAGAGAGAAAAATGGACAGCAAAAGGGAGCACAAGCAAATAGATAAAACCATCCACATTTTGAATAAGCCTGCAGCTCACATATGGAAAAGAAACTACACTAAAGTGTGTTGCTATACCTGTATTTTGGTGTCATATCAAAGGAAGGCAATTTCTATTTTGGGCAAGAGAGAAACCTGGCTACATTTATTGCTTATGTAATTTCAGTAAAGTTATTACAACTCTGGAGAACTTAATCAGGTAAGATTTCCAGAAACATGCATTGGAAAAGCAGAGTTATTAAAGATCAGTGGATTTTGCCATAGTCCAAAGGGTCTGTGTAAAACACATGTACTGTATGTACACTGGGGATAGGGAAAATACAGAAAAACACTCCATTCTGAAGAATAAAACAGCAGCCAGTGCAAAATAAATATTTTGCATTCTTCATGTCTCAATAAAAATTCCATCCCCCTTTCCTGTCCTTTCTGAGCTATGCTTATAATCGTGACTATTATAAATTATGGTTGTCAGGAATGAAAAGCCATCCAATATCATATACAGAGCATTAGATACATGTTTGTGGGGTTTGCCAGCTCTAGGAGGAATACTAAAAAATCTAGGTTAAATTAAGGTACCCCTGACCATGGTAGGGGGGCTGGAACTAAATGATCTTTAGGGTACCTTCAAACAACAAGCCATGTTATGATTTTCTAGTGATCCATCCTTTTAATTTCAAAACACAGAAGTGCTTTTGGACACTATCTAGGGTCGATACGGATTTTTCATGTGCAAATATACCCCAGGAAAAAAGAAAGACTCCAGGAAGAGCAAATGTGTCATGCAGGTAGGGATGTTACTGTACCATGCAGAGAAAGAGCATTCCACAGAAGGAAATAATCTTACCCAGCAAATTCTCCACCCTGGGCTTGTGCCTGGCCTGCAATTGCATCCATGATAGCATCCTGGGAATACATGCTGATCGGGGTGTTATACTGCGCGTGAATTATGGTGGCCTTGCCGCCAAGGCCCTTCACCTCAATGGGTTTGTGGGTAGACAGGGCAGAGTCCTTCAGGACATTGGGGTTGAAACGCTCCGTGAAGTCCGTGCTGGGTTATGCAAGAGTGAGGTTCCATGGGGAAGGGAGGGGAAGAAAGGAGAGAGGCGTGAAGTTAAGTGAGGGAAGCACCACCAAGAGAGGAGTGTGCATGTCTGTTCATGGCATCTCACCACCAAAGCTTCTCATCAGAGAAGGGAGGACAACAGAAGTACCAAGCCACAGCAAAAAGATGGCTGTGCTAATGGATGTCATTTTTGGGTTGGTTTACATTGTATAAAGAGGAAAAAAAAAGGTGAAATAGCTGTCACTGTATTAAAATTTCATAAAAGATCTTAAAGCATTTGTGTGATATTTACACAATAAGGTTCTGTTGTTACATGCATGTATACATCTACATGTATATATGCATGCCCACGGGACATACATGCACAGAGCAGAGAATTCCCACTTGATTTTTTCATTCATTTGTGTTTTCAGAAGGGTCTTACAAAAGTCTAGAAAGTACAGTGAAGCGAACAGATATTAGGTTCTCTATTATTTAGAAGGTTTCGGTACTTTCTGTCTGTTATTAATCACAGTGAAATTTAGTACTTGCATCTTTTAATCTTCAAGGATTTCCTCACAAAGACTAAATCTTCTCCAAATCTCTGTACAGCCAGCCTGAAGTGTTGCTATGGCATGATAAATGCTCAGTTCCAGATCAAAATATGCAACACTGCAACTAGTAGTAAAAGTGCAGTTGGAAGAGTTGCAGCCTTAGTTTCCAGTGACTCCATTTACGAGGAAAGATTTTATATTTGACAGACTGAGCCCCGAAGGCAAGCTAACTGAAGCTCCCATGACAATAGGATGAGTCAGTTTGATGTCAGACTGCAGCCAAAGAGCAGTTGGTTGTCTTGCAGGGCTGAGTTGTGCATAGTCCTAGTCCTAGAGCTAGGCCTGAGCAGTGCCCAGAGTTCCAATGAACAAGCTGAACCTCAGCTGTCAGCCAGGTGGCTGGTCTTCTCCAACATATGGCAGATCAGGTGAATCTTGTCTGCTGTTCCTGTCCTGCCAGCAGCAGGAGGATGCCAGCAGGAGACACTCCATACACTCACCAAACTGGACAAAACTGGGGATTCTGTCCTTTGTGAAATAAGAGATATTTCATAAATGTTTCATTCAGAGCTGAACCCAAAAGCTGGAAATAGGTATTTCTCCCCCTGCAGAAGAAATGCTGAAGCATTTAATTCCATTTGATTGGAACAATTTTCCTTTTCAGTTTAAGACATTATACTGTAAGTTTATTGGCTAAGATTGTTTTTCTTTTTACACACACAACAGTGTGCCTGTTAACAACGGACAGCCCCAGAGGGTGAGAGTTTAAACTGAGCCCTCAACCCAGCATGATGGAAAAGGTAAAATCAAGTAAGGCTGGCAGCCATCTGACTTAATTATCTGGAGATTATCACAGGTGCTGTGCCACCTCTGAAGCCAGCCAGGGGATCCCGCTCTGTTTTCAGCACTTTGTTTGGTGGGATGCCCTGACTGAGGATGGACAGAGAGAGACAGTCACATATCATTGCAAATCCTTGATAGAACATTGACAGCCACATGCACAAGGACCAGAGACACACAGGTGCACATGCTGCATTATAGCCACAGCCTTCAGTTGCACATGCCAACATTATAAGGGAGGGAACTAGGAAGTGGCATTATACATTCAAAAAGTGAAAATTATCTTTTTACCAAGACATACTCACATGTAAAATACATCTCCCTGAACTATTCATCAACTCTGACAATTCTATAATTACACTGACATCATCTCTTGAGGAGTGATGTGCAGAGACATGCAGGTTGCTGTACTGAGCATGCATATGCCTGACTTCAACAATATCTCTTTTCTTTGTAATACCCTAAATAATCACATAATAATTATAAACACACAGGTCCTCAAGATCTTGAATTTAGTGTTCTCTTTCTTCCACACTGTTGGAAGTACCAAAGAGATTCTAAACCCAAGATCTGAGAAGATTGTGTGAAGGAAAGGACAGAGGTTAAATATGCCACCTTTAAAGAAAAATGTTCTAAGCAAGTTTCCACAGTCAGTTACAGAAATCAAAGCCACTAATGTCAGAACAGCCTACACTTCCCTCATGGTAGCAGCAGGAGTCATTTGGGCTTTCACTTGTGGTCTTTAAACAGTTTTAGTGATGTCTTTCAAGAGGTTTTAGACATATTACATACAACAAGTCAAAACTTCCACTGAAGTTAACAGGATTCCCATAAAAATAACAGAAAAAGTACAGCTTGCCAACTGCTGAGTTCTTTTTCTAACTCTGGAAGCAAACAGAAGATGTTAGTGCTTGTAAGGGGTGTTGGGCTCTAGGACAAAGTGGTAGAGGTAAGGCTGCAGAGACAGCACCTCTGCAAAACTAATGGGATCTTTCTCCAACGCTAGAAAAGGATCAGGAAAAATAAATCCCAAAGCCAGTAAGATTACGAACAACCCTCTAAAGTGAAGACAATCCTGTCAGAATAATTATTAATGTAAACTGGCTAGGGTTTTTCACTCCAAAGGAGTTACATCATCACATCCACACCTCACAGAAATCATCTGAGAGTGCCAGATCAGTGTAAATTATATGCACTAAATAATATTTTAACTTTATGTATTCTACTACTTTCAACTTCATACTGTCAGTTTAAGTTTGACATTTAAGTACTAGAATTATTTATTTTATACTCAATTTAACTCAGTCTCCAGCAATTTATGGATATCACCCAAGTCAGAGGCAAAAAGCAAAAGTTTAGAGACAATCCTCTGCCCCTAAAATACTTAAAAGGACAAAACTGAGTTTTGTCTCTGAATTCTCCTAAATAAAGCAGATCAATCACATTTTCAAACCAATAGTTATCTCTTTTTTGGACAACAGATTTATCAAGGTAAATCACTCTGTAGAATTTTTTCCCATATCAATATCTTACTCCAACCTAAATTTAAATTTTTGCAGATTTAGAAATTAATTTAACACTGAAACTAGGAGTATTTTACTAATAAACACCAAAAAAGGCTCATATAACGCTGTCTGAGAGCATGAAGATGACTTAAGAGTTCAAGAGGACTCCAACCTTTCCATAGAAGCAAAACCACCTGAAAGGCTGTAGAAGTACTGAGCAGGCTCAGGTGGCAGCTCCATTCACAGCATTAGAGCATCACCAAGAAATGCCAAGCGGGAGCACTGCTGGATAGCAGGGACAGCGCAGGGCACCTGCCACACCAAGCAGATGTTTAAAAAAACACTTGCACTTGCAAGCAGACACAGCAGGAACACAGGGGATCATGCTACCCCAGAAAACACATCTTCACACACACACAGCGCCACACAAATATCTGGCACTACACAGAGGTGATACTAACTTGGCAGCGGTGTTGGTTATGACCTAGAAGAAGAGAAAGAGAACAAACAACATCAAAACCAACCACACAGAAAAAAAAAGTCAATAGTCTGTAGACTGCAAAGGGCAAAAGATATTTACAAAAGATCACTACAGCTCTTCTCAGACCATCTACAAATAAGAATGAAAAGTAAATGTATGCCTAAAAACCCCAACATGATTAAGAAAGGAAAAAATGCAGGGATTATAACTGATCCACCAGGACTTAGTGGGGTATAATAGCATTTTGGCTGACCCTCTAACATGATTGCATTGCTGTGCATCCTCAGAAGTACTACTACCAAAGTGAAAGGAGGAGGGATCAGAGGGAACAAAAAAAAAAGATTTTCAGAGTATAGTATTTTCTCATCTGAAAATAGCAAATGAGTGGTAGAGACTATATTTTTCTCTTAAATATTGAATATTCAGGGATGAAGTCTGTTCTTCTCAGGACACCCTCAGAGTTGGTTTTGCAAGACTGATTTTTAAGTCTTTTGCATGCTGGAGAAGATTCAAAGGATATACTGGTAAATGTTTTAAATCTAAACCTAAAGAAAATGCCTATGTATATAACAAAGCATTTGCCTAGATATGGCTACACCTACATCATGCCAAGAGGAGTGTAAGCCAATAAACTTTGGAATAGTCATTCCTAATGTATTCCACATGAAATGAAGCAAGCTGCACATTACATGTTTTTAGGGATATCCATATCAGGATACTTTATTCCATCTGGTATGTGTACAGTATGAAAAAAAGGTATGTTCACACTCCATTCCTGCATCTCTGCATAAACCAGCGATGGTGCTTGCACAGTAATTCCAAAGTACTGTAACACAGGATAAAGCTGGGAGTGCAGAGCTGAATGTGCTCAGGCTGGATGACAGTGCTCTTCCCAATAACTCTTTACGGTGGGTTGTACAAATAGCAGTAATGAGCTGTGATGCTTATTTAACTCTTTTTTTGGCTCCCCAAAGCTTGGAATACCCACAATTCTGCTCTTTTCTTAGTTAAAATTAATCATATTTTGTGCAAAATAAAGAAGAAGAGATCCAGGGTCAGTCAAGAAACTTTTCTTCTTACTTAGCTGCATGGAATGTTGCTAACAGAACTGGGCACTGAGGATTCCACTTTGCTGCTGTGACATTTCTGTATCTGGGACTGATACAAAATACGGGACAGCAAAGTTACACTGTTAAGAGAAACATTCCAAGTGGATCTGGCCCCTCCTGCTTTTTCCTTGCAGAACCTTTGATATTACTGCTTCTTCCTACATATGATGCTTTTGCCTTGGCTCATCCAACAGCACTTTTCATGACCAAATGAATTTGACCAATTTGACGCTAATAAGCCAAAGCTGCAGTAAAGGCTTTGCACTTCTGCCTTTCCATGGTAAAGCAATCACAGATCACCTCTGCAGCTACTGGTCAGACTCTCCAACTTGAAAATATTCTTCCAGCTTTATAAACACTACATAAAGCTAAATGTATCAGTCTCTTACAGAGACTATATCCATATATATATCCTACATCAATTTTAGGTGTGTGTGGGACAGCTGGACCCTCATTTACAATGAAACCAAGTGTAATGGTATAATTTTTAGACTCACCCAGGCTTCTACTGTACATCTAAAACAACATTTTCAAGGCAGAACTACCAAAACCCTAAAACACACTTTAATTAAAGGAATATAAAAGTATGTCCAGAGAAAAGAAACATTATGTGCACACAATAAGAACATCTCAGCTGTCACGTCTCAGTAAAGACTTCTGAGATATGAAGAGGCTGCTTCCTTCAAAAACAGTAAAGCTTTGCTTTCTCCTTATGTTTAGGATGTGATGAGAAAATTCTTCCCAGTTCAGAGCCACACATTATTTTAGTTTGATTCTATATAGGGACATGTCTGGGACACCCAGCTTGCTGCTCACAGAGGTCACACAGTAAGAGGCCAGTAATCCAAGCCACCTGGCACGTACTTGGGGGACAGGTATTTACTGCCCTTGACCTACAATGTGAAAAATAACTCAGGATGGAATGAAAGGGACGCACATGTTACAAACTATGACTCACTGTTCATATTTATTCATACACTCCAGAGCTTTCAGCACATCACGTTCCACACTCCTAACAGCCTATCTTATTTTTCACCTTGGGTCAGAGCGATAAAGCTTTAATGTAAAGTGTATCAGACAAACAGATACTTTGTTATTCTTCACAGATCAAGGAAATAATCTCAAAATTAATTTCAGCTTCTTGACAGGATTTTCCAAAGGGTTTAGCTAAACCTGTAACAGCAATACACACAATTCAGTTTAAATCATTTGGTGAAAAGGGCACAGAACTGAAACATACCTTAAGATCACTCCTCATGCTTGAACTTTGTCGCAGCTTTTACCATACAGCTAAGTGCATGTTTGTGAAAGCAAAATGAATTCCGTTTTGGAGCACCACAATATCACAACCATGTCGTATTACATGGTAAGAATGTTCCCAACAAAGACCAGAGCTAATTCTGCAGTGCTCACAGTGCTTCCTTATCCTCATACATGCACTGTGGGATTGAGATTATCAAGGATGCCACCAAGTCCCAAGATAATTACAGGTTCCATGTTTTCCTTCAAAGAGCAGGAAGCAAGATGGATAACAGTCAAGTGGGAGTGGGAATGATAGCACTATTGAGCTCTGAATTTTCTCTGCATGTCAACAGAGATGTACAGTTCTCTAAATCTCAGAGAAGTTACCTGACAAGACACATTTATTTAGTGCTTCTGGGCTCTTTCATCTTTTCAGCATGTTCCTGCACTGCAGGATAAGGGTTTTTTTTACTTGTTTGTTCATCGGTGTTACAAATGGTAAAGGCACATAGCAGTTCCCTAAAATTTCCTTCAAACTGAATAGAAAGGCTGACACTGACTTTGGTGAATGATGGATGCAGCTGTGTAGTAATTCTGATAACAGTCACAATGTTGAGCCATCCAAAATTCAGCCCCTTCACCCTCACCCCTGCAGGTATTAAGGAGGGTTATGAACACAGTGGAGAAAGACAACAAGATACACTCCCAGGAAACTCTGCATATTGAAATAAGAACTGGTGTTCTTCAGACAACAGGAAATTATGAGAGACGTATTCTGAGGTTTATTTTGCTGATCTTGCTTACTAACTGAAATAATTTTCTCTTAAACGGTAATTGCTTTACTTAATTAGCCAGTATGAGAAGGGAGGATAGAATTTTCTCAGATAAGTTAATTAGGATTGTTAATGTTAAGTGCTCAAGAGAGTGGCAGTGAATCATCGAAAACTGCTTGAATCATCTGGAACAGGTGTATAAGCTCTCTTAATAGGATGGAATATCCCTACTTTGCTACAACTTTAAACCTCTTGGTTTTACTTTTGCAAAGAGCTTCTGCAAAGGGATATAAAGTACTTGAAGATATGCATTTACTATCAGACCTTGAGTGGATTGCTGGAATTTTCTGGTTTTCCTTATGTAGCCAAGTCCCTAGTGTCAAAAAACCACTTTTCCCCATATTCTTATAAAGAAATTTATCTTCATTAAAAAAAAAAAAAACAAAAACAACAAAAAAAAAACCACAAACAAAAACACAACCACCAAAACCACAAACAAACTAAAAAATAAGATTTGTTTGATGATTTATACATGAAGGCAAAAACATTTAGGAAAACCTGTTTCTTACTGCTTTTTATCATGTACTGTAGTCCCGGCTTCTCACTTCACAAACCTACTAATAAAACAGAGGACCTGCAATATAGGAATATGGAAAACCCTGGCAGCATGGGATCAAACTATCTGGGCAGTATCTGGAGATCAGTCCTTGTTACCACAAAGTTAACATTAAAGCTAACAGATGCAAGACATTCTTCAAACCAGAGGATTCCAAATATTGCAGTTCTGACTCTTTTTGCATAGGAAAGCCAACACATTAGGGCAGGAATTGCAGCAGGACACTCCAGTAGCTGAGCATGTCAGATTTGCTGGTCAAAGCCATTTCTGTTTAGCAAAGTACCAAAGATCAGGTGTGGTTTATAGCAGCCGCTCTGATGTCTGGCAGCAGTACTGGGTTCTCTGAGACTCCCTGCATTAGTTAGAACTGCAGAGTGCCACACCCCTGAGATGATTACAGTTACTTCAGCCCCAGTGTTCCCCCTCATGCTCTGCTGACCATTGCCAATCCATGCTGCACTTCAGACACCAACAACCATTGTTCTGTAATGGCAATGTGGGTATGTTTTGGGGGCTACTGGAAAATGTAATGATTGATCCAGACCTTAATCACAGTTGCCAGAAAACGCACAGTAGGGTAAGCACCATTACATTCATTGTTCAGCAAGTTCAATACTTATTGAAATAATTAAAGATGTTACCATGTTACCTACCCTCTAGGAAGTCCACCTTCCGAAGCCCTTCGGTTGAGACTCAATTTATGCATCTCAGCCATTTCCCTCAGGGTCTCTGCCGAGTAAAGGCCAATGGGGTTGTTATACTGCCTTGCAGGGCTCAGCTGGTGCGCAGGGCTACTGCCACCAGCCCCGGCAGGGCTTGCTTTGGAACCTAAAGCGCTCTTGGCAGGTGAAATGTCAGGAGTCACAGACTGAGAGGACATGGAAGATCTAACTGTGGTAGTCTTTAGGTAGGAAGAGCTATTTGAAAGGCTGATCTCTTGCTGGTTGAGGTAGCCTGAAAATGTTCCATTGGTTGCTAAAACACTACCCATAGGCCCAGTCGCTGTGTTAGTTAGAGGGCTGAAGTCTGTTCTGTTGCCATTGATTTCCCAAGCAGGTTCCTGTAGCAGCAAACATGCAGGCCAAGGAAAGAAAAAAAGAAAAGAGCAATCATAGAACACATGCAAAAATAACATATCTGCAATTAATGCTGTAAACACAGCCATAAACTAGCAATAAATAGATTGGAGCCAGAGCATTCAAACTTTCAGGGAAGATTTTCAACAAAGAAATGCATTGTTTCAAAAAAACAGAAGCAAAACCAACTCAAGCTTTTTTTTTACTAGGTTTTAGTTGAAATCAACAAACAAAGCTTAACATTAAGAGAGTCTAGTCAACCTCACAGCAATAATTTCACATTAGGTAACATTGTCCATTAATTTCTAGGATAATTAAGAAATCTTTAAAAAAAAGTCTTGAGGTAAGAATAATTTTAGATCATGTACAACCATAAAAGTCAATGCCATTATTATAAAGACACAACGATTCTAAACCACACCATTCTGTTTTCTATGAGTGCACTTGAAGTTATGGAAGTTATGCACTGCTTTCCTGGGCTCTGGTTCATGCTGATCAGGCCATGCAGCAGGGTTAGCAGAGACATCAACACGATTTGAGGACATGAACTGCTCCACAAAGATGTTGCTCCTATGTTGATGGTTCCTGCTTAATTTCCTTTTGAGGGAATGTGTGCTTGCGTATGTAGGTGTGTGTGTGATGCTACAGTCCTGTCCCAGATAATATTCCTAACTGGGACAGCAGGAAGTCTTGCTTTAGCCAAAGGAATCTCTCCTACAACACCTATACCCATAGAAGTCTGTGCTTGTGCTCAGATCCAAAACAACCTACCAAAAACTTATCCTGGAAAAACACAGTCCAACACTTAAGTTTCCTAAATGGTTCACTATGAATGCTCCTTAGTGAAACCAAAAGAAGAGGTGGTATCAAAAAAGAAAAATGCTCACAGCAAAGAGGCCCAGTAACGCTGGCTACTTGCTGCAGCTGAGGGACAGGGACAGGCAGGGGACATCAGCCTGAAGCAGGAATGGAACTCACAATCTGGCCTCAATGACAGCCAGTTCAAGAGCAGGTGGTGGCCTGTAGTGATGTTTTGCCTCATTCACCAGCTATTCAATCATCATCTTTAACACCTTGCACTCATCTACCCACAGCCTTGCATGAAATATAGGCCTGAGAATAATTTGGCCTCTAATTCTATACTTTTGCTAGTATTGGTTATCATTAATGTATTTTATTAATTTTGATACTATGGTTCATGAGAAAAATAAATATTTCTATTGCCTTTTTGGTTTTTCTAGATTGCATGTATAAATTTAGGGAGTATACATTTGAAAAAAAAATCAAGATAATATGCCTTGATTAATTAAAATTTATTGAAAAAAACCCTAAAGGTCTAAGGACCTAAATAATCATAACATTAAACACATTTAAGACATTTTGAATCAAAAATATAAAGCAGATAAAATTAACTAAGATAATTTTTCTTAGTTACTGATAAACAGGAAGAGATTTTAGCTGGCATTAATAGCTGCCCAAGGCTGTAAAAACAGATAATCCTAAAAGCATTTTCAGACCGTTCTTTTTTAAATAAATGCATTTGCAAGACATACTTTGGTCATTATACCCTGACACTGAAAACAGCAAACAATCCTTTCCAGTGGCCTACTGAAAGCTTCCGGATAGCATTAAATAATCAGAACACAGGGGTTCTCTCTAAAAATGTGTTCAAAAAGAGGCACAAATGCACAAGGCCATGTTCAAAAATCAAGTAATCACTTGGGCAAACTAATTTTACATGCCAGCACAGAGAGACAAAACGATTATTAATAAAAAATAAACACAGAGGTAATAGAAAAGAAAAAGGATATGCTGGAGTTGAATTAATTTGTTGCCCTGAAAACTCTGTGGCTTTTAGTTAACTGTGGGTTTTTTCCTATGCCAAAACAAAAGGAAATGCAAGGAGAGTTGATCATAAAGTGTCAGTTTCAACTGCTAATGAGAGAAATACCACATATTTCCCTAGCCCTAATGCATTTTCATAGTCTTGGTGTTACCAGACAGTAACAATAAGCAAAAGGGAAAGTTACAGGACAGTGGTAAATAACAATGGCTGATGATTTTGCTCCCTTTTGGCACGAATAGAATTCTGGGTTTGCTCCTCAAACAATCTCTAGCTGGAATACCAGCATCCTGGCAAATCAGCATTAGAATTCTCAAGAACCCAGCAGAGTCAGGTTAGTAATCTCCATCTTGACTTCATATTTTGGATAGTTTTAGCGTAGTTGTTTTCCCTGTGTTGGGGCGTGGAGGAGAATGGATGAAACAGGAAGTGTCTAAGGGAGCAGCTGTATTACTTCTTCTAAAGAACTGCTGCCCCATCATCAGCATATTTAGCTCTTCCCTTTTGTGACTAACAAATAGTTCTTTAATTCAGTTTATTCCTGGGAGAATATTGCAGAATTATTTTTTGTCTCCAGTTCAGTGTCAAAATCAGATCAATGCAGAGTTTCTGAACCCATTTCTGACTCTGAAGGGCAAATGCCTAATACTGAGCAGCAGCACTGAGCTTTCAGCATTGCATCACATGAAATGCAGCCAACAGTAACAAACGTTCCCCTGTTCCCCATCTCTCATCCCATTCTGTTTCAGTGGCTGGAAAAGCAAGCTGACATTTCCAGCTCTGGGATTCTGATGCTACCCCTCCAGCCGACCAGGAGAGGAGGCTGTGACACTGAGCAATGGGCTTCCCTCCAGAAAGATGCTGGGATTGTACAGCAATCCCATACTGCAGGAGAAAACTGCGTTATGTCAGGGAATGAGCTTAAAACTAATAAACGTAGAGGAGTCTCAAACCTTTTGAAATAGAAGGGAGCTAGGAATCAGTTCAAATTCCATTCTGAAATATTATTATTTCTTTATAAGAATCCAGTCATTTATGAAAATGAAAGGCAAATGTTCCTTCTTATGGATCAGGAAAGCGAGAAAAAAATTTCTACTGAGAGATACAAGACCAGGTTTTGCAGGTCCTTTCCCTTTGACAGCTCATTTTCTATTTATCTATTGCTGTGACCCTACAGCCATTACTCACCTCTTGCATGTCTGGGAGAACAATTTTAACAGTACACCAGTGAATTTGACCAGTCAACCTACTCAAGAAGCAATCATTGCTCTAAATTTTTTTAGAGGAAAAAGGGAACGGAGGCACCATGGCACTGAATGACTCTGCTCAAAGACATGGTCAAACTGCTTTTGGCTGAGTCAGATCCCTTCATCCTATACTCAACTTAAAAAAAGTCAATCATCCCCATCTATTTTCTTTTAGACACACACAGGCTCCCAAATTTGGCAGGAAACAAACCATAAATATGATGAGATCCTCACTGGGACTCCAAAATAAGTGTGCTCAGTACTGTTTCACGGAACGCACAACACATAGCCACATTATTAGAATTAACAAGGTTGTCAATACCTTCATGCAAATTGACAAATGTTAAAGCCATGCTTAGCCCTAAAGCTCCAGCTTGAATATTTTGAACTGCACTGAGCTGAATCTTCACTTGTGTTTTGTCCCCTTTGAAGAGCTGCAGGAACTCACTGACTGATTGATGGCTCAGTTTAAATCCTTGGACTCAAGCTTACTCTTATTGTTATTTGAATGCTTTCAACATTAACTATGCCCTTTCTTCCAGCTATGCCCCACCTGCACAAAAGACTACACTAAATCAAAAAGATGTGACTAAACTAAATGAAAATTGCTTCTAGTTTGAGATTTATGTCAGATATAGTGAAACTGAAAATCAACCAAACCTTATTTCCAATAATAACCCTACATCCTTATGGTTGCAGAACCTCTATCACCTATAACATTGATCAGGTTTGTGAAGAAATGACTGATCTTGGTGGTAAAAAGTTTGCGTGCCTCCCTAAAACAAAAATAAAAACAATGAAAGAAGAAGTGCATGCTTAAAAATTAGTGGAAGCTGCAATCACATCAGCAATAACATACAAGAGTATTTATGGTTGTAACTAGACTTTGAAGTTGCACATGCAGAATGTTTAGCTAACATTGCCATGCTTTAACCTTAACCAGAGAAGGGTGAGGAAAGCTTCTCTTGATGTATGAGGATGACACTGTCACAACTGTCTTGTAAAGCAGTTTTTTGCTGATATTTAAAAAATATCATCAAATTCGTTTTATGTGAACCATCAGTCTAAATACTGTCAAGCAGAGGTGTGGAGGTGACTTCTGCCTGTGTTACACAGAATTCTTCATTTCTACAGTGATACTGTTACCAGGAATAATAAAAGGACAAGCAAAGAAGCCTTGGTTTTAGAGTGTATTTACTGTAACACACTTTACTGCCATATCAACAAGACACTGTTTCTATCAATTAAGGATTTTTAGTTTGGATTTCGAGACTTCTCTGGTGGCTCAATGTTCTTTTCTCCCTTCCAAACAACCTGAAGAGAAGAATTCTTCTTCACTTAAAACTTACTGTTGTCTATTAGCATAGACAAGTGACACAAGTGCCACTCCTCTTGACCTGCAAAGGGTCCTCCTTCTCCAGCACTCTAATGCTACCTCCTCCTTCCCCTGAGTCAATGACCCTACACCTAAGATCTTCCTAAATACTGCAAGATAACCCGTTTCCCACCATACCTTCCCCTGCATGCCGCCCTTTTCCTCCGGCAAGGTCCCAGTAATTCTCTTTTCCAGCTGCTGGTACTGCCTGTAGCCTGTTCAGAAAAGGCTGCCTCCAGCAGCTCCTACAAGCCCTTCCTGAGCACCTTGCACAGAACTTTCAAATGTATGACAGCAAGCTTCTGAGAATGGGTGGAGTCCTTTGAGCCTCGTCTCTCTCTGAAGGATTAGAATAGGAAATGTAAAGTGTGTTTTTGGCTTTCATGCCTAGGGGTCTTTTAGGACCTTCAAGAAACCCCTGCAGTGGTTAAAGTTAACTTTTCTATACAGTAGATAGTTAAGAGAGGAAAGTATTTTTTGTGGTAAACAGCTTTGAAGCATGGTATGGCAGCAATTTTAAAACTAACACTTGGCAAGGAAGAAATGCACCTAAAATGCACCTAAAAGAGTAACAAAAATCCAATGCATATGTGCCTATTGAGGAAGGAGACAAAATCTGCATACCTGTGCAGGTGCCATAAAGCCCTAAAAGGTAGGTGTCAATCTTGTGTTGCTGAGTAACTCTGGTAAGATAGATCAGCTCACTGCCTTGAACACTAACAGCGTTCTGGGTGGGTCTTCGGGGAAAAGGAGAACTCCTTCCCCTTCCTGTCTCTATAACTTTGCTGGTGCAGCCAAAAACCAGTTTAACCAAAATAATGATCCATCACTTTTGTTTTAGGAATTTCATAGTACTGTTTGGTGACTCTTCCAATAAGTTCCTCCAAGATAACTTTAATAAAATCATGATATAAGCAGAAACAACTCTGCGCAAGATAAATTCTTGATTTCATCTTCGTTTGTCAAAAAAGTTTACAAGATCCAGTCTGAAATAATATTATTTCTGCCTCAACTAACAAATGGCCAGTCAGGTTAATTTAAAATTTCACAAAATAAAATTGAATCAAACTATTCCCCACAGGTGCATTCTCTTCTGCTACTTTGAACCTATTTGCAGCAGTTTCAGGGATGATGTTACCATCTGTGCTCTGAATTTGGAAAGCATACTGTTTATAAAAATTACTTAAGATTGATCTACAGAAGCTGGAACTGTCAAAAACACTAGAAAATCATCTAATTCCCTACATATTTTATCTTCAGTGTTTTTTATTTATGTGCATGCTAGGAATGAAACTGGCACTGACAGCAGGAATAAGTTGCAACAATGGAAACTTCAGCTCCTGTCCATTTATCTAATCAAATGCATCAGCAATACAAATGTCCTACCCAGAGCTTGAGCCTAGGGATATATACAGCATCTTTCAGGTACCCTTGCTCCTCAGTGTCTCCAAAGATACAGAAGATGAGTTGCCAGGTACAGTCAGTGTTTATTCTAAAATGAACATTTATTTTATGAAAGATGATGTGCTTTGACAATGGCAACCAGGCCATTCATTTCCTCTGCCACTTGCTGTTATTCATTAAATTGACTTATCCTCTTTATTTTT
This sequence comes from Sylvia atricapilla, assembly GCF_009819655.1. NCBI lineage: Eukaryota > Metazoa > Chordata > Aves > Passeriformes > Sylviidae > Sylvia > Sylvia atricapilla. The sequence continues at coordinate 27,246,096 of NC_089147.1, forward strand.
TATTCTCAGGTCTTCTGAATTCTATGATAAGAACACTATATGATGCAGGTTTTCAAATGTCCTCATTGTCCTCTTTCCAAATCAGTGTCATTTCAATTGCAGACAGCATGTGCACAGACTGAGGCATAGTCTAATGATCTCCCCAACAATCTACAAAAGCAAATGTAGATTTCAAGAAGCTTTAGTGGATTCTTGCAGCCTAGATGAAAACAGTTGCTCAGAATTGGTCGGACCAAATCACATCAGAGGATAGCTGGATGCTTTGGTCCTGCTAATCAGAAATTAGCAAAATACAGATCACTAATACATTGCCTTGCAGCAATTTTCCTGTCTGTGCATTCATTCAATGTTTAATTATTTGGAGCAGGCAAAAGCTATTTCCTGTAATAGATATTTACCTTCAGCACAGCAGATAAAAATAGTATTCACTTTGGCTGAGGACAAACATGTCACTTACCTTCTGATGGGGAATTACAGCCCTGGGAGAGTCAATTCTGGGAGCTGTGGTTGAAACCGGCACTGGGCGTTTGGATCTGGGAATAAAAAAAAAAAAAACAAAAACAGAAAATAAAAGAGATGTGCAATCTGCACTCCTGTTTTTCAGCTCTAATTTCATGGCAAAAGCTGCTACATTAGGACTGAAAGTTAAGCGTAGTCTAGACTTTTTCTGTTAATCATCAGGCTTTTCCTGCCTTCTCCTTTACAAAGATATTAAACGAGAGAAAAAGCTTGAGAAAGTTTCTCTGAATGATGAAAATCCACCAGTTACGGTAGCAACCTCTGACTTGGGAAATCATCTGTTTTCCAATACTTGTAACAAACTGCATTTTCATAGATGAAAGTCAGCCACAACTAGATAAATTCAAGTTTGGGTAGCACTCTGGAAAAAGAGACTTAAAGGTGTTTTAAAAATACAGAGGCTGAACTTCCGTGCTGAGGCATCTCAACTCCTCAAAAGATTTAATAGCTTAAACTATATAACTACAACTACAATTACTTAAACCTCTCTTCAGGAGGAAACATGGGCTTCATTCCAGACATTTGAGTTTCACAATGAGCAGAACACTACTGAATTAGCCACTCCAGATGCCTGTCTTCCACCTGACAAATATATGTCCTTGATGCTTTAAAAAGCCCAAAATAACCCCCACTAAAATGTTCTGAAAATATACAGTTCTTCCTTTCACTGGGATAACAAAGAAAGCACAGTGGCAAATGTCATCTGAAGCACTTCTAGGATGCCCAGGTAAGTGAAGATGTAGTTGTGGGAGGTGCTGAGAGAATCTGCCTAGTGGTGACAGTTCTCTGAAATCTTTCCAGTACATAAGGGATAACGAGAAAAAAGGAAATGAAAACCAAAAGAGTAAAAGAATCAGAATTATACAAGTAATATCCCATTTCCAACATACACATCAGGATTATGCCTCAAATTCTAATCTTGAAAAAGTACATTTCAAAATAAGGACAGGTAAAAAATGAAATAAAAATACTTAAAAACTTACAAATCAAGTAGAAGCAGCTAAGACATATGGAATTGTTTGCTTTAGACAGGAGATGAAAAAGGGAAGACATTGCAGAGGCTTAGAAAATAATGAACGATAGAAAAAGAGAAACAAAACTACTCTTGTGGACACTGAGTGAAATTGAAAAGACAAAGCATATAAAGTTGATAAAGGCAAACATCTCTCAAAATCAAGTTCTAGAGAACTTGATTAACCTGAGGTGAAACTCATCGTTACAAGATATAATTGAGACTATGAGAAGAGCAGAGTATCAGAAAGGATCAAACAGTTATACTTAACAACAAAAAGCCCCAAGAGCTGCTTTAGATTGGGTATAATAAGTAAACATGGACTCTCATTTTTCATGGCACAGCTTAAAAGACCTTCTGTCTTAGGCTCATTATTTCCTTACTGAGGGCTGTGTTGCACTTTCATCTGAAATACTTACCAGGAGCATCTATCAGAGAGGGAAAGCTGACCTCAACAGGAACAGGGCTCATTCCCACTGGCAATCCCTGCATTGATACCCAGCTTCACACTGAGATCTGTGTTTAACTTTAGCTGCCACACATAACATTTTTTCCATAAGGAGTGGTGAACATACAAAAAAAGACCACCTAAGAAAAAGGGAGTAATCCTGACAGAAAGGAGAAGATTTCCACTTAGAAGGTGTGGAAATTTTGCCACTCTGAGATCTGAAAACAAAGCTGATGTAATAGATGCCTGCCTTACAACCAGTTACTACGAAAATGAGTGGAGACTGAGGAAACAATGAAAATTGGTATTTTGTTAAACAATGTGTAATTAACCTGTGAAATTCACTGACAAAGTATTCCTGAAACAATGGACTAGAAGACTGTAATTCATATGCACAACTGAAATATACCACAATATACTCCCAAGATATAATTATCTGAGAAACAGATACCTTCAAGTTCTAAGAACAAGAGCTATTCAACAACTAAAACTTTCCTCAAGCAAGTTATCTTCCCTCAGAAATGGATGCCATACTCTTCCTCCAATTATTTTAGCTTAAAAGGAGAAATGGTACATCATATTTATGAGACATGCACATGTATCATGAAAGACAGCAAAAAGGAGAAAAAAAAAATCAACTGCAGCTCATAACACAGGGTAGCTGAAAACTGCCAGTGACAGTTTAGGAACACACAAAGATTTAGGGGATGATTCTGCTCCTCTTTCCATTACTGTAATTTCTGAGTACACCCAGTTATTTCTGTGAGGTGACACTGGTGAACTTGGGCATACCATGTTAAGTGTTCCCCTGCTCTGCCCCCTGATGATGAATTTTAGTGCCAGAGTAGCTCAGCACTGTAAGTGTGGTTTGCCATGTACAGAGGTGTAGCAAACAACCACACAGCGCACAGTTGGTGCTTAACTAGAAAACAGTTGTTTTGCAGCAAAGGAATTTATTTACCATACTATTCCATCACTTCTGATGTTTATTATATGTTTAGTTTTTCCTCTCTCATTACCTGCCCAGAGAAGATGATGCTAAAAATCTGCATTTCTTCCACATTAGCGATAAAATACATCTGTCATTCACAGCATAAGCCAAGATTTGTATTTGACAACAACTTGGAGATTTCAAGATGTTACTTGAAAAGGATGATCTTACACAGCTCTGACTTGGATGTTTACAGCTTTGATATTTAAAAACAGAATAATGAGGCTTGCTAGATCTAGCAGAGGCTTGCACCAGAGAAAAGGGCAGAAGAGGTGAAATCAATCTGTGGAATGAAATTGTACGCACTTGCAGAATAAAGTGATTATTTACATAAGAGTCATTACTCCTCCAGGAAAAACATTTGCAAGTTCAGAACATTTGCTTTTTCTTCCCTCTCTTGTTAGATGGATCAAATCCTGCAGAAGCTTGCTTTTCAAGTGATGATGGTGCTGTAGCAAACATATGTGTCCAGGTTTACATTTTAATCCACTGATTGCAAAATTATTTTGTTCCAAACACTTGAGCATATACCTGCTCAGTAGGGCTATGAGAAAGATGAAAGCCCAAATTTCACAGATGATTATGATAATTCTAGATTTAATGCTGGAATTTTTCATCAAGATTCTTTTTCTTAGGCATTTAATTTGATTTCAACTTTCAGACATTTTCTTCTACATTTTCCAAGTTAAAGATGGAGACAAAAATCTCATTTCAGAATGAAAACTTAGAACAGTTCTAATGATGACCAAATACGTAATTCTGGTATGTTTTTAAACTCTTCTCCTTTCCACTGACACTCTTGTCTCCCTCCATCCTGGTTCTGTTTTTTAATGAAGTTCAAAACCAAGATGGATGCCATTTTGCAAAGCAGTTCGATTTTGATAGCACTGCTCAAATGACTGCCAGAATTTCTCCTTGTTTCCACCTAAACAGATCTTTAATTGAAGAGCACTTGACTTCACTCCTGGTATTTTTGTACTCACAACAAAGGTTTATTATAAGTCAACTGCACTGAGGAGTGCAACTGCTGCCTAAGAAAAAGCTGCAAAGGAGGTCAGTGATGCATTATCAGTATAAATTGCACCTCAGGGGAGCACAATATTGCACTTGCAAAGAGGTGACATGATCTAAGAGATAAGAGTTCTTCTTCATCTTCATGGGACTTTTTCTATTTCATATCTTCACCAGTCAGTGTCTATCTTTCCTAATGTTCAGGACAACTAAATTGAACTTTTCTTTTTTACAGTATGCTTTTTTATTTGTCATCTTATGACACATGAGCACTTATTTACAACTTCTTGAATATCTTAATAATTGTAATGTCATGTTTCAACTACTAGAAAATGAAAAGGCATCAAGTACATGGAAAAGTAATAAAACAGATTAGATTAGAGTTAAAAAACATTCTACATACTTTAGTTATCACCTAACTGAAATGGAGGCATTCTGGAGTGGAGCAGGTGAGCACAGAGCAGGGTGCAAAACAAAACATGTAGAATAAGGCTTCTGATATAGATATAGAGATGATATACATATGTTTTAATGCATAAATATTCCTGAAAATTCGCTGGGGATGATGATGGGACTGTCAGGGAGAGATGTAAAAAGATGAGCTATTACTCATGGTTATCAGAACTAATGCTCATGCCCACAACAACATAAGGACAAAAGCTTGTTAGGCATAGAGGGAATCAGTCCAAAAGGAAGCAGCTATTAAAAAAAAAATAAATTGCTGTTTAGAAATATGTAATACCTATTTTCCCTCAGAAGGAATCAGAGTCAGAGGCAACCACTAACAAGGTATAGAAAGGGAAAGTGAAAAAGAAGAAGCCTTGGAGATTTTTGTGAAAGGGAGGAAAAAAAGCCAACTGAAGCCAGTATGTGAAAAGACGAGATTTTTTCAAGGTTCTCCTGATCTCTCTTTGACCCTTTTTACTTCTCTGGCATCTGCACAGTCCCTGCTGCATCCTTCTAATTCCTCCCCTGCTGTGGAAATTCCTTCCTTTCCTGAACTGCCCCACATTCTGCCCTTCAGCTTGTTCCCTCCTCGCTGGAGTCACTGGCTGTCACTGCCTCCATCTGCTCTTAATTGAATTGGTACTGACCCTAAAATTCCTCCACCCCAGCAGCTTCTGTGGGCAAACAGGGAGGATATCCAGTATCCCTGCAGCTCTGCCCTGGGGGTGACAGTTATCCACAGAGCACCAAGTATGAATGCTGAGCACATGCCTGGCACTCACCCAATACACACAGCAACAGCCACACTTTACCTCCAAGGAGCATGGACACCTTTACTCAGGCAAGTTATTTCTCTGTCTCCTTCTTCCTGTCTTTGCACTGTTTTTAAGCCATTTCCAAAAATTTCCTCTACATATCACTAATTGAAAACTTGGGTAAGCCATTAAAAAATGTGGGTTCCTATCAAGGAAATTTAATTCCATTAAAAAACTTGTTTATGCTGTCATGGGCTGAATTTGCATGTAGATGTGTATTGCCATTAACATTGTTGAAGAAATGCATTAATTTACATCAAATTTATGTGCAGCCCAGTGCAGACAAATCCACAATACTCTTGAAATATTCAGAAATACCTGAATCAGTATTGATTATAAATAGGAAGACACTACTCGCACCAATAATAAATTGCTTAATTGCAGAATTTGCATCACTTAGCTACAGACAATGTCGGTTCAGAATCAAAAACAAGAGGCTGAAATGTAATCAGATTTATCACATTATCAAGGCTTAATGGCATAAAAACTTCAGATATAACAGCTCACTTGGAACCTAAAGTTTGGAATAATTATTTATTATTAATGACTTAATTATTAGATTGATTATCTATAATTACTGAGAGATGCTAAAAACATCTACTTAAGGTAAACATATAAATAATAAAGAGATTTGTTCATTTAAGATTTTCAGAAAAATGGTTTATGAAATTATCTAGTACATAAAGCAAAGAATTAGTAACAATAAATAAAGAGCAGAGGATGCACTGAATACAGATTCAGTTCTTGGATGTAGCCTATCATACCCTGGTCTTATGATGTGATGCAGCTCTCCCCAGTAAACACAATAAATAACAGTTTTGAAGAATTTAGTAATCAAATATTTAAGTAAGTTCTTTAGTTGAAAAATATCTGAAGTGAACCAAAATTACGTTCTCTTTGCAGAAAGCAGACAGTAACTGTTTGTCTGAAAGAATACAACTGCCAGGTATATTTACCAAGCTGTGTCAGCCCACTGAGTTCAGTGAGATGGACCCATGGGTATCCATCCTGACCTTTCCATGGTGAGTGAAATATAATACTTGAAAGAATTCACATGGAGATTATCTTTAGGGAATCCAGAAAATATTTCTCACATAAAACGATGAGTTTTAAACTCACCTCTAAGCTGGTATTGGGGGAAAAGAAAAGTGATGTGCACTCTGAGAACAGTTCTAATCCCTAAGTAGAATCTTGTTGCAATGAAAACTTCACTGCCCTTTGAAGCCTTGGCATACATCCACAGTTTCCAGGCTCTTTTCTAAAACTAACAAGGACACTTTATGCAGCGAGTGTAAATAGCAATCCACTCAATTAAACTGCTCATGTAAGGAATATATTTGTATTTATTGCAGTGACTGACATTGATACTTTATTTCATTTTCCATGGAAATAGCTGCTCATTAATTGCACCAGCACTAAATGTTACTACTCAGAGAGAGTAGCTTGCAGTCCTGTCCAAATGATAGCCTGACATCTGAAAACAAACCCTACTGTCCTCTCATACCTGCACAGAGACAACTGGGCACGCAGTGGGAATCACCTCTATTGCACACAGACTGAAGGAGGACCAAGTGTCTCAGTAATACAGTGCAGCTTCCTTAACCAGGTAGTGGAATGTGTCTTTTTTAATGCTTTAAGCATACAGAACCACCAGAAAGAAGGAAAGAAACCTTGGCTATTGGTGGCAGAAGACTTCTAGAAGTTCAAGAGTCACATGTCTAAGCAAAATAAGCTAACTGGTATGGCATGTCATGTCCACCATGAGTATTCTTTTTTCTACTATTCTGCTTAATATTTTCAATAGTCCAACTAGTTCAAACTGTGCTTTCATCAATAACGTATATAAAATTCCAGTTTACCCTGAACTGGGACAGATACTATCTTCTAATTCTTCTGAGCATAAATACAGCCCTATTCTGGTTCTGATTTAAATGTGCGCATCAGCAGACCTAAAACATGCACAGAATTGGTTACTACATCCAGCATCAGACAAAAGAAAACAGTTACAATAACCACTGGGCTCTCCTTGCTTGCAGTTTGCTGTCACCACATGCTTTATTTATAGCAGGCCTGAAATAAATACTGCAGGATAAGCCATCTTTTGGTGCTACACAAAAAAGGAAAGCTATTAAATATTTACCATAAGTCTCTCATAGCCTTGCCTCTGACACTTTCCCTTTCAGTAGAGAAAAGGATTATTTAGCTCATGATTTTCCAGCAAGATAGTCAATTGTGACTGTTTGGAAGTAAAGGGTAGTGTACCATGCCCTGGGAGGGGGGAAAGTTTTGTCAATGTTCACCAGGCACAGAAGTCTCCACCTCCACTGCTCCTCTCCAGCAGCAGAGTGACGCCAAAGCAGAGCCTTGGAGTGACACAGGAATGTTTGTGCCAGCAGAATGAGGCTCACTCATGTTACAGCACTTTCCAAAACTAAGCCAGTACACTTGGTGAATCCTTTCCAAGGAGGCTGATCAGATTACTTGAGTTATGATCAAATGAATGTTGTGGATGCTCCAGTGAAACATGTTGACAAATAATGCTGCTGTCTTTTTGCATTTACTGTGCATTTAAAAAGAAACCCATTTGTATGAAATAAAAATAGACTTTGCATGCATTTTGTTTTTCACTGTAAACTGAATACTGCACGACCCAATGTTTATGGCCTAATATCTGCAGGACAGACAGACACATAAAGATGAACTTTGACTGGCCTAGAATTAAAATGCCTGAGGGCAGCTGTGTAGCTCAAATAACTGATTAGAAACTGATACTGAAAAATGACTGAGAACTGAACTCCAGGGGGTCACAAAAAGACTAAAAGCAAAGCAATGTCGTTTTCCACCCTAACCCAGGCCATTCTAGAGTATGATCATAGTCTTCCATGGCAGAGTCCAGCAGAACAAGCACCAATCCCCCCATAGCACATCTAGAGAAATGCAGGTTTCTAAGGAATAGCCTGCATCTGCAGAGGTAACACTTTGGAATATCAGCCTGGTTTGCCTGAGTGCCTCATGAGAGTTCTGCTGAGTAATAGTGCACAGTGCCAAAGACACTTCTTTGATTCTTCTCTCACTCCTGCTCTCTTCTTTAGCAAAAAATAATTCACTTCCTAGATGTACTTTTCTCTCTAAACTTAAGGAAGCAGTGATAATCTGGAGAGTCCCAGACATTGCACATCACTGGATCACAAGTCCCTTTTTCCAGGCACAGTCCAAATACTTCAGCTTCCTGGCACTTGCCCATCTGCATGTTTTACCTTCCCAGAAGCAGCAAAGGGAGGCACACTGCAGGTTCTAGAGAAACAGGCAGCCAGACAATGCAGCTCAAGCCACTAACAAGTTCTGGCTGCCTGATCAAACCTCTGGCATAGCTGGTGAGACTTTTGAGGGTTTACGTGAAAACACTGCATGGGTGAGGTAATAAGAACAAATTGAAGAGGGAGTTCAGGGAAGGAAGTTGTGAGAAAACAGTTGACATCCACAAATTCCTGAACCCGTGGCTGGCTGAAATGTGACAGTGCACTCAGGCCAGCACTGAACTTTCATACAAGATCTACGTTAGTGAACAGTGCAGGTGCTACTTCAAATAAAACTAATCCAAGGAAATCACAGAATCCCATTGTTTAGGTAGGAAAGTATGAATGCGGGCTCTTAACACTTCCCTTTTTTCTATGATTGATACCTTGCAGTTGGATGTCCAGCACAAGCGCTGACACTATGTACAGCTTTTCCTGACAGCCAAATTAAAACAATAACCAGTTCCCCACCCTGAAAAAAGCCTGCAGGGAACAAAGTGTTATAATAAAAGTGAGTAGCAGCAAACACCATCTTAACTGTCAGGTTATAAACAATGCTCATGAAACCTTCATGGCCACGATCAATAAAGGGAAAGGCCATCGCTCTTGAGAGCCAAGAACCATGAGAAGAATAAAAAGCTTTCTATCTCAGAGCATTTACGTCGAGATTTCACATTCCACTGCTTCTTCCATGGTCTTATAGATTAAACAAGCAAGACCAATTCTACTTCCAGTGCTGCAACAGCGAAACCAAGCCACAGATTGCCTGGTAAGGCATTCCATGACCTTGAAACATATTCTGTAGAGCCATGTGAGTACTCCACATACATGTCCAACATCATCACAATTTAGAGCTTAAGTTTTCCTACCACAACGGTCAATCTCCACATGTGCCTTTTCCATTGGAAAGGATTTCCAATGTTTCCACACTTTTATACAAACAGGATAAGTGAGTGCTTCCATCTCTGTGCTCTTTATGGCAACTAGGGCTGTTTTTCCACAGTAGTAGAACACTCCGCTCCAGTTTCATTGCTGCAAGCCACGTCTAAAAAAAGTCAAAGTGATCTCTTAGCACAGTCATTTTCCTGGTCACCACGTCCCAGGAGATTTTGCCTCTCTTCTGTCTTGTCCTTATTTGGTTGAAAGTTACTATCCCTAGTCACTGCTACCTTCTTTTCATGTTAACTGTTATTCTTTCCACCAACCCAATATTCGTAAAATATTTTTTGCTGAAAAAAGGATATTGCATTGTAAATTTTGGGCAGGTGACTAAACTGACAATCTCTTTATCCCTGGGTAAGTTAACCCATTTGTGTCTATGGAAAAAAAATTATTTTTTAAGGCAAGATGAATATAACTTCCTGAATATAGTGGAGATGCCTTTCGTTCAAGACATTGGATCTTTAATAGAGTTCTATGTGTACATCAATTGGCCAATATCACTTGCTGCTAGGGTTTAGCTTCTATAAATTCTAAATTGTGCAAAGCTCAGAGCTTAATGCCTTTGAGGCAATTCTTCTAAATAGCCCCATGCAATCTAAAAAAAAAATAAAATTATAAAACCCCAACTTTTCAGCCTTTTTCATTGGGTTTTTGCTATGAGCTGAACAGGTCACCAAGGCAAATTAATAGCTCATATCATAAAGCAGCTGGAAAGGAGAGTCCATTCAGTGTAAGCTCAGAGCAAAAACATGATCTGAGAAAGTTTTCATTTGCTAAAAAAATAAAAAGCTGGTTTATGATCTATTTCTGTTTACTAGTATTTCATTTTCCTTTATGTCATTTTCCTTCTTTTTAAAACGGATTGTAGTTCATCTACATCTATTATCTATGCATGCATATTTCTGTCTGTGGAACACTCCACTATTGCTTTCTTTGGTTGTTTTTTATCCATATAACTTGAGGGTCTGAATTACATAGTATTGTTTTGGAACCAAGAGACAGGGCACGCCCTAAAAGGTACAAGAAACAATAAACAGAGATGAAAGCAATTAATAAAGGTACTTCCACTAGTTTTGTTTTTTTAATGATATGGCCACTAGAATTGTTAGTGTTGTAATTTAGAGGTCAGCAAATAAAAAAGTACAATGATTATTCAAATGAAATATCCCTGGCAATACTTGATCAAAATATTGTTTTGTGACTTGTCTCTGTGATACGTATTAGGATAATCCAAATTGTTAGTCACGAATTTGGAAATCCTTCTTTTGTGAGTAAGAGCTGTTGGTTTGTAGTTTTAAACCATTTATGCCAGGCCATAGAGGCAGACACTGGAGAGCTTTTCAGGTTCAATATCCAGAAAAATTTATATCAAATGTGCAACAACCCAAAGCACAATAAGAAATGTTTTCTCTCAATGCAAAACCACAAAGGTTCAACAGAAAAGCAGACAAACACTCTAAAGCAATCAGAAAGGACTTTTCCTTAACTTTCAAATAAAAAATATTCAGAGCAATATAAATCTTTGTAAAAAAACTCATATTATGTATTTGTAATAATACTATCAGTCAGAGTGAAGAAAAAAGAAGCTGGAGTGCATGATAGGATGAAAATTCAACTACATGCATGAAAGTAGTGGTTTTCTACTCTATCTGTAACACTCAAAGACCAACTTAAAGCCATGGGGGATAATCAGTCACATATTCTGCTTTTTAGTACCTTGTCCTGTCTTGGAAACTTCATCTAAACTTCTTATTCTTAAGCTTTTATTCTGTTCCTGATTATCTCAACTGCATATTCATGTATGAGATTCTTTGGTATATTCTCAGAAATTGTACTTCCACTTTACAGTCTGCTTTCTGTACTTGTCTTTGCCTACCCTGCACAAAAATTATCTTCTTCACAACGCAATAAAATTAGCAGCTACTTCTCTTTCTATAATTATGGAGCTTTAAATATTAATGCATTTATTACAGAAATCCTCTGTGCAAGGTTATCTAACTTGAGAACAAGTTTCCTTGGAAGCAACATTAATCAGCAGAAGTTACAAGACCTATTAACTGCTTTCTTAATGGCAAGACAACTTTTATCACACCTCTGATAAAACCTGCCCTCCCCATGTTCTGCCTCCCTTTCCTGCTCCTGGGCTACAGCTTTCTTATTCAGTCAGATGCAGAGCAGACTTTCAAACTCACAGGTGCCAGACAATTAACACAAATTCTCATGAGGTTTCTCCCATGCACTTCTAACACTTATTCTGTTTGTTGTCTCAAGAACAATTGTTCATAAATTAGCCAAACTAAACTGTGTTGCTCACATGAGAAAAACCAAAAGAAACATCACTGTTGGATTCATTTAGCAGAAGCATGAATGGATATGAGCTTACACCTGTATCCAACAGGCTAAATCTCCCACAGATACACTCAATCATTGTATACCATTCGATTTCTGTAGGAATCCATGCTGACTTCTACAAGAATAGGTGTCAATTTTGGCTTTTCATCTCATATCTGTGCCATGAGCACTTCATATAAATTGAACAGACTCTTTCAAGAGGGATAAAACTCTTGCAACCTTCAGTCACAAGTTTTATAGGCTGTCCTTAGGAATGCAAAGAGTTTAAGTTCTACCAACATACTTCTGCAGAGTGAGGCTCAGGTTGTGGCTGGCTGATTTGATCTTGTTCTGGGCCTCCAGGTGGGTCATGCTGTCAGTGTTGACTCCATCAATAGCCACGACAAGGTCCCCCTGGTTCATCTGTGACTGTGCTGCCTTGCTGCCAGGGGTGATCTGTGTGGGAAAAGACAAAAGAAAGAGTCTTATCCTGAGAAGTCATTCTGTATCCAAAACAGTTGAAGAATTCACCCAGAATTATAGTACAGAATAGATACAGCTAAAAAGACACTAACAGACACAACAATAATTGTATTCATTATTGTATGGGTGAAAAACCAAAATGGATGGAAATTAAGCAAATCAAAGTTAACTCACGCTTCTGCAAAGGTCCAGGACTCCATCTACTTGTTGTTACTTCCATTTTGAGAGGTCAAGCCCAATGCAGTGGGTCCCTTACCACCTATTATCACTATCTCAAGGGGATAATTATCTCTATACAGCAGCAGTATATAGACACATTACTCAGAAGCCAAAAACTAAGGATCCACTATCCACTGCATGATTTAATTGTATTTTTCCTCCTAAAAGCCGTTTTCCCCAAATTAATTCATTTTATTGAGAGGACAGAAAATGAATGCATGTGAGTGGCCTTGGGCACACTTTGTTTCTTTCACAGCAAGTTTTAGAGGAAATTATTCTGCTTAACCTTACCCATACACAGATCAGTTACCAACACAGATTGCTACATATCCATCTCACCAACCTTTTCGACCTCACACTCCAAAGACCAGCACTTCAGAAATAAGAAGCCACAGTGCTGCAACCACAAACTCAACAACCTACACAACAGTTCAGAAGTTCTATTTGTTCACTGTGGCTACACATTTTGTTAGCTCCAGTTAGCTTGTGAACTGCATCTTCTGTCAAATGGACAGCATCCTGATGTCAGTTTTTCACAGTCCTCTCAGCTTCCATATGGATGACACCAGTACAGTACTAAACCAGAAAAGCCTTCACATATCATCAGCCAGGCAATTTTAATGAACACACCAGAGTGTTCAGCACCCACTTTCAGCACCCAGTACACAAAGAGCACAGATATAAGCTCCAGTTCTTTACTCTTAGAGACTCACTTCCTTACATTCCTCGCTAAAAAACCCAAGGATAATCTAAAATACTACAACAAAGGCTGCATTCAAAAATTCTGTTCCTTCAGTACAGTGAATACAAAAGAAAGATGTGTTTGATTACAAGCCAGAAGTCCCCCGTGAATTCAGCCAGGCTGAAACCATGATGTTAAATTTCCAGGGAAACCAAAACCCAACACAAATTCAAACACTCCTAAGTGTTAAGTGAAATTCCTTAACTTGCCTTCCTTAATACCACTTCAAAACACTTATAAATATACACACTCTCAAAAAAAAACCCCTTCCAAAGCAATTCCCTAGACTGCTTGTTTATGTGCTTTACTGGCAAAGACAAATAAGCAAAAAAAGGAAAAAAACCTTTCTTAACACACTGTTAAAGGTGCTCAGTATCGACGGCTGGAGGTGCAATTGACAGTGCAGTCTGACAATGGGAGAGGTCAGTTTACTAGAACACTAGCTCTAGGATCAGAGTGCTAGAACACACAGCACCCTGGGCACTCAGACTACGTAAAAGTAAAGATTACTTTGGAATTAGGCACTGTAAATAATTCCCAGAACTGATTTGACTGGAAGAGACAAGTTTAAATATCTTTTCATTTGAGATAGAAGCGACGAGTTCTGTGTTTTCTGAGTGAAGGATGGCCACAGATACGGTGTTCTCACGCAATAGAGTTGATAATGGCAGTACTGTTCCCCAATGTATTTTCCTGGCGTTAAGGAATCGAGGGATGGGGGAAATCTTTTGTGGTAGTTGCAAAGACCAGAGTTTATTCTGCAGTCTAAAGTACCCTCACAAGGAAAAAAAGCCACCAAAAAAATCCACCAAAACCCTCAAAACCAAAACAAACAAAAAAAGTAAACAAACAAAAACAACAACCACCTAAACCAAAACCCCGTCAAAACCAAAACACCACAGCACAACTAAAGATTTGTGTTACAAGCATAGTTTTCCTAAGCTGTTATGCAAACTTTAGCTTCTACGCATTTTATTGACTTTCATTGGGCCCAGTACACAGAATCCAGAATCCCATAAAGCATTTGGATTGTTTGTACACCACATGTGCCTGTATAGTTACTCAAAGATCCTTCCCTGCTCAATCCCACAAATATGTTGAGAAACAAAACCTGCAATAAAATAAAAGGTAAAGAAAGGGCAAAAAGTAAACCAAAGCCAAACTCAGACAAATGAGTCAGTAAGACTTGAATTCATCAAGTAGGACATTTCAGTCTATTTCAAATTATCCTTTCTTAAATAAATAAGCTTCACACATCACTTTTCTAAGACACCACTTTAAACCTCCTCATAAAACATACAAGTTCTTGCCATAGAATATTAACTGGGCCATGCTGGTTCCAAATTCTGGGACACTCCCCTCCACATAGACCTTTTTCTTGTCAAAACCAAAGACTGGTTTTTGAACATCAACCCAGTTACAGAAAGTCAAATTTGTCTGCCCTATTTGAGTATTCTTACTCAACACATCTATCTCTCCTTCCACTTCCCAGAGATGCCTCAAATAAAATTAGCCCAGAGAAGCAGAACTTCCTCAGACAGGATAACACACCCTAGATCTGGGGCTAGTTTAACACAGCTCTAACACACATGCTTCCCTCTCACTTTCTCTGACTTCTGCTTTTAGCAGCCCCACATGAAAATGCTATACCTTAAAATAAAGACACAGCCACTACAACTGTCCTAGAATTAGAGTCAATCTAGAGGGATGGGATTGTTGTAATGAGTGACCTAATTTCACTTCTTCTAATGGAATATTTTCTGCCTAATACTTTCATAAAACATGCCTTAAATGAAAAAAAAAAAAAACATTTCTCACAAGAATCTCTCAAACAAAAGTGCTCAGTAACTCTGAATTTGTGATTTACATTACTTTCTAACTCTGCAACACTGCTTTTGAGGCAAAGAGCTCCAGGAGAACCATACTGTGAAAGACAAGGAAACAGCCTCCATCATGACTCAGTCAATCATGATTTAAAAAAGAAATGAAAGAGATTCAGCTTCTTCAACCAAGAATAAGGGTAGCAAATTCTGGGTGGGATTCTTTCATACAATTCTATTTTTTCAATACCCATTTCAGAGGACAGCACTCCACTGATGCCACTTTACCTCTAAAAATCAGCTTATCCTTACTTCACAGACAGCAAGACTCACAAGTACAAAAGATGGATCAAATTTATTGTATCTGCAATTCAGACAAGTAGTAAGTAACAGGAAAGGATTACTTCTTCTCATGGTCTTCCCACTGGTTAAAAGCACACTAGATTATTTGGTCCTGTAGAATGTTATATAGAAGGCATTATTAAAGACTGGATGCATAATCTGTATGAAACATGAAAATCAAAGTACAAATTTACATGTATTTTAGTTGGAAGCCCTGAGACATCTCTGGGAGAGTTCCAAGTGAAGCCACAGCATTGAGAACAGTTCCAGCAGACATTGAGAACAGTCAGTAATTGTTGTGAACAAAATACCACTGTACAGACGGAGATACAGGGCAGACAGATTTGAAGTGTCGAGGCACATTCAATACTATCTTGTTCCCATTTCTAAAGATCCAGCTGAAAGGAATGGAATGCAAAGAGTTTATCTTTTATCTATTGGTATTTTCCTTTGAAAATTCATCTCCAGTCTACTAAAACATTTACTAAATATAACCACAAACAGAGGAGAGCTCACAGTGGTTTTGTAAAACCTTCGGTAAATATTTTCTATTTAAAAATAGTTTTTGAAAATATTTTTGAAGGACAAATGTCAATTAAACCTTAGAAATAGACTGGAAATCCAGATCTGTCTACACAGCAAATTCTACTTTGCTCTTATTTCAGCTTCTCTTCTTTTAAGAGAAGTAATAAATTTAGAGAAATATACTACTGTCAAGGATAAATGCATATTTTTCAATTTGACCATCGATCTTTTCTTTCCTAAAACAAATCTCTGGGCAAGTTCTAGACAGAATGATTTCAGAAAACCTTTGTAATAGTCTTGCTCTGGACTACAACACAGCTTTCAGCTGCTACGTGCTGCAAATGCCTATATTTAATGCTACAGGGAGACGTTCATCAGAGTTTCAGGGCACAGCTATTTCTGTTAATTGATTTACAACATCCAGTCCAGGGTACCACCAACAGATCTGATTTTAATAGCAGTTCTTTAGTGCCTCAAGCCCAAGCATAGATTTTATCTTGAAAAGCCAAGCATCTCACCTCTCCCAGAAAAGCAGAGGAATATGCACTGCTTCAGAGACATGAAATAGTCCTCTATATTTTCAGCCCTCACGAATTTCCTACAAGACAGACATCTGACTTCCAACATCCCCAGCTTAAAGCTGTTGGCAGGCTGGAAGTATCACATGTTACTTTCAACACACTACAGAGAATTCTTACTACGCTCTGTTGTGAGCGGATCTGTACACTGGGTGAATATATAGCACCACAGTGACAGCTGTGCCCTAAAAAAACTCCTCTGCACTGCGTTCACAGTAAATACTACTTAGCAGGAGCTCTGGGAGGCAGCGTACAAAGAGCAGCTGCTGCACCACCTTGAGAACGGCACATGTTGCCAGCCAAGCCCCTCAGCTCCACTCTAAAGGGAAGAGATAGGGATCAGGCAGCATTTGAGTGGATGAGTGTTCAAATACTAATGAGAATGCTTGTATAAACAGATGGATGGACACAGTTTTCCTACCCCCAAGGAACTCCTAATTTACGAGGCAGACAAAAATATACAGGAAGTCCTACACAAACGAGAAACTGTTAATACAGCCTGCAGCATTAGCCAGGGCCTCTTTTTCCAGTACTTGAACTGTGCCTGACTCCATCCTAACCTCAACCCCAAAATCAACAATTTGTATTTTCTGCTTCTCATTTAAGAATAACGCTTCAGAAAATCAGATATTCACTAGCACTAGAAATGTGCAAAAGCACAGGGAATGAACAGCCTCTCCTCTTGAAGATCCCTGGAACAGAAGAAATAATTAGAAGGAAATGTTCTTTTCCATAATCAGGAACTCAGAAACTATAATGCGTTCTCACAAAATGTTTCTTACAAGGACTGGACAGAGAGTAAGGAACACCAGAAAACACAGTATGTTTCCTCTATACAGAAAACAGCATTAAATCTCCCTCCCGTATATTTAAACAAGTATAATTTTTTTTGCACAGAAGCTTCCAGCAAACTTTCAGAGTCATTCTAAGCTCTGAGGCTGTAAGTGCCTGCAAAACTTGCTCGCTTTATACACAGGAGGATGACCTAGTGAAAGGAGAGGTGCTTTGAGACCCTACCACAGAACAGTTGCTGAATGCCCACATGAATCCAAGAAGTTACCTCTGGACCAGAGATATCACTTCCTCTCCCATAATAAGAGAGTTAATTGAGGAAATTTATATTATTTTTTTCCTAAATGAGTCACTTGGTATCCCTGTCCCCACAATAAATGTGTAAGAGCTCTGAAGGGAAAATAATGTTTTTTGGACAAAAAAAAAAAAAAAAAGGAAAAAAAAAAAAAAGGAAAAAAAAAGAGTAAGATCCACTGGGATAAGTCATCAGGCAGAAATTCACCATTACATTTGACACACTGCCAAAGTCACAAAACACAAACAAGGAAAGAAACAAACTAGATAACCTGTACGATAAAGCAAGCATCCTAAGGCTTTTATACCTTTCTGTGTCAGATAGGAGAGCTGAGCAAGACCAGTTTAAAGTAAAGACAAGACTGTAGGAAACCTGAAAGTAACATCCTTGCACATATCATTAACCAAACGTAAGGAAAACTCCCATTTTGCAACCACCATTTGCCTGAACAATGTCTCATCGTTTTCAATTTGCTACTGGTCTTCAATGTTGGAGGTTTGTTTCCTCCTTTCAGTGGTGTTTCTTTTGTTGCTCTGGTTTGACTTTTACTTTTTGTTTTTAGTAAGACAACAAAAACTACCTTAAATGAATACTCATGGCATGTGCAAAATACGCCACTGACACCTCGAAGAGATTCCATTTATACTAAACAGAGCCGCACTGGCAAGCTGCAAAGACACTCTGAAGTGGCCTCTCAGGCTCTGCTTCGCCTGTAGCTAGGAAGGGAGATTACAATACATGTGAGAACACCCAAAATAGCTCTAATCTACCTCTCTCGGGTACCAGGAATCACAATGCCACAGCAGCGCAGAGATTTTGCGGGATGAACTTACAACTCAGGACACCCTGTGCTGAAATCTGTATTGCAACAGCAGAAGGGCTAGGGGCACTCAAACCAGCCAATTTACCTCAGCCTCAGCAGTGCCAAGCCAGCCTGGAATGATGCCACCTTAATTAACACCAAAATTTTCCCTTACACTTAAGATAACTCACAAGGCTGCTTTTCATGCACAATATATAGTCTCTTCAAGGAGAAAGACAGACAGATGATAGCCCTTCCTGGCAAGCTAACTAGACTCAGGTGATGAAAATAAGCCAAATGTAGAAAACTTTCAGCTGTGAAATGAAAGGAAGCATATAGGCAGTGTTTATGGAATTGCCCTAGGCAAGGCTTTGGGGGATGTTTTGAGAGGCAGTGTGAATACACCTGTTCCTATCTGGAAGATGATTTCATTCCCTGCCCCATCTCCACATCTGATGGAAAAAAAATTCAATCCTTCGTTAAAAAATAATAAAAAAGAGGCAATATTGTGGACTTTGCAGATGAGCTTGTAAGAGGCATGACTTCTCTATGTTACAGCAGCTATACAGATCATAGTAAAAGAGAGGATGTGGCTTTTTAATAAGACGTGTTGGTGTAACTGGAAGGTTACACAGCTCTTTACATCATGTATGGTATGACTAATAGTAGTATCTCTTGTCCAAATCTTAACCCAAATATAGCTGCTAGATCTATTCAGCCTGCTCTCAGTTAGTATCACACACTGTGCCAAGGTAGTGTGTGCTGTGTATCTCACAGGAATTAAATGGAAGCAAAGATGTGAGTCACATAATGACAAATGTTGATTGTTTTGTTACAACATGTTTTGAGAATAAAGTGAGTGAGTTCTTATTTAGTATCAAGGAGTTTAATAACTGCAATGCAAATCAAAACCAAGAATAAAACTGAGGTACTGATCCTGAGTATTCTGGCAGCCCCCACGTGTGAGCTGATCTGTCAGCTTCCACAGGACAACCCCCTGCAGCAAATATACACACAGTTTCCAAGTGCCTGCAGGATCAGAAGAGCCAAGTTTCTTCAAAGGCTCCCCATCCTCTTCCCTGCTTCTCCTTTTCAAATTTGAATTCATTTTAAGGCAGTTGTATAAGGTGGGATGTTTCTTTGTGTTTCAAGCAGATAGATCCAGTCATCAATATTGCCTCCTAGATTTTCAGCTTCTTGAATTCTATATTCTGTGCAGCTTTTTAACCTGCTCACAGAAACACAATTTGTCTTGTCTCCCCCTACAACCATTAGCAATAAACTGAGGGGTTTATGTCTTGCTATTGGCCACCATGGTAAGATTTTCTTTTTTTCGATTTCATTCTGCTTAATGCATCTCATTGTAAGTAACTAAGATCATTATGCTTTATAACTTTAAAAGGCTTTTGATTGGTCCAGCAACAATAAGGCCTGACTAAAAGGGCATTTGAGACAATACTGAGAGGTTTAGTTTGGCAGTTAGTGCCTTCAGCCACTTCTGATATTAAGCAACTTAAAATAGCTTTGACTTTGAGCAAGTCCTGAGGTTCTGGCACAGATATGACTGATGTGTAATGACTCCTCTGCTCCTGCACGTTTGTAATTTAGGGTACTTATTAAATGGATTCAGACTTACATTTAATTGTTCTTTAAATGCATTTATTTGAGTTCTCTTTGTTTCTGGCTACCCGAACACCAGCGGAGTCATTCTTCCTCTGCTCACTAAAATACGAGCTGCCAGTTCGACACAGCAAACAGCAGTCCTGTCTCCAGATCAGAAGTATTTAGTCTGAGCTCTCTGCTTTGCCTACAGAGGGTAGAACAGCATAGCATACGCTAGCTGGCAGCTGTATGAAGGAAGATGAAATGTAACACACGTCCACAGTGGCAGAGCTGCTGAATCAGAACTAAACTTGTAGGAACTGCACTTGGTATCATGCCCTTACTTCCACATCTAAGGTTTTAGGAGGCCATAATGCCCAATGTGAATCTGTTCAGCAGCATTAAGCTGCCAACATACAGCATCAATGCCTCCCCAAACTCTTTATTCACAGGAATAACTGTTTTGTACCTGGAGCATTCATCGGAACTCTGTGAGAGAATAAACAAAAGCAAAGCTTCAAATCTTCAGAGAGTGAAGAATACTTTCTAAGATCAAAGTGAATAAAACAGAAGATAAGCAAAGTTCTCCTGAGAAAGACCAATGCCAATTTCTTATGTAATAGGCTGTATCACGTTTAGGGTGTAACATGACATCCCAGCAGGATGCCTGGAAATTTAAAGACATAGCAAGTAAAATGAAATTTTAACACATCTAACAGGTACATCAGCTTTTGGATGTTTCTGGAATCTAGGAAATTGTAGAGATTGTTTCTTGTACCTCTTAAAATGTAATGACTTAAACTTTGTTTTCCTAACGGTGTTCAGTTGAACACAGAGAGACAATTTCCCTTGAGAAGCCACAGGAACCATATTTGTTTAACAGGAAATAATCTGAACCTATTGATATAATCTCAAATCTGTAAGGGGAATCTCATTATGCTGAAGCTTGTTATGTTTAAGTAACACAACCTCAACTTCTAAAAAGGAAGAATCTTGTTTTTCTTAATTTTCAAAAATGAAATTCCACAATCTCTAAGGAGGAATGTGGCTATTGCTGAGGACAAGGACTGACCTTTACTAATAGTATGATGATGCCAATGCTGGTTTTGGGCATTTTAACCCATTAAAGCATTGGGTAGAGCATTCTTCAAAGATTTCCCACGAAAAGCTTGCGTAGTGTAACAACACACGCTATTTTATTTGATAAAGAACAAACCAGTGACATAGATGGTTCTGGAAGGTAAAAGCATCTTTCTAAGTGAATTTTACATCTATTAGCTTTATAACCCTGCCTTGCATAATAGCAGTATCTTCCCACATGTTTTTCAGTGGCTTCAGTGCACAGAGCAGTATTAAGCACAAGTTCTCAAAATGTGATTTTCTGTGGGTTTTTGCAAATAGTATTTTCCATAACTCTCCAATAAAAAAAATTGTATGACTGTAGAAAGCCTTCCTGTTTTGAGACAAAACAAAATAATAGAAATGAATTGTTGTAACACACTGTCTGCACTGCCTGTAGTTAAAGGCTATTTAAGACTCAACGTTTTTTTAAAAGAGTCAAATTACTAGGAGGGAAGAAGTATCATTTATTGAGAAGGATGCACTAATTTTTGGTTTGACTGCTAATGTTTGTTCAATTTCTGGTCAAAAAAGAAGTCAGATCAGCTGGCTGTGCTAAACACCAAAGTAACCCAGGCTGAGAGTCTTTTTTTCTCCATAGAGTGCTGCTTCATCAGCTCCCCTTCCCAGCCTGCACCATTTTCTACAGAGAATTGGAAGTAAACATCTTTTACAAAAATTACACAAAAACCAAAGGCATTATGTTATGATAATTTAATGAAAGCCTCCATTAAATACAATTATTGTTTATGGGCCAACACATCCTATAAAGTACAACTGAAAATACTTCTAAGTTAAGAAAATGCAACATCAAAAGGCGTGTACTGAAATAACATTTTAACAGGAATGTCCCATAAAGTTCAGAAGCCATAAGCAGATTTAGAAGGAGGCTATTTAAGAAATTAAAGATCTCAGCTAGCAAGTATTTGCCTATGGTGAATGGCTCTTCATTTAAAGTTATCTTGAATTGGAAGATGCAAGCAATACCACTCACCTCCACTGCACCATGTCTTCTATTTTTATGCCCAAGTTTCAGACTGAAACTTGATTCAAAAATTCCCAACAACTAGAACAAAAGCTCCTTGGGGATATTTCATTCTAGAGAAAGGCAGGAGTCTATCATCTCCCAATTCTTAATTCAGCAGAGTGCATGCAGTCTCAAGTATCTTTGGATAAGGTACCGGGTTTCTATTTGTATTTTCTGCAGCCTTGTTTGTGCT
The DNA here is from genome assembly GCF_009819655.1 of Sylvia atricapilla. Taxonomy (NCBI): domain Eukaryota; kingdom Metazoa; phylum Chordata; class Aves; order Passeriformes; family Sylviidae; genus Sylvia; species Sylvia atricapilla. The sequence goes on from NC_089147.1 coordinate 27,268,447, forward strand.
GACATGTTTTGAATTCCTCATGGAGTTACCCAGCACAGGTGTGTGTGGAGGGGGATTCCAGCTTGCAAAGCCTGTGATTATAACTGGCACTTGAAAGAAGACCTTAAGGCAGGAAGAGAAGCTTGATCAGCTCCCTCTCCAGCTGGCATCCTGCTATGGACAGACCTTCCCCTTCTGTGCTGCTCACCCTGCTGATTAACAGGTGAGGGTTAGACAGCTTTCAGTCTCATTGGGAATGCCAAGACATAGCCCATCTTAATACATTGTTCAACTTTATTTTGTGCTGATTCCAGAGGCTCAATTGAAAACATCCATCATTTTAATTACAGAGAGCAAGGTGGGCACCCATCAATTGAGAATGAACACTTTCTGCCAAACCAAAAGGCCTCGGCAAAAACCAGCCTGCAGATCTGCCTGTGGTACTGATATTGCTGGTTAGTGATACTTTTAACTCTTAACCTGGGGACCAACATTTCTGACAATTCCTTTTTGGGTATTCTGCCTCTTTCCTGTTTTATGACTTCTAGATTTGGTGTTCACCACTTACTGGTGTAAACAGCAACAAGACAGAGCAGTGTTTTTCTTCCAGAGCATGTATGTTTAAAGGGAGTGTTTCAAGAAGGGCCTTGAAGGTGCTGGCTACATTATGTTCCCCTAACTCTCACTCTTCTGTACATTCCCATTTCTTTCAGGTGACTGCCTGTACTTGGAAACACCAAATATTTCCACCAGTTTTGTAGCATGATTAATGCTTTAGGAACTTAGTGTGGGTATTCCAAAACGGGTTAAACATTCATATCTGATAAATATTCTTAGGTAACAAAAAATAAGGAGCATAAATGATGTGAAAATCATCATTGGCCTGCTTGAGATACTTAACTAGGCTTTAGAGAGAAGAATATGGGTCTGATTCTTAGTTCAAGATATGCATTCATGCTCAGTTCAGAGGACAGCTCCTTAAGGATCATTAGGCTGTGTAACTTATGCAGAAGTAACAGAATTAATCTGCAGGGTGCCTCACTTCCATCTCAAAGTTGTACTTTTATCTTTAATTTCTTTAATGATAAGTGCAGACATTTTTCTCTGCACTGCAAGCAGAGGCTGTAATGAGCTCCATACCTAGTCACAATGAGTTTCTAAACTCTGCTTGTCCAAATTAGGAATTTTCCTCTCCTGTTCCAGAGTAAATATGCTAATTACGATAATCTCGCTGTGTATTTTGTTAAGAAATAAATGTTCACAGGACGTCTATTTAAATCCATGGAAGGAATGTATTCAAGTTCAGAATTTGCCTCAACGTTATTTTCCTTGGCAACATTAGACACTCACTTCTGCAATGGAGCATGTCAAAATAATTGGTTTGGAAGAGGTAGCAACAAAGTTGTCATTTGACCAAGAAAGAATTTCAGAAGGTCTAAGGTAGTCTGCGTTTCTGCATCCAGTTTGTCTTCTTCCCTTCATTTGGCACCAAACAAACTGCTGAACAATGAATCGTATAGATGAGAAAATATGACAGTTACTTTAATAGGGATTCCTGCTGCTTGTGAAACCATTATTTGCCTAATACAAATGAGGAATGAAAGGAACACAGAAAAAAAGTTAACCCTCCAGTTTGATCTCAAATGACGACTTAGTTAAATTGCAAGACAATGAGCATCATCACTGTATTTTATCATCAAGCAAACATCTGAATGACTAAATTAAAGTGACATTTTGGACTGCATAAAGAAAAAAATTACTTTAAAGAAGATTGATGTATTCCCTAATACCAGCAAGCAAATCTCAGATTCAGCCAGTATTATGACTGATGGAATTATGAAAGTTCTCTGTTCTAGGCGGTTACATTTACAGAGATATTTTTCAGAACTGTACACCCACGTGGAAAGAAGGTTAGTAGACATTTTTGTGTTTTAATATGTTGTCAGAGTTTGATCTTAGCCACCTTCTAGTTTCATTTTTCATCTGTTTCTTTTTTCCCTTATATCCTTCTTCCTCTTGCAACATCTTGTTCAGTAACCTTACTTAGTTTCATTAATCATATTTGCAGAGAAAATATTTAAAAACTGTCAGTGCTGGAATTTGATGGGGTCAATGCCAACACTGTAACAACTGCAATGGCAGCAGAAAACATTTCTCAAAGTGAATATGCACCTATTTAACAAACAGGAGGCTTTTCCTTCAGATACCAGGAAGCGGAAATAAATGAAAATTAGAAATGCTTGGATGGTTATTGGACAGCTGGGGAGATTCCTAGGGCAGACAAAAGTGCCAAATGGAGCCATATTAGTAATCTCTCTTTATCCTAGGATGGGTCTTCTATTTATAGAATTATACAGCCCTTGAAGAAACTATTAGACTGCATACATAAATTGTACAGGAGCAACACATGCATTTTACATGAAATTGCCTAATAAAATCCGAAGATGCTCCCAAACTTTCAGTAGACCTGTTTCAAAATAGTACCACATATTACGTCCATCTGGTCCTCTCAGCTGGTGTCAGGAATCTTCTTGTGAATGGCCTTCCCTCCTGCATTTTTCAAGATTGAAAGAAATTCACTCTCCATCTTCTGCTCACAATTTTCATCTACCTCCTACAGAAAATCCTCAGAAAAGAACTCCTTAATTCTTGATCATACCAGTCAATATTCTGGGTCATATGCAGTCCAGCACACATCCAAGTGAAAGGAATTCATATTTCACAGTTACCTCCTATTCTGTATCTAGAAAGCAACCATTTCATGACATAATTCTTCAACAGCTTTCCAAAGTAAGAACTAGGAAAAGACTCCTACTATTCTGTCTTGAATTAAGAGTGAACTGATTTCATGAGGAATGTCATGGTGTTCATGACTGAACATTCACTACTAGAAATAGCAATTTACCTGCAAAAATTTATGGAGTTGGAGAGACTCACAAGGCTGCAGAGGAACACATGAAGCATAGATTGTAGCTGATATCAAAGCTATATGCACCAACCACTCAGGGAAAACAAAAGTAAGCCTGGATTCATCTAGTGGTCTTCTTTGATATGGGACACACCAGTAACTGGAGAAAATTCTCTGGTTTTAAACAGTGAGGAATCCACACACTTCAAGCCCGGAGTTTAACAGGGCCCAGACCTTCCCTGAGTCTGTACTTCAGGGTAATACAAGCATGGAAAATAAAGAATCAACACGTTTCACAGTGACAAACTACTCAAACATCAAAGATTTTGAGGCAAATGACACAGGAGACTGGTTTAAACAAATCATCCAGGCATTTAAATGAATTCCTTATAAAAATACAAATAGGAAAAAAAAAAAAAAACCAACACAACCAAAAAAAAGAAGCTGAGACATAAGAGAAAGAGAAAACTTATTTTCTGGCTATGTCAGAGAAGAACAAGATATTCTCCATTTCAAAACATGTAAAATCATCTCATCTGCTGCTCTGTGTCAATACCACATACAAACACAATTCATATGAAAGCACTGATTTCAAGCTCTATGCTACTTGACTCCGCAGCCAAAGTAATTCTAGCATGTGTTGCAGCCTCTGTGAACAGATTTGCAGAGAGAATACAGAGGTAAAAGCTCCACAGACAATAAGGTGTTGGTCAAGCCTCTTTGAAGGCCCCTTATCCTTTTTTATCATGCATGACCCAGTAAGAATGTGCAATGTGATCATCCAGAGGGAAAAGAAGCACTAGGCTGTCAAGCTAAGCTTTTGCTGGCTGCAACTCAGATATCACACAAAGTCATGCTCATCTTATGTAAAAATTGATAAGAAGGCTGTGTGCTGTTTATGGCATATCAGTGTGTAATTAGAGAGTCTTGTGCTTATATCACTGGGTACATTGATAATCAACTCTCAGGAAAATAACCAAACAACCAAAGCAAAATGCAGAATGGAGAATTGAAATGGGTAAATAGCCAAAGTGGTTAAATCCTTCTACAGAAGGGAAAACAAAGAAAAGAACTGCTCTAAGATTAGCAGCTTTTGAAACAGCACCATTACAAGTACCTTCCCCAAGTAATGTGTGAATCAAGCTGCTGTGATAGTGAGTCAAGGAGTCTCACACAGAAAATTTATTCCATTGTGCACATTCTTCCTGTGACCCCAGCCCATCTGCTTTGCAGAACCAGAGAACTTTTTCTATCCTGCCAACACACTAGAAATAAAACTTCAGCCGAGCAAAAATATTATGGTCCCAGCTCCCCATTACTTTGCACAAATTTATTCTCTTCAGTGCAAATGCAAGTATTTCAGTTTCTCAGTTAATTGCTTTGCACTACAAATGCCCTCATAACTGCCTGGCAATGGTAAATCAGAGTGTTCATTTTCACCTCAGGCAAGACATCAATGATTTTTGTTTTAAATCACATTCAGAAAATATAACTTTAATTTACAATAAAGTTCTAAAAGCTCTTCTATTTCTTCCATAATTTTATGTTCATGTTGGTTTTATGAGTATGGAAGTAAAATTAAAGATGGCAGGCGGCCTGGCGCTCCTGTCCCAAAAAGCAACCTCCCTGGCTTTTCCTATCAAAGTGAGGTCTTTTAAGTCCATCTCACCTTACACCTGGAACCCTCTCTAATGACTATGGCTAGGTCCAGAGCAAATATGGACAGAAGAGACTCACATATAACTATATCTAAAACTATATAAATATATAATATATATATTTCTATAATTATATAAATTTTGCCATTTTGCAAAGTCAATGTGTATCACACCTTCCTCTCTGTAGTGGAGCTGTCTTCTGCTCCAGTGCAGACACTCAAAGCACATTACCTTTCAACTCTTGAATTACATATAAGCTTAAAGCACAGAAATTAAAGTTTGAAGTTGCCTGTGGTGGCACAATGCAGACAACCAGCCCATGTTAGTGGCAAAAGGTCAGAAGAATGCTCCACAGGATCAAAAGGATCTGTCTACATTTATCTGTAGTTCAGTGAAGCAGCTCCTTGTCATGACAAACCTATGGGGCATAGAGATCCATTAAAAATATGTATGTACATATAATGGATGTAGGAGAGACTGGATTTCAGAGTTGTACAGTTATCTCACTGGGAAGAAAGGATGACTACAAAACCTTCTGAAGTAAACATGAATCAATATTAAGAAAATAACTTGTTTCCCCCTAAAACCTTTTACTCCCTTTCAAGATTTCTGTAATAAATAGAACAATCAACTGGGAAACCTCATCCATGCATAGACAGATGTAGTGTACATGCTCAAATACAGTCACAATATGTTAATATGCCAAAGAGCCTGATGAATCTGTATGTTTTTGCTTAAGGTACGAACAAAGTATTTATGAGTGCATAGTGCACGTATTTCCATAGTGGACAGCAATTTTACAACATACCATTTTGTTAACCCATCGTCTAAACTCTGTTTGTATTGATAAAGGAAAAAGTTCCTTTTTAATATAAACTAGTATCTTAAGCTATGATAGTATTTCCAATATTTAGTAATAAAGACGGATGTTGCTGAAGCCTGACTTAAAAGTATTCAGCACAACAGCACTCACCAATATATTGACTATCCTAAGCATATTTTTAGAAGTGGAGTTTATTTGTAATGGAAATTGTTTTGCCTTTTTAAAAAGTACTCCTCTAGGTGGCCTGTGCTTTTTAAACATGGCCCTGTTCATGTAGAGCACTATTCCATATTATTACATGTACTAAATGCCAATTAATTCTCCCTTATGAGTTATGATAAATGATTATTTTAGGGTGGAGCTATACATTTTCCAAAGGGTCTTTATCACAGCTATGTTGACAGGACTTTAAGTATGGTGGTATGCTTAGTACTCCCCTAAAGTAGCTGAAGTATGTGCCACAGCAGGTGCCACAAGTAGAACATGGATTTGCTTTGACATTAAAACATAGCGTATAGAAAGAGTGAAGGGTTGTTTGATGGATTTATAAAAGCATATGTTGTGAATGGATTGGAAAAGTGAGCCTTCAAGGTACAGCATTAGAGTCAAAGCTAACTCAGTTTGAAGATGTCCTGCCTGGTCATGGCAACAGTTGTTTGTACTTCGTGATTGTATTAAAGATATGTTCTGAAACCTCTAAGGAAAAGCCCACTGAAGTGTAAACTCTTGGGGGACAGTAAGATCAAACTATTAAAACATGCTCTTAGAGTTTTAAGTGATATATTTCTGCCAAAGAACTGCAAAAAATTATACTTCATCTGTTTTCCAAATTCTACAACATAGTTTACGTTTCTTTCCCATTCTTGACCGTGCCCTGTTTGTAAAAACTTGAATCCTGAATTTTTGCACAAGCTCCCAGTGTTGCAGGATGTTGGTAATCAATGTAGTTCCACCCCTTCAGGGACAACGTGGCATAGAAGGTGGCAGCTTTTACCCAAAGATCTCTCCGCAGCTATGACTTTATGTCCCAACCTAGACTGATCAATTCACTCCCACAAAGCAGGAGACGGAACGTCCCTCTCAGCCAACACTCACTTTTTGCATCCACAAACTGACATTTGTTCCTCTGCTTTCCACAATCAATGGGAAAATGTCAGTGTGGTTATGATCTCACCAAAGTTTTTCCCACATAATTTTTTCACATTCCCTAGTACTTCAGGGCTTGCAATGTCATTCTACAAAGACATTGATTATTCCTTTACTAACGCCCCAATGATAGCATAATATTTAGTTTTCATTTTCTTGAACCATCTGCAAAATCAATTTTTTGCTTTCTGTATGAATTAAGGTCATGGATAACCTAAAAAAAAAATAACTAAAATATCCAACCAGTCTGATTGATAGTCAGGTTATGGACTTGAGTGCCAAAACTGCAACTAAAAATAAAGTTCTGAAAAATAATGGAACCATCCCAACTGCCACTAGCAGAAAGCAGCCTAGGCAGTGCATACATTTCTTAGATTAGTTGTAAAATATTTAGACAGCCAGGAAACTTCAACCTCACTCATAATTAAAGAAGCCAGAGATAGATTTCCAGATAATAATAATAAAACTACTACATTCTCTGGTGGTCAGTCTCCTTAACAAGTTATATTAGTTTATTCCAGCTAAAAATATTGCCCTTATCTTAATGAGTGTAGAATTTCTCTTACAGAAGAATTTTAACATTATGTTAAATAGTATGTTTTCTAAGCTCTTTTTATACACAAGTGATTGAGAACAGTGGTATTATCCTTCAACTCATAAGGCTCTCTTGACGAATATATTCCCCTGTAACTTCATAGAACCAGTGGAATTATACCAGGAATAAATCTGCTCCAGTATCTTCAGTTACTCTATTTGGAAACCAGTCATTTGCCTGACCTTCAGTGCAATGCTAAAAACAGAGTTTGTCTGTCATCAAGAGCCAGTGAGATTTCAGATAAAACAGAAGTCGTGGCTCCTGCAATGAAATTCCAGGAGTGTCCATCAAAGGCTTGCCAACAATAGCATCTCACTCAGTCAAGACTTTCATACTTTGATAAAACTGGGGGAGAGAGGGAAGAGGGAATTTGACATTGGGAATCACCCATGTCACAGCAACTTAGGGCTCAGTCTCAACTATACAAACCCAAAAGAATTCTTTGATTATATTCTACTAAAACTTCTATGAGTTGAATAGCTTTGGTTCCTTAAAAGTCCAATAATTTCTCACTCTGTTGACAAACTACTTTTGGGGTTTTTTTTAGTTGGCTGTGAGGGTTTTTTAGCCCTCTGGGGGAACATTCCTTCCAACCATCAGCACCACAATGTATTTAAAATAACATATAGAGCAACAAAAAATGAATCAGGTCTGTTCTAAACATCAGAATAAATACTGTGAGCAAACAGTGAAGTGGAAGCAGGACTTCCTTGTTTAAATTACAATAGATTAATCTTGTGTTCCTTAGAATAAAAGGACTGTTACAGAAGGACAAATGCCAGGCAAGATTTCAGACTTCTTCCTTATGGTCCCATGCCAGCATGTAGACCTACAGCACTCTCTCTTCTGTCAGACTGCCATTTGTCTTGACATGACTTAATCCAAACTTAAATCTCCAAATACCATTCCAGTCCTAGCAGAATACTGCCCAAAGGTTTGATAGTGAGAGATGGCAACAGAAAAAAATTACCAATCATTTCCACATGCATCAGTACATACAATGCTTGGTAACAGCCTCACTACCTTGGAATATATGCTTACATTCCTAGTATTTGCAGTTTGCTCAGTCTTGTAGTTCCTTTCGCTTCTACTCAGAGGATATAAACAGTTCTATATGTGTTCAGACCATGGATAACAGCAGGCTGGAGTGAAACTAACAAAAATGGTATCATGTAACATGGTCTTCTCATCTCCCAAAATGGATAATGTATATTTTAATCAAAAAATAAAATTCCGTCCTAGTCTCTCTCACTGGTCTTTGCAATGAAAATGAACAAAAAAACCCACAACAGATTATTGAGGTGAGGTAAGAATGGAAAGGAAAAAGACACTTCAAGACAATATCAAGGATCACAGAAGTGAAAGACATATTTCAAAGTTAAGAGGATGTTAAAATTCATATTATCAATTTTTATGTGCAACTCCTAGGCAACTCTCCTTGAACATGAGGCCATGGCATTCTCCCTCTTACATTATCTAATTGAATTGAAGACTATCACAGTGCAACCTACGTGCACTACAAAGTGACCCAAGCCACCAGAGGAAGGGAGGAAAATGTAAAGAGACAGAGCCAACCAATGGCCGTTCTCCTTAGAATGAAGCTGTACAAAAAGTACAAAGATACCATCAAAAAAGCTTTGATTTTACTTATTCTGGTATCAAAGCAAGATAAACTCGGAAAAAAAGTAAGTTGCGTGACCAATGACAGAGAAAAGATACAGATATTGTTATATATATATATATATATATATATATATATATACACACACACACACATATAAGTAATCAGGAATATCTGTTCATCATCAGTGTTAAAGAAAAGAAAAAAAAAAACTAAAAAAGAGAGGGGTTTTCTTAGGTTATTACCATCCAAAGAGAAATACCCAGGTCCCAGGCAGTGTACACTCAGTAGGGAAAATAGGGAGAACTCCTTTTACGTTCCAACTAAAAACAAGCTCAACTAAAAACGTACTAAGGACATAGCAAATCACTGCCCTTTTCATCTGTTTTCAGGATTCTGTATCTTTCTATAAAAACATGCTTTTGCTCGATTATTTGTTATTGTTGTTGTTAACAGATAAACCTAGGGATTAGGAGATTTCCATAATTATGACTTTACTCAATAAATATAGGAAGACATTCAAATAAATACTAAGAAACACTTAGATGTTTCAAATCCACCTCTTCGAGGAGGTCACCATCATCTCCTTTAAGGTGTTACGATTAAGCCAGAAAAAAGCTTGTCTCATGACACACTGAGAAAATTATTTTTTACTGAACATCTCATTATTGGCATTGTTGCAATGGTGAGAAGATATGAACAGCTTCAAAAGATGGCATGGACCCTTTATTTTCAAAAAAACTGTGGTAATTTGTGGGGCTTTTCTTAATAGTTCCTGAAGCCTATTTTGCTATGGCAAAATTGTGTTGTCTGCAGTGGACAAAGATAATGTTTTCTAAACATTTACCTTTACAGCATTAGTGTAACCAAGGGCAGTAGCATACTGGTGTGGATGTATGGCACAAATAGTCTCAGACAGTAGCCAAGACACTTTATGGGAAGACTGAAACTAAAGACTTGTGGCATCCAGGCCAGAACATTCACTGTGGATGTTCTAAAATTAAACGCCAGTGAGGAAAGTTTATTCCTACCTAAACCCTTTATCTATACATTCAACAAAGAGGCTTAACAATCAACTACATTGATGAGCTCTTTCCTGGCCTCCTAAGCTTGGAGAGGTATTTAATATTGCAACCCAATCCAATCTCTGCAAAACCAGCGGAGGGAGGATCGAGACTTAATGCAGACAAAAGAAGTAATACTGTTTACCAGTGCTATTAACACTTCCCTCAGATAAAACCAATTAAAGGTCCCATTAATGAAGCAAATAATGGCTGAATTATAATAAAACTACTTTGTGCTGCTTTCTAGTCGATAAAGAGTTTTAATAAAACAAAATTTAGAGATAAAATTAAGAGTTTGAACTAAATACTCAGAGCAGCAAGAGATAAAAACATCAACCCATACCATCAAATGGCATGAAACTCAGATCCAGCCTGGAATTCTTTCCCTATGAGAAAGATCAGCATCTCACACTGTACTTATAAAATGTAATACTGTACAAGAGAGTGTCCTGCCTCCTTTCCAGGTTGCCTTTAGGACACATGAACTCCACGGAATCGTGGGTGGAATGTATAGAAGATCTTATTGCAGCTGCTGGTACTGCATCTGTTCAAGGGATAAATAAAGCAGCTAAGTTCTAGTTTTGGTTTCATACACTACCAGTCCCTTGACATGCACAGAAATAATATACCACCTCCTCATCTTGTCAATCACACCACAAATATGTCTTCCATATTGTGGAAGGGATGATCACTTTTTTTTGGCCAGGAATGTTCCCACAAGCTGGGATAACCTCCATGACAGGTCACACATACTGGAAAAAACCAAACCCACTTCATTTTATTCCAGAGAGTGATGGTAACTCATGTAAATTACCATTTTTTAGACTTCTTCTCACTTTTCCAAGGAAAGAATTGGGTCTAGAAAAAACTGATGTGAAATTAAAACTGAACTAACTCACTGATTATCTAGACCTTCAAGAAAGTTTATTCTGTTTTGTTTTTCTTCAGCACCACTTAATCCCCCATGTTTTGGCATGTGGAATTTATGGAAATGCTCTCAATCATTATCTGCTTGTATTTTTATATATATAGTTTTAAAGAATATTAATGTGTATATTTTCTTCAAAGAAAAAAGTTGGAGATTACTATCTAAGATGACATTTTGCAGAGTGAGGAACCACTGCTCTGAAGAAAAATTAAGCACAGATACGTAGGGAAAGGGAATTGCTGCTGAGCAGGACAAATCCATCTTTTTGTGGACCATAGGATGTGTGGCTGTAAAAGGCGGAAAGTCTTTCATGGGAATCTTAGTGAAGATGCACTCTATTGTCAACACAGAAGTGACATTGGTATTATTTGCAGCTTGGATTCCTTAAGAGAGGCTAGAGAAGATCTTAATACAGCAACACGTGCAATCAGAGAAACAGGAAAACCCCCAGCTTCACACAGAGCCATCATGAACCTCCATGTGGCACCATATTTAGCCAGCTCCTTCCTGCTCATTCCCTCTCTGTCCCTTCATGGCTCTATAGGACACTACACATCTTTTGGAGGGTCTAAGTCTTTCACTTCCCAAATGTAGTCTTCATCTTTCTGCTCCTACACTCTAAGTGCAGTTAATCTGAAAGGCATTGAAAGCTGGGAGCAAAGAAAGGATGGCACATTCTCATGAGGAAGAAAGTGGGAATAGGGCAAGGAAAGGAGACGGGGAAAGAGGCCACACAAACATTCCAGGCATATGGAAGGAGGAGAAGCAGAAAACAATCTCACATGGAGTGAGGATGAATGCCAAGAGCCATCAGTACCTGTTCCTTGCAGCTGGCTGCTACAGCTGAGGCACACAGTTCTCAAGGGTGGGATAAAGCCTCCCTCAAAAGAAAGGAGAGCTTTGCTGTTCCTCAGGGGTGAAACAGCCAAACAATTCTGGCACCCCAATAATCAGTTCACCCTTCCCATGAGGTGCCAAGAGTCTGATACCCACAACTCTGTGCACTCAGCCTGGACTACTGACAACTATATGGCAAACCAGCAGGTTTCAATTTTAGAAGTGCTGCTCTGAAAAGAAGTAGTACCAAGGAGTGGGAAATCAAACAAGGGAAAGTTTGCAGTTCAGGTAGATGTGGTTTGCTGCTGTCCACACAACTGATGATGCTTGCAGGTTGCTGACCACTTCTTGTCATGAAGAAAGTAAAGCACACATGTAATAGAGAGATCCTCATCCATCCCACCCCTTACAGTTGACAAAAGGATTAAAGGATTTCATCTTGAATAATTTGTCAGATAATTTAAGCAAAACAGTGAGATAAAAATCTTTTAGACAAGAAAACAGTTTTGAAAGTAGGTTAGGAGGGTACTTGTATTTTACAACTCTTGTAAAAAAAAAAAAAAAAGGCAGAAAGACTATTAATTTTTTTCTACAATAATTAACCTTAGCCAATGCTGATGAAAAAGACAATCTTGCTTTGACTTGCTTTTTTAAACATTGGCCATAGTACCAACTGCCCTTAGCCATTTTTGAACCAGCTATGATTAGGTAGGGAGAGAATGCTGACATTTTCAAATAGAACAGGATGGTCCCAGTGACCCCCAGGATCAAGGAAAGGCAGCCCAAATTCACCCTAATACCAGGGCATTCTGATTTGGCACTATGTACCAGAATCTGGGGTTACATGTAGTATTTTTGGAGTTTTGGATAAGATGTCCCATTCCAGAAGCTTGAGGTAAACGCAGCACTGGTTCCAATTCAAAATAGCTTCCTAAGTTACTGGGTGCTTTAAATATAGCATGAGAGTCCCACAGAGGCTTCTCAAGGGTGTGCACGGCCCGCTCACCAGGTATAATAAGTATTACAATGAATTGCAAATATTTTTACTCATGCCACAAAGACTAATTGTCACTAAAGCTGGCTTCAAACTGAGAACCCATAAATTGTTTAAAGTAAGCATGTGCCCTTAAGGCCGCTATTTTTAATAAGAATAAGGGTTTATGTCTGTATTAGGTATGGCTAAGCAAGAGAGGCATGAAGCCAAAATAGCCCAGAGGCTGGAATTTGGACTCTGAGCAAGGGAAAGGTGGGAATAGGGCAAGACCATGTGAAAGGCTGTGTTCCTCCTAATCCTCAGCTGCCATTGCTACAAATCAAGTGTATTTGGAAGGATTTTGAGAAAGGTTAAAACCTATTTATGCACTGTGTCCATGCACTGAACACCTGTGGCAGAGATGATCACACCACCAGCTACGCACGTGGGAGGTGCAGAAAGTAACTCTACCCTCGTCAGGGGATTCGCATGCCTTTAACACATTTGGCCCATTTCATCTTCCTAAAGAAGAGCAAGACCTCATTGACTTTTTGGGAAAATGGCTGCTAACCACCACTACCAAAGAGAGGAGTCACCTTGTAGGAAGCCCATTCAAGATATTATCTGGAACCATTCATAAGCTGAAAATGTTTTTTTGAGGGTACCTAATTCCAGGTACTTTCTTCCCTCTATTTATTGTTTGCTTTTTCTCCTGTAAATCTCTTAGAAGAACACAAACAGTTTTACATTTGGGGGAAATATTATACTCTTCACGGATCTGAAAAATAGGATATTTTTGAACTGTCCTTGAAGGATACCCAATAGGCTGACCTAAGCTTCAGGGCCAGCTTTATGTGACCAAGATTTTATTTCATTTACAACCTGAGTTTTATGATAGTAGCTAAATAAAATGAGTAGCTAAATAAAATGAGTAGCTAAATAAAATGCAATACATTTTGACAGGTGATATCTGCTAGCTTTTAAATATATAATGGGAATTATGGGTCACCACAATATGCCTTAACAGCATATTTATTGAGCTCCTTGTCCTCACTCTGTACCAGCAAAAATGAAATTATTTATGAATTAATGAATGTAATTTCTTAAATATCATAGTATACTTCTATCAAATTAGTATTTAGGAATTTATACAACTGTAACAGAAAGCCTATTCAGATATTTTGTTCTCAAGTAACCTTTTCCTTAAGGCTTTAATTACACTAGTACATAAGAAACAGCACTTTAACATGGTGTGTATAGAAACCATTCTTATCCAATTAGCATTATTCATTTCTACTAGCATAGTACTGCTGACATTGCCAGACAAGGTTTTAAATTCATTTATTTCCTCCAAACTTGCTGTTGCAATTGATTTTTACCATGTTCAGCAGAAATTTCCCTCCTTCCTCTCCCCTTCTCAAGACCTTTCAACGGGGAATAATAATTTACCTGCACATTGATAATTTGGCTAATTTTGCACCAAAACTCGGTGGAAAAGAAGAGCATTGTCTCATATAACACTGAACACTCTTTAATGCTACATTATGCATTAAAATGCTGTCACCTCAGGTACCACGTGCAGAAACTTCTAGTTACACACAAGCTGGCCACATGAGACTGTCTTCTCAGCTAGCTCCAGCCCACAGTGAAAGCTAGATTATAATGAAGACTATTGCATTTTGCAATAATTTTCATACTTTTCCATTGCTACTCAAGGTTGGTGTTATTTTGTACTTAAATACCCACATTTTTTATAGTTATAGTATAACATACACTTTATGCTACCAATTAGACAACAAGATAGGAACTGCTTTTCTAGAAAGTTAATGACAGTATATTCACAAAGCTAATTTCTCCTTGTGTTCCACTGGCTGGAGAACATTTTGCAATAATGCATTCAGAATGGAGATAATGATAGAGTTATCTGCCCCGTTATTAAGACAGTCATTTACAGAGTTCAGACATCAAACACTATTAAAAAGTTTTACCTGAAAAAAAAGCTTATTGTTCATTTTAATTATAAAGTGCTAACAGTTCAGCAGCTGAAAATTCATAATTTAATGGTTACCTCTGGATGCTTACTCATTCTAAAGAATCTGCAAAATTATTAACTTTAATAATAAGCATGTAAATGTGACGTCTTCCTGAAATACTACATCAACTATATTCTCATATAAGTAAACTCTAGGTCAAAGGCCGAACAATGTGTCAGATCACATTATCCAGTTGCCAGGGCCCACTGTTAAATCTTAAAACAAATTAAAATAGAATACAATTAATTTGTGTTGTGGATTTCTTTCCATCAGTTCAGAAACCCTTTCCTCCCTCTTCCATAAAACCACAAGAGCTACTGTTATACCCAGTTGTGAACTCAGTTTTTCACCAGTCTTGAGCCCAAGTTTCCCACAGCTAACACTATGACTCCTAGTCAAGGGAAAAGCTGCATTTTCCTCTCTTTTGCAGGAAAGAAAGCTGCAAAGTTACTTAATAAGTGAGTGGCAATTGCATAGATATTCTTCAGCCCAGTTATTTCATAGAATGAGCTCTTTTCACAGATAATGCCACACAAGTATTGATAATTCAGCTACAATCCCACTCCAAATTAAAAAGCACTTAGGAGGTGAAATGAAGAAAGAGCTTCAAACCCATGGGTTATGTATCTTGTGTAAGAACAGTCAGAACACCAGGTTTGATTATGTAACACCATTTAAAACCAGAACCTCAGCTATTACTGGCTGTTACTTGTGTTTATCTGGCCTATATTCTACCAGGGTTTCTCCTGAAATTCAAAGCAGATAGAATTGAAGAACATAGCCTTAAATAGACAATTGCTGCACAGTATCTGTGCAGAACACAGAATTCTCCTTATATACCCCTGAACTTCAGCAGTGGACTTAGTATTTAGTGATTACTTTAATCACACAAACAGATAACAGCGGTTGCCTTTGTGTTCCAAGTACTTACTTGATTTAAAGGAGGAATCATTTGACCAAGAGCTGCGGCTACATGCTGTTCCTGGAAGTTATTTTATCAAGTAGAATACATGCATTCAAATCACATTGTGTTATCCTGCTGCAGTTTAAATAAAAATTGTAATAAAAGCACTCTTCAACAAATAAACCTGAGTTTAAAGTTACAACAATAAACTTTATGGATTTTTCAGAATACTTTCTGCAAGGAAAGAAAACAAAAGCTTATTTCTATGATGACTGTTTACCCAGAAGAGAAAAATAACCCATCTTGTGCTGGAACTGCTTTGGATACAAAATTGGGTGTCTTCTGAAATCAAACCCTCTCTAAAGTGTTAGTGGCCCTGGTGAAACATCTATTGGGATTACTTCTCAGACCTGATACAGTATTTTTGGTCAAGACATGTTGTCTATTTCACAATAATTAATTCCTTACCTCTTAGAGCACCTGCACAGCCACATTTAAAACGCTGTTCTGTTTCACTAAGAGCAGAAACTTGAACTGCCTCCCCAGTATCCTGGGATATCTTGATCCCCAGGTGCCAGAACTCATTTCTCTGGTCCAACAAGTATTGTTTGAATGGAACGCAGCTAGAGAATTTGCTCCCCCTCTCCTTGTCTGACATAGACACGACACTTGTGTTTGATGGGACATGCAACCTCATCATACAAATGCCCTGTTCACTGAACTGCCATTTATAGTACAGATGCTGTCTACTGGAACATCTCAAACAAACAATACCAAATCAGGAGGCTGAGGAATTACTCGTAGGGCTCAGGCTCACAGAAAGACGATCATTTCTGATGTAGCTGTAAACATACCAAAACTGGCTTGCAAATTAGTTTGAAAGCCAACATACCACCTCAGATAACTAGCACTCTCCTAGGATACTGACATTGTTTGCATATAAAACAAATAGTTGCAGGTAATAAAATTCAGAATGCTGTAACTTCAGATGAAATGACTGTTACTTGAGAAGTAATCAACAATTTAAAGGGATTATCCCAAAGAAATGCTGATGCCCACAGAACAGTTGTTTTATCAAAAAATAGATAGCAAAGTTTCAGAGTGTTCTGAAAAGCTGACCTGGAAGTATTCAATTTTCCTCTCACAAGGAAACTATTTTGAGCTAAACTGTAAGAAGACTGGAAGAATGTTAATCTGCTCAGGTGTAAGAAACTACTAGAGTTTGTCTAGGCATAAGACAGTCATTATATTAAATGGCTCACTTCCTTCTCAGAAGTTGACTTTCCTTTGAACCTTAAAGGAAAAAGGAAACATCTCTACTGAGTACTAGTTAAAGAGGAAGATTCCTATTCTTCTAGAGGACACCAGGCTTACCTGTTAGTCTAGTAGAATATCAATTATTATAAATACTAATCTATAGCTTTTGATATTGTGAAGGACGTTTCATTTGGAGATTAAAAAAACACCTCTCAAAGCTGTAGTTGCAGCTTAACAGGTGATGTGGTACCAGCACTTCAAGAGAACTTGCTGAATTGTTTCAGTTCAGTCAATACAGGTAAACCGCACTTTTCTGATTATAGTTTATGTACAGCACCACATGGCCATTCAAAGGAGACAGCTGCAGAATGCACAGAGCCTGACCCAGATCATCTGAGGCTTCCCTGCATTCAAGGATAGAAGAAAAAAAAATGAGAAGGGACTGCCTTCTCTCCTCACTTGTCTGCTGTAAGAAGCTGATATGGAATAGCCCACAGGAAATGAATACTCTCACACAGCTCCTCTAAAGCAAAGGCAGTGACAGCCAGAGGTTGGCATATGCATGCTAGGGAGTGGAGGAGGGACAGGAAGCAATCAGCAAGAGATGGTGATAAAAGGAAAGAACCTAACAACTGTGAGAAAAAAAACTTCCTTCTCCTGCAGAGACAGACTAGAAAATGCTAGACCAGGGTTTTCCCCAGACTCAAAAAGCTGTTTCAGGCTGCTTGTAGCAGAGTCAGTATTCAGACCAGTTAATTTAATTCTTCTTGTAGCAATGTTTGCTATTTTTACTCCCTAGACTTACATCATCACCAGATTTCAACATTTTCAACCTTCTCTTTATTTAATTGGATAAAGAAAAGTATTTCTTGAAAGTGTTTAAACAAAAACAATCTCCTCTTTCAGGCTCTGCCTTTTGATTTGGAACCCAAGCAGCTAAAAAACCCTATTAGGAAATACAAAAATATATGGACAACCGCAGAGTGAATATACCAGTCATGAGTTATCACAGTGATATAATAATATTTCCACTACCTCAGATAACGATAGTTCCTTTACACCTTTTAGCTCATTGCATCACTTGCACACCAGCCTGTCTCACTAGAAAAGTTTACTCTTCGAAAATAAAAGATTCAGAATTATATGAAGATGTTCTCTTATTGCATTCAAACCTTGTACAATCGTACCATCTTAGGTAACATGGCAACCGAGCACTTAGTTAATTAACTATGTCCAAAAGCCTTCTTACAGAGGATTAGGCCTATAAAATTAATGGACTCTGCTTGCTTCCAGACAGTTCAAGCAGCAGGAGAAAATAAACAGCTTTGCTGCCCACATCAATTTGGAAAGACCAGATTTATGTATATGATCATGCCACTGGTGACAGCGCTTAGCACTGCCAGCAACCTGCAAGTCTCATTCATTTCAGCAGCGCTGACAGGTGCTCAGCTTCACTACGTCTGTCAATACACTGTTTTCCTATGTCTGCTACCTGCTCATGACATGTCATGACAGAATTTGACATCTCATAACAGAATTCTTCTAGTGGGTAGGATGGTCTGCAGGGTGGGGACTGGACAAATAGTTTACAGGTGATTTCCCAATGCTATTGTTAAAGCAGTGTGAAAGCTGCAAAGGGACTTTAACTTTTCCCTATTTGTTTTTGTCTCCTGTTTTTTTTTTGTTCCCACCCCTATGTTAGTCAGGCATCCATTTTTAGATAAAGAACAGATAAGCAGAACAATCCATTTCAGGGCAACAGATCTTCACCTGTCACCCAGCTGACTGACTGTGACTCCTGTGCATTACACTGTTGGCTATTTAGCAATGAGCTGATCACCTGGGCCTACCTGAATGGAAGGAAATAGAGTGTCTCAGACACCATTTTAAAGATTTCATTAGAAGTGAACTGTTATGCCAAACAGCTCTGAGTAATTCCCTTCCTCATCCACTGCGTTAAAAGCATTTCTCCTGAATAGAAACATTAGTAACCCCAGAATCCTGTATTGTGTTTTTCTCAGCAGGTTTCAAACACCTTCAGGATTTCTTCCCCGCTCTCCAGGTAAAGTGTGAGGTGAGTGGGAATTGTATAGGGCCTGACAGAGTGCAGGTCAACAGGCATCCACCTCATGTCTGTGCATGGCCTAGCTTCATAATGGCACAATACTGGTGCTCTCTTGCAGGAGGGCGCTTGGAAACCTGCTGGTATGATACTATAGATGGCATGAACAATCCTGTTGGGTTAGACACTTTGCATCGTCTTTCTCAGCAGCTTAGAGGCAGTGCTCTTGCAACATGACAGAAGAGCACAGAGCCTTCATGAAAAAGGAGGAAATGTTCTCTGTGGCCCACAGAGAGTCTAATTAAATGAGGGCAGTCAGAGCACAATAAACATGTCTGCCCAGTCTGCAGGCTTAGAAGGACACTGAGCACATGTAGCCAAAAGGGCCATGGCACATCTAATATTAAAAGCAATTATAATATTCTTTAAGTTGAAGTATTTGGACTCATCTTGTACATAGAAAGTTTAATCTCATTTCAGGGCAGCGGTGGATTAAAACCAGTCCATAAATAGGTGTACAGCATCAACTAGCAACATTTAGAGCTGTGTGCCCTTTCCAAGGAGGAGATCATCACAGTTATCCTCTCTTTGCTCCTCCCCACAAGGAATATCTTAAAAATGTAATCCTTTTTCCCACCACAATAAGACTGCAACTGTGGCTGAGTTCATAAGTCAACTCACTTATGACTGCAATTTCTGATCTGTTTGGAGATATGTGATGATAGAGAAAAAAACAGATTATCATCAAAAGTCATGTATTACACTGTGTTCCAATTACAAACATCACAATCAGCAGGCATAACTATCCCAGCTCCTCCTGAAAGAGCTATGTTAATTCCTGTATGTCTGTTTCTGCCCTCATAAGACAGCCTCTAAAATCCAATCCCATCCCAAAGCTGCAGTCCCAGCTAAAAAGTGGGCCTCACTGGGAGGGAGTTAAAAACCATTTAACAGTGCTTTCTGACACTGCTATGGCTGAAAATGCAGTCAGCTCTGTGAAGAGCTAATTCTTCCACACCCCTGGGAATTCAGCTGTTGCAGCTTCACTTCTGCTCCTCCTATGCTCTCAAAAGCCCCATGAGAATCATACCGCCTTTGGGCATAGTGTTTACACTTTCACAGATTACAGTCTGAGACAATGAGCTCTTTGGGAAACAATTGGCTTTTCATTACAGATTGTGTCATATGTAGTGCAAGGGCTACAGCCCTGGCCCATGGCTGACACTCTAGGTATGACTGCATAACTTAAAATAATCAATACCATACAGGGAAGGCAGCAAAGTGTCATGAAAACATCTACAAAAATATGATGGCAGCTCTCTGTACTTACCTTGGGTGGGATGAGAAAAGAAATACCAACACTATTTACAGGAGCAAAATTAATCTGAGCTTATGAAGGGAATTCATTTTTGCAGACAGGGGGTATTTTAGGTTGTCTTTTGCTTGTTTGCTTTTCATAATACTGCCAGAACAGCCTTCTTTGCAATTACTATGCTACAAAAGGAGTTATGAAAAGTACGTCTCATCAGCATAGGCCTTAGTATTAAGGTAAATGTGGCTCTGTCTTGCAAGAAAGGGATAATGTGCATAAGAACAAGGGAGATCAGATGATACAGTTTCACAGGATGAATATGAAATAGCATAGCTAAGATTTCAGAGGCTTACCAACTGACTTGGAATCACATTTTGTACCCACAACTTAACAGACTGTTGATTTTTTCATAATGAAAAAATCAACATAGTCTTAAAAGCAGTGTAGGTGGCTTTTTTTAATTATTATTTTTACAGTGAAGCAGACCTTTCATTTGCATTCTACTTGTTTGTCTGATTAAATCATTCTGGTATTTCTCTTACATACTGTTATGTAAGTAACCTCTCTTGTCACTGTACTGCAAAATAAGCCTTCTGCAGGCCACTTGTGGAGGAACCAAGACCTCCCTAGAAAGACCTGAAAATTTTGGAGCAGATTTGAGACTGTCAGAAACATGAAAAAAAAGAAGGGAGCTACCAGAAATCACACAGAATTATCTTATAAGAGAAAAGTACATAAGAGAAACACAAATTTCCTGAAAACCATCCAAGATGAAAAATTTTTAAGAAACTGAGCTAATTCAGGTAATAGGAGTACTGAACCACAACATCTTAAAAATAATGCTTCAAGGGGAAGAGAAAAGAAAAAGGCAGCTAGGAGATATATGGCTGTAATTGATAGATACACCAGGTAATTAATTATTAAATCCATGCTGTTTGTCAGCTGCAATTGAAGGCTTCTGCATAATTTAAGGCAGTATTTTAAGTACTACTGAGTCTTCTGCTTGACACGTCTAATTTTTATCCAACTACTGCACCTCATCACAAGAGGGGACACATCTCTGTCTCTGTTCAGGTTTAACACCTAACTTCACATATTTACAAGCAGTTTTATGTTTATTTTTTAAAAATGAAATTCTGAATTCCCATTCAGAGTCACTCTACTCCCTTCCCCCTAAACTGCACCAGTGAGGCCCCTATCAGAAAACAAAAAAAAACCAAACCCACTGTACAGAATAGAAGTGGAAGCTTACTGGAGACAGTATCACCACCCATAAAAATATACTAACCAGAACTGTCTTCCTGAGGCATTATCAATGCCAGGTTGTACTTCGAACTGGCCCATTTCTAGTTCCCATTACATTCTCTTTATTCACACCTAGGTGCAAAGATCTCAGCTCGGCTAGGCCAGGTCAAAGTGTACATATGACTGCTACATTCCAACCCAAACAAGCTCAACAAGGATTTTTGCACACTTACTCTGGAGATGGTCAAGGGCATGTTGAAGTCCTTGCCCCCTTGCAGTCGGAAGCCCCAGGGTCCAGGTCCATTCAGATTCACACTGTAAGCCATGTTGTACCGCTTCCACAGGCACCAACAGGGCACTGCAGGACACAAGGACGGGGCAGACAGAAAAGAGTGTGAAAAAACAGACTGAGAACAGGGAAGAGTTTTACATAACGAAAGCAATTCTCTCTCTGCCTTGCCTGTTCAGTCGTGCTCTGATACCACCTAAGAATAGATGGGAGCTATAATGCAGATGCTGATATCCCAGCTGAGTAGGGCCCATAAAAGGTTTGTAACCAGACACCTACTATGCAAAGACTTCATGACTCAGAGGTCTAATATAGTCCCCAGGGAAGGGGACAGATCTTTCTAGGCTCCTCAAGCCCCTCATGCTGCTCAGTTACTTTATGGACAAAACACATGTTTTAATAAAACAAGCAAACAAAATCCCATTCTAAAATCCCAAACACTCAAGTCTCTCCACTAACCTGTTAACAACTACAAAGCCATTTTTAAATTCTGCTTCAGCACATACGTATCTTGCACTGTGACACACAATACAAGTTCTTTCTATATAGATCTTTCCACATGTAGCAGGAAAGGCACCAAGAAATGTCAACCTTCTTTTGCAATGCTTTGTCAAACTGAAAAAAGAATATGCTACATGTATTTAGCATCACCAAAAAAAAAAAAAAATTTCCACAACTTCATGTTTAGCTCTTGGTTCCATAGCACTTGTTTTCCTTAGCAAAAATTAACATTTATTCTTCCTGAACGCAGAAAGATGTATCATGAGATACTTTTAATCAGTATTCAATTTCTGTAACAAAAGCACAGTCCCACTACATACCTGTTTCATCATTTCAGTATAACTCTTCTCAAGGTGTGACACTTGAATGAACAGCTAAGAATACAAATAGTTAGCTAAGTGCTTCCTCAATTCCTTGATTTTTTCATAGTTTACATTCCAGTTCTTTGGAGTTCCATAGAACTATAAACCTTGTTCAGTAATTCTGGACAACATTTCTGCCTTAGATTGGAAATAGCTAAAATACAGGGGGCATGAGGGTAGGAAAGAAGCTGTTGGCAGAACTACAGATATAAACAAAAAGTTTCTGCTCCCAGGGTAAAGCTACAAACATTAAAAAAAACTCACCCCTCTAAAGTCACTAATTTGTGCAGGACCTCCAGAACCCCTCTTCTGTATCTTTGCAGCATTTATCCCCCTTTATCCTCTGGTTAGAAAGAAATTGCAATTACATTAAAAAAAGGGGGGGAAAGGTACCCCAGACATGGGGTCTACTTGGATAATCAAAAAGACAGGCAAACCTACACAATGCACTTGTGTGAGAAAGCTCAGCCTGAACATTGATAATGGGTCACCCTGCCAATACACCTACCTTAAAACATGGTAAATATCTGATGACAAAACAGCAGAGAGCAAACACTACCAGGAACTTAGCCTTTGTCTAAGGAGATGGTCAATCAGTCTTCAAAACCATGAAGCAATAAAAGTTTCTGTCTAGCATTCACAGGGCCAGAAAAGCCATTTGTACAAGGGAATAATGAATCTCTGCATAAGCACTAGACTAAACCATACAACCCTCTGCTTTAGCCAGAGATCCACATTAAACCACTGCAAGTCACGCAGACTTAAATAAAAGTTACACTAAGCCAGTGGAACTGGCCCCAACCAAAATGAAAGCAAATATCATGACACAGCTTGAGAATAAAGCAGGGTTCTGATGCCTCACAAATACCTCAAAGGTACATTTACATTAAGAGTATTTATAACCTCTCCTCTGTGAGTCCAGAACCACTGATGTTTGGATGATTACTTGGAGGAGAGGCAAAACTGACTTGCTGAACCTAAAAGGGCAGAGTTTCCTGGCTTGCCAGTTTATCTAGTACAGTGTTTTTTGTCATTTTTTTTTGGAAAGCCACATGCACACAAAAAAGTTTGAAGGTACATTCTCATTGTACTTTTCCTTTTACTTTTCCTAAGAATTCACTGGTGTTTTCAGTGCCCTTTCTTGGCTCCATTTCAAGAGTTCAGGAGAACAGAATAAAACCAGGAATAAGATAAACATAAGTCATTGCTTTACTACTAAAGACAGTATCACACAAATAAGTATTAGAAGAAAGATCACAGTTTTATGGACTGTGAATTCTGTGCCTGTTACCTTCCCATACCCGTTTGTGTGAATAACAGAAAAGAGACAGAAGCAAAACCCAGAACAGAATAAAACCACACGACAAACTGAATAGAGCTAAACACTAAGAAACAGAGATGTTGTTTAATTAAACACTCTGTGCTTCTGTCCTACTTTCACATCTATGACATGCCATTTGCTTATCAGGCCACCTGAAAGGATCCGAGAGATCCTTCAGGCTGAGTGGTGAGCTAAGACACCGCAGCGGGCATCGCATTCGGGGCTCTGTCATTTGAATGAAATGTAAAACTGAGGTCACTTGTTCCTACTCCTTTGGTCTCTGTCCATGTCTGCACAAACGTTCAGCATACCTTGGCATTTTTAAAAGGAAAGTGTAGAGGATATGCCAGTGTCCTGGCCAACATTTCCCATCAACACATCAGGACCACAGCTCTTTCATATGTCTGCACTACCCCTACCAGGTGCAATTTGAAGAAAGAATATTCCACAGTTTTCTCTCTCTTATGTCTGTATCCCCTCTGCCTGCCTGAAGAAAGCTCTACTCCTAATAATGAAGTTAAAATGCTACAGAAGTTCATGCTGTAGTCACAGCTCCATTTGTTAGGGACAACTTTAGACACGTCTCACCTTCTACAGACTTTCAGCACAATCAGCCTCTACATAAGAAAGCTCAATGGTTTGAAAACACTCAAATGGCTGTTTCAGCCCTGCCCTGTTTTCCAAGGTGAGACATCGGTGCAGCAGGTACAGTGCCACCATGGATACCAGCATAAACCTCAGCAAAACCTTCTGGGAAACCAGAGGCTGAAATAAATTGTGTGTACAGAACTGGCAATTTCCTTGTTTTTCAGAGGCTTGCAATGTTTATATTAGGTTTTAAGTTGCTTTACATAATTGCCTGCTAGTCTGTTTCCAAAATAAATTTTGTTTG
The DNA here is from genome assembly GCF_009819655.1 of Sylvia atricapilla. Lineage (NCBI taxonomy): Eukaryota > Metazoa > Chordata > Aves > Passeriformes > Sylviidae > Sylvia > Sylvia atricapilla. Next base: position 27,293,157 of record NC_089147.1, read on the forward strand.
CTCAGATAATAGTGTTTTGTTTCTCATGGTGTGCCTTCTTCCCTACATTCTCTGGCTGTGTCAAAATCTATGACTTGCTTACAGCTCCCTCCCTTCAGGGAGAAGCTATGCTGAGTGCTGAGTCAGATGAGGTCACTGATGTAAGGAGTGACATTTAAACAAAAAACATATTCCGGGAGCAGGGTGACATTTTCTCTACACATACCAAATCAGAGGATTGTCCAGAGCTCCCCAGGGACCCCCCCTCCTGCCCCAAGCTATTCCCAGCTGACTGACGGGAACAGTTGCGAGGAAGCTGGATGGGTACCAGGCAGAGGAGAGTGCCACCACCAGCAGCAAAAGCCTCTGAGCCCGAGCTGAGCTGTCCTTCCACCAGCCCAGGAGAGATGTCACACCAGCGGAAACAATTCACACGTGCTGGAGACCACGGTGCGTGCATTACACTGAACTGACTCCGGGAGAGCCACAACTGCGTGCTCGGGAGCGCACAGACATGAAGTGAATGAAATAAAAGCCACTCGTGGCAATGCTAAATTAAGGTGGAAGGAAACAAGTAATGGAAATTCCAATTGTTAAAGCTGCAACTACTTCACAAAGCTGACCACATTAGTCAGGGGTTATATTTTAGCCGCTGTGGTAGATGCAGGCTCAGGGGAGACTTGAATTACTGTTACTGCAGCAACAAGGTTGTATCATTTGGATCATCAAGGATGTCAGAAGTGGATTGCTAGACAGTTTGACTTCTGAGCTGCAAAAGGCTATGAATCTCTGGCAAATAAAAACATGCATATAAGGTCATGGTTTCAATGTTTTACATTTAGGCAAGTGAAAGATTCATCATGAATAAACTATCATTGCCTCTTTAATAGAAAGGTGTTCAACAAGCTGGATAGACTTTCCTTTAGGAAAGAAAAATAAACAGAAAGAAAAACAAACAAACAAAAAAAACCCCACAAAAAAACCACCAAAAAAAAAAAATCAGGCAAAATGGTTGTCTGTCTTTCTTTCAGTCTCCCTCACCTGAGGGAGTTGCAGTACAAGAAGACAGCATTCAGCTTTATGACAAATACACCTTTTTGTCCCATGGATTCCTGCACTGTCCCCAGAACAATTATCTATAATCCTTCAGAAGAATGGGAAAGCAAGGCAAGTGGAGCCTTTGATAAAAACACTCACTAGATATGGATGAAGAAAACCCAAACTTTGAACCAGTTGTCCAATATATACAATCCTAGAGTTTTCCGAAGCTTGGAATCAACCCAAAGTCAAGCACATTTCACATGAAATCAACAGCTGTATTTGGGGACTGATCTCCACTGTCATCCAAGGTGAAACAGCACACTTTTACTATATATTAGCTAAGTAGCACTAAGAAATTCGAAATTGACGCATTAGAGATGAAAAAATATTTTAGCTCTGAATTCCTACCTGGCCAGTGGAAAACCAAATATAAAATTAATTACCAAGAGCAAAGATACTTTCCCCCACAAGTTCAATATTGTTTCCAAAGTAAGACTATTCTGCAAAAGAGCTCATTGCACTCTCCTTTCCTTCACTGCTGAACTCTAAACTAAGTTGAGCTAATCCTACTTGTGCTTCCATGTACAGCTTTGTTTCACTTATTTATTTAAAATCCTTCAATTCTCACAGACCTTCGGATTTCTAAGTTCCTTTTAGCCCCTTCATCAAGTTGTCCTAAGTCTTGATCTTTCTCAAGCTGCTAAATTTTCTATCACATTTGGCTTCACCACATTCAGCTTTGTCAATACCTTACCAAGGCTGTGCCTTGTGGTTTCCAGAAAAACCTGATAATGCTGGGTAGATACGCTAGAGCAATACAATGATAGAATATTATCTTCCTTCTCTACAATATAATGCCTTGAGAAATGCAGCTCAACTGCTTCCTGTTTGGCTGCTTGCTGCTGCCAGTATCTCTTTACCAATTAACCTAATTTGCTATTTACCCATCCCTCCAGATCCTTCACCATGACTATTGTCACCTTTACAAAAAAAAAAAACAAAAACAAAACAAAACAAAAAACAAAACCAAACAAACAAAAAACCTCCACCAAAAAACAAACAAACAAACAAAAAACCAAAAAAACCCTGTATTTCACACTTTTTTCCTCTACTGCAGGGCCTTTTTTTCCCCCTGCACCAACCTCCTTTCAGTACCATAAAAGATCTGGTATACAACACAGTTTGGTCAGAATTAAACTTGAAAAGACATGAAGATTTTTTGGTAACTAGATTAAACTGTAAACGTGTGGAGAGACAGATTGACCATGAAAGGGAAGGGGTCGATATCTCTCCTGACTGTTTGTGAAGACTTAAGTGTATGCTATGAAGTTCTCACCTTACCAGATTTCAGTCATTGTTTTTAAAGACACTCCATGTAATACTTAAGACTTCTATGGCATTCACCTTCCCATGATAAGAAAATTTCTTCTTTTAAGGTAAAGAACACCTAAGCACCTGTTGTTTTAACACACTGTTCATAAACATAACCACAGCAGTTAGTTTACCAGCTTCAGGTGAGAAAACAAATGAATAGCAACAAACTGCGTTAAAACACAGGGCTCAGTTCCTAATACATGTACTTGAGGCAGAAAAAGAAGTCTGCATCCTTGTTCTCATTGCTGTCCTCCAGCTCTGGGCTGAAACCAGGAAAGCTTTCAGCAATCCTGTGACTAGTGTAAATCTGTGCCTTGCTGCAGGGGAACCTAATCGACTATTCGGCCTCAGGAAAGAGAAAACGACGAAGGAAAAAAAATAAAAACATACCCAAAGACATCACCGCCAGCCCCACACAGACCAGGGGCTGAGCTCGGACATCGAGGACCTCTCAGAGAGCAGGCTTTGCCTCCTGACAGCCCGAGGTCTGGCCCGGCGCGGGGAGCGCACAACGAGGCTTACGAGGAGGATCCTGTCAGTGTAATCTGGCCATCGCAGATTCCTCAGGGATCACCACAGCACGCCGATGTAGCGGTGCGTCTACACCCACAAGAGTGCAGGATAACTAAGCAGCCTCCCAAAAGTTACACTTGGGCCTCGCCTACTCACTTCTGCCGTCCCAGTAAGGGCTCTCCGGGGTTTAATTTTCCACTACAGACACGCTGTAGCCGCGGCGCGACCCACCTTGACGGCTGGCAGCGTCCCGCTCACCGGTCCCGCCGGGCCGAGCGGCCTGCCCCCGCCGCCTCCGGCCGCGCCGCGCCGCCCGGGCCGCGCCGGGTGGGGCCCGCCTCACCCACGGGCATCGCCCCGCGCAGCCAGAGGGCGGCCGCGACCGCGGCCCAGGGAAGCGCGGAGACAGCCGCCCGCCCCCGCGGCCGGGGAAGAGCCGCTGCCCTGCAGGTGGAGCCTTTAAAGCGCCCGGGCCGCCGGGAGCGCCGCGCTGAGGGGGCGCCGCGCTGAGGGAGCGCCGCGCTGAGGGAGCGCCGCGCTGAGGGGGCGCCGCGCCCCGTCCCGCCGCTAGGGGGCGCTGGGCGGGCCAGGCGGCGCGGGAGGGGATTTGCCTCAGGCGGTGGCGCAGGGACCCATCCGCAAGGAAGCCGCTGCCGGCGGCGTGTAAATAGCCGAGTTTGGGCCGAGATCGCCCCGGGGCCGCGGTGGCAGAGCGGGAAGGTGACACAGAGCTGTGGGGAGCGGTTCGGCCGAGCGCCGGGGCAGCAGGTATCCCGGGGGGCGGGCGTTCCGCGTCTGAGCCCTCAGGGAAGGATGCGAGGGATGAAATGGCGGCGGGAGCGGGGGGGCTGCGCCCGCGGGTGGGACCAGGAACGCTGTGCAAGGCGGTGAGGGCGGCCGGGAGGGGCTGCTGTCCTGCCCAAGTTCAGTAAAAGCTCTTGAGCCTTGTGCGTTAATGCTTCGCTGGCTTGGAGCGCGCAGCCTTCAGCCCCTTCGCTCACCGCCTGCTGCCTTCGGCCCCTTTGCTCGCCCCCGAACACGAGTGAGAGCGGTGGTTTCGGTCACTCACTGACCCCTAGGAAAAGTGGGAGCGAGGTTGTTTTCCCCCACTGACTCACTGGTGTTGATAAGCAATGGTTGCTTTAGTTGGGCGGAAAAGTTAAAACGACGTCCCGAGAGGAGACAAAGGGTTTGGAAGACAAAAAAAAATGCAGAACGAAGAGGATACTGATGCTGAGATGGTTTAAGAGATTGAGCCTTGCGGTGCCTTCACATGGTCCTGCTGAGTGCTGCGAAGGAGCAGGCAGCCCGCTCCACACACCCCTCTATTCGGCAGTTCCGTTTGGTTTGCTTATTTGGCTTTTAATGTTATGCCCCCCAAAGCAGCCTGCAGAAAGTCAGCTGTTTTCTCGGTGCAATGACAGAGCCGCTGCTTTATGAGTTCGTAAAAAAAAAAAAAAAAAAACAGGAGAAGCCTGTTGGCAAGCATCGATCCGCTGGAAACGCGTGCCATTGGAGCCCCGGGATTTGCCCGGGAGGGAGCGTTCCCCGGGCGGCAGCTCCCGGGCGGAGCGGCCGTGCCGAGGCCGCGCCCCGTCAGCACCAGGGACAGGGGCGGGCCCGGGGCGAACCCTGCTCGGGCCGGGGCACACACGGCACGGAGCCGCCGAGCACACTGCCCTCCGAGAACTCTGTCAGCTCCAGCCTGCCGAAAACAGTGCGGGTTTAGTGTGTCTTGTCTTATGGAACCTCCAGTCTCTTTACACTTCAAGTACTCACCCTCTTTTGGTCCAATATGCAGGATGCACAGACAAGGCCAGGAAAAAAAATATCTCTGAATTTATATTTGGCCAAAATTCATGTTCGTATGGATTGTGAATTTATGGTAGTTGCAAAAATATTCCACTGACAAGTTGGCTTATATCCCCAAAGGAAACATTTTGCATCTTGTGATGAGGTGAGCAACCTTGTAAAGTAGCATACTTGGCAATTTAAGCTGGAAAACATGATCCAGATGGTGGGAAATTATATTTATTTCGCGATGTTCTGTTAGATTATCCCATTCTATGTGTGATAAAAAAATCATATTTAGATTTAAGGGCTTTTACCTGAGCCTTTCCAAGGCCTTCAGTAACCTGATTTTCTGCTCCCTGGTAAAAGTATCAGCAAGGATGGCTGGGAATTGGCCAATAATCCTGTTCTGATGAGTGGTGGGTCAGTTTTGCTTCAGACTTTGTTTTTGTTTGAGATAGGATGAAATAGCTTGTGTATTTCTCTATAGGTCACTCAAGGCTGGGGAACTCAAAAGCAAGTGAGCTGTACCTGCTCAGGACTCTCTAAAAGAGCCTGCAGGCTTGTTCCCAGAAACTTGTGCCTGTCATTTGGAGGAACAAATCCTCTGTCCCATTTTTCTAGAAAGCACTAGTGACAGTATTAAACTCATATTTTAAATTATGTTTCAGAAATGCGTTGCTTACTTACCAATGGCCTTGGGATAGTTCCCTGAAACACCTTCAGGGTCACCACGTAGTATGAAAAGCTGAGCACTACACTGGCTAGGCCATCTTGTGCAAACAATCCTATTTGCTTTCTGGAAAGTAGCTTACTGATACATTTAGCTGTCCATTTTCCTCAGTGACTCACTCAGTGTGATTTGCTTTTGACCCATGAGTTTCATTCCAGCCTGGGCCATTTCTTTTACTGGAAAATTCAGATAGTTCTGTCAAGGACTAATTTTCTGCAAGTCTTTCTCCTGGTCGTTTATCCTTTCTTCTAATCACAGTCTGATCTTTCAAACTGTTTCATCAGCTCTTCAGCCTCAGATCAGTCTCAGAAACATTGTTTTCCTTGTAAACAGGTCCCTCATTTTTTCATAAATCTCTGCAGTATGGTTTCATTATGTTTATCAGGTACCTTAATAAGCTGTCTGCACATTTTATTTGCAGTAATTTTAAACTGAAGTTGCAACCACCACGGGTGGCAACTTAAAAGAATGACTGCTACCCAGCTAGGCTGGCCTCTTCAGGTACTGAGGGGCTGCTCACCAATGATGATATTAGGGAAATTATCAAGTGCAGACACTGCAGCACAAAGTATGGATACGCTTTCTCCTGGGATAATGCTTTTGACATCTTATCTCACTCCCTGCCCAGCTGAAGGAGATCTGAGTTCAGAAATAAACTAGTGATGAGTGTGGCTTTCTGAGAGCCCCCACTGAGGAACAAGTAACTGGGGAGAAGACGCTGCCTTTGGTTTGGATGGGCTGTGTAGATGTTACTTCTCTGTGGCAGCACTGATGTGGCTGTTCAGACAGAAGCGCTAACATTCAAAGGAGTGCAGATCTGGCCTGTGTTTGCTCTGTCATTTACCCAAACTGTAACAGCTCCAGAAAATGAGGCTGTTCCACTTGTGATTGCTTAGCAGGTCTGATTTTCCCAGTTCTTTCCACATGCTGTATAAGGGGGCAGGAGAGTCAGTGGTTTGTTCCTTCAGTCACTGGCAAATAAATAGGAAATTTACAAAGCAACTCACAATTTTCACTTCCCTTCTGACAAAAGACTAGGAATAATTTCTTTAAAAACAGGACTATAGATATGTCCAGTTAACAGTCTGATTCATGTGGTATTTTGTTCTGACATTGGCAAAAAAGCTGCCAAAAAAATCTAATACTTTGGATCTCCAAAATTATTTTGTAGAAATTTTACAGAGAGTCTTAGGAACATGTAGCAAGCACAGCTCAGATGAGAGTCGTATTTTTAGTGACTCTACTTTAGTAACTTCATCCTTGTAAGACAGAGATTCATCATTCCCATTTTCAGTCCTACCTTAATGATTTTGGAGGCTTCCTAGTGTTGCTTACATAAAAGAGCAAACAAACATGCAAAGAAAATAATGAAAATGTGAAGCTGTTACATATAGTTCAGTAGAACATCGTGAATTGCAACTCTCAAGTGCTGCTCAAACATGAAAAAGAAGGCTGTCCACATGATAACCTCCTTGGACTGCTCCTGTCATTTCCCTGGGCTGTATTATTAGCATTACATTCCTGGTACAGGACGAAAACAGAGTTATGGCAGTAGGTAATTCAAGAGAGACTGTCAGCAGGATGAACTCCAGAAGTGCTGCTTGACTTATAACCCTCACCACTTTCATGCCAAATTTGGGCTAATCTGGCCCCAAAATATCAGCATGAATGTCTTGTGCACTGATTTTAGATAGAAGAAAAGCTGAAATTCTCTTAAAAACGAATATTTTCAGTTAATTTGGCTAAATAAATGTTGTCCTCTTAATTCTAACTCACTGTTTACCTGTAAATATTCAGCTGTAAATGCAGGCTCTTTGTATAAAGGGAAAGATGAATCTCTTCCCACTTGTTTCCTTTGGTATTTCTCTGCATCCTTCCGTTGAAGATTGATTCATCTATTATTGCATCTTTCTTACAGCAGGCACTGTTAATCTTCTGTTTTAGTATGCAAAACCTTCCTGAATTTGCCTTGCAGCACTCCAAGAGTAAATAATATGACTTTTTACAGATAATCTTGGGTACTGCATTAAACTGAATTGCCAAACACACAGGAGGAGTTAATGCCCTACTGCGACTCAGAACTCTCTTTGATGCTTAGCACAAAGCAGTGTCAGCTGAGTAGCAGTCTTGTTCAGTTTGATTACTTGGTGCCTTGAGCTGATGAGTTTTCAGTTGAGCCCATTGATTTATTGAAGTAGTTTTCATTGGGACGACCAAAAACCGGGATAAACTTTGCTGAGGAAACTGTGAGCTAAGTTTAACTGAGCTGCTGCTGGAGCCTGCCTGAGTGCTGGTATATTTTTTTCTTCAAAGGGTAACATCTTAGTGCCCAACCTTGAAGAATGAGCGAGAATATCTTGATGGTCAGTGTGCTAAATACACAACTCACTAGACAGTAACTGAGCAACCAGCTCTGTCCTTGCACAATGTTTTCATGCAGTAAGCAGAGTGAAGGACTAATAGAGAAAGGCACATGTTAAAAAAATGTTCTAGACCATATCTGTTCAATCACAATAAGTAAAATAAATTTATTTTGTAGCTTTATTGACAGTTTCAGTAATTCAAAGTTTGTTTATGGTCAGCCAAGCTTTCCAGCTGAGTTTCAGTGGGCTAGGGGAGGGCAAATGGGATACAAATTCAGGATCCTATTGTGTAAGTAACCTGTTTCAATTCCCCCGTTATTTAGAATGGTGCATAAATTAACAAGAATAGAGCTCCCAGACAAGTCAACAGGAATGTCTTATTCTTTATTCCATTTTGATTACTTGTTCTTCAGCCCTTTCCTTTACATTCTGGATATGAGTTATAGAAGGAACAGAATAAAAATTTCAGTGATGAGCTTTTTTTTCCTCTTCTGAGCTCTTTCAAGTTTAGATCAAGTAAACTAGTAACAGTCAAATTTTACTGAAGTCAAATAATTCTGCTGGAACCAAGCCACTAGCTCTTGGAAGGAGGAAGCGGAGAGGGACAAGTGCCTGCAAGTTAGTCACGTGTTGAAACAGAAACATTATGGGGTCCTCTTGACTTATTAAATCAACCAACATTTTGAGTGCAGTTTGGTGTAATTTGCTCTTTATATATAATAGCTGTGAGTGTTGCATTTGGGACTTTCAAAGATTTTCAGTTGTTGAAGTTCAGTTCAATGTCCTTTGGACCACCAGAATCCTTTTTCAAATCTCTGTCTCCAGGCTTGAGATACAAAACTGGAGAATAAATAAGAGTATTGTGAAAATCTTAAGCCAGTTGTCCCAAAGACACCGAGTGCTTAGTAGAGGATGTTGCTTTACTGCCGCTGGACTTTTTGGTTTTTAACTGAAGAATTCAGATCCCCATGAAGTTGTTTAATTACCATGATTTTCTGCTCAGAGAATTCCCCTTAAGTAGTGGATGAGAACCCTGGTTCCCATCAGGATCCACCTTGTATGGCTGAATTCTCTGAATCCTTTTGCTGTAAGTCTTCACTGCTATCATGCCATTCCTACCTGTATAGCTGTTCTGTAAGACATCTGGTCTTGACCATCTTTTGGCTAAAGAAATGCCCTGATCCTATACCCCAAATCCTGGGTTTTCCAGAAATGCCTTCCAGTGATGCTGGACAGTCAGCTGTGTTATTTTGAAAACAACTGCAGTAATTTTATTTTGAAAAGCTGGAATTCAGGCAGCTCACACTGGCGCCATGTTCATGAACTGCGCTAAGAAGCAATTGTCTTTGTACTGTGACCCAGTGAAAATGGAGCAGGTTTAGCTGTGATAAGACTCTTTCTATTTCAGGAAGCAGCACAGTGAAGGGAAGCTGCAAGCTGCAGCTCTGTAACATGTGCTGTGGCCACCTTAGCCCTGTCTCTGGAATCATTATGGTCTGGCTCCTGCATGTGAGGAAAATCAAGGATTCAGTGAAAGGAGCAAGGAGAAATTTGACACAAGATGGTAACTCTGAGTCCCTTTTCTGGGCCACAAACAGGAAGAGAAGATCCTGTTTCATATGAAGTTACTGTTTTTCAACTTTTTTGGAGTCCCTAATTTATTTGCAATCAGTTTATTTTGATGTAATGCTAATGAGTATCCTGAACTGTGTTTTCTTATTTGCTTCTTTTACCTTTGGTCATAGTCTTCCATCCCAGTTTGGGGTGAAACAAGAATTAAAGTGGATGTGATTTATTGAAATGGAGTTTCACATCATGTTTCATGGAATTTACATGGTTTTAATTCCTTGAGGTGAAAAAAAACAGTATCTACAGTGCCTAAGGAGAGCAGCTCTTTCTGTGTGAAACTTACTTCTCATCTGACTGAACATAATGATCCTGAACCTGAAAGGCTGGTGTGGCTTTTTCTTTTTCAGAGGAATGATTTTCAAAAGGAATCCAAGCAGTGAATGTGATGAACCACCAATCTGCCTGATGCTACTACCCCAACTCTGTCCTTCATCAGATTAAGTTGTCTTCTTACTTCAGTGAGCAGCAGCAGCAGAAAGTGAGTTTTAACAAGTGCATCTGGAAAATAGCACTTCAAATAAGATCTATCAATACACATTAAGGGTTCTGCCATGTGCTTCATGTTACTCAGAGGCTTCAGCTGAGGATAGCAGCATCAAAAGGAATCATATTTTTAAATCACAGTTGGAGGGTTATTATAAGCCCAGACTCCATCTGTTTACATGTTAAGGTGGAAGCATAAATAGTTCCTTTAAAAGCCAGGAGGGAGCTGTGTTTAATTAATGCTGGTTTTGCCACCTGAGGGCATTGGGGCTTGGAAGGGATTGCTTGGAAGGGGATTCTAGAAGTGTGAACTACTAAAAAATGGAAGAAGGTGGTGATACTGCTGGGAGGGCTTGAAAGCAGGACTGTCCATGGGATGAGTGTCAAGGAATGCTCGACTGCAGGACCTGGCAGGTGGAAGGGAGCTGGGAACTCATCAAGAGATCAGGGTTTGAAAGGGAAGTGGGGGGGACAAAGAGCTATTTTGTAGCATCTTCATGGAAAGGGTAAGCAAGGGCCTTCCCTCTGGCCCTGTGGGCTAACTAGGGAAGAGTTGACTGGTCCCTCATTGCTGGAAATAGGGAAGATGAGAAGAATCTCTAAGAGATGTGGACTGAGCTAAGCAGGATTTCTGCAATCTGCGCAAGAGGATGAAGGTGAACAGTCACACTGAGGAAGAACTTGTAAGTTTAGACCTGAAACTTTTTTTCAAAAAGAAAACCAATTTTTCTTTGTTTGTTTTTAAACCTCTCTTTCTTTCGTTTTTCTTTAAAGGGAAACTTGCATGGCTTATCTAACATAGACAAATAAGGGAAGTGGCATTACTGAAAACATTGTCGTATGTTCTATTCTATGGTTATGTGTTTACGACTGTGACCAGTCCAGTGTATGTTCATACTGCTGGGACTCTAATGAGAACTGATTTCCTCGAAGTCACAGGTCAGCTCTGGACAGTTACCTTAGAGATTCTGGCTTGCTGTGATAATAGCCACATGCTCCAGCTACTAGTAATGTTTCTATAAGCTTTTAAAAGTATAGTCTTACTTTTCTTTCTTTCCTTTCATGGTGAGTCTCACTTCATTTTTAATAGCTCTTAGAGTTCAAGCTTTGATGAATTGCCCTATTTTAAATCCTTTTATATTAATAGGATTCTTTTATGCATGAAGTAGAGGTTGGTCCTGAAAGTGTAACTCATGTCTGGACAGGGCAGAAACAACTATCTGATGTTCAGGGCAGGCGAAACCGTACAGTGTTATCTGATTTTCATTCTGGCCAACATTCAGGGAAGTTTGTGGAAATCTTGTTGGTTTGATTTTGTAGTGCTTCACCCAGTTTTTGTTACCCTTGCTCCCTGGATGACACTGTTGGTCTAGAATTCCCTTCCTCCATGAACAATTTCTGTCCCATTAAGAGAGCAGAAAACCCTAAAAATGATCCTACCACCTGTTTGACTTTGCTCACTTCAAGGGACAAACCTTTATATTTCATTTAGGGCTTTTGATCAAAAACAGGTACACAATTGCATACTACCTATTTTTCTTGGTTAAAACTAACCAATGAAATGCCTGATTCTACTTCACTCATGTTACCTGTAAAAAACAATTCAAGTCTGTGTGGTGGGCATCTGTAAATTATTTCTGTTGAGAAAAAGAATGCCTATGCATCCATTATCCCCTTCAGTAACAATCTCTGTCTTTCACATGTGATAGTGTAGTTTAGATGTTTTGGTAATTGTACAGTAAAGGAAGAAAATGTGAATAAAATAAATGGAAAATATAAATTCTATGTCCAGTTGTGAATCTCGGAACAAACTGTAAAAGCTAGTTGGGAGTAGCCACATGATGATGAAGAACATATTATCTCTATTTCACAGGCAGAAATATTTAGATATGAGAAAATTAGGTAATTTTCCCAAGGTCACACAGAAAACATGGAAAAAAAGAAAAAAACTAGAATCTTGAACTTCTGATTCACACTTTAATTGATTTTTTCAGGACTGTCATTCCTCCTCTTGTTAAGGGTTTGCTATACCGAAGTGCTAGCTGCTTTCTACATCAGATCAAATTTGCAGCTCAGCTCATGTATCAGGTTTTTTTAACCTTGGCTTGAAAAAATCTGAAACTTAGAAAAACTGTTAGTGTAAAGTTCCATGGCATTAGCAGCAAATAAGTTCACTAACTTTTAGTACTGACCTAACATACCCTTAACTCCTTCATTTCACTAGAGTGTCCTGAGGGGTTGTGTAAGTATTTATGCATTTGATTAACTTTAGGCATCTGGAAAACTTAATAAGAAAGCAGTTTTACCAGTTTTACAGCAAAGGGTGCATCTGGGTGTGTTTAATACATTTTTGAAGTACTGAGGCTTTTGAAGAAAATGCTGTTACATTAGAGATACAGTTACTTTCTTTGTAACCTTTCAGGCATGGCACTGTGTGGAGTGCCATGGAAGGATATAGATTTTCCTTTTTGTTTTTCTAGTCAGTGGAAAACATTGTAGCAATTTTAAGTGTTCCCAAAAGTGTCCCACAGCCTATTCAGAAACATTCCCCTATGAAACTTTACATTGGAGACTGTGTGTTATACAACGATGTAGTCACAGATTTTTGTGTCTGTTTCCAAACCATTTCTTGTACACTTGTGTAAGTCATGGTGAAGTGTAAATGTTGAGGGAAATGATTAATGGCTTTGCTCTTACATTGTGGGTAAAACACGCCCCACAAAAATTCGCCATAGCCAAGTTATTTACATAGGTGTCGCGTTTATTTTTTTTTTTTTTTTATGTGCATGGTGAGCTTTACTGTCAGGTTATGTCTGTGCATTGGCACAGCTTCACCAGAGCTGCAGCTCTCTCTGCTCTACACCATACCTAAGGCTTGACTCAAGCCTGATAAAGTTACACATTCTATCTATCCTCCATTCTACGCATCCTCCTCATCAGAAGACCTACTTAGGCCATTTTTGCTGTGCTTCTGAGGCATAGATCTCGTGGATTATGACTGAGTATGGATTGCAATAAGCCAAATGAAAGTGGGTCTTAAAAAGGTTTTCCCATATAAAGTCTCCCCGGCAAGGATTGGTTAAGATTTTCCTGAAAGTGATTGAAAATATCTTTGGTATTAAATCTTCATAAATACAGGTGTTTGTGTAAGTTTAAAAAGCAAAAAACCCAAAACCAAACAAATGAGAAAAACAAAAAAAAAAAACCCCAAACCCACAATCAGACTTAAGTCTCCTCCCTGCCAAAAATCCACAATCAAACCTAAGTCTCCTCCCTGCCAAAAACCAACCAAAAACAAACAAACAAGCAACACCTCCAAAAAACCCAAACTAAACCAAAGCAAAAAAACCCTTAAACAAAAAATTAGGGAAGAAAATTTCACTGTGAAGAAGGGTGAATCCCCTCCCATTTTTTCATGACCACTGGGGTAGTCCTACTATTTACCCCCAGTTTCAGTTGCATCTTAATTTTGAGAGCCAGTTTCATTCCCAAAAGAGTTTGTATTTGCTAATATGCAAACCGACCACCATAAGTCTTTGTAGTCTAGTATGTTGTGATTCTGACATCTCTGTATTCAGTGAGTGAGCATTTTCTTTGCTCTGCAAGCTGGGTGTATAGAATTCCTGTGCTGTGTCTCCAGCAGAGCCCTGGTGCTGCCAGAACTGCTGTAACTAAGTGTTTTCCTACAAAACACAAACAACATCTTTATAACCGGTTTGTATCAGACTGTTAAGCTGGATTTGCTGTGGAGAAACTTTTCTGCCTTAATTAAGCTTATGCTGAAGAGCTGCTCAGTCTGTTTTCCTTAGAAGGGAAGTAAATAGGACAGCTTGTAAATCTTGTCAGCTGTGAAGTTTGCATAAGCTTGAAAATGAGCATTTAGATTATAAATTCGAGGGGGTAAGAAAGGAACAGTAATCATTTAGTGTACAGAATCATGTCTCATGTCTGAAGTTGCTCAGAATGACACAAATAAGAATTTATTTACTTGTTTCAAGACTGCTTTTATATAAACCTATTTATAACATCCCTATGACATTAGCAACTCCAAGGCTACAAATACAAGTGTTTGAACAGAGATACTGGTTACCAGCCACTGAAATACCATTGTCTGATACTAACACTGCAGTGCAGATAAGGCCCCTCTCTCAGTAGTGTTTTCAGCAGCAGAGAGAGATAGGTCAGAGTTACTGAGATGGCAGTGCCTTTCACCGAGGGATCAGAGGATGAGGCAACATGGTGGCACTTGGGATGGCCTGAGGAAAAAATGGCACCAAGCACCCTGAGGAAAATGGGCACATGTGGGAGTGGTGACTTACCCATGTCACACCCTAAGGCTCTAGAAACACCCAAAAAAGCATTGGAGGTGTCTTTGTTTGCTTCTGAATGTCAGGCTTGCTGTGGGTTTTCACAGGACTTCAAGGAAAATACTGCTTGCTATTCTGTCTTACTTGAGAATGTGTGAAATGTCAATACGCAATGTCATATTCTATGATGACACTTTTTAGTTCAGTGGTGGGTGTAAAAAAGTTTCCAAAAGTATGGAATGTGATTGTAACCTGGAAAACACAGGGAGTAAGACCCTGGTTGTATGTGAAAATTGGAAAGATTGGAAAGTGTGGCCACTGCCTTATGTTGTCTTTCAGTCTCGGCTTGCAGCAGCCATTCATTACACTGGCTCTTGGCACATCCTTTGCAGGTCCAGCAGTAATGACCAATTGCTCAGCAGTTTTGCAGGATTGCATGAATGATCAGACCAAACAGTTTCACTGGTGACCCAAGCCTGAGTTTGTGCCCTCATGAAGGGGCAGAGCTTGTGTGTTAACTCCCAGCACCATTTGCCATTGCCTTTGCCAGCAGCCTGCTCTGTGAACAGCTGCTGGAGTACCAAAGGCCAAAGGGAAGTGTCTCAGATTTGCCCTAGTCCTGTCACACTCCAAGTCACTGGAACGTGTCCAAGTGCATGGTAAACTACAGGCGGTCTCTGCAGAACAGCCTGTACAGTTGACTTTAAGTGAAACGTGAATCATCTCAGTCCTAAATTATTTTAATCCAATCGTCATCTGTGTTGAAGGGTGTAAAGAGACAGCAAAACCAAGAGAATGGCTGCCAAGTGGAGGATACAGGACACAAATAAATCTGCTAGGATGAAATGAAATTTGAACTAATAATGATTTATTCAAATGCCGCAGGGGTTACAGTATGAACCACATGTAGAGATACTCAGATGAGATGAATTTTATAGGCTTTCCCCTGTATGACTTTTATAGACACAGCAGAGGTGAAGGAAGGCAAAGCTGTTAGCTACACAGAGTACACACAAGGGTTTTGAAGTGCTCACATACAAATTCTCCCTAATTAATATATGCTTTACAAGTCTCTTGTAAGTAGATGAGCATGAACAGCTGTAGTTCTTTTTATAGATACAAACTAATCTCTAATACATGTTGAAGGATACAGAGATCAACATGCTGTGGATTCGTAAAGCTCTTCTAGCCATGGAAGTATTCTTTTTATACCCTCTAAAAGTGGAAGGGAATGCAGCAGAGTGCAGTCTTGAAGAACACTGCTTGGAACAAAGTCATGGATTGGAGCAAAGGATCTGGCTATTAATGACACATATCATACACTCCTTGTTAACACATCAAACAGCACATGTGAGTTAGACCTCTCTTCTTGACAGGTTCAGTCTTTTGTGACCCATGTGAAACAGACAACATTTACTAATGTTTCTTCTCATCTTTTAGTAGTGTCAATGCCCTTCATGACAAAGAAAAATTACATGTTTCATGCTTTTAAATACTTTTAAAAGCTTCAGCAATAAGTCATAATAGAACTTCTTAGACTTGAGAAATATCTTGGAACATGTTTCCTGTACAAAAATGTTCTCTCTCTTCTTTCTCCTTATTGCTAGCTGCACATATTATCAAGTTAATATTGTCCTCTGCTGGGAGACAATATCCTGTTGTGGTAGGTGAAGGGAGAGACAGTAACAGCTCCTTTCCATCTCTGATGCCTATGATTTCATTTACATAAAACCACTGTGGATGGTGTTTCTTTTGGCAGTTTATTACCAGCCTGAATGCCTCACATTTTTCATGATCTAACTTTTGTCTGCTGCAGAGGTCATTATCAGCTTCATTTTTAGTTTTAATAACCTTCTTTTTAATAAACCTCAGTCTGATCTAAGTTTCCAATAGTATACTTCAAAACAATGCCCCAGACCTTCTGGAACCCACCGATTTTTCCCCTCAAAATAATAAGCTCATTACATTTTTATTGATTTTATGAGTTTTTCTGATGTGACATAGGGAAGAATTGATTTACTTAGGACAAAATGCTTTGCTGGGTTCCCTCCATTATTGCAACCAAAGGGAGAACTGCTGGAGGGCCTATGGGGAAGAACTGTTTCAATAGCTCTTTGTGCCCTCTTCTTTTGGGCTCAGCCCCACTTTGGACTGACTGCTATGAATGGCAAATCAATTTTGTTCACTTCTTATGTGCTGTAAGACACACCAGGGAAAAGCTGAAAGTCACTACTGACAGAAGTCTTTCCCTTTCAGGGGAAGGAAGTACAATCTCGCGGGTTTAGTCACTGCAGAGGAAAACCCTCAGCTAGACAAATGCTGCTCTTTAGAGAAGGGGAAAATTAAAATGCCAAACTGGGGATGATGTGGATTCCATACATCTCTAGAACAACTATTTTGGGGGAACTAAACCTTGTCCTCCCAATACTTACTTTAGAAAAGCACATCAAAGGGTAAACAACTTTGACGCATCAAAAAACAGATGTATCGACTTACCTATAAGACATTTCAGTACAAACATTTCTTTGTATTCTGCATTCTTCTCATGAAACCTGCTAAAGGAAAGTCAGAAGGAGTTGCATAATAATCTCCTATAGCTCTGGGGAAGTTAGCTGAGAATGAGTTCAAATCATCTCTTAAGCCACTGTTGGAAAAGAAGCTAAATATGGAAAGCACCATAGCTTTTTCCTCAAGCATTACTCCTTTTTCTTTCCCTGTCTCAAATTAAAATACAGATATGAGACTTCAAATTACTGTTAAAGTAAATTGCGTTTTGTTGGGTTGTAGAAGACAACAGGGAAAAACATGTCATTAATGAAAGAAAGGAGCACTGACTGTATAATTAAGTTTACATTTGGTTGAGAAACGTCACAATAATGAAGAAACCACCTTCAGGAACTAATATACATTTCCCCCCAAATTTCACAGCTTTAGCTCTAATAGCTTTTGAAGTTAATACACTTAGTGAACAAAGCCAGTTTTGAATATCATATTTCCCTTCCTTCTCAGGTTAATCCTAGAAGGCTTCTAAGTAAGGTCTGTACAGTGGTGGGAATGTACGTGAGCAGAGTAAAATCCAAATGAAAGAAATTTTTTCATGAGCTGCATAAAAAAGAAATATTAATATTACAGTGTGACTCAGATCAAGATGTGATTCACTGGAGAGAGTTCTGATGCTGAAAAAAAATCACTCCTCATGGTTTTAGCCTTGCTTGTTTTGGTAGGAGCATTTCAGACCAATCCAGGAAGGTATTCTGGATTCAGCAGTCCACAGCTGTTCCAGAGCTATTGGCTAAGGTGATATTCTGGCTTGCACCACTCAACTGCTGGACTTCTTGTTCTGCTTGTGAGTGCTTGATTTAGGGTACAGGAAACCAGAGTTGTATCTAGAAGGCAGCTCTACTCCTTGGACACTGCTGGATGTTATTGTAATACTGGGTATCTGGGCTGATGATGATCCCTGGCGAGACTCTCCTTTTCTTTCTCCAATACTGTTCGGGTTCTCACTTTTCTAAAGGATGCAAAGATTTACAAGAAATGGACAACACAAACATCTACAAGGAGATCCCATTGAATCATCTATTAAAAATTACATATATTTAGCACTTTGCTACTCCCCATGCCTGAAAAGCAAACTTAAATAATGGAGAGAAAAGTATTCTGAACATTTTTTTAATATTTCATTAATAACTTATAAAAAAAAAAAAAACCTCTGTTAAACAAGCTAATGTATTCAAGCATTAAAGACTGCATTTGCTACTTTTTAAGTGCTGGTCTGCTTTGAAGAAAGAGCAGGCTAATGACAGCACATTCAACTATGAACAGAAATACTTGGAATATGTTCAGATAGCCTATGGAATCCATTGGATAAAGAGTTTCTCCATAACCAGGTAATGCTTAGGATCATTGGGCAAGAGGTAATGTCAAATGTAGTGTTAACATAATTAATAGATAATTTGAAGGGGGAAGCAAACTACATGAGGTAAAAATTAAGGAAAGATTAACTGGCATTTTTGATAAGTAATGTTAGCTGTCACTTGCACAGGACCAAAAAATCAGTTAGGATCAGACTCACAATAGCTCATAAAGATGATTGCTAACAATAAAGGGACAATTTAAGGTGATTGTATTACATTTGGGTTAGTGCTGCAAAGATAAAATGACTTTGTTTTCATCTGTCAACTCTTTGCTTTTATTTCCATGTCTGCTGAAAAATTAAGGCAAGTTAAGTCAGTTGTGAGGGATCTCAGATATTTTTACCATATGCTGTAGTTATGTTAGATGAAGAAGAAACAGACACTAATACAACATACAATATCTTACTAAATAGATGACATGGCATGTTTCAAAAACTGACCTTGATTTCCTCCAAGCTGCGTGTTTTAGATGTTTGCTGCAACCCAAAACAGAGAACATTAAATAATTAACAAAATCACTTCCTACAGCAGTACTTGCCACAGGACTAAGGCTGTCTCAGAGGTACAGCCAACAGAATGGCTGTCTCAGCTTATCATATTCATCATTAATATAAAGATGGCACCAAGTCAATGCTTCTGTGCTCCACTAAGGAAATCGCAGACCTCATCAGAGGACTTAGTAAATTCAAGAAAATATTCAAGTTCCTTGGACAAGTTGGACTTGAGTAGAATCCTGTAGTACCTACATCCTCCTCCTGCTTGGTTTCAGCAGTGGTCTACCCTTTGTGGTAATGTTTTCTGCATTGTGCTGGGAATATTGTGTAACTTTTGCATCTCAAAAACAACTTAATTTGTCCTCAGGGACTGGGATTGTCATTAGTTTTTGTTGCCAAATATTAAAAGAATAGTTCTTACAGTAGGTGTAGCCATGTACTCTGTGACATTCAACTCCACCATCAATATGTCATCAGTATCTGAAACAGCTGTCTGAAAAATGAACACAGATAAGACAGACATAAATAGCATAAAGGTAAGTCATAATATCTGACTTATACAAAATGCATAGGGGAAAACAAAAGGACAGCAGAGGACTGACTGAAAAGCAGTGATAGATTAAAGACAGGCTTGTTTTTACATCTTAACATATGTGTTTATTTGGTAGCAAATGATGAGACAACAGAAAGATTGACCAAGTAATTTGGACAGTGAAAGACAAATATTACTAAATACACACTTAAAACCAAACACGAGACAACTCTCCATTCAGATGCTAAGTTCTCTAAAACAGCAGCAGAAATGCAATGAAGACAGCTGAATAATGAACCAGAGTGGGAATAAAAAGCTGATGACCTTTTACAGCCCCTAAGTCATTACTCATTGTGTTAACTCATAGGTTATCCACTTCTTCTTGGCAGAAACCTTCGTGATTAATTATGGTACAATGTGCAGATTTGTTAACTTGTCAGTTGTCAGAGAATTTAGGTATTACACAGTCTATTACCTTCCCACAATTCCCAGAATCCTGGCTTGTCTGTTTGGCTCTTATGTCCCTAGTCTGAGTTGTATCTTTATCTGTTTCATAGGAAATTTGTCTTCTGGCAAGTCTGGAGACCATACTGGGAGTATCAGTTTCTGTTTCAGTACAGCCCTAAAATTAATACAGCAAAAATAATAGACAGAAATCATAAAAGAGACAGGCATTGTATAAAAGGCATTCCACAGAAGTTCCGCCATATATAACTTCATGAAATATCTGCTTATAAGTACAAATAAAACTATCAAGTCTGTTGCATCTAAAATTCAGCTTACTTTTTTTTTCCTCCATAGGATGCACTGCAAAATTTGAAAGAAAATAGTGTTTTGTTACAATCTATTGTTGAAACTTCTCTGATGCCTCTTATAGCTCCAAGGAGACAAGGAGTGTTTCCACAGTACTACCCACTTAGGAAGCACAGGTGTTTGGAGGAATTAGGGCCAAGGTTTCCAAAGGGGCTTGGGTGGAAGCAGAAATAAATAGAAAGAAATGTCTCAGGACTGCAGAATCAGTGCTTTAGAGATACTTTGTTTCAGGAAGGAGTCCTGGGTTTATAAACTTTGTTCCAATTAACGGGAAAACAAAATCATGTTACTGAGGGAGTCTGTTGTTTTTTTAAGAATCAAGATTCACAGTGTGAGAGATGCAATATAAATATATTCCTTTTCTATTAGCCAGTTTTAAACCTTCCACCTCACTGGAAGCTACCAGCCAGAAGAATTTAATTTTGATTGGACTGAGAAGTCAAAAAACCAAGAAAGGGCAAAGAAATTGAAATATGACTGTTAAAAACAACTGCCAGAATTCAGTGCATGGCTGGATTAGATACAATTATTATCCTGACTGTGAAAAAGAATTGCCAAGAAAATTTTGTCTTTTCAGTTACTTGGAAATTTAATTTGAAATTATTGCAATGAACTAACTAACATGCTTATTTAGTTAGTAATATAACTTCAGGTTACAGGAGGGAGCCTGGATGCCAAATATCTTTCCTTGTTTTCAGCTGCTGTGTAAAACATTTGTTTCCACTTAGACTGGCAGCAGCAAGCTGTTGAGGTCTTCTGTGAGAAAGATTCTGTAATGGATTTTCTGATTTTTCTAAATCTGATGATTAATACGTTTCCAAATACATCTCACTTTCAGAAATCCT
Source organism: Sylvia atricapilla (assembly GCF_009819655.1). Classification (NCBI taxonomy): domain Eukaryota; kingdom Metazoa; phylum Chordata; class Aves; order Passeriformes; family Sylviidae; genus Sylvia; species Sylvia atricapilla. Next base: position 27,313,971 of record NC_089147.1, read on the forward strand.
TATCTATTTTATTACAACTTTGCTTTCACTAGAGAACTATTTTGTGACTAGCACTTTCTTTTTTCTGCGTCCAAACTGCAAACCTGTGGTGAGACAAGCACAACCTAAAAGTATGATCAGACTTTCAACTGAGCTCTGACTCTGTGCTTCCTTTATTGTTACCGATAGCTAAGGCATTATCAAGCCTTACCTATTGGTAACAATTGACTTTCTAAAATTCCTGTTGTTACATTTTTCCACTCATCCTTCAGTGCCACCAACCATCAAGAAGAAAATTATCTGCATTCTGCTTGTACACTTCATCCTTCTGTCTTTAATTTCGCTTTGTCCCTCTACTTTCTCTGGAGCTTTTATAACAAACACCATGATGCATTTAATCTAAAGAATCTACCACTTGGAAGGACTCTATATGAAAATTAATTGCTTTGCAATTAAAAACGGCTATATAGGAAGTGTCTCCCTTACTGATTCACTGTCAGAGTGAGAAGACAGTCTCCTTCTTCCTCTCTGCAGCCCACTTATCTCAGAAGACTGGCTGGTTACAGTCGCCCGTCTGGAGGAGTGGTAACTGCTGAAGGACCGTGAGTCTTTAGGAGAAACTCTCAGTAGGGGTCCAAGGCAAGGAACATATGTTGCAATGGCTCTTCTAATGGAGAAGAGGTAGAACCAGTCAGATTTTTTTTCTGTTAGCACAAAAATTCAATCATCATAAACAACGCATTTATTCAGAGAGGAACTAACACTGCATGGACTGGAAAATTACTGGGTACAAACAGAGTTTTCAAGATACCTCATATACAATCACCCTGCAAGATCACTTATTCACAGTGTTCTGCAGAACTCAAATTTATTGCTTGGCAGGGATAAGGGCATTAAAATATAACTCTTGGAACTGAAGGGAGCTATTAAAACAATGTTTTATCTGCTTTCAGCTTAATCGGGGCAAAAATAAAATTCTATCCCTTTAAACTGAACCTCACAGAAGTACTACATAATGAATTATTTTAATCTTCCCCTAAGCAGCTATTCTAGCTCCTCTTACACATCTGTTTGCTGGCTATCTGTAGAGTTGTACAGAATGTGCATTTATATTACTGTATTACTTTGCTCATATGCAGCATTAGGAAACTCTGGCCTAGCTTCCCTCTTCCTGCCAGCCTTCCCCACGTAGATGTTCCTGCCCACCTCTGCTCTATCCAGTTCTGCAGTAGGTCTTTGTAAGCGGTGAAACAACAGTCTATCTGTGGCTTGGCTGCCATCTGTCAAATCTCACTGCCTGCATCTGAACTTGGAGTGGTAATGACCCTTCATGTTACCTGTCAGAGGAAATACTACCTGAAATATGAAAGCCTTGAGGAGGATGCACAAAAGGGGGAAGAGGTGGTTTGGCTCACTGTATTGCCTCTCTCACTGGCCTGGTTAATGTAAAAGAGTGCTATTTGCAACACTGCCCAATATCTGCCTCTCATGAAGGCAGTGAAAAATTTATGGTACTTCCCTTTGAGATGGAAAGGTTTCCATCTTTTAGCATGCAATAGGTAAATACAGATCAGGATCCATAAACATCTCTAACTACCATCTGCTCAGTAGTTTGTTCCAAGTACAAATTCCACTGACATTTCTATGGCATTGAGGAGTGTTCCTGGGGAGGGCAAGGCTGTCCTACAGAATTAAAAAGAGCAAGTGAAGGAGAGTTCAGGTACTAGACCTAAGTGTGACTAATTTATTCCCAGATTTTCTTTGTTATATTAACCATAGCTTGTAAGAGTGAACTTACCTGTATTTGGGGTGGGTGATGGCATAAATGATGGGGTTATGAATGACAGAAGCTTTGGCAATCACAGCTGGTATGGAGTTCATGAAAGGTGTCAAGAGATGTGAATACCTGGAGTAATGCAAACACATCATATATTTACTATTGAGTTCTGCATTGTCTATGCAGTTAATACAGTAGCAAGGCAGTGTTTTAAGGCTCTAGAGAGAGTAAAAGGGGAGTCTTGTACCAAAACAGTGAGAGAAGAAATTCTCAATCCTTTACCTGTAAGGATCTACCTCAGTATAATTGCACTTTGGAGAAATATGATTTTCTTGGGGCTTCTCTGGCAGTATTTCACTACTAGGATACAGGATGGTGGTAATTCCCATGTTATTTAACCTAGAGACAACGTCAGCCTTTAAGGCCTCACCATCCTGGAGAGGAAGTTTTTCATCATACTATGGGAACATATATGCTTTGTGATGCAGTAGAAATGGTTTGCCAGTTGCAATACAAAAACCATTTTGTCAGCTGCCTGAGTTTTGAGCTGCCGCTTCGTGTCTTAAGGCTTTCCTCTGATAAAAATGTTCCCCATGTGCAATTTTTAACGTGGTTTCTCCTGATCATACTTTAAAAACATTGATTAGAGGTATAAATCTTCACATTGATTAGAGGTATAAATCTTTACAGGTTCTGGATAGGACACATGAGGCTAACCTTACTGGAATGGAGATTTTGACCCTGAGCTGAGACAATGCTTTGGTAAGGCTGATGGAGAGTTCAGCTAACAGAAACAAACAATGGCAAAGCCCTGTGTTTAAGTTACTAATTCCCAGAAAATGCAACCTGTAGACCAAAACTATTAGTAAGCATGACTGTGTGCTAACTCACTATTCCCTATTCAAAATATTTTCTAAAGGAATTAAGGTTCTTGCTTCCTTTTTCATATGTTGTTGGTCTGTCAGATGAGTTGTCTTTAGTCCAAGACTATAGCCACAGACTCCATGTCTGCCTCCCATACGTAGCATGCAGCGAGATTTTATCTGAGTCCCTCGCAATAAAATTTCACAGGAGACATCCAGGCTTGGTCTGTTAACCTCTGAAAAATGCCAGTATGATTGCCTAAAAGATATAGTTCAGAAATGGAAAAAATATGAATGAAGCTATGTTGCTCCCCAGATATCTTCATAAGCAAAATTTGAAAATGCTACTTGCTAACATACTGCAGGATTAGAAAATTCTTCATTTGTTCAGATTTTTGAGAGTGTGAGACATGGAGCAGAAGTCAAGTTCAGCAGATACTTGATCCTCCCAAGGCAGATGCTGAATCCTACATGACAGTGCAACAGTTCTGCGTAGTGGTCAGCTTCATGCAATCACTTAAAACATTATTTTGTGTGACAAAAATGATCCTTGTCTCCCAAAATGCTCCATCATAAGTAAATTTGAGCTGTGTGTCAATTTTAGGAGCATCTACTTTTTATCTCTGACTTGAAAAATACAAAGAGAAGGGGTTTGTACTGTCGTAGGAATCATCCAGTTGAGGTTTTGCGGGCGATAAGCCTTCCTAAAACAGACAGTCACACATTTTAGAGAGGCTAAACTAGAGGACAGGAAAGTTCACATTTTAAGGTGGGAGAAATAACCCCATAGAGTCAAGGCACCTGGATTCCCAATCCTTTACTTATGCCTGGATTGTATCAACTGTCTGCTGGCAAGCTATGTGTTTTAATACTGTCATGCTTCTGTTGAAATTACTGTATAAAATGCTGCCGATTAAATAGATGAGGAACATGGTTTGATGATTTATATTTATGATCTTTTATATCCAGCATCAAAAAGCTGCCAAGGCATGTATATACTAATTTTGAACTTGCTTATACATGTAAGGAATTTCAGCAGTTGGATGTGACACAAAAAAATGAAAATACTTTTGTAGATTAAATAGAGAAAAAAAAGAGAATCAACCTCTGGGAGGATCTTTTTGGAGTGATTTATTTAGCATTTTGGTGCTAAATAAAGTTCAGATAGTTCAAGATTCTCCTAGCATGGAGAATGCATTCAGAAATCTTCAGCATGGCAGTTTATGTTGTCAGTAATAATATTATTTTCTTCCTCTCTTTTCTTAAAATTTTCTTAAAGTCAAACTAAGCAAAAATCAGTCAGCATATGCCCCATTTTTTAAATATCACTCCTAAATATGTGAATGTTTTGGAGACTCTTCAGACATCAAACATGATAAGTAGCTTTGACTTTTATGTCTTTTACAATTCCACATCTTCTGCTTTCACTGAATATTCCTTTACTGATACATTTATAATTACCCAGCAAAAGCAACCAGAGCAACCACAGAGTATGGTGACCAGGAAATGACAAAAAACAAGATGACGATCAGTGCAATTTTGGCCATCTTCCACTCATTTTTCATCCTCTGGTACTGTTTCTGGAACTCTTTATTTCCACGTTTGCATCCAAATGTCTGAATAGACCTAGGAAAAATAAACATACAACAGCAAAAAACAAAGGTAGGGAAGTGAGCAAATAGCTTCAGGAAGTGGGGCAGCAATTACTCTTCTGCTACTTTAGGCTAAAACTCATGCACTTGCATGTTAATGCAGGTACATGACCTATTCTTCACAACTCAATGTACTTCTGTTGCACTAATCAATGGCAAAATCCACATGTGCTTCAATGAAAAAAAAAATAGTCCTGTACCAAAAGATTTTTTTCCACTTAAAGCAAATATTCAAGCCAATTGAATAATGCTGAGTTAAAGATAGAGAAGTCTTTGCTTCTCTGGGTCCTGTTTTGCTACCTTGCTGTCTCTTTCTACTTCTGAGCTACATGACCAGAACTGCTGTTATCTATGGACTAGTACCTCTAGCAGGGTACCAGTGGAGCCTGAACTGGCAGGCTGCCCTTTACTTTTAAGGCAACAGCTTTTTGTTTCAGAATCCTGCTATTAAATCTTTAATCTCCTTTTTGCCCTTGACTTTTTTTTTTTTAATTTATAGTTCAATTCCATCTATTTTTCTGTGAAATTGTTATTAATACAATGTCTTTAGGTGTTTCTGAGGTCCCATTCTGTTTTTATTCGGGTTGGTTAATTCCTGTACCCTTTTCCATGTCATTAGGTAATATAGTGATACGCTCAGGCCTAAACTCAGGAATAGCCCTTCTAAAAATCATACTTCTTACCATGTTGACTATTGACAGAATTCTCTTTTGGTTTTTAGTTTCAATTGTGTTTACAAAATAAGTGTAAGAAACATCCCAATTTTCTTCTTTCTTTCTTTGTTTTAAGAAAACGATCACTTAAATCCAAGAATAAAAATCTAGGACTGTTGGCTACTTACTTGTTGGCCTTCTTAATAGCCTCAAAGATAGAGACATAGCTGTATATGATAGCAATCAAAGGAATGAAAAAGACAAAGCAGAAAAGCAGCATGGTGTAGGCACGGACTGATGGTGTGAAAGTCATGTAGTCCCAGGAACAGGAAGTCAGCAAACCCTCAGGAACATAGGCACCTAAAAGGAAGACAGGAGAAGGCACAGACCATGAAGTGATTGCTATTCTGAGTGCAGAAGTTAGAGAAGATACTCAGAATAACATGGGATTTAGTCCTATTCTCTGAAAGGGAGAAAAGGCTCTAAAAGGATAAACAATTCTTCATGTCAAGGGCTTTTATATTTTCTTCTATTTTTTCCCTTATTGCCTTTCTGTTTAGCAGTCTAAGGTTTCAGAAAACGGAATAATTTTGCTTCAGTCTTGAATATTGTTTAAACTCATCATAGTCAAAGGGAATCTCTCCAAATACTTATTTGGGTTTTGGGCCAGAGCTGTATTGTTTTTTAAATATCTCCATTTCCTGTCAAATTGCTTACTTCTTAAGGAGTCAGACCAATTGCTCTAGGTACCACTTCTCTAAGCACGTGCAGATAAGAGAAATTTACTGGGCAAAGGAGAAAGAGCTATTGTGTAGACCAAATTATTTTGCCATGAAGTAAAGCTAAGTAAAAAAAAATAAAAATCATGTTCTACATGAAATAAAACATATTCTCTTTAAAGGAACTGTTTCAAACTGTTAAGTAAATAAATTGGCAATAGCAGCATCTTTTCACTTCAGAATTTTAATTGTAGCTGTTTACACTGATATTTTCTGTTCCGCTCTTAAAAATATTGCACCAGATGTTCTCAAATGCATCTAATTACAGTGTGAGAGTTCATACTGTGGGCACTATTACAATCTAATTACAAGATAATAACACCCTTCAAGCAATTATTCCACCTTCTTCAACTAAAAATCTATAATCTAAAGCTATATTGTCATCTTGTTATTCTAACAGCTCCTCACTCAACTAAAGACTGCTTCTGTCAGTATTGCAGTTTGCCTGCTTAAGCATGCTTCATGTTTAGGGGGACCAGAATGGCAATAATGTGACAATAACAAAACTCTGCTGAAATTCTACTTAGTACCTGGAGTTGGTTGTTGCATCCTGTACTAGTCAAACATGTCTATGTTCTCACCTCAGTTGGCAGACACATTCTCTTCTGGAATTAGAGAGCAGAATGCTGGGCTGGGGTTTTGAGTGATGAGTTCATTCTAACTCAGTGACTGCAACTGGTGACTCTCCGGAAATAAACTTAATGATAGTGAGACAGATTCCAATGAGGAAGAGTAACAGAAACTCGCTTTGTCACAAATTGCAATGAGCAAGCTGCTGTATGAATGTTCCAATTTCCATGTGTAAAATTAACATTTACAAAAGCATTTTAGTTACTACTAAATGCCATGCTTATTGGAAGCCAGTGACAACACCAATGACAGAATGGAGAATGTGACAACAGTAAGTGCAATATGTCCATCCAGAGCACAGTCAGATCTCCTGGCACAAATGCTTAGACTGTATTCCTCTTTTATGTGAGTAAAAAGAATTAGATTGACACTTCTGTCATAGATAGCACCTTTGAGGATGAAAATTTATCAGAAATAGCACAAATATATTTATTTAACTAATATATTGTTGAACTTGATTCAATAGAATAGACGTGGGATAATGAGGAGGTGCATTCCTCATAAATTTTGGCCATGAATTTATCTACTGTTCTTTATGCAGCAAGTAATGTGCTTAAGGAAAAGTACCACTGTCATATAATATGCTGTAATGCCCACTGCATTCTTTTCTTTTGATTAGCGACCTTCAGTTTCAACATGTATTTCATCTCTTTTTTTTCAAATTGGTCTATTTGAGCCTCATATGTGAGCTATTAATTCAACCCTCTTCTGTACCTGTAACTGGTCTTTAATCCAATATTATGAGGGCAAAAAAGTTTTATTCCCATTCACTTACTCCATCCAAAGAAGGGTGGGAGACTCCAAGCCAATGAGTACAGCCAGACTCCTACCAGGATTATTAGGGCCTTCTTCTTTGACGTCACTCCAACAGAAGCCAGAGGTTTAGTGATGACAAAATATCTGTCCAAGGCAATCACCATCAAAGTGATCATAGATGTAATGCCAAAAAGAGCTCCGCAGAAGGCATACAGCTCACAGCCTTGCAATGAAGATGACAGAAGTAGCAGTGAAATTAATCTACCCATGGTAATTATTTCTAGGAGAGTTCAAGTCTGTGTTTCTTATGAACTAATATCTTCTGGAATTTGTAAAGCAATGAATCTTGAGTTTTCCTGCAGTTATAATGCTACTTCAAAGCTGCTGTCTGTCTTGCTAATTATATTATCCATGGAGATAAACTTCAAAGATTTTGTTTGCTTCAATTGGTGGAGACAGTAAGACTTAACATACTTTCACACATTGATTTCTGATTTTTCTAGTGGGATCATTTCAGCAGTCCATTAATACCTCGTTTAGCTCCAGTTTTACTACAGGTCCCATAGAAGCAGATGTTTTACTTAACAATGGGATATAGTTACTTGGGTGCTGTTCATATCTCAAGGGCAGCAAAACTGAAGTAAACATGAATATATTAATGAGTAATTTAGCTGAAGTAAATATTCAGCTCATGAATACATTAATGAGTGAATTAAATTGTTCAAACAACCTAATGATTAAAAGCAGTGGTTTGGATTAGTTCTAACATATGCAAATGAACTCTTCATGGAAGTAAAATAAAATATGGTTTTGGTCATCAAAGATCAAAATAGCAATTTTACTTCTCTGAGTTTCTGTCAGTTACCTGTTCAAGAGGTAAAGACTAGTCTTCCTCTTATAATAGTTATATTGGAAGAAGGAAAGCACCGTCATTCCACATTTTCTTACTATGCAGGAAGTGTTAACATTTCTCTTGTGAAAAATCGGGTTTTCCAGGTTTTTTTGCCTCGCTATGCCAGGTGCAAGTCCCAGAGCAGGTAATTTGGAAGGGCTTTTAAGCTGGTGTGCTGAGGGGAGTACTTCTTGTCAGAGGACTCTGACAGTAACTAAGGCATGAGGTGACTGGGGAAGAACACTGGCAATATTAGTGCTATGCCTCATGTTGACAGTGGTGCGTTTTTTATCCGTCTCACTAATATAATTTTCCTCTCACGATGGCAGTGCATTTATTGCACATGGACACAAATATTCAAAAACATGTTTGTTTCAACACTGGAACAATGTCGAGAAATGTTCTCAATATTGCAAGAGTACCTGAGGGTAGATGAATTAACTGCCACTATGGTAAGAACATACATAGCGAAATCTTGGAAAAAAATATATACGAACCTTTCTCACCAAAAATCCAGTGTTTGTAGAGGCTGCTGGTGAAAAAAACTGGAGACTGTGTAATGGACATCAGGAAGTCACTAACAGCTAGATTGATGATGAGTATGTTGGCTGGAGTCTGAAGGCTCCTACTCCTACAGAGATCAGAAGAAATGTTGCTAAACACTGCTGCACTGTTAATTATGCTGTTGCTCGTTCCTGTGAGCTTACAAATACCAACTACATGGTAAGCTAAAGCAGAGTGATTCTCGTTTCCCTCATGGGAGAATACAAGCAAGGCTCAGTTTTACACCCTTATACTCCTGTGCACTTGACAGGATTGTTTTGATAACCAACTCAGTGATGAGGATAAATCACACTATTATTTAAATATTCTAACCAATGCACTGCATGTCCACAATTAACAGGAAGTTAAGTTGATGTACACTATGGATGTCTGGATCTGGGCCCTGCTAAGCAACAGGGATTAAGCAAACTCACTGTGAACCACATCAAGCACTTGGCTTTACATCAGTTTTTCTCTGTGACACTCATTTCATTGGCCCAGACTGTCTTTAAAAGAGCAATAAGCAACCTTCAGTGTATTCTGCCTGCTTTTGTTATTCATAATATTTCAGTACTGTGTTTTAAAGGGTACACACAAAAACTCCACCAAGAGCTCTTCACTTTGTGGCTCAGTGTAACTACTTAGCTCCTTTCTCAATTTCAGTCTTAAACATAATTTAAAAAAATCAGTGAAAAAAACATGGCTTTTTGCACTGGTCCAGAATCTATCACTAGGACCACTGTACCCTTTCTGTCAATTCGGGAGCAAGGAGGTGTTATTAGTAGGTGCTTATGGATTGTGTGTATTTATTAGTAGTCTGTGAAGCCACTGAACGCATTGCTGTTTCAGGCAGCTGGTTTTTTATAGTTTGTCATTACCTGAGCCTGCTTGCTAAGCACCTCAACTGTTTTCTGAATTTCTGATGTACTTGTTAGTCAGCTATCGTATCCCTTTCTGCCTTCTTATCACCTTCAAATAAAGACAAACTATGTCCTCCAGTGGAAGTTGCAGTGCCATAACTGGATATCCTGTATGGGACCAGCCAAAGAGCTGGGCTGGCTCACATACTTACTTCATCCTCACGTATCTGATCTGCATGCCAACACCTTTCCTCTTCTTAAGGACACTGTCATTCTCACTTAAGTGTTGGTATCTACTCTGAATGAATGTGCTGAAACCTACTGCCCATAAATAAAGGCTTGAGACCAAGACAACTTCCATCTACATTCTAGTGATCTAAGTTAACACAGCCAAATTATCCTGTAATTTGTTGCTGTTGTTTTGGTTTATTACATTAGTGCCTGAAGAACAATCACACAGTAGAAGTTCAGTGGCTTGAACATCATGTCAATGCTCTGCCCCAGTGTGACAAATCAGACACAGAGTGAGGAATGAACAGGAATGGTGAGCATATGACATCGTTGTCAGAGATCCAATGTCCATCAGATATAAAAGCTGGAATGTGGCTTTAGTTAAAAGGAAACAAGCCAAGTGTTGGAAAACGCAAATAAAATGGGACATGGCCACTAATGAACGGGGGGAAGAAAGAAACTGACCAATAGGAAACAGGAGGAAGGAAACATCTAAAATAGAGCAGATTTGTGAGGTACAGAGGTGCAACCCAGCCCATCAGTTCAATGGAGACATAGCCAGTAGAAAAAAATTTACAGTAACATTTCTGCTTTGGTTGCATTTCTATTGCTTGGCTTATCTGGGTGGTTCTTTGCAATTTTGCTAACAATTTTGCTATGGCTGTAATGGAAAGAAGTCAGAGGGAAATGGAAGGTTGCCACTCTTTTCCTACAGCAATCCTGCAGTGTCTTGGTGCATTTTACTCTGCAAATAGTCAGACAGTATTCCTGGACTGTGTTTGCAGCACACGGGATATAGTTCAAGTTCATACATTGCAATATTTAAAAAGACATTCAAAACAAAGGTACCTGCAGAAAGCATAGAGGACCAGGAAATTACCCAGAGTTCCTGTAATGCCCACTATAAGAATGACAACTCCAATCGTATAATGGGCATGATCTGGGACATCCACTGTGGGAAAGGCACGAGGAACATCTTGCACTGTCATCTTCTGTGGAGCAAATAAGAGGTCATAGGTATATTGCCAAACTTTTCTGAATAAGCTGGCATGTGCTTCTCTAGAAGGGAAAACGGTCAAGAATGCAAAAAGACAACCAAAAAAGTCAGAATAAGTTCAAATTCCATTTACTGCTGATCATCTTTGAGGGATAAATATGCCATCAGCAATGCAAAGGGCAAAGGCTGGTTTGTATGCTTACTGTCAATTTAGAATTTTGGTGAAGAAAAGCAACCTATTCTCTCTCAAAGAAAAATAATTATCTAGAGGAGAAAAAAACCCAGGAAGGGACTTCTTTCATTGCATCTGATATAAAGTAATGCAGCATTTAACAAAAAGTAAGTTTCCTATAGATTTAATTTCTGTACCTGTGAAGTGCAACTTCAGTTATCCTCTGACATCACAGGCTAGACCCCTCTAAGTAGAAATGTTCTATGGATAAATAGGCATTTACTCCTTTAGCAGTATGGCTATTTCTTTTTTCTCACTGAGTAACACTCAATTTTGAGCTGCCTTCAAGAGCTGATTACCAAAAGCCTGGCAGCTTGAACAAGAGTCTTTTGGAAACTAAATTGAGCATCAGAAAATCTAAACCACAAATCCTTTCTACCTTATGCCTGGTTTCCACAGGCACACCAGTTCTGGTTTTGGTCTGCCTGAACCAAGGTATTTTGCTCTCTGTGAAGTATTTCATAAACCACTAGATTGAAGCATTTGTGTCTTAATCAGTTACTATCTCAAAGCAAAATTCGGTAGCCAAGTCTGAAGATTGCAGTATTGCAAATGGGTATTTTTCGACAACAGAGGAAGACATTACTTCTAAATACATCTGGAATGAGGTCATTACAGGCAGTGTGTATATAAAACCGATGTGCCAGTAGCAAGAGGTGAACCCCAGGAGCGCCTGGAATTCTGGATGAGATTGCTTTGTATGCTGAAAATCTGCCCACAGCAATCCTCAACCACCAGAGCACACTCCCTGGGTTTCTACATTAGCAGCAATGAAATGCTGGACAAACACTCTGATCTTAGAGAAAGAAAACGTACTTCTGGCTGTTACTGTAATTGGAGCAAAATGTTCAGTTTGATACACTAACTGAATGACAGTATCATGGCATTTATGGTTCAGGTTCCTGCAGCAAAGTGGAAGTTGACATAACATCATTAACATCAATGGGCATCTTGCCTGACTTGAAATTACTGTGTTCAACACACTGCCAGTAAACTAACAAAAATAATCCCATACTAATAGCAAGTGGATAGGGAAAGTGTGAGATAAAACTCTTTCAAGTATATAAGATCAGGTGTTCTTTGGTTTGGGTTGGTTTTAGTTCTCCTTAGTCTTGTGGCTAGAACATTTTTAAACACCTGTTCTGCAGAGAGTTAATTATGATTCTTAGTGGAATGGATATTTCTGATGTTTTTTCCCTGTAGTTATCCATTTAATCAGAACTGGATCAATGTAATAGAAATGAAGCAACTAAAGGAGCTTGTTTTGTCTACAAAAAACAGATTAAAGTGGCTTTAATTTGAATTAAACTTATGGAGCACTAAGCACAAGGAAAATTCTGAAAGATAAATATAAATACATGGAGAAACCACAAGAGAGGTAAGGTTAGTTAAGGGAAAGTAAAAGACTGAAATCACTTATTCATTAATGAAACAAGTTCAGAGTCAACAAAAACATCAAGTGTGAGAAAAAGTAAAGGAATAATATTTATACTGGAGCAGTGCTAGTGCATAAATTATAAAACTGCACATATAATCAGGAAAAGGTGTGTGGCAAAAGGAATAAATTAGCATTTTAGTGTGGACTTCCTGTAGGCCTTGGATTTTTCCCAGAGGATACAACTCAGCTGTTCTCCAAGAGATAGAAATCCATTATTTTAAAAAGTAGTTTCACTATTTTCATTGGAAATACAATTATTATTCCTTACATCAAAGAAAGGTACAAAGTTGATCAAGAAGGGATTAGATCAGGCCTAAGCACTTGAAATCCATCACATAGACACAGCTTCCTCAGTAGAAGACAAAATTAGATGCCTGTATCAAGTTCAACCCTGTGTCTTCTGTGGGAATCAAAAGAAAGGACAGGGAGAAAATGATAGTGCTTGAGAAAATCAGGTCAGCAGGATAATCAAGAAATCAGATAATTCCCAAAGCCTTTCTCTATTTAGTTTCTCCAGTGCATTAGCCCTGTTTATTCTGTCTTGTATTGTCATTGCACAGTACAAGTACTTGGTTGGCAGGGGAGAATAAAAATCCCCCTGTTGAAATCCATATTGTAGCACTTGTCCTGAACAACTATTTCAATTGCAGTGTTGCCTTGCATGTTTTCTGTTCAGTCTGCTTTCTATAAACACCTTGTAACAAAGATATTTGGACTGAGGCTGGCACTAATTTAACATTTTGTTGGCAATATGGAGAGTGGGATTGAGAACACTCTCAGCAGCTTTGCTGAGGACACCCTGTTGTGTGGTGTAGTGGACATGCTGGAGGGAAGAGACTCCATCCTGGAGAGGGACATGAACTTGAGAGGTGGGACCATGCAGACTTCATGAAGTTCAACAAGGGCACCTGCAAGGTCCTCGGTGTGGGTCAGGACAATCCCAAGCACAAACACAGGCTGGGTGAAAAAGAGATTGGGAGCATCCCTGGGGAGACGGTCTTGAGGCTGTTCATAGAATGGTTTAGGTTAGAAGGGACCTTAAGATCCTCTAGAGTTCCAACACTCATGCCGTGGGCAGGGACACTATCCCAGGTTACTCAGAACCTGGCCTTGAACACTTCTAGGGATGGGGCATCCACAGCTTCTCTGGGCAGTGTGTTCCAGAGCCTCACATCCTCACAGATTTTTCTTCCTGATATCTAGAGGAAACCTACCCTCTTTCAGTTTGAACACATTACCCCTTGTCCTACCCCACTATGCCCTTGTAAAATTTCCCCCTCTAACTTTCGTGTCCCTTTAGGTACTGGAAGGCTGTTCTAATGTCTTCTCAAAGCTCTCTCTCCCCCAGGCTCAACAAATCCAACTCTGTCAACTTTTAGTCAAGATTAAACGCAGGTTTTATAACTTTGTTTGGGTATGTATGAAAACAGGCATTTTGCTAGAGTTGTGTAAGAACTTATGTTTTTAATCTCTGGAAGGCATATAATTTATTATTTATTTACACTATAGTTTTGTTGTTTTGAAGAACCAATTTGAGAAGTGCCACGCTAGTTCAGATGAGCATCCCTGACAAAACACCAGCCTGCCTTTAGCCAGGACTGGGCATTTCCAAGAGTCACCAAATGTGCATAATGAGCAGTGATGTGGGAATTTAATTTTACAAAATCTTAGTAATTGGTTTGTACCCCAAAACAGCATTATTATCCATTGGAAAGGAAAAGCTTAGTTCTCCATAAATTTTAATCCTCCCATATGGGGTTATGGAGTTGCTGTGTCTTCTTTCCAGCAGGTTTAAATGTGTCCTTGTAGAAGCACTAGAGTAGAGGGAAGCAGCTAGGTTTAATGAAGTTTGCCTCCTTAAAATGGTCACTGTTTTCCCTAAAGGAGTATTTGCCTACAGCCTACAACAAAACAGCTAAAACAGAATGGTGTTTGCAGTTGTCTTGCAGTAAACTTGCCTGAGACTTACAAACTTGAGACGCTTTCTGGGAGTTTGGAGAAAAGCAAGTATTTTATAGATAAGTATGTCTAAATCCTTGCTGCAGCACAATATGGGATCTCATTATTCTATATTTATGACCTGCTGCTGCAGCTGCTTCCCAGGGAGGCAGAATTCTTCCTTGAGGGACAATCTGAGGAACCAGCTTGCTTCTTTAGGAAGAGACGGACTAAAGCTTGGTGCAATCAGAGAAGGGAGTAAAAATGAATCAGCCACAGGGCAGATTCATTAAGGCATATAGGCAGAACTTGTATTTCACCATGAAGTTTTTCAAGACCCTCCAAGACACTAATCTTATGACAGTTGAAAGGATAAAGCAACTCCTTTGCAATCTAAACCAAAATCATTACTCCAAAGTGATTTGTCCAGGTAACAAGGAAGTCTAGATCAGATATTAAACCCAGGAATATTGTTGTCCTACTAAAGCTAACTGTGATGATGGTAGGAGCAAGGCCATGCAAGCAAATACCTATAGTAAACATAAATCATATCTGATATAGCTCATTCCTCACAGTTTCAAAATGGCGAGAGTACAAGATCAGGTTTAGTTATAGCTACAGGGAAAGAAGAAATCCTCATAAGGTCATTTGGGCATTTGAACATATTTCAGTGCTGATTCTGACTGATTGATTTGTATGACATCAATTCCAAAGCCAGGAGCAGAAAAAACTATGTCAAAGACATGTTTTTCAGCTACTTCTGCCTGATCATAGCAGAAAGATTGTATCTAGTTTGGTGTAAAACAAGTCAACAAAAGGAGAAAGAAAATAGGGAGTGCTATGTGGTTGCTTTTATGACTTCATCTAAATTCAAACTGTAGGTACTGGTTCTGCAGGAAGAATGTTTTAATGGAATAGAGTCCAGTTCCAAAACATCGCAAGTTTTGGCAGTCCAACACTAACTTTGGCAATGTAACAAGTTTCATTGTTCTTAATTTTCCTACAAATGCAGGTAAGGAAGCCACTTATTTACGCAGTAGGACTTAAAAAACCAATGATAGTGTTAGGCATTTTACATTACAACAAGTTACATGGTTTAGAAAAATTATCTGACCAGAAACACTGTAATTTCCTGGGGTTCCTTGTGTGGTTTTTGTACTGCCTACCTAACAAGAGGCCTCAAACAACTGATAGCACTTATTTTCCTTTATAGGTCTTGCTCTGATTTCTGAGCTTGCCTCTGTGGGCACTTGCTCTGTGATGACAGGCAGCACAGAGAGGAGTGTAATCCCCCCTCAATTATGGTTTCAGCAGGGTGACGCTAACTGCTAAGCCCTCTTTCCAGTAGACAGCAGGGCTTGCCATAGATGATGCTTGTCCTGTTGAGCAATTTGGATAGCAGATTTTGTATCCTATCTCCCAGATTTAATCTCAGCCGCAAGCAGCACACACTGCTTTCACTCTTGAAACTCTCTTAAGCCAGTCTTCGTGTCAAGTTAAAATGAAAAATTTTGGCCATACAGACACTTGACCTAGGGAGAGGAAAGGGACAGCTAATCAGATCTTTCAGCAGAATATGGAAAAGATCAATTTTTAATTTTCCAGTGTAAATCACTGTGTCCCCAGAATCCTTTTCCATTTTGCCATCCGCTCTCCAGCCCCTTTTCTCCCTCCCTGCTATGTTCAGCTATCCTTTTTCACATGTTATCCATCTAATTTAGTCTTGTGAGCGCCTTGGCTCAGGACACCTCTTGGTTTATTTTTCTGTTATATACTGCAGATATCCAGGTTTTATTAAAAAATAGATTTTAAAAACTTGAAAAATTAGGTTGGTTCATGTTTTCATTAAAAACTTTTAAACAGACTCTTGTAAAAACAGCACATGAACAAAACCTGCAGTTCTAATAATATTCAGAGACCAAACCAGGAAGAGGACTCCTGAACACCTTGGGTTTAGGCTTGTGGGGTGGGATGGAGAAAATTCTCAGCAAACCCAAAAAATTCCATACTGAAATGTCATCACTACATATTCTCGCTTTCACAGTTCCAAGGAAAATGTCTTTCTCTTTAGTATATAAAAACTCAGAAAGAGCTTTGATAGGACTTACCTGAGAAAACCTTCCAAACAACTTTTTTGGGTAACTGCACATAACTCTTTTAACATTTACATAAGCACTCCACTGCACTTAGAGATTATTACAGAAATTATGTGGATTTCTGCCCTGAATAACAACACAAGAGAGCATTGTGTTTGAACTGCTAAAACAGCAGTTTAACGTACAAGAACACCCTGTTTTGATAGTTTGCAATATATTTGATGCATTTTGCCATTAGACATTCCTGCCTGTCTTCTGCCCATACTGCTCTGCTGAAAAACATTGCTCATACAGCCCTTTCTGCATTAAAGAAATAGTTAAAGGAATAAAAAGATGTAAAAGTTTTCGTTATGTCATTCATTATTGCATTACAGAATTAAATGTGCACATGCTCCTTAACTGTCTGTTTACAGTCCTATAAATGTCATCCTCACCAGAGATCTACATGCTACAGCTTTAAGTGACAAAAACTACTTACTGTTGGAGTTTTGAGAGGCAGATCCATCAGTGTGTAGGCACTGGGTTCCGAGTCATTCCATGCATTGAAGGACTCCACAGTTTTGGTGCTCTTGGTGTCCTCGGAGGGACAAAAGATCCCCTTCTGAATGGGCTGATTGTTCAGGTGAACAAAATGTAAGCAAAAGCCAAGAAAGACAGCTGTCCTCTGAATTTGAGTCAGCCAATTTACCTTTGTGTGTGTGAAGCAGGTTGTTAGATTCTTTGGAATGGTGTGAGATCCTGTGCTGAATTTCTCACTAGAGCTTCAGATTGCTTCAGTCCATCATCAGCTTAGCAAAGGGCAGCAGCGGCGGCTTCCATTTAAATACGGGAGAGGGCAGAGTCCGCACATGCCCAGTTTGCAGCTTGTTCCATCCTGATTCCAGCCTCACTTTAATGACAGTATAAAACTGATGCTCACTTAGAAGTGCTGGTATCTGTTTTTTACCTTTGACCAATTTATGTCTGAATTTTAATACTATTCCCACACACTGTCTCTGTATGAAGACAAAGATGTTAAAAGATGGAGTTCACTCTCTTAAATATACAGTTTTTTTCACCATATTGGTGAGTTAATTTTTGTAGCTTGCTTTTAAAGAAGATGCATGTGTACAGTTCTGCTGAAATTGTCAGAACTCGAAGAGATTCTGATATATAGCAATGTGCTTGTGTGCACTTCTGTCTTGTAGAATTTAGGTCATGGTTGTTCATTGGTCTACTTCTAAAAATAAACAAAACATAGGGATAAAACCTGACATCATCCTTTTCTGCTCTTTAGTTAAAAAACAAAACAGGACAAAAAACTCCACACAAATACTTACTCAGAAAACAGCAAATATCCATCTGTTTCAGGAGTTGCCTGCTTTCTTTTCAGTTGCGTTTAGGTAAAGTACACATGTAGGGGTTCTCATTCACAGAAGTCCGGCTTTACATTCCACTGTGCAAAGAGATGAATTGCTGAATTCCCAGTTGAAGGCCCATTACTGTTGTAAAGTGAAGTTTAATTGCAACAGAGAATTAGGCACAGCGTGTGAAAAAGCTCCTCTAGCAGATACTGCAGCCTGAGTATCACAGTTTAGGCCTTCCACCCACTGTCCAAATGACCCTGATGCAAGCTATTAGCTTCACTGCAGTTGGTATTAAAAATAGATGGTGTGAACTGTTACTGGAAAGCCTTGGTGAGAAGGCTGTGTTAGTAATGGTGGGAACTGCATTCCCCCAGCTCTGCACACTTACCTTTCCTTAAATGAACACCTGCAGTACCTAACTATAAACTGAAAGATTGCATTTCTTCGTATGAATGGGAGCTGTGCCTCTGATGAAAGGCACTCACCTACAGTGTTGCAGTTTCCCTTGATAGTCATTTAAGGAGGAAAGCAATCCTTGTTGTCACCAGGTCACTGAACATTAACCAGCAGAGATGATGCTTAGATGATGCTCTCAAACCGTGACACCCTAAGAAGAATTATTAGCAGGCCCATTATGAAAGGCAGAGAGATTTCATGGAACGTCCCTGCCCTGCAGTGTTGGTAGGTGCAACCAAGCCAGATTTAAACCAACTGTGGCAGACCTGCACCTAGAGGTGGCTGATCCACTGACAAGTTTCACCTTTGCCAGTGTCTGAGATTCTATAGTCACTTTGTAGAGTGTGCTCTTCCCTTCTTCTCTGTCTGACATCAGACACATGAATATCAGGGCAATGGTGGATGTGACATTAATTTATGAACTTCAAAAGACATTGATGTGAGCTCCAAATCCACCTCTCTGTGCATACACAGTGCTTGAACTGTAAGGATGCTGCAGCAAACAATGGTGTTGGACATTTTGGGGGACAGGACCTTTTTGGAAAATAAATTTGAATTTTACTACTAAATAGTCAGGAGATGTCATTACAGAAAGCCACAACCAGAAACTGGCCAAGGCTCATACTATCTTCAAATGAAGCTTATTGAGTAGAGCAGAAAGTACAGAAATGCTTGACATGCAGAGAAATGAGACAATGGGAGGTCTTCCATGTGTGAACTCTACTCAAAGGAGTCGCACAAAGTTACATCCTGATCTTGTCAAACTGATAATATATAAAGTTTGAGACATACAATCTTCAAGACAAGCATAAATACTAGATCAGATGTGATCTTGGCCTTGACATTCTCATTTTCTTTGCTTTTTGCTTAGAGCCTCTTGGTTTTCTGCTTTATGTCTTAGTTTTGGACAATGCCAACACTCAATCTGTTTACGTACATAAAGCTATCCTTTTCCCTGGGTCACAGATGACATATATCTTCCTTCTTATTTCCTCTCATCTTAACAACAGGTCAATGCACTGAAAATATATCACTTCCAGTTAGCCTAGAAACATTGACTTTTTTGGGATTTTTAGGGGAGCCTGTAATATGTTTGGCTGAGTAATCAAATCATAGAATAAATATATATTTTTTAAAAGTAAATTTGACATTATAGAAGTCATCTTCCTGCTTTATTAGATTTGGTGTTGATATACAAGCCGTTTCAGAAAGATTACTTTGATTAGTTCAGCAGTTGCTGAGAGCATATTATGAAAGAATGTGCAGTATAAAAGGAAACAAAGGAAGTTTTCCCACTGGGAAGCAGATGCTGGTCCAAACAGGGGTACTCATTTTGTATCCTTCCTTAGCCTTAGGACTCCACTTCTGTGAATGCTGGCCACTTGTACGCTAGGAAAACTATTTCTGAAAATTGGCCCCTAACAGTGAGATTCATGGCCAGTGGAGATGTTCTCATATGATGGTAGTAGTTGTGTGATCCTTTATTATGGCCAATTGCTAGAGACAATTCAGCTGCCCTGTTTTATGTGTGATGACTCAGCTTCCATGGGAGGAGAGGAATTGTTCTAGAACTGTACAAGGTGTGCAGTATGAGACATCTCATTCTCTGTCCCTAGGCTTTGCAGAGTCAGACAAAGACACACAGCAAATCATTCACAAAATTTTTTTCTCTCAGGTTTTCTTTGTTTTATATGCAGCGTTTAACCCAAGAGAACAGTTCTAAGTATTCTGTTGAGCAATTCTTGTTTTTCTTTAATGTTAAGGGTATTTCACTTTAAGTTATCAGAATATCAGACTTGTGGATCAGGAGGGAAATTCAGCCTCTCTCTCTCTCTTTCCCTTGTTTATTCACTACGAAAAGCTGACCTCTGTTGTATTCCTGGGAAGGTAATGGAGAAAACACATCAGTTTATGACCCCAGGTACTTTCCAAAGGCATCAGCTCATTCTGAAGATTTCAAACAATTCTGCCACAAGTTCTGTGTGTGGAACATGCAGGAAGTTCACCTGGCTTATGGCCCAGGTCCGAATTGCGCTCCAGTAACTTCAAGAGTAAGGAAAACCTGCCTAGTGTTAATCTCTCAGAATTCTGTCACATGGAACTATGGTGAGAAAAGCTTCCCGCCTTGAGAGTCCTGCCTTCAGCTGGATGCCAGCTGCCTACCAAGCAACTCCATCTCCATTCCCCTCCCTCAGCACGATGAGGAGGGAAGGACAAAATAAGATGGAAAAAACCTGTGGCTCAAGATAATAGCAGTTTAATAAAACAAAGGCAAAGGCTGTGTGTGGAAGCAGAGGAAAAGAAAATATTCTCTACTTCCCATCAGTAGGAATTGACCAGCCAATTCCCAAGAAGCGGGGCTTCAGTAGGCATGGCAGTTATCACAAGACAAACATTGTAATAACAAATGCCCCCCTGCCTCCTTCTTTCTCTTAGCTTTTATTGCTGAGCAGACATCACAGTGACATGGACTATCCCTTTGGTCAGCTGGGTCTGCTGTCCTGGCTGTGGTCCCTGCCAAGGTCTTGCCCACTCTCAGCCATGGGCAAGGAGGGAATGTTGGAGAGACAGCATTGCTGCAGTGCCAGCACTGCTCAGCCAGAGCCAGAACACTGGGGTGTGAGCAGCACCTTTCCAGGTACCAACACAGCACAGCTCAGGGAGGGCTGCCACGTGGAAAATGAGCTCCAGCCCAGCTAGACACAAAGCAACCTCTTGCTGCTGATGATTTACTTCTGTTCAGTCTTTTATAAATTACAGGCAAAAATAGCAGAAAGACCACAGACTCTGAGACCCTTCCAGGAAACTGAGAAAATTGTCTAACAGAAAAAGGCAAAGATAATGCCTGGATAAAATTTAATTAAAGTCCAAATGAGTATAAGATTTCTTTCACAGTGATGGGCAAAGAACTCATTGTCCTCTTCTTTGGCTGGGAGCTGTGGGTGGAATTAGGTGTTAGCTCATCTACAGGAATACAGAGAGCACTGCAAGAACAGGTAATCTGCTGCAAACAAGATAAACGGACTGCTTTTGGGAAGTACTTTTGGGAGAGTTAAAATACCAAGGGCATGGTCAGCTAGGCATTAATGACTCTGAGACACCTGTACAAAGGCTCACCTGGGCTTCTTTAAACTTTCTGAAAGATCACCTAGGTTTCCAAGGCCAGCATAAGGAAGGAGAACAGACTACTCAGAAATGGGAAAGGTAAAGTCCCACTTTTCTTTCAGTGCAGACTCAGGTCTGGGATTTGAGTTACCACAAAGGAGGCATGCACAAAGCAAAGTTGTTTGCTACTGTTAATAAGTTGAGTGATTTTTATTTTTCCCTCGTTGTGATGTGGGGAATGATAGTGACAATTCCTGAAAACACCCTGGGGAAGACAATTCTCAGTGCTCAAAATATGCTCTGCTTGCCCTCTAGACATGCTAGGTAATCCTGTAAGTGATGGAATAAAGGGAAGAACTATTGATTTTTCATTTGAGTGTCCATTCATTTGCACTATCTGCCTTTTGAAAGGCCAAGTCACACTATAAAAATCGGAGTCCACAGCAGCCTTGCCCATACAGCCCCCCCTGTATAGTGTGAGCCCTGAGTATCTCGTTTGGTATTGCTTCTCAGTGGCTGCAAATTCTGAAACAATATTTCTCTCAGAAGCATTTTTAGGGCACTATTTTTGTACTGGTACCTGCAACAAATATATCTGCTTTGATATGCAGGTGAAAACTGGTTGCTCGTTTTGCACAAAACTCTAGTTTCAACCATCTGTGTTCTTTTTGCCTTTTAACAGCTAAGATCTGTTAAGAGAGGGGAGCTCTCCCACTTCTTAGCTGTTCTCAGAGAGTGCACTGCAATTTTGGCACCCCAAACAACAAAGCAGGGAAAGAGTTGTGTAATGTATATCTTCTGTGTGTTCTATTAATCATGAAAATTAAATTTAGTTTTTCATGCCTGCAGCAACTCGGCAAGGGGACAAGAGGCAAGAAGACCCTTTGTAAATGAAATTGTTAAACTGAATACAAAGTTCTGTATGGCCTTTCATGGGAGCATACTCTTGGGACTCCTCAAAAATCAATAGACAAAATAGAAAACAGTAAATCAAATCAATGTGGTTTCTACTGTGCTGCAGAAGTGAATAATTCACCTCATGGATAGTTCTGATTTTGTAGGGTAGCCAAGATCTGTGGTGAACAGCAAAGGCACAGACTGTAGGGTGCAGCCAGCAAGCTCTAGCACTGTTTAGCCCCACAGCAGGAGAAATCCCAGGGCTGGGCCAAGTACAGAAGGGCCAGACCAGAAAGGATGGTTTAGAAAAGTCCCTCCAAACACAAGATTCTTTTTCTAATACTTAGCAAAACCAAAATCTTTTCCACTGAGATGAAAAGATTCTATCAGTGATCTCTCCAACAGTGTGAATACAGCCCTGTAAATGGCATTAGGCTGCAAGCCTATGGCAAGGCACAATCCAGCAGCTGCTCTGAGTTCCCCCGGTTGTGTTTCCAGCTTACTCTGGGGGTTTATGGCTTCAAGGCCAGCGAGCTTGAAAACGTCAGCCCACCTCTGTCCCTCTTGTCCTTCCTCACAGTATCTGAACACAAAGTAGTTGCACAAAGAGCTCTCAAGACCAGCCAAGTTGGATTTGCAGTGCCTCCAAAAAAGGCTTCTTAAGCCTGATTTGTGGAGTGAGCTCTCAGATTCATCCTTCCCTGTCTCCTATGGCTTAACCTCTTCGCAAAGGCTACCCTTCTCCAAGGAACTCTGGTTAGCCAAACTGTTTTCAAACAGTTTCAGCTGGAAACTTCCCTACTTTTAGGTTCCCAATAAGAGCTCTCACCTTCTCACATGTGTGAGCTAAAGCCAATTGTGGTTGTGCCGCTTTAGTGCCTACTGTTGGCAGGGAGAAATCATATTCTTAAAAAATTGAAAAGTTGCTGTAACATTGCAAGAAAAAAAGCCCCATCTTTTTGGCAATTAGATACAAAACTTAAAGAAAACTTCCCTTGTTACTCTCCTCCCCTCAATAAACCATGTCTTTGTCACAGACAAGTCAGTCTATAGCAGGCTGAAGTGTGGGCTGAAGACCAGCATGTGGTGGTTTCGAAGCTGCTTTGTAATTTTTGCTGAAAGCAGGCATTATGAAAGATCTGCTCATGCAGAGACACAGCAGAATTGTGTGTTTCCCAGCTACTATGCTATGCCAATAAGAGGAGGATTATTGACAGAGAAGGGGTGAGAAATAAAATTGCAGAGAAATTGTATCAAGCATTTCTCCCCTACTGAAATGCTGGCTGCCACTAGAGGTGCACACAGCAGCCAGTGGCAGACAGCAGTGCCAGGATTTAGTCAGCACTGGCAGAGAGCTTGTACTGCTTACAGGAAGAACTACTGGTATTGTTTGGTTTTTGACTGTTGGTTTTTTCCTCCCATCTGCTTATGTGGTAGTTACTTCGGAGATATACAGAACTCAGTGACTTGAGCCTCTTGTGGGAGGGGCTGCAGAAATATCTTGCCAGGTAAGACAAAGAACAGTAGTGGAGAGCGACAGACCTCTGATAAATACACTAAGTAAAGATAAACAGTATGAAGCAATTTTTACCTACACACAGCAATCAAAATGTAAACCCTGTTATTGGAGAAATAATAGTTCATGATAACCAGAGGGTAAACAAAGTGTGGTGTCACTTGGTATTAAAGAATTATCATCTTGCTCCTTAGATAATAGCACTACTGTCCACAAATTATCTGCAGAGAATACATTTGCTGCCCTGATGGCTATGCAATTACTTTTTTCTGCCACACATATCTTGTCTTACAACATCACTGTGAAAGAAATCTTACTGTTTCGAGAAATGCCATTAGTGGTTATGTAGGTGAAAAAAAGCAAACCACAATTGTCAAGCCACTTGTAGAAGAAAATTCTGTTGGTACACTTATAAGCAGGCATCTCAAGTCTCAGCAACTCCCAGCCATTGCACTTGCCCTGTTCTGCTGTTCTAGACTGCACTGTGCCCAGTGCTTTCATAAACTGGAGCAGGGTGAGAAGGAAAAAACAGACCATGCACTAACATCACTAGATTTTCAAAACCTTGTATTTGAATTGTTTCCAAAAGAGTCTGATGACCAATTCAAAATTAAAATTGCCAAAGAACATTCTAGCTGAGTCTGTAAGAAATTTTAGTGTCCTACGCATGACAAAAGGGCCAGCAGCAGCCTGAACCAAATTCTGCTTCAGCTGCAACATTGTTCAGGATTTGGGCAGGATTCTGTAATGGCCACTGAGAAGAGACATTATGAGGAGTTTGTCCCTGCTGCAACTTAAAACTGTTCACACAGTGACTGAAATCAAACAGACCTAATGTTAAGCTAGAGCAGAATCCAGTGCAGATGTACTATCAGAGCTTCTCAGTGCACAGAAGTGTAAAGCCACATGTCTGTTTCTTTCTAAACTCTCCTGCTAGAGCTGTCATCCAGCCTGTTATCACCGTGGACTCTGATTTCCCAAATGTCCACGAGGCCCCTAAATGAACATATTCTGCTTTGTTTATCACTGCAGTGTGGCCTTTATGAATACCTACTCTGCTAAATGCCTCCTCTGGATCCCCAGTGACTTCTGTTTCAGTTGCTATGACATCCTTTTACTCCAGCCTTAATTAGCTGAAAGTAAAGGACAGCTATCCCAAGTTTGCTCACAGGATGCAAGTGTGCAACTGCACTGTGTTCAGCTTAGTCTAAGCCCTTTTCATTTTGATCCTATCCTCTCCCAGATCCTTTCTTTAACTGCTGTTGCCCTGCATCCCCTTCTTTGACAATCCTCTGCCCTTCTTGTCTCTCAAATTGGATATATATTGTGGTTTTCACTTTTAAAAGCCTTGGTAGAACCTCTGCTTCCAGCTTAGCTATCATCTTTCAGACAGCTCTGGCTTGCCAGCTCTCTCATGCTGTCAGCCAGTGATCCCCATTTCCATCATTCCCTGAACACCATGTTTTCACCATGCACGATTTGCTTTCCTCCATGCAGTTCTGCATGCTGGTGGCAGTGGCAACAAGAGACATCGGCAATGGCTGGGCTGCAGGCATGCACAGCCTGCTGCCACGTTGACACCACTGACCCATAGTGTCTGATTTTACCTGCCCCTCTCCTGTCAGTACACCTCCGTTTCTTGTCCCCTTGTACTTTGATAACAAACTCTTTGGAGTAGACACTTTTTATTTTTTGCTGGGATTGTGTTTTGACTTGCCTAACATGGAGTATTAGAGCAATGCAAATGTAATAGGACTGCCATTTTCTGGTAATGCCATGAATTCACTTAACAAATATACTCTGCTTAATTTTTTTTTGGTGAACTTGTGAATAATTCAGTATGACTACAAGAAAATGTCAGTGTTCTGTTTTAGTAAAAATGTGGACAGCTCAAAATGGTTTTCAGAGTTTAAAACACAAAAGAGTAAGCTTTCTGAATAAACACATATCTCAAAAGGAAACCTTTATGAAATGATAAACACTGGCACCAATCCTCAGAAAGCCAGGCTGCAGTTTCTTACTTCAGTTTTATGATTCTGCCTACTCCCTTCAGAACTGGCATTCCTGCTCATGACTTGGAGATGATGTTGTAAACCACAAAACCATAATTGGGTGATAATTCTGCTGCAGAGCAGACAGACATGGACAAACATGTCATCTCTATTTACTGTAAGAAATTTTCACTGAAATTCATATATGTAATTGGGAAAGCTGAGCACTGCACTCTTTCTGCTCTTTCAGATGGCTACAAATGTGCTTGAAAAAAGAAAACACATTAACAACATACAGCCTTGCATACGGGCTTGAGTCCCCAGGATACCTGAGCAATTTTGCACACCACCATACAGTTTCCTTCTTGTACAAACTGAATGTTAGGGATGTCACCAGTAGGGAGGGACTGACCTCCCCCTATGTAATAAACAAGTGGAGTCATGATGAGGAACATCACACTGAGACAGGCTTTACCTCACTTCCAAGTGAATGACTCAGCTGCTTCTTTCCCAAGGGAGAAAAACTATTGTGCTCTTTTCTAAGGAGAATTTCAGTAATGAGACTTAGGACCACAGAACACCTCAACAAAAAATGGACAATTAAGAGACATTTATCCCTGATCTCAAAAACATTTTCTTTGTGTGTTTCTACCCCTTCTTGCAGCTTTAGTTACAAAATGAAATTTAATAATTATTCTTTTCCTCTCTTGTTCCCTCCACCAAAACAAAACTCAATCCAGCCAAAAGGTTAAGCCTTTGCCCTTAATACACATGTATCTTACTAAACAAATGGCATTGCTGCTGCCTTCAACTCAAGAGGTGAAAACACTGCTTTTAAAATGTTCATTTATAGTAACTGATAGTCAGGGAGAAGAGGTAAGCAGAAATACAGTCAATTCTGTCTTCACAAATGTACATGAAGCTCAAAACATCCTAACCATGCAGTCAGGACAAACTTCTGCTATTATTCCTGACCATGGACATGCTTACAAGTCCACCAAGTCTCTTTGTTTTCAAATTCATTGACTTGTGGCACAGTTACTTTTTTGGATGTCTTTTAGAGTGAGAGAGCAGGGCTGTTTATCTCGCAGTTCAGAGAGAAACATCCTTGGGCAACAACTGGAACTTGTTACCATCATTAGACAACTGCAGAGATCTCAGTCTGCTCTGGTATATTGCAAACAGCAAGGCAACAGTGATAATGGTTGGTTACTCCATGAACAAAAAGACCTCATGGCAGCATTCTTGAGTTCAATACCAAAGAAACTCAGACCTATTTTCTGAGCATAAACAATAGAGTATGAGAATGGCCATTCTGAGTCAGTCCAAAGGTGTGTTAAACCCCATGTCCCAGTGACAGAAAGCAGCATGCCAGGAAAGAGTGCAAGAAAATGGAGAGATTTCCCTAAAATACTCTTCCAGCTTCAAACAACACGCAGCTCAATAAATCTGTGCTTCTCAACCCATGTTTCAGTGATCTAACTCAAACATTGATGGGGCTTTTGTGGGTTTGTAAAAGGATTCAGGATGTAGGTAGGAATGTGGTTTCAAGTTGTTAGTGTGAAAGTCTGGGAAAAGAAAGGCTGCAAGTCTGAACCATGAAGTTATTTTGGTCCAAGCTAAATTGCTCTTTAGCTTGAGCACAAGCATAGAAATGTGAAAGCTAACACAGCCTCTCTTGGGAAGCTTTGTATAATTTAAAAGTCATACTACAAAATCAGTGTTCAGTTCAGCTTAGCAACTCTCTTTATGATTTGCAAGTGCCTTTCAAAAGAGTGGCCAGAATGAACCAGCTGAGACCAAAGTTCCCTTTCCTTCCTTTCTTCTAATTATTGGAAGCAAAATTATTCCTCTTAAAATGAATTCTTGCTTCACCAATTTTAATGAAACTTTTTTTTTTTTTTTAAATATCCCAGATAGTCGTTATTAAAAGCTCAGCCTTTCAAGGTTTGATAGTCAGAGCTGAGATTCACATTCCAGAGAAGTGCCTGCAACTAAAGCACTCAGACCACCTGAAGATTTAGAGACATGGTTTTTGTATAAGAATTAGGCCTAAGAATGGAGAGGCTGAATAGAACTAAAAACCTAACACAGTAATGCAAGAAAAACAGTCACTATTCTGGGAAGCGTTTCTAATCACTGCTGTTTCTCAGGTTTTTCTTGGATTTTTATGGTGCTTCTGAATTTCTTACCTTTGCTTATTGATTGATATTACAGCAAAAAAAGACTCCCCATGAGTTCACTGACCATAGAAAAATAAAGAAGGGGAGACCTTAGAGAGACTATTTTTCACTCTCCAACTATTCCACTGGGACCAGGCTCTTAATTTTTGGCAGCCAGTGGAGTTATGGATATATGAGAAACATCCACTCATAGGGATGATGAGTATTTTAGTCCTTTAATGATCATCTGTGCACATGCATTTTGGAACCCTGGTTCTGGAACTATTTTGACCTATGTATTGACTGTGAGGTCACTTGAGGTACTTTTCTGAAAACACCTATGTAGGAGTCAAAGATGCCAGTGACCTTTTGTGCAGGGTACTTACCTAACAAAACTCTGAGGAATAATTTGCAATTTGTTTTCTTATAATTAGAATTGCATGAGGCAGAAGGTTGACACTGTTTAAATTCAGGATGCAACTTATTTATTTACCAAAAGATAGAAATTACTCAGCTTATTAAATTAATTTAAATCTTTTTCCTTCACAGGAAGGAAAACTTTTTTAACCACCTGTCCCTAGCTGAGGAACTTTCTGCTCCACTTAATACAGAGTGCTTCTCTGTCTCCTTGCAGAAAAATAATGGCTGTTAGGTGACAGGTCTAACAAAAAACCAGCACACAGACATGTGAAACCAGGTACATTTAAAACTTTTGTAACTCTTATTTTACAATCACCTGCACTAACTCTCATATAAAAGTCCTAAGTCTTAATTTACACAGGCATGTGATGTTTGTGTTTCTGTCCCACAGCTGATAGAGGTGGTACATTCTAAAAAATGAAAATTGACCTGACTGAAACTCACAGACATTTGATAACCTGATATAAAATAAGATTTCAGCAATACCATTTAAGTACTTAAAACCCCTTGACTTTGAAATATGGTGTAGATTATCGATGCTGACAATA
The DNA here is from genome assembly GCF_009819655.1 of Sylvia atricapilla. Lineage (NCBI taxonomy): Eukaryota > Metazoa > Chordata > Aves > Passeriformes > Sylviidae > Sylvia > Sylvia atricapilla. The sequence continues at coordinate 27,342,728 of NC_089147.1, forward strand.
AAATATGAAGTCAAATTATTATTGCTGTGTGTCAGAAATAGTGAGGGACTTAAAAGTGCAGGTGTTGAGCAATATACTCTATTAAAGAGTAAAATGACTGTAGTGTCCAGGGACGGAAGCCATCAGACTGCTGTAGGACAGTATACAGAAAAGAGCCAGAAATACATAATTTGTACTGAGCAGAGGCACTGATGACTGAGGTTTAGGTATTCAACATATAAAGTAATTCAAAAGTGCAGGCGAAATGATAGCTAGAACACGTACAGTGTAATAAGTTACTAGTTAAAAAGATAAAAGGAGCCAAAGTTCATAGTCTGAATTCAAGAGATTGGAGAGGTGGATCTGGGTTTGTGGGGCTCGGTCACCAATCCAAAGTGCACTGCATTGCCCTGGATGAATAGTAAGAAATGCAGATATAGGTCATCTCATATGCCTGGGCACTACAGAGAATCTGGGACCCGGGAGTGGTGGGAGAAGGAGCCGCCTCAAGAGCCCGCACAGCGCCAGCGGCAGCCCGCGATCCCCGGGGAGCAGGAGCAGCTACGGGCGCAGTCAGGCTCTGGAAGGAGCAGCGGGCATGAAACATCACCCTGTTAACTTGGAAAAAACCCCTGCTGCACAAGCATGAGGTTCCCATTTCTGTACTATTTTATACTTTCCAAAGTCTAGTGCAAATTTCTCATACAGGGAAGGTAGATGGAAAGCGCCTAACATTTAAGTAAGTATTGGGAAAAACATAATAAAGGGACAGACAAGAGCAGAGGAAGGCAAAGAGTCAGCACAGCACTGACCAAAGCAAGTAGTAAAAGGCCATTCATCTAACAGAAGTGCCAATCCCTTACTCTCTAGGAACAGAAATAAATCTACTCACAGCATTAATCAACAATGCCTGAAATCAATAATACATAGCAAACTAATGGAACTGAGCAGTCATTAGTGGTGTGGAAATCTTACTTACTAAAAGCAACCTGCATGAACATTGACATTAGCCCTAGCCAGAGAATGGACAATCTCTCCTGTGCAAAACCCAATATTATATCTTCAAGTGATATAAAAAGCAAATTCTGATTTTTTCTTTTTGCAAGAAAAGAACAGTTAAATTAAGTCTCTTGATAGGTCACATTCAATTTTTTTTTCCTGGAGCTTCTAGACTAAAAATACCTTTGTTTCAAAAAGATTATGAGAGGATATTCAGGGTTTTTTCAGGTCACATCAGTAAAAACTGACCAGTTGAATGGTCTTTTGCTAAGGGACAACAATTAAGGAACATTTTAGTAAAGGACTAACTAGCACCAGAAGTTAATATGGGAAGTAATGAAATACAGTGACTGTGCCATGTTGCCATCTTCCCCTTTAGCTACGTGAAAAGCAAAATACTTTTATCTATTTTATCTAGAAGAAAAGGCTGTTCCATTACAGGAATGTTTTGTTGCAGAGTTTTTCTTATCCTTTAGATAGAAAGACAAGAACTGTGAGGGCTGTTCTAAGTCTGGTAAGTCAAATCAAATGTATCTTGTATAAGGAATACTTATTACCATGAAACATTTTGTTCTTACTAATGGTTCTGACATAATATTTTTGTGAGAGGATTACAGACTTGTACAGCAAGTCTGTCACAGGAATTCTCTCTTCACAAAAGGGACTCCCCTGAAGAACAGCTGTACTCAGACAGGAATGGCCTTTGAATGTCCAAAGCAGATGGAAAAGGTCTCTTGCAGGTTTTGCTCACCAAAAGACCTAAAAATTCTAATTAATTATTCCTAATAATAAATAGCACACAAAGAGAAAGTGAAGCGATATCTTTCTCATTGCTACCACCCACAAAAGAAGAAAACCAAAGAGAGTTTTCTGGAAAAAATGATTTCTGAAATTCTGTATCAAGTATTTTTTTTAAGGAACTAGCAGACATTTGAGACTTCAAAAATTTAACTCAAATGCTGATCGTGTTACTTCCCTCTTCATTCTAAAGATTTATTTACTTCAGGCCCCATTACTAGTTTTTTTTTTCCCTTTGGTTCTTTCTTTTTGTGGTTTTGTTGTCACTTCCTTGAAACGCAAATTAAAAATGAAACTAACTATATGGAAATAGCAAATTAGGTTGAATCACAGCTAACACAAATTCTATTAATAAAACTATTTTCAAATATCTGGTAAGTTTCCAGATATAGATGAAAAGATCTAAAATAAGGTGGCAGAAGGCCTGTAAGAACCAGTGTGATAATATAACTGGGATCACAACCTCTTTCAAACCTAATAATGTTATACAGCTTATGGTAACTGAAACTAAAGCATATGCTAAGTCATGTTCATTTGAATTTTGTTTATTTATGAGGTAGATTAAGGCATAACTAGTTTTAACAGCCCTTTTGTTGGCCAGAAAAGTAAACATTAATATGCTCATCTCACTAATGAACACATAGCCTTGTTAAACAAGTGAAAAATCCAGAGCATTCAATCCCTACAGGTCTGACCAGAGCCCACTTTGTTAGACTAAGGCACACTCTGGTAAAAGCAAAACTCTGAGGTAAGTACTCAGTCCTAAGAGCCCCAGCCAGCCCTGAACAAATGCTAAGTCCCATATTGGTGGACATTGGAGGAGTTGGGTTCTTTCAGGAGTGTGTATAGGAAGAGAAGAGTAACTTTATATAGTACTGTACATACTGATCTGCCAATGCAGAAGATGTCATTCTAGGGGTTCGAGTCCTGCTGGAAAGAAACTGAGTGTAACTGGAGGAAATTAATAGTAAGATGGCCTCCTAATATCACATTCATTGCTATTTAAATAGTGTTCTGTGAAAGCTTGATAGTTCAAGCGATAGTTCACTCACCCACCTTATTCTGTTTTTGTTCCACTACCAAATTGCCTTAGTGATGAAGTATTTCTTTTGTCACCTTTTTCACCTTACTCTGTTCTTCTCAGCCCAATATTTTCTCTTTCCTCCCACCCTTCATTCCTTTCCATTTTCCCAAGTTGTACCTCTCATTCATTCCATTCTCTTACTAATCCTTTTTTCATTTCACCATCTTTCAGTCTTTGAGGAATAACAGTCAGTTTTGTAGGAAAATGGAAAGCACAAAAGTAAGCCCTTTTTCTTAACCATATCTACAGCAAACTAACGTGGGATTGTTATTGCTTGAAACAATTCTGAGTTTCATATCACATCAGAGTGGCCAGTCCCACTCTAATTCTGTGTCTAAGAGCTCGTTACACACCCAGCAAGCTAACAAATACACAGACTTTTTAACAAGACTTCTAAAAAGCTTTCACTTAAATATTTGGTGCAGATTTAGGGGCATTTTTTCTAGGTAATGAAGGAAGCCTCCTTTGAGTAGAATGACATTACTTAGTAAAAAGATGAGAACAAGAAAACGTGCCTTATGCCCCCCAGAGAAAAGGCAGACTGCTGTGTCTTGCTGCTTATCATTCACTAGTTGAATTAATATTATTTGGAAAAGCCTATGCTTATTCAAAAAAAATAATCAACAGTTTAATAAACTCTCTATACTATCCAAATATCACTATAGAGAAACTATTTTATAGATACAGCTGTTCTATGAAATAGATGTTGACCTGGTTATTTGTACATAAGTTCAAGAACAGCATAAATCTGGTTTTAGAAGCTAGACAAGGAGGGTAGGAGTATTTTCTTTAAAACAATAGCAGTAAGGTAAGTTTGGCAAACTACTTTACAATCTGTTTTGCCATCTAATGCAGTCTATTGAACACTAAACAATGAAACTAGGTTTTGTTCCTTCATTTGATTACATGGTTCCAGCAAATGCAATCACAGAAAGATTAACTACCTTCTGAGGTAAGACACAGGCTCCAGCCAGAGGCAGCTGTTAAAGTTCCATATCTGCTTCACAAGCGATTAACTGTGTCTTACTAAGCAGTGTCTTATACAGCAGGGATGGGCAATAGCTTGCTCTGTGTGAAGGCGGCTATTTTTGATTTCTTTGAATAGCTATTGATTTTTTTTATGTGAAAGCACTGACAAGGCACAATACCTTTACTTGCAACCCTTTTTTACCACATGACAAAACTGTAAGGCCTTTTTTCTGTCTCTTCTGCAGCAGGACACCCAGGGTACGTTTGTTACGTTATAGGAAACAACTTTTTTTTTTAAGTGAAATGATAGCTCCAAGAAAGGCTTTCTGATATAATAGAGCAAAATGTGTTTTAGTAAAGAGCTCAAGTGTTTAGAAGGACCTCTTTCTTGGTTATCAGCTGTGATAGAAGACATAAAACAGCTTTCTGTAAATAAAGAAAAGTGATCTTTTCAGGTTGAACTTGTCTTTTACCTTAACAGAGCCTGTGGAAGCCCATGTTTCTCAAACTTCTCTCCCTTGTTTCTGCTTTGGTAGTAATGTTTGATTCAGTCTCAGTTGTACAACACTTTATTCCCCTACTAGTACTTGGTCTAAGCAATTCTCAGTGCTTGAAAAGCAAGTTAAACCTTGACTTGTCTGCTATTCCTGAATATGATTAGATTATATTAGCTATTAGACTCTGATTAATCACTAAATAGGTCACTAGTATATTCAATTTTAAGCACAGCATTTACTCTTTCTGTTACTTCAGGCCACATGCTCTACTGTTCAGGTATTATTGTTCAGGTATTATGAAAAAATATAGCATGACTTCTCTAACCAGCTCACCAATTTGATTACAGCAAGAGGAAGAAGCAACAGGCAAACAACTTCTTAGGTATCGGAGAAAAGATTGGATATTCTGACAGTAATAATCAGGAGAGCTCAAACATAAAGGTTCTGAAACATGAACCACCCCTGAGGAATGAACTCACTTTGTAAGGATGTCCCTCAGTTGGGAGCTGCAGAAGTGAGCAATCTGAGACATCAGAGAAAGACTGAGAACCATTGCTCTAACTCATAACAAATATCGAATTCCTACTCATAACATACTGTAGAATTGTCCAATTTAATGTGCAAATTTTAATTAGCAAAGACCACAGCAGTTAGTCTGTCAAGGGTCCTGGGGCATTGTCACAAGACTAATGCTAAACAAAAGAGACCAACTAATGAAAAATTGCATTTGAATATGAATAGCCTTTCCTAAACAGGGCTTTGTTACAAGGTTGACTTTAGCTTAAACAACAGAAATAATTCTTTATTGCATTTGCCAGAAGCAACTTCTACATGTAATAAATCAACACAAGATAACATACATCAGTGATTCCCACTTGGAATTATAAATTGAGAAGACTCATACACAGTTCATGAACCCTGTTGCCTTCATCTCAACCCTGAAATTCAGAGTTGTTGACTAACTCAGTGAAAACTTGCTTCTCCCAGTCTTAACAAGTTAAAGGGTCACAGGAAACGCTGAGAATTTTGGTTTGGTGCATACCAGGAGGGATGAAATTGTTTATTTACTTATCACTTATTATCAAATACCCTTTCTTTAAGCTCTTACAGAATTAATACTTTATCTCTAGAGAAAGGATTAGCACAAATTTGTGTTGCATATAAGACTCACTGCAGTTTACACAACAGTGCTTTCTAACATGAATGAAAGCTTCATAACATAAATAGAAGAATACTCTGCTAATATACTAGTAAAAGAATTGAATATGAGGCTTTAAATGAAAATTGATTAAGTACATCTAAAAAAAGCTGACTGCAATAGTCTGAACTAATTTTCAAAGTTCCCTAGGAGGAAGGATCACAGGATGAAGGTCTTTTCACATAAAATGTTCTTAGACAAGGGTCACCAGTAGAAGTATAATTGAACTAAGCTCTTGCATAAAAGCTTTATCAAGTTAGTACCGCTCATTACAAATATAAAAGAACAGAAGAAATACTCAAAGAATGATTTTCAGGAAGTAAAACTGGTGTAAAAAGCTCTGTATCAGAAAACACTGAGAGCCAGCACTGGAAACCAGACACAGCAGCACAACCAGGAGAACAGAGACCTGCACCAGCCAAGGTCCAGCACCACTTTACCTGAGAAGCTGCCAGGTCAAAAAGGAGCAGCTGGGAGTCCAAATCCTCCAGCACAATCCCATGAACAATGTTGGGAAATTACTTCAGGATGTGACTCGCTGAAGACAATAAGAGCAAGACATCTCAGGGAAGAGCTCTAGAGCCAAGCTGAGAAGCCAGAACCAAAGACCAAAAAAAAAAAAAGCACAGACACAGCAGGGCTAGAACTACAGTACAGCAGTGTTCCTGCAAAAAAAAAAAAAGAAGGGGGCATCCAGGGCTGAGCTAAATAGAGCTCCTCATCAGGAGGGGTGGGTGGAGGCAGCAGGTGAGGCTGGTCAGGGCAGTTAGAGCCTGTTAGCTCACACCAGGTTCTGAGAGTTTTAAAATACTCTTGTTCCCCTGAAAGCAGCTGGTTTAGTAACGTTTATAACTCTTTTACCTTTTCTTGCCATACTCACCAAGGTAAAAAGTTAAAAAGAAAGCATCTCTTTTAAGATTACAGTGTGATCACACAAGCTTAAATTGCATCCCCAAGTGTTTCTCATGTGGCATTTAAATTCACTATGGTTTCTCTTTAAGTTCCTGATGTGAATAATGCTCAAGTGATTTTCAGCCTCTATTTTGCTCTCTATAACTTGGACTTAAACAAGCTGTCAGATCAGATAGACATGAGACTGTTCATGCTTCCCTTTCATTTTATCAACTGAGCAAATAAATGCTTTCAATCAAGGAGACAACAGAGGACATGTCAACACCATAGAATAAGCACCATGCAGAGGTGATAGTTGGGGTTGTGGAAGCAGAATGGAGATGTCACAACAACACTTCTTCCCAGCAAGTTACTGCTCTTGAGCAGTATGTTTCAGTAATGTTAACTCTTCTAATTGTAGTGCTGCACTTGATTCTGTGCCTTCTTTTACCACTTTTAGCTTCTCTGCATGGCAAAATAGCATGTGGTATAGGACACTGAAAATAATAACAACAAAGGAAAACACACAGGGATAATGAGAATCTGCACCACCTTATACTCTGGAGTGTCCTGATGTTAGGTACACGAAGATCCCTGGTAGTAGAACACACATGTAGTGTGTTCTGCAAGGCACTTTGGGATATTATTTAAAATAACAGTTGGAGGGAAAGAGAACTGGCCACATTGAGTCAAAGCCAATAGTGTGGCGCTCCTGCCATTTTCAGAAGAGTAAACCAGATTGATGCAAGCGATGCATAGGCAAAGAAAAACGTTTTGATGTGCCACAAGGCTGTGAGGAATGTGATCACATGCTGTGTAGGCACAAGTCATGTGCAGAGCCAGCTGTGACAATAATCACTTGAAAATTAAATTGTAAGAGCAATGGGGCCTGTGATATCTGTTTGAGGCACTATAATTTCTCAAATATATCCTAGGTCTGTGCAAATATAGTGTTTGCTTAGATGTGAATACTCTGAAGAATTGAGTTGGGTTTTTTTCCTACTTAAGACGAATGAAAAATGTCAGCCCTGAGTGGCAAGGCCTTAATTACCCTAATTGACCTCATCTGAGACTCCCACCCACACACTCTGCCTATTGGCCCAGAAGTGCTACTTAAACTCAGGTCTGAGGCTGTGGAGGTTTGGTGGTTATTTGTCTGTGTGATGTGGTCTCTTTCACCTAGGGCTGCTGCTGGTAATGTTTTATGGCTTGCAGAAAATTTTTTGTTTCTTCTCATCTCCTACTCTTTAGGTTTCAGTTTGTCTTTTGTGCGACTTGTTGGTATATTGCATTTTAAAGGTATGTGTGGTACTCCCTCCCTGTATAATGAGCTAGTTTAGAGAAGTGAAAATGAAGCACAGCAAAAATGAGTACAGGAAGCAGATGTAGCCTGAATATAAGTGATGGTAGCTCTCTCTTTTGATTTCTTTAGAAGTGCCCATTAAATTACTTGTAGTTTTCTTTCTAGCTGTTCTGCAGAGGGGCTTTGGCTGCTTTTACTGCTTTAGAAAGCAATAATAAAGGCAATTGTTTTAGTGAGGATTTCTACTTTATTTAGTGTAGTCTCTGTTGTTGAATCCCAGGAGTATAATAATGATAGGATAATCTGTATAGCACTGGTTTATTCTCTGAGCATTTTCACTTTGTTGTATCTTAAAAGCATGAAATGATAAAGGTTTGTTGTGGTGTACTATGGGCCAAACTGTAACTTAAATGCGACCACTCTGGTTGTATCAGTCAGGTGCTGCTGCAGTTTCTGAGGAAGACCTGCCATGCTAGATGCTCTTCTCATAAAGGGAAGCAATAACATTCCCTTTGCCCTAGTGCAATATTTCTCACCACAGAATAAGCTCTTTTTAGTGGCAAGATGTAAGAGACTGTAAGGGGCAAGATGTTTCCTTTGAGTGTCAAGAAAGGGGGTTTTGTCTCCTCTAAAACAATATGGAGTTAACAGAAAAAAAACCAAAAAAACACCTAAGAAGGAAGAAGTAGTATTTTTTCCTTGTAGCACAGAAATTAGAGGTGAATTAAGAGTCATACAAAGCTATTCAGAAAGTCTGTACCAAAAATAGAGGTTGCCTGAGTCCTAACTGTGTTTAGAAGACCCGCCTGTCCTTGCTTGTATAGAAAGCTATGTTATTCTGGAAAGAGAGGAGGAAATTATTTCTGCCTTATGGCTATTGCTATAGGGGAAGTCAGTAGTAAATTGTGTTTGTGGGTGTGGATTTGCTGAGGGATGACCCAGCTGGAGGTAGAACTACAGCTCTGGTTATAACTGCCTGGAGGGCTCTGATGCTGCAGCAGGTCAGATGGGGGACTATGGTAGCAGAAGCTGCCTCAGCAGTATGATTATACAAAAGAGATGAGATCTTTATGTCATAGGGAACCCATTTTTTAACAATCAGAGATATTAATGCTGGGCATCATAGATGTTGTTAGAGACAGTATTTAAAGCAATTTGGTGAACCCTGTCTGACTACCAAATACTCTAGAAAAGGCAAAGAAGAAGAATTATATCCTTAGTGAGACATAAGAATCTGTTTTCAGTGTAGGACTGATGTATCAAGTATGTTTCTTTTTTATCAGTGTAGAGGAGGACCCTGCTACTAGGCAGGAAAATTGCTCTCCTTTCCTCCCCACTTACTTCTGTAGCTTTCACAGCCTTCTTCTTACAAGTTGTCTGCAGTTTATTGTTAAAACACTTCTGCCCTAAAAAGCACTGACTTTTAAAACAATGTTCTGTATGATTTTTATATGATGTGTAGTCCATCATGGAGCCATGGACATAGGAATTAATCTTCAACTTAAGTCACCATTTTTTTCCAGTATGTCAGGCTACTTTATCTCAAAGGATACTGCTTTGCACTCAGCTTTTGTGCTGTTCTCTACTTTCCTTAGAGCCTTTCTTCAGCCTTTAAAGGCCTTGGTGTTTCCCTTGGGCCACAGTCTGTGACTGATCTCTTCACCTGCTCTTAGAAAGCTTTAAATTCTGCTTCTGTTGTCCCTGGTGCAGCACCAACAGCCCTTGGCAGAGCAGGACCTGGCTTTTCTTCTCATGCTTTCAGTCCCCAATGCTCTGTGTGAATTAATGCCTCATACTCTGTCATGACTGTATGAGAAGGAACAGTCCTGCCCTCACAGGGAAGATCATATGCCGGAGAGATGCAGCTTCTTTATCTGGTAGAACTTTAGGTTGCCATGTTGAAGTTTTTTTTTCCCAAGAGGTATAAAAGATAAACAATAAAATACCTGGGAAGGAATGATAAATTGGCTATTAACTTTGGCTAGGAGCTTTTTTTTTTTTTTTTTTTTAAAGTGTTTAAGGAAACTGAAGCTAAAAGCAAATCTCTTGTTTTCATAGCTATTTTCATCTGAACGAAGGAGGCTTTTTTTGTGTGTAGAAAAACCTTTAGATTCATGTCTATCTTAAATGCTCCCTAATTACTGATTTATTGTAGGCTATCAAGTAAATACTAAGTATACATAGGCTTTTATATAAGGACAGACACTTGCAGACAGTGGAAGGGTAATACTCTGGCACATCAAGGCCTGTTTATAGTGTGGGTAGACTTGTATAACAAGCAGGGCCATTCAAGCCTACTCAACAAAAATAATTGTCACTGATATTTGGAGTTGTTATGGATTTATGACAGGACCTACATGGACATTTTCCAAGCCACAAATTATATAACAGAAGAGGTTGGGAGCAAGCAGTGGATTTAGATATTCAAAGTCAGTATGACACAATGCACTGTTAATAAGTAATTGACTGTAAATGCTGTTCTCTACAAGGAGATTAACTGTGCTCTCTTTTGGAACATAATTACTTGAGTGAACGCTTCTCCTGAAAGAGAAATCAAATATTTGTGGGTGTCTTCTGGAGGTGAAAAAACACCTTTTTTTTTTTTTTGATGAACATAGGAATGTATTGTTATAAAATGTATATTTTTTGTTAAGTATAAAGTAATGTATGAGTGAGTTGTAGTTATCTGGTGACGAATCCCTAAGGACTATTGGCTGTTAAGAAAGTGTAACTTTGATTTGAATTACTGACTTGTATGAAGCAAAGAAATCTGATGGTGTGGGGCATCTGGTGCATTGGGGCCAGTGTTTTGCTGCTGGGGATTTGCCTATGAAGACTAACAAAGCCTTTAGTTTATTTATTCATTCACATTTGTGCTTGCTTCCCTTTAAAGGAACTGAACCCAAATACCTTAGAAAAACCTAAACTTTCTGCTGATTTAGGCAAAGAGCACAGCTGTATCTAACTGGATCAAAGCTAAGTACAGTGACGGAGGCATTGCAGGAGTACCTTTGTGTGCCATCCGCTCTGCTCTTAAACATGTCAGAGAAGCCAAGGGGGGAAATACAGGGGAATTAGGAAAGGAAGAGAACAAATGTGGTAAGGAGAGATGGATGTGGAATGCCAGAGGCACAGTGAGCAGATGAAGTAGACTGAATGAAGAATGGTGATGGGAAAGACTGCATGCTTTCATTTTGTCTAAGACTGATGGAGAAGTGTGTGGCTTGCCAGTTTTCACTCCCTGTCTCCAGAATGGTTACAGCTATGACTGCAGGACTGACACTCAGCAAGATGCTCTGTCTTCTATAGCTGCTACTTGGCCAGGATAAATATGCTTGGCTGACCTGGAAGTCTGCAGACCATGTCTGTAGTTGCTGTATTTGATAACTGGTGCTCTTGAACCTGTGCACTGCAGATGGACTTTGTCATGCAGTCTGGGGAACGTCTGTGCCAGTGGTACTCTGAAGCCTTACGTGAGACCACCTAATATGGGAGTGACAATCCTACCCCGCACCAAATCCCTGGAGTCCCTGCTTGCTAGGTGCAGGTTACATCTTTTGTAGCAAGTGATTGGCTATTAGACAGCCAGGTCTGATACAAGGAACAATAGGTCTCCTGTTGTTAAAATACAGCAGCTACACTATTTCCTCAACCAAGCAAAATCGGGAGTATGCCTTTCACAATTCTGTGCAGGACTACATCACCTTTATGGTCAAATTGTCAGAGTTTTGGAAAGGTGAACCATTGCATGTTGAAAGGTGAGCATAAATGGATAACCATCACATGTTGCTCTGGACTTGCTGCTTTCAATAGTGTTTCTGTCTCTGGGAGTCTCTCTGCACTATGTGAGAGCTGCAAGTTAACTAAATGTCACATTGTATTGTGTTGTGTGATGTGTTGGCAAACTCTGCAGTGGAGGGGAACCAACCATGCCAATAGTGAAACTGTTCCCAGTGAAGGTCTATTTGCATTCCTCGTAAAGTGCTACTGCAGCCTCTGCAGGATTCAATTTCCTTTCTATTTTTGTATCATTTTCCAAGTCTGTAGTTAATAGTGACTGACAGGGCCAGCTGAGAATCTTGGGATTTCTTATTGCTGATAATTAAGGGAAATACTAATTCATGCACAGACAGATGCCTTGTTGTAAATTGCAGTGCATGAATATCTTTGCCTTCACTGCTAATTCTCTTTCCTACTGATTACAGAATCTGACTCATTGTATGAGGTGCTAGAGGCATGCAGCAGGTTTCCAGCCAGGAGATGTGTAAGGAAAGCTGCAGAGAAGCTTGATCTTATGTTTTCTGAAGTGTTGCTTTTATGGGCCAATTGTCTGAATTGTTCTGTACCTAAGGTATACGAGAGCTTGTATTTAATGCTTTCTTAATGGAGACCGGAGAAAGACCTGGGAGATGGGACTGCCTTCATCAAGGACTTTTCCAGTTCATCTTATTTATTTCCAAATTGGTGTTTGGTTTTATTTTAGGTTAAATTTAAGCTTCCTTCTTTGTTCAAAAGAGATTGCTGTCAGGGAGCAGTCATAATAGGCCATTCTGCGACACAAGTGAGCCAGAAGCTGAGGATGACAGCAGGGCAGGTGCAGAAAGTGGCCTCACCAATCCCACAGGACTTGTGCAGGAAGAGCCGAGGAGACCCAGTGGCAGCCACAGCCATTGTGAGACAAGTCTATAGTGCTGAGTTGTGTCAGGGTCTAATGAGAAAGATGAGTTGGGGTTCAGATCAGCTGGGCATGTTAATTGTCAGCATAAACATGTAACCAAGTATTTGAACAAGCGAGTAGCTGGTGATAGAAGTACAAAGCTGTCCTCTTCAACATCTTGTAGAATAGGTCTGTTTCCTGGGAGACTGGCTGCTTATTTTGTCAGTAAAAGGATCTGGTAGTAATCCCTCTTCTCTAGGAAGACATGTGCTGAAGTCTCCTGAGTCATAACTTGCCAACAAGCAGAATGGTAAATGTTGTTTGTAACATGTCTAAGTACAATGAAACTTGAGCAGAGAGAAAGGAGTTCTGTACTTGTCTTGCACCTTCTTAAGTGTCTCCTGCAGAGGGATATAAGACCAGGTTTGCTGGAGCCACACCAGTTTGCTCCCATCTGCCCACACTGGGTACCAACAGGAGGGACATTGTGGCAGTTCTGCCTTTTCCAGTCTTCTACCTGAGGAAGAGCTAGTTTGAGTGTCCAGGCTCAGGCAACAAACACCTGCAGTATAACTGAGGCCTGTGGCCCCCAGCTGAATTAGCAGAGCTGCTGCTTTGGTGAGGGGACTTTGCAGTTGGAAACAGACCAAATTTTGTGTGTCATCAAGGAAATGCGCAAGTATGGCCTGGAGCGGATCAGAGCTTACCCTTTAGCACTTCATCCAGATGGATTTTGCAGTTCTGTTCTTTTAATATCCAAGTCACCAATCTGAGGGCACTTGGGATGAATCAATGGTGCTAGCAGGCATGCTTAACACTAACTTCCTTGTGCTGGGGAAAAAAATACAGATTTCATTCCTGGAGTTCATCAAGAAAGACGGGAGATTAGTAGAAATAAATAGGTTGTAAGTTTAATATAATATGATTGTACTTGGTTGAGGTTGCTGAGTGTCCTTAAATACAAGGATATGGCAAAGCTCAGTAGCTTTGGGTTTTGACAGACTCAATTGCAATACCTTCTTTTCTAGCTCTGTTGTGCCTCTACTTTTACCTAATTTTATGAGTTCCTGTCTCAGCATAGTTAATGCTGATTATGGTAGTTTATATCTATTTAGTGAACTGCTTTTTATGAAGTTTTGCTTCCAATACTCTTAACCCCTAAGTGCTGGAGCTTGCTATTAACTAGTGGCAAAACAAAGGCAATTCATGGACCTCCAAACTGCTACTAATTCTCTATATCTTCTCCCTTGGAATACTGCAAAAACAATGTCTAGCCATGCACACTTATTCTATTGATCTGAACAACTCAGTGAGTGCTGAAACTTGTGCTTTCTAACCATGCACTGGAGCCATCCTAACCTACACATCAGTGTTACACAGAATAAGATATTCTGTGAGCTTTAGTTTAGGCTCTTAATATTGGAGAGCTGAAGTTGAAGTATTTTAATAGGTATTAGTGTGTGTGTATATATATCTAGTCAATTTGAAAAGCATATGACTCACTTGGCACTTACTAGCATATAGAGTTTATCATAGAATTGTAAAATAGTGCTGCTGAGAAGGGACTTCAGGAGGTCTCTCATCTAGCCTCCTGCTCAAAGCAGGGTCAGCGCTAAGGTCAGCCCAGATTGTTCAGGGCTTTATCTAGGTAGGTTTGGAAACTTTGAGGAATGGGAACTGCAGTCTCTCTGGGTACCTTGTTTCCCTGCTTGAAAAGGTTTTTCTGTACCTGGAGCTGGAATTTCTCTTGTTATTACAATTAAATTAATATTGTAAAGGAAGCATGTTGGATTGTAGTTCAGGAGTAATGTCCGATGCAGAGAGAGCTCAATGCTGAGAACCTACATGGGCCACAAGGGAAATGCTGCTGATGGGGCCAGAGGCCAATGTCTGTCCCGTCTTTTCTAGCTGGGATCCAGGGGCCCTACTCATGGTTCTTAATTGCACGTGGAGCTCAGTGTCTGTAACTCAGCCAGAGTAGGGGCTGCTACAGAAACAATGCCATGCCACCAAAAGTACTCTGAAGTAAAAAAAGTGCTCATAAAAGTTATACTTGATTAAATCTTCCATATCTTGTTTTCCTGAGGAGTTTGGCACATTTTTTTCACCTGTGACCTAAGCATGATTCGTGTCTCTGTCTGCTGCTCATAGCTTTATAGAGCAGCAAAACCAGCATGAAATTGATGTGACCTTCTTTCATTGCTGCCCAAAAGGTTCTGAATAGCAACCCTGGAACAGAGTGGGCTTGTTGACTTCATTCTGCAGCTGCATGAAAAATCTGCCTCTAAGCCTGCAGCTTCAAGAAGACAGCACAGCATCTGTTCACATAAAAGATAGCTTTGAGCTTGTCTTTTTTTTTTTTAATAATGAGAAATTTAAACTACTGGGTTTGAAAGGAAACTTGGGAACAGGTTACTTGGCTTCCCTCATTTGCCAAGGAAAGCTTTCCACTTATCTTTGACAAAAGACTGGATGGATTTTCTTTGATTTAAATATTTTTGCTCCACAAGTGGAGAAATTAATATCTGAGAAGCTTCAATTTTGGTATAATAATTATGTGAATCTCTGTTTAGTCAAGGTACAAAGTCTGATTTTTATGGGATGGTTCTTTCTTTATTTATCCCTTTATATGCATTTGCTCATCACCATGATAGCTTCCTATCAGTTTGTCAACACGGAGCACTTCACAGAAGTTATGGTTCACCCAGGGGCCAAAGGCAGAGTACCAGGGAGTAACACCTGGGCATCTGATTTCCATGGGATCATGCATAGTTCTGCTCTGATAAAGTTTAATGCATCCTGTTTTGAGAAGAAATCAAAACAAAACAACATTCTTTGAGCTGATCTTGAAGTTGCAACATCATAATACAATTTCTCTAATAGCTTCCTAATTGAATTATGTTTACAGGTTTGTAAACCTGTAAATTATTATGAATGTGCTTGTAAAATTAATATTGAACTATTACTTAGCAGATTTATAGCCTGATTTCTAAAAATGCTTCTACAGTTTTTAGAAACTGTTGTCTTTTTAGTCCAGCTTAGAAGTTTTGTTATTGAGTACTGGGAACGGTATTTAATTAGCACGTATTCTACCATAAACCCAAAGTGCCTTGCTCCTGTCTGTCTGCTCTCCAGTAACCGATAACAATATTCCTGCCTGTGCAAATCTGGCTCATGTGTTCTGCCAGAAGCGGTTTTTCAACTTAAACTTTGGTACTTTAAAAAAAAAAGCTCTGTGCATTCTTCATTCTGAGATGCCTGGGTTGATGCTTTAAGAGTTGTGCTGATTTGTGGTGGTGGGTGTTCATTGCCAGGTAGCCTTGCCACTCCATAACAGAGCATTTTTGTTTCCATGGGACAGTTTGCACTGGAGACTGTCAGACTTAACAGAAATAGACTTTTGGACAGGAAACTTCAGTTCCTCAAAGGAAGGATATGCAGGACAAAGAGGTAAAACTTCATGGCTTTGAGCTATATCTGAAAAGAGATCCCAGTGTTAGAGGTGAAACTAAGACAATTCTAAGCCTGCCGGGGGTAGTAAGGGCAAATTTTGCTAATGCAGTGGGGATGGCTAGAGCTCCATCAGTGATGTTTATAGGCAGTTGTTTGGCAAGACTGTGGTTTGAAAGCCTTGCATGTGTTATTTCCCTGTCAATCACAGAAGGAATCCCTCAGTCACAGATTGTCTCAAACAGAAAGACTCACGTCCATACACTAAACTGGTTTACACCATAGATCCCGGTGTTGAAAGGGATGACGTAAAAAGGGGAAGACATGAGTCTGGTTATATAGTACCTGAGCTATAGTACTGCTTTTCCTTGCTGTGTTGCTTCTGCTTGTACCAGCTGGCAACTGAGGTGTCTGAGTGTACGTCATGCATATTGCACCCATTTTCTCTGGATAAAGCCTTGCATCATGTGAGGTTTTATTGAAATTCTGGTCCCAGAACTGTCACTTAGGGAGTTTGTTGGTATTTATTCTCTTACAAGTGCTGGGTGAAATGGCATGCAGGAATATCTGTATGACCTCCCAGACTAACACAGCTGTGACAAACCAGTTCAGCACTACAAACAGCAAGGAGGTGTCAGAAGCAAAGCCATGAGCTCAGTCAGTTCTACTCATGCAGCCTTCATTTTTGGAATCTGTGCTGAAAGGAAGGCACCTGAAAGCAAATGGAGGTATAAAAAAATATTTACTTATTGACTATAGTTATATTAATGAAATCACTAACAGTAAAATTGGAAATATGTCCCAGTGTACTCCAGCAGGCCAAAAATCAACTGGCCTCTCCTAACCTACAGCTGCCTGTAGCAAAACGTATGACTTGACAGTACCTTCAGAGTGATAAAAATGCAGTTTCAAGTAGTTAATAATCAGATGAATTAAAATCTAGTTTTGAAAACTAAACACATTGTTTCATTAACTCTGAGACCTGATTGTAGAGTGGTTCGTAGCCTGAGCTGCCAAAAAAATTATTACTGATCCTAAGGGCAGCTGCAGGAATTAATGCTGCTGCATTTTCAAGAAATGTTTGGGAAGCTTTGTTTACCAGTAGGTGTCACTGGAGTCCAGCAGAGAGCTATTGCTGCTTAAAAACATCTTTTCTGCTTAATCGAACCTTTATGACGATGTACGTACAATAAAAATGAACTGTGATCGATGTTCTTTCAACTGTTTTTTCTTGCCTTAGCTACTAATAACTGGTGGGTAATTCAGTGATTTGAGAAAGCTTCTGATGTTTTTCCCTCTGCAGCAGGACTGAATCTGGTCCAAGCTGACAATGACCAAAGTCACTATTTTATACAAAGATAAAAGCACTTAGCAGTGCCTGTAGGATTACTTAAGCCTTGCCCAATCTTGCATTTAGTAGTGGGGAGAAAATGGAAAATTAAGCCGAAAGACCTAAAAGTTTTTTTCCTCCTTTTTTTGGCACCTGTGTTGAAAATAAGTCTGGGAACTGATTGGGACAGGAAGGACCATCAGCTCTGCAAGACTGAGAAAGCATTTAACGAGCAAAATTTCTTACACTTTACATTAGGAGATGCCACACTGTGCTGATGAAGACGGCTTGGAATTGAGCTAAAGTAGAGCATGGGATGATTTTTTTTTCCTTTTGAATGAGCTGTATTTCCAGTCTGCTGTGTGTTTGCTTGACAGCTGATCAGCAAAGGTATATTGATTGAGATGAGCTTTCAAGTATGCTTAAGTACCTACCGTTTGAAAGGCACAAAAAAGCACCAAGTAGACACTGGCATGCTGTTCAAGCCACTCTGTATCATCACTAAAAGATAAAAGGGGAATTTTATTTTGTGTTCCCTAAGCCATGGTACAAGGCTTATAAAAACCACTGGGGGGACATTTTGATTTAGTCAAAGCATCTTAGTATGAGCCTAAACTCTTGCATCAATAATTCCTCCAATTTCTTTCAAATGTTTACAAAAAAAAAAAAAAAACAAAAAAACTGTGCTGCACAATAAACATGTATCTCAGAATTTCAAGGTCAGAGATCCAGCAGAGAAGTCTAGCATAAGGAGGCTGCCTGCAGGCCAGTGTATTATTAGAATAATAATGCGGTTTTGGACAGTAAATGCACTGCCTGCTCTGTTGCCCTTACACGTGGCTGATCCAGTAATGAGTCACTTCCGTGACTTGTCTAAAGAACCAGGCAATGCACAGATGTTTTCAGCCTTTTGTTATCATTAGCTACTTTTCTGAGCGTTCTCTGCCACCACTCATTAACAGCCTCTCTATTTCATGCTGTGGTGTGATCTTTGCTCATTTCATGGGACGTGGTTGCATCATGTGCAGGCAACCTTAAGTGTGAACAAGTTTGCAAAACTGGCACAGTGCAAAGCCCTGGACATACCAGGGTCTTGTGCAACGCATTGCAGCGTTCTTTGTGGTGCTGCTTTGTAGTCTGAGTAAAGGTGAAACTAATTTGTTCAAGGCTCTATTCTGGCAGGAAACTAATGAAGTCACTAACTGATATTTTGTTGCCTCCTACATTCCCGTGAGGAAATCTTAATTTAATTTTTTTTTTTCAATTTTCATTTTATGAGCATAATTTGCTAGCTAGTACATTAATTCTGTCATGATGTTCAGGGACACGTCCATCCAGACCTCATTAGTTACATGAGTTTTAATTCTCTGTGGATTTTCTTCTCCAAGTGTAGTTGATGTTGCTGTCCTTTATAGCATTGCTCACAATCCTCAATGGCCACACATCCTGGCTCCAGTGTACCAACAAATTTGTTGACCTGGTATTGCTGGGCTTTGATAGTTTGCAACTGCTATAGAAGTGCTTAGTTACTGGCCTCTTTCTGAAAAGTAGAAGCAAGTACTTGGGAAACACAAAGGTGAAAACAAAACTCTGAAATTAAATCTCAAGGTAATGTTACAGCGTCTGCGTGTGACAGCCACATGCAAACCCAATGATCAAAACTAAGAGGAGAAAGGGAGATCAACTGTTGGTCACACGCCTGCCCTTTTTAAAAGACTGGATGAAGGAAACAAGGTAACAAAATAAGCAACAGAAATGGCTGCTCCCCTATTGCTGGAGGGGGAATAGAGCAGGACAATGACAGTTGCACCAATGAGCATGTTATAAGAACCAATTTCTTGATGGGTTCCCATGTTTTTCTTTCCTCAACAAGCACTATGCTGACACACTTTGGAAACTCTCTATGGGTTGTTGCTATAAAGACAGGCAGAAATTCAACAATAATGTGAAGCAGAGAGATCTGAAAAGGAATTTTAAAAAAAATCAGGAAGAAGGAAAGGCTGGTATTCAGTCTGATCATTCCACAGGTCTGTGAGAGATCTCAGGTATTTCAGAGAGACAGCACCTTTTTATTCCTTATACAACAATGGGAATTTGCTTTGTTCAAAGGATGGAGGAACCTAGACTTTCCTTGTGCATTTTACAGTGAGACTGCAGCCTCACTACAAAAGCCTGTGTTTGGTTTTATTTTTTCCTCCTGAAGCATGTTGGCACATAGTAAAATCTTCAGTGGGAAACAGCACAGGTGGTTACTTTCTCAGCAGAGCTTGATGGGAACATACTGCATAGCAGAATAAAGTCCTGACCTTGATGGTTATAACAAGGTGAAAGCTGCTTTGTGCTTTCCCACTAGTGTTTCACCACAGGTTTTTCCAGTAGACTTACAGGCTGAACACCTAGGGGAAAAAAGCTGCACAGAAAACCACTGAGAATTTAGCCGTAGGTGAATGACTGCTGTTGGTCCATCGAGTAAAACGAGTCTTTCCAGAGGCTCTGACATTGCAGGGACGATGCTGCCTCTCACATGATTGCAACAGATGGGTGTGCAGGCCAGGGAGAAGGTGGGGTAGCACAACTTTTTCTGCTGTCTGGGCCTGACTTAGTAATGCCATGATCCAGAGAACTTTTCTCTTTTAAATCATGGAGAACTGGCCCTTTGCTACACTCATAAGCATTCCTTTGCTGTGTCCAGGAGTGTTTAAGTTTTGGGTTACTAAACTTAATGCCTTGGCATAACCTCTACATGTCAAGAGGCAGCTACTGAAAATTATGATCCAAAGCTGTATAAAGATCCCCTATTTGAGTGTCTTTCAGTCCTTCTCAGGGCTCAGTGTCAGAAATTAGTGATACATTATCTATTGGAAATACCTCACTAAGAAAAGCTATATTCTTGACAGAAATTATACTTTGCTGTCTGTGGGGGAGCAGGTCTCCCCTCTTTCCCTGCCCCTGTACTTTCCACTGTATGGCAAGGTTTTGGTAGCAAGAGTGGCTTCTCTGAAAAGCTGCCTGAAGCTTTCTTTGTGTCTGATACGGCCAGTCCCAGTTGGCTCCAAGAGGGACCCACCACTGGCCAAGGCCAAGCCAAACAATGGTGGTGGCTAGATATAAGAAGGGAAGAAGAAAACTGCCAAACTGCAGCTGGAGAGAGGAATATGTGAGAGGGGAAGGAGCCAGAGAAAACTGAAAGCAAAGTTAAGCCTGGGAAGAGGGAGGATGCAGGGGGAAGGTGTTTCAAGATTTTGGGTTTATTTCTCATTATCTTACTCTGACTTGGTTGGTAATAAATTTAACTAATCTTCCCAAATCAATTCTCTTTTGCCTGTGACAGTAATTGGTGAGTGATCTTTCCCTGACTTTTTCTTAACCCGTGAGCCTTTTGTTATATTTTCTCTCCCTGCCTAGCTGAGGAGGGCAGTGACAGTGGCTTTGGTGGACACCTGGCATCCAGCCTGGGTCAACCCACCACGTCTGCCCTGTGCAGCCACTGCAGCTCTCACAGGTACAACCCTGCTCTTCTTGCCCAGGCCTGTGCTGGTGCTGCTGCCCTTCCTCCAGCATGTTAATGGCAATAATAAAGTCCAAGTCACCATTTTAGGAGAAGTTGACTAAAATATGGTAATTAGTTCCTTTGTTTGTCTCTTCACGCTCCCCGCACCTTTGCTGTGCAAATATCAAGGGGGAAATTATTGCCCCAGTGAATCAAAATGGCAAGGGCCTGTGTGCTCTCACCCATGTGTGCCCATGACATTTGAAGGACAGCAACAGGAGCACGGTGACTTTTGGCAAAGAAAAAGCACTGGAATGTTTAGTATTGTAGTGGTGCTAAGTGGGACATGAAAGCACTGCAGCAGCTGTGAGTGCAACAGGACATCCTCTTCACCCCCATCCCTTCCCACCTGAACAAGAGACAAGGAAGGAAGTATGACAGGAAGCTGAGAACTTGGAAGGCTGTGATTAGGCTGAGGTGCAGAGGAACAGGGAGTGGACTGTGAGGAGACCAGTTGAGGCATGAGGAGCAATGGGGAGAGCTTTCCTGTGAGCTATGTTTGCCTCTCGGGTAGTTCTTCATGGGGAAACAGGGCAATGGATTATAACATTATTCCCTTTTTGTGGGAAAAGGACTGGAGCAAGGGTGTATTATGGTGCTAATTCATGTACTTGATATAAAGGATACCTATCGCTATGGTCCGTTTAAAACCTGTAGCTTCAGTTATGCTTCTATTACAGTCAAATGCTGTGGTTTCTTTCCATGAAGCAGCACTGAGAAACCTTCCTGACAGTTTCTGGAAGGATGTGACTGTCTCCCTCTGTCCCAAGAGTATCTACTGCATGGGGAACCACCTGTTTTCCTACTGCATTGCCTCCCTTTTGTTTTGGAAGAAATCGTAACAGTTTTAAATGTAATATTTTTGAAAGGCTCTGTACTAGGCTACAGCTCACTTGGAAAAGTCTGTATTGTTTGCCCTGCACAGGTCCTGGCACAGAATCTCAAAGAGAGCTGAGAGGGGTCCAGAGTGTATTAAGATAGGATGTATCCAAATAACCGTTCTGTCCCTCTTATGTGTTCCTTCTACTACTATGCTTTTATCTATTTTATATCCACCTTGGATGTACTTGAGCTGTGTTTTTTCAGGGCTTTCTGACTTTATTATAAGCAGCCAAGTTGATGGTTTCTCTTGGAGGGAAGGGGAAAGCAGTAATGGGAAGCTGTAGGATTCACTTTGACTTTCCCCAAAAGTGTTTAAGGTAGAAAAACCACAATTTGAAGACGGCTGCTTATCTCACACTGCTGTTCTCATGAATACAAATTCCAGACTGGAGTGTTTCATGGGCTGCTTTTTGTTGTGAGAGGATTTGTGTGGCTGGTGTTTTGTTTTGGGGGATTTTTTTGTGTGAAGGGAGATGGCAACTATCAGTAATATAATTTCACAAAAAGCATGAAATGCCTGTTAAGTTCCACCCTCTGAGAATGAAACATACCTACTGCCGAACACAGATGGGAGTTGGCTTTTATTTGCTCTGCCATGGTACTCGCATATTTGAGGTGAGCCAAATGCAAATGGAAATAGCAAAGCTTAACGTGTTAACTGCCAAGCTTATTAAGATACTGGGTGTCAGATTTCCGAAGTATCTAAAGTATGTTGCGGCAGTAAAACTGGTACATCTCTGCTGTTCTTGAACACAACAAGGTTTGTTTTTCCATCATCATCCTAGTAAAAGGCTTCACTTACAGACTTCTGCTGGTACCAGGATAGGATAGACAGCACATAAAGGAGTCTAATTTATCCTCTGTTAGTCATGGGAAATTCCCTCATGACCATGAATCTGCAGTGGCTTGGATTACTCTGTGTGGGGTTTCTACAAAGACTGGAAATACAGCTAGAAATATGAAGCTAGCCCAGGGGTATAAGGTGTGTAAGAGCTTTCAAATGACATCCAATTACTATCATTAGACTGCAAAATTCTCTACATTACTGTATAAGTGACTTAGGTAGCCCGGGCTTTATGTTGGAAACAGATCTAATTTAATTTCGACTCTTCGAGTTTCATATTAAAATAGAAACTATTTCCTAATAGTTTCTTGGTGTTACTTCCTTACTCTGGCCATTTTCTTCACTTTTTCTGGTTCTCAGGACAAACTGTAATGTTGTAAAGAACTTGTCAGAGCCTCAGTGTTTTGAGCTCCCACAGTTAGACTTTTTCCCCCTCTTTGTCTAACAGACTATGCAAACCCAAACAGGTTTAGCTATCCATTTTACTCCTAAGAGTTTAAATGAGCTATTTAGTAGCTCTGATCAAGAAGACTCTCAGGAGAACAATCTCCTCACCTTTTGTAGTCAGATTACGGATTTTAAAGTTTGTAGCCTGCTTTTCAGTGGCTGTTCAGTAACTGAGTTGGGTGGTGAGATAGAGATGAGCTTGTAAGCCTTGTCTGAAACACAACACAAACCTCAATCTTGTACTTCTCATTGCAAGGCCCCATTGGTTTTATCTCCACTTTCTCCAGCAGTACCAGTTGTATACTGGCTTTAGAGGGCACATTCACAGCATGTTTGTGCTTCAGAAGGAATGCATGAAAGCTCCGACACTTCAGTAGGGATGAGGCAAAGACCAGATTTACTCAAAGGATCACTAAACAAAACCATAGTCTTGCACCTTCTTACTGTGAGGCAGTGATTTGGCATTGGGTAATTATAAAATTAAGAAAAAACCTAGAGGTATTGAGACAACTCTAATCTCTTCTGCACAGTGAAATCAGCCTTTAAATTAGTTCTGCATTTGGGACTTGTATTATAAAGCCTCAAACGATGGTTTGAGCATGAGCATGTGTTGTGAAACCATTCTGGACTCCAAGGCTGTAGAATTTCATTTGACTTTTCTGAGTTCCTCACTCTTCTGAAAAATAACCAAATTACATCTGTGTGATGTTGGTTTTTTAATGTTTTCCTGGTCATTCTAGTTTTCTATCCCACAAGGATTTTATGAAATATTGCCTACAGAATATAAAATATTTGATTTGGTGACTGTTTGATGCCCGTATGTCTTTTGCTGCATGACACAATCCTTTGGAGCGTTTTTTCTCTCTCTGCATAGTGTGTATCGTTAATTAAAGCCTCAAAGGTGTGCATAAATCTACCGCGTGTGGGTGGATGTAACAGCCTGTGGAAGCGGGAGCATGTGAAAGGCGCAATTTCAGAGCCGGCACGGCGCTGGCTCCGCGGGCCGTCTGTGCGGAGCATGTTTCCTCCCTGGAGCGGATGTGAGGGCCGGGCACTGCGCACCCACTGTGAGTACCAGCCCGGGCGGCCGGGAGCGCAGGGGGCTCCTGTGCCCTGGGCAGGCCACCGCAAACTTTTAATGGAGTGCACGCGGGGCCGCTTCGGCGCCTGCTGCCTCCCCGAGCTCCCGGGCAGGGTTCTGACCTTACACAGCTCCAGGCCGGCCGGGCTGCTCCCAGAACCCTCGACGTGCGCCGGGACCCACCTGGGCCCGAGCGCCAGCGGGGTGAGGTCGGAGGGAGCTGCCCGCGGCTGGCCCCGCCTTCAGAGCGTCCCCGCGGACCCTGGCGGAGGCGGCTGCGGGGAGGCGGCGGCTCTCGCCAGGCGGGTTACCCCGTTCCGCCCGGCTCGGGCAGCCCCGCTCAGGGACCCGCCCGCCGGCTCCGAGGGCCGTGCCCAGGCCCGGCGAGGCCCGCGCCGCGCCGCAAACTACGACTCCCGGCGGCCACCGCGCGGACGGGCGCAGGCGCGGAGGCGGCGCGGGCGGCCGAGCGAGGCGCGCGGCGATTGGCCTCGGCGGCGGGGGGCGGGGCGCGCACGGTGACGGCAGGAAGGAGCGGGGGCAAATGGCGGAGAGATGGTCCCGGGGCCCGTCCCGAGCGCGGCGATAATCCCGGCGCGGAGGAAGCGGCGCCGGAGGAGGCGGCGCCGGGGGCCCTGACGCCCGCGACACCCCGAGAGGGTCCCGCTGCCGGAGGGGCGGAGGCGTCCCGCAGGCCCAGCGCTTTTCGCGGGCGGCGCTTCGGCGGCCCGAACCCGCGGCCGGAGCCACATCGGCCGGGCCCGCGCCCGGCACCCGCCGCCACCGCTGACGCCGAGGTGGGTGCCGGGTAAGGGGCCGTGCGGGCCCCGCGCCCCGCGGGCGGGAGCTGCCGCCGCGGCCCCCGGCGCTGTCCCGCCTGCGGGGCCGTGTGGGGCCGCCGCCCCCGGCCCGGCGCGAAGTTGTGGGGCGGGAGTTCGCTCGGGGCTGAAGTGCGGGCCGGGCCGGGGCGGGGGCGGTCCGCGGGCTGCGCCGCCCGGCCGGGCCGCGGCCGCCCCGGGCACTTGTGTAATGTGGGCCGGTGGGGCGGCGGGGCGGGGGAGGCGGCCGGGCGGGAAGGGAAATGACATCAGGGAGCCGTGGGGTGACCCGGTTCCGCTCGCACCCCCCCGGCGCGGGGGGGAGGGAGGAAAAAAGAAACTGTCACCGTGGGATTTCATCAGCTCCTTCTGCCTCCGTGCATTTAACCTATTTTTCTTTCCTTTGATTATGTAAGAGGAGCGGTGTAGAGAGGAGCGATGAGTAGGGGTGGCTGAAGGGCTTCCCGGGGAATTACCGGGTTTTTTGTCTCCGGCTGGTCCTCTCGAGTTAGGGCTGGGAAATGCGGGAGAACTGTGTTTCGGTTTTTCCGTGTGTTTCCGTCGCTTGCACCGCTCCGAATGGTGCAGCACAATGCAGGAGGGAGAGGCAGGGAGTGGAAAAAGAGTGAAATTCACCCAGTGTTTGATTGAAACTCTGAGTGAAAAATCAAGAGCAAATTGTAAGTAAAGAGTAAAAATCCTGTTCTGTTGATGTTCTCCTGTAAGGAGGCACCTTTTTCTGTCCTTAAATTTAACCTCAATCTAAGATACGAGTTTACAGCATATTTATTTTTTCCTGATACTCATCTTTTAAGTTACGCACATCATAGTGAGTATTAATTTGGGGTTTATATTTTGATTTAAAACTTCTTATGAGATGAACTTAATTTTGAAGTTTATAAATAAGAAAATGTGATTCTGCTTTCTGAAAATGAACTCTTGACTACAGGAATTTTCTCTTTGGACCTGCAACCCACAAGCCATAGTTTATATCTGTCATTATTTTTGCACAGGCTGGAAGTGTAGTGTCAAAAATACTTATTTGAGCCCTTCTTATTATGCTTAATATAATAAATACTTATTTTGATTCTTGAGGATTTAGGGGAGGAAAATGTGCTAGTGGCGAGTGTTGTAATTTTTTCTTTCCTGTAAGCTGTTAGAAACCAAGATATTAATAAATATTTTGCTTTACTTTCTAGAGCTCAAAAACCTGGCCTTTCTGGTCTAAAATATTTTGGTTGCCATTACAAATATTTACAAGCATCACCAAAATAAAACGGGTAATTTAAATTTAATTTGACGTTTGCTTTATAAAGTACATGTAGATAGAAAGTAGAAAATTTGAGCTACCTGCAGAGGAGGAAAAAAAGAAGTTTGGCAGTGATGTGTGTGGGGAAAAGAGGAGATGGGATTAAAGAGTGCTGTCTCCTAGGAGCAGCCAGGAGCCCTCTGCAGTGGGCTTTTGCAGCACATTCTGCTCAGCAGATAAACACCTGCCTTTACCTTCCCTTGGCTGGACTGATGGGAGAAGAGCCTTTCCCAAAGTGGGTGTTCCTGTAGCTCTTCTGCACTGCATCACCATCTGCCTGGTAAACTTCTCAAGTTCACGTTTCATCATTTTAATTCACTGAAATTTTTCTCCATGGATTTTCTCCTCCCCATGAATTGCTTGGTTCCTGTGAGAAGTGAAGGTTGGCTTGGTCTAATTGAAGGAGATTATTATTAATCTTGCTAGAATGAAGTGATAGAGGGACATTTCTGGAAAGCAGGCTGGCAATTTTGGCAAAAGTAAGGCTGACACTTCAGGTTGAGAAACTCTTGAGTGTTGAGATAAAAATTAAAACAGAAACAACAGCATATCGCATATTTGGGAAGTAATGATAAAGCAGTTGTATTGAACAAATAGGTCATGGTAAGTTCAATAAAAATATTTTAACTGCCATTTTTCATATACTTTATATGAAGTTAGTTAAGACTTCAAAAGCTAGCTAGCTTTGATTCTATAGCTTGAATAACTGTCTTTTTAGACAGACTTTCTTCCAGTATGGAGAGGAATTTCATAGAGAAAGATGAACTGGGTTAGATTCAGGCTGACTATAAGGAATTGAAATTTCCTATCCGTGTTTGGGCCAAGAAGAGAGAAATAGTGGTTCACAAAACAGATACTAGGGTTTGGGGTTCATGTTGTCATTCGTCCAGTAGTTGAAGTATTTGTTTTTGGGTAAAAATCCCCCAGGTGGTCTGTCTTCCTTCTCGAGTTAAACAAAAGTAGAAAAAGAGCACATGCATGGAGCTCTTAAATGTGTTCTTGTTTAATCTGCTGATTTTACACTTATGTTCTTCTGAGCAAGCTGTGAAGTGGCTGTGCTTGTAAGAGCCAGTGAACAGTTAATGGTTGCCACTGGCCTGTTTGAGGTGTCCTCCATGTTCTGGTTAGGAGTGGATTGAGCCGTCTCTGTTCGTGCCCCTCAGTGAATCAGATTTACTCAGGAGGGATTGCTGTGCACCACGACTGAGGTGGATGGCAAAAACCACATCATGCTACCAAGTAAAACACTTGCTGAGGGAGTCTGAGTGTGAGAGAAGACCATGGGATGGAGTTGTCATCATTGTCATTAAGTCGTACTTAAAATACATCTACAGCAATGTGAAATATTTGGAGAGTTTTTGTGTTTAACTGGCAAGAGGGTTTTTATGCCACGCGCTGCCGTTGGACTCCAGGAGGGAGCTGCGTGTTCAGATGTGGTGTAAATACTGCTGAGTTGTTTCATGATGTTTATAATAGTGCCTTTTAGACTTGAAAATATAAAATTAGAGCAAAGCAATGCCATTCTTAGAAGATTTTTCTTAAGGGTTCATTGTGCCATTGGTTTATAAGTGTGCAAGCAACTGAATTTTGATTTATTTTAGTGGCTGCTTAGTGCAGAACTTTTTGCCATAATGACAGTTACATGTGAATTAAGGAATGAGTCTAGAAAGAAGCAGATGATGGATCTGTTGCTTGTGTGCAATGTACATGCCTGGTGCTCATAGGCCCAATAAAGGGTGGAAGTAACAATTATTTGTGCTAGAAGGTTGGTGAATTGATGTTTTTCTTTCTTTCACAACAGAGAATATGAAACAGGAGCCAAAATGACATCCCGATTTGGAAAGACCTACAGCCGGAAAGGGGGAAATGGCAGTTCCAAGTTTGATGAAGTGTTTTCCAACAAACGGACCACCCTTAGTACAAAATGGGGAGAAACCACCTTCATGGCCAAATTAGGACAGAAGAGGCCCAGTGTCAAACCAGATGTTTCTGATGTTCCTAAGAAACCCAAAGTTGAAGATGAGGTAACAGAGGATCCATTTGGGTTTGACAGTGATGAAGAATCTCTTCCTGTGTCTTCAAAGAATGTGTCACAGGCTAAAAGCTCCTCTCAGCTGGAACCTGGTGAAGCTGCTCAGTCTGAGGACTTCACTCCTCTACTTGAAGCTAACAGCAGAATTAATCAGCCAGACAGTGGAGAAAATGTTGCCTCCAGCAAGTGCATACCTTTTGACAATACTGTTCCTCTCTTGAAAGAAAAGAGCACAAGCAAAAGTGTGGAAGATGGAGAATGCAAAGGCAGCAGTGCTAAACTTGTAACTGCAGGTGTGTTTGCTCAACTGTCCGTGTACTTCTGTTTTCCTCTGATTTCTGCTAATCTCCCTTTAGACTTTGTGTTTCTAAGGGCTGGTTGAGGGTTCTGATAAAACTGTGGGGCAATTGTTAATTGTAGGCAGTTGTAGAGGATACTCTGTTTAACTAAAGCAGGATGAGGCATTCTGCATTTCCTCCACTGCTCTGAGGCCTGTGGCTCTCTAATCCGTGTGCCTGCAGATTGAGGTACAGTGCTTTAGCTTCAGTGCAGTCCGCTCAGTCCAGTTATTCCATAAAATGGAATAACAGCATTCCTTTTCTACAATTGCTGAGTGCATTTGTGGTTTTTAAACATGCATTTTGAATAGTGATGGGTTAATGGTAGAATTTAGTGTGGGTATGTGTTTACAGCCATGAAGGTGCAGGTACAGCTTAGGCCATGCTTTGTTTCTTAATTTGGGTGTAAAAAGTAGTTTTCTGAACTTCAGCTGCACAAACATTTTCTGTTTGTAATTAGCACAACACAACTCCATCAATGTGTACCTAAAAAATTTCAGACCTGTGAAACTCATTCTGTCAGACCTCCTTTTGGAGGTGTTTTGGGCTCTGGAGTGTTTGTAAGATAGCTTAATACTTTTCAAGGAGAGTTCTCATGGAGCTGAACATCACTGTAATTTTCTTCAAGTCATTCTTGGAAAAGATCAGATGTTGTTATATCTCAGGAGAGGCTTTTGTATAATGGGCTGATTAAACCATGGCTTCTATAATTGGGTAGAAGATCACATTAGATGAACCTAGATGAAGATGACACCTACTGACTTGCTCTGGGTTATCAAAATCAATTTTAATGAGAAGAACTTACATAACTTCATTTCTCAAATATAGTTAACCCAGGGATCAGAAATTTAAGTGTACTTTTTCAGTTGTTAATGCGGTAAACAAGAAGATGCCGAATACTAGAGTTAGTCACAGTTCAGTTATTTTTAATATATATGTTAGGGATCTAATTCAAGAAAACTCAGGAAATGCTGATCTGAGCTGTAGTTTGACAGACACGTTTGGTAGGATGTGTAGTTGTCTTTTGATCTTGCTCTTTATTTTTGCTGCTAAAATATTTCTTGCTTTCATATGGTTTTCAGCAGCTATCTATAACTATGATTCATCTTCAGACTGGAAATAAAGTTTATGGGATTTTAAAGTTTGAATATAGTTTTCATAAGAAATGGAGTAAGTCTATTCTCCAGTGTTTCTAAGAGAAAGAAATAGTAATGAGTTTCATTGGTTGTTAATGAGAGATTGTAGTAGAACTGGTTTTACAGAGAAATGATTTCCTTGGAGACAACTTTTGTCAGAACAATATTTTTCTGGTTGGAAAAGAAAGTGAGAAAGCTGTGGGGGGAGAATGTGATAGAGCTCTGAAAATTCATACTGTGTGAAAGGCCAAGAGGAACAGACTTGAGCAGTTTCATTAGTGCTTCCTGATTCCGGTTCTGTGGAAAATAATAAAATATTTAGCACAGAAAAACCTTGCTAATTTGATGCTTATTTAAATTCTAGAGCTCCTTGCTAGACAATACTCTGTATATCACAAATACACAGCTCTGAACAGAAGGAAGCTGATGAATCTTGGGGATGAGTCTGTCCAGCTTTTGGGTGTGGTGGTGGTCTGAATGCAGAGGGGGAGGTTACTTGAACAACAGTTTACTGAAGGAGTTCTCTTCTGCGAGATGCTCTGTGGTATTTGTTACTGATTGTAGTTCAGACAGAAGTAGTGAAGGACAAGGTGTATCTTGATCTGATGGTTCTGTTCTTACAGAGTGTGTTACGTTCTGTTGACACTCAGACAAATGAAGATAAAAACCCTTTTCATATCTATCTTCAGAGATGAAATTCAGTCGAGAGTGAATCTTTGCAGAGCGTCCTAGGAAGATCTTTGGTTTCCTTACCCTTATTTAAAGACTGCAGTCTTGGTGATAGTGTTTCTTTTCGTTCGTGTAAATAAAACTTGAATGGTTTAAGCTGCTGTAATGCTTGTGTGTAAACTGATCCAAAACAAATAAAAGTTCTCTCGTTGTCTCTGAGGACGTTGCTCAGCACACTGAGCAATTAGAGATAGTGGTGTATAGTCAGCCAGTGTAAATGTAGGTGCATCAAAGGCTTCTTTGTTGTAGTGGCTGTTGAGTAAAGTTTAATGGGGGGGCTCTTTCAATGCTACAGAGAGTTAATTTGATTGATTTGCGGTAGAGTTCTGGAGGAAGAAGGGACTTGGGCAGAGTCTAAGTGTATGTACCTCAACTGCTTACCTGTCCTCGCCCTCTCCATAATAATTTTCCCCTTCCTGGTGACTCTTGAACTCCACCAGGTTCAACCAGATTTGTCCAAAGGGCTTATAGATCGTTGAGACAGCAAGCTGGAGTATTCCTGATGAGGAAGGAAAGGGCTGGGGGCCGAGAGGGGAAGCAGGCGTGTAGAAGAACATGAATATTCCCAGTGTAAGGAAGACTGCCATGTGAGCTCAACCTTAACCCACATACTGTATCTCTGGGTATGGGAAACTAGGCTGTGTTGGTACTGGTATTGGAGAACGTGCCTGTTTGTTTTAAGGTGCAATTTGCTAGTCTTGGTGCTCATACTGGCTAGACAGTGCCCGAGTAAAGGTCTCAGAACACCCAGAGAGCATGAGCCATTGTATCTTAATTCTTAACCTAGGTGAAGATAATGCTAAGAGTTAGGCTGAGTTGAAAAACCTGACTTACCATGGCCATGCACAAACTGAGAGGTACAGTTAATTCTGCTCCAGTTGTATTATCCAGCCTCAGTGGCCATTTCTTTGGGCATTAAAATGAAGGTGATGCAATGTCACTTAATTTTTGCTAGTGTTTGGTATTAAAAAGCAGTTGACTTGGGGGTTTGTTTAAGTAGTTGTGCAGCCATGTAACACAGTTAAGGATCTGCATCCTTTAAATTAAACGGTAGAACTTGCTGGTCTTTCCTTTTTTTTTTTTTTTTTTTTTTTTTTTTAATAGCCTTCAGCTAGTGCTTGTAACAATCTCATTTTAAAGGCTTTGAGAAGCTCTTAATGTGGAAAGCTTCTCATAATCTTACCCTAATGTTGCTTGATCAAGACATAATACTGTCTGAAGAGTGTCTCTGAGTAATCCTGTATGTAGCAGGTAATTTGCAGATAGGGGTTTAGGTAAATTTGAAACAATGAAAGACTGCTCAGTGTTAATAGTTACTGTTAGGTCATCTTTGTGAAGGTAGGGAGAACTTGGTAGCTAGAAAGTAAGTTGTGTCATTAGAGAAATATCACACTGGTAGTTCATATAGAGCAAAAATGCAGCTAGTTAGAAAATGAGGTTTTTAGGAGAGAGTCTTACAGTAGGCTAAGGTGAAAACCTTCAGAACAATATTTGGATTTTTGAAACAGTCTGGTGGGATTTATTATTTTTTTAACTGTTGAACTTACTCTGTAAGGCATAAACTGAAATAGTATTTCACGCTGTAGTCATCTGTACATAAGCTTTGGCATAAAAACATGGCCTTGCAGAGCAGATTTTATAGTTTGCTCTTTTAGGATATTTGTTAGCATGTAGGTTGGATTAATGTAGTACGATATTTCAGATGAAAATGAATGTCCAGGTTTGAATTTTGGGAGTTGGTATGGCGTTTATATGAATGGATCATTGTGTTTCACTTTGGACAGCTAGTTTGCCTTCTCTGGGTATTTCAGTTTAGGGAATACTTCTGGCATTGTAGTGTGAGTTTGTCTTTTGACTCTGGGTGCTCTGGTCCTTTTGCTGTTATGCACCGTGCTGAGTTGTGTAACTCCGGCCTTCGGAGGGTCTGGTCCAGGGGGTTGATACTCTTCATCAGAGAAGGCACTTTGGTAAGAGAGGTGTTTCTCATCTCTGCGTACTTCATGTTTATGGACTATGAGAGAATATTCCTTTTCTGCATTAATGTTAAGTGAAAAAAAGAATTACGTAGTTAATCAGGCATTAATGGTGAAATATTTTAATTGGGCATGAATTAAATCTGGTTTGTTTTAGAGCCTATGAATTTATTTCTGGAAAATGTGCTTTCCTTGCTGTGGAGAAATGGAATGACTTAAAATATCTTTCCAGACTACAGAAGGCATAGGAATTGTGTCCCTTTCTGCTGTGTTGTAATGTTAAGTACAGATTTTGTGGTGGTTGTATTGGCAATGACCTTTGAGGAGGCTCTTTAAGATTAAAAGAACAAATTATTTTTTTTCCCCTTAACATTTAGAGCAATAATGAAAACAGCTATTCCTCATCTTGTCATTTGTTACTATGTACTGCTATTCAGACAGGTTTTGTTCTGGCAGTAGTTTTGCTCTTGGTGCTATAAGAGAGCATTTGTCTGTTGACTGCTATTTGATTCTTTTGCTTTTCTGGGTAGTTCTTAATGCCCTCATTTTTCACTTGGGGCTGGTGCACTTGTAGGTAGCAAATCAAAATGGCAAGTGTAGTTCTTAAAAACTTGTGCTTGTGCAGTGCAGGAGCAAAGGGATGTGGCTGAGCACACTCAGCTGCCTCTTGGCCCAGGATGCAGACTCTAGTTATGGTTGGTTGCTGGAAAAGCACAGAGTAAATTGCAGAAAATGGATGCCCTTGAGGAAGGAGATGGTTGAAGTCATCAGGTCTGTTCCTGACATACTATCCTGATGGTACCTTAGTGACTCTGTGTGCAAAGCCTCTGCATCCTGCTTATGTGGGTGGGGAGCCCTATCTTTAGCCTTAAGTTTCAAATTCCCAAGTGCAGGTTTGTTACATAATTGCATTTGACCACCAGATTGGTCAGGGTATTCCTTTCGAATTGGTTTTAAACTTCCGGTTTGTGTTTAACACTGACATGGATGTAGAAGGTAAGAGTTAGGCCAGAGTAGTATCTTTCTTCCTCTGCAGAGTTTTCGAAAGTAAGTTATTTACTTTGTGAGAAAGAATTTGAGTTTAGTCATTTTCTGTCCAAAACTGGAGCAGAGTTGGGGGAACCTGAATGAGGCCTGGGCATTTGGCACTCTTAGGAGACAGCTGGCAGCAGCCATGATTAAAAAGAACTGCAGCTGTGCTCTGCCTGGGTCAAAGCATTAAAAAAGTGATAGCAGAGCAGGGGAAAGGTCTGCCAGAAAATATGTGCCCACAGAATTTCAGTTTTATAAGGTTTGTTTGGATGGTAGTAGTTATGATGGGTTTATCCACATAAAGTAGATAGCTGGGGTTTTTCCACAGGTCCCCTCTTCTTTAGTTGCTTTTTGGTAAGTTTTCTCCTTTTAGAGATAACCCCTTTCCTCTTGCACACAGTTTTCTTGCTGTATCAACAGCCCATGTTCAAACTGGTGTGATTATTGTTCTCTTTATTTTTAACCTGCTACTTCTTTAGTGGTGGCTTGTTGGTTTTTCCTGAGGTGTTTTTCAGAAGTCTGAAATAGCTGAAATTCTTTTTAAATCTCTGTGTTTATACTTGCTTGCTAAAATGGCAATACAGAAAAATACTCCAATGTTTAGGAAAGAATCTGATTTCGGCAACATGTTTTTCATAATGACAGGGCAGTTCATACTATGTATGTCCATGTACAGAGACCATGGAACTTTTTTCCTTTTATCTCTTGTTCCTCTTTCCTATACAACTGAATTTTGCAATCCACACTCTAAAAATCATTCTTTCTTCATGGTCTTGTACAATGAGCAGTTTTTAAAAGATCATACTTTTGACTGGGTCTCAGTTTTCATGCTTTAAAAGTTGAAGTAGCTTTGCAGTGGAAGCAGTTGGTCAGTGCTTTGAGAAGAAAAAAACCCTGTTAAGGTTCATACCTCTCAAGTGGGCCTTGAGCATGCAGGCAAGCAGAAACCAGTAGGTAAGGAGGCCATTTCAGACTCAAACTGCTGAGATCTTATTAACTTGATGGAAAATGTTCTTCAAGTTCAAACTTAGTTCATATTTTCATTTAAGGAACTGCTCAGTATTTATTAAAGATTTTTGACATACTCATGAGTACTGTCTCAATGCAGACTGACTTAGCTAAGTATACACTGGTTTTCACAATTGGTTAATGTTGCTGTGTTATAGTCTGCTTTAATTTTTTTCTGTAGCAGCTCACCCTAGAGAGGTTGGTGACAACAGGTATTTCTGGTGTGTGTGAGCCCCTCATGTTGCCCATGACACTTAGAAGCTGTTTATTTCTGGCTTACTCTTGCTGCTCTGAGCAACAAATGCCCTTCTGAGCTTGGAGTGGGGAGGAATATGTCTCTCATTGGACTTTCCATGAGAGGTGAGCACATGTCAGGCTCTGACAACTCTTGCACTACAAAGTGCAGCAGTTTTTGCCCACTGTATTTTTTCCCCCTGAAGGTTTGCTGGACAGGCAGCTGTGCTGAGCACACTGTGTCTGGTTTGGCCAGGTACATGTGTACAGATGGATTTGAAGGTGGTATTGAGAGATACAGTGCTGTGAGGTGCAATGAAAGATGAGAGATACCAGAATGTCTAGTAATTGATAGCCAAAGAACTGGAAGAAGAGGGGTAAGACAGTTATGCTGTTACTTCAAAAGCCGTCTTGTCATAACATTAAAAATATTGCTTGAGATAAAGGTAAGTTTAGTTCAGTGATTAATTCAGTGAATATTTTCTGCACAAGAGGGGAAGGTGGCCATGTCAGCCTCCACCCCTGTGAAAGGCTTCCATTTAAATAAATACAAGGACTTTTTAGAAAGTTGTTCACTTGCTACCAAGTGTACCAGCATGACATAACTTCTCGGAGTGCCCCTTGGTGTATCACATCTTCCTGGTGGAAAAAGGTGTATGAGGAGTTACTTGTATGGCTGAAACAGGGCTGCAAGGTTAGAAGCAGTAATGCTGTGGGTAAGGTTCAGCCTTTGTTGGGCTGGAGCCAAGGCACTGGGGGATGTTGTGCCAGCAGCACGTGCTGAAAACATGAAAATCTTGTTAGGCACAGGGAATGAAAGGAATGGCCTATTGGAGATACTGAACAGTGTGTTACCAGACTGACAGATGCATGCAGGTGATTTGAGA
Source organism: Sylvia atricapilla (assembly GCF_009819655.1). Taxonomy (NCBI): domain Eukaryota; kingdom Metazoa; phylum Chordata; class Aves; order Passeriformes; family Sylviidae; genus Sylvia; species Sylvia atricapilla. Next base: position 27,378,183 of record NC_089147.1, read on the forward strand.
GCAGAAAAGGTGTCTGAGGTGTCTTCTGTCTCATGTTTAGAGGAATAGCTAACTGAAATGGAGACATAGTGTCACTGAGAACTTAGTTAAGACTGCATAAGAAATGATTTTTTTTTAATTGCCTTAGAATTTTGATATTCAGGGTGCTCAAAAAGGAAACAAGATGAGCAAATGATTCTTAATGAAAATAGTGCTGTCATGGTGGTAAATTAATTCCCATCACGGTAGGGTTTTCTGTGAATCTTTTTGTGCAAAAGAAGGCGCCATTTAAAACATCTGCAAAGACTCATACACTGTCTGTCCCACCTGCATGCAGACTTGTTGGGAATTCAGTTACTTAAGATTTTGTAATCATAGCTATGGATGTGGTTCTATAATTTCAGCTATTTTAGAGATGGTCAGCCATGAAACTGGTCTTGGGAGTCAGATCTTCTGTCTTTTCATACCTGCAAACAGGCACTGCTTTTCAAGATCTCACAGGCATTAGATGGATACTTAATTCAAATAAATTTTGGCCATTTCATAAATTGTGTGTTTTGTTTCCGTGGGCTTTTTTCCTGAGTTTTCCAGTTCTTCAGTCATAGACAGAAAATGGATCAAGGGAGTTTAGTCTGCAACCTTTTTGTCTTCCCAACCAAAACATTTCATTTCCAGTGCATAATGAAATTTGTTCTCTAATTTGGAAAAAGGCATGACTTCTCTGCAGTTCCTGGTTTTCTGACCAAACCAGAGATGACACTGTGTGTCTCAGTTGGGCTCTCTTCCTGGACATGAGAGATCTGATAAAAGCACCTTTCCTTTAGCCTGGTCAGCTGCAAGTTGCAGAGTGAGGTGATGTAGCTTTGTGCTTGAGAACATTGGTGGTGGTGTAAACGGAACCATAATAAATGTTTCCAAGTGCTCAGGGACATCAGGCAGAGCAGCAGCTCATAGTGAGCTTTACAAACTGTTCCCTCCATCCTGTGTCAGCGATCTGCTCCTGAGCTGTAGCCTGTTAATTGTGTGTGCTCTCAGTAGCTGGAGGGTTCTGAAGGCCCTGCCTACAGTTCTTGATGTTTCCTTTTCTTGCCACCACATCTTGGTGTCTATTGGAAGAGAAGTCAAGAAGAATCTGAAGATGGCATCATGCTACTGCCTGCTCTCCAGATTTCGTTGCTTCTGACTACTTTTATTATTTGCAGTGATTGTGGTAATAGTAAAAGAATGTGCATGTCAGCTAATACTGAAAGAAATATAGCTTGTTTGTTTGTTTCCTGTGAATAGTAATCATGTTTTTTCTCAGTATTAAAGCGAAGGCTTGTACAGTTACTCACACAGCAGTGAAGGTGTGTAGGGTTTCATGCTGCAAAGGCTATTGAAGGCCATATGCCTCTTGTTTACAGCTGGAAGGCTACTTAGTTTGGCGTTAATTAAGAGAGAGAACTAACCCAAAGTTCAAGTTAGTAGGGCTAACATGTAACACTGGCAACTCCTCCATGAGTACATGGGAAGGAGTAAGCCTTTATTTTTCATATGTGATAGTGTTTTGACATTGTGACATGGTTTTTTAGCATTCCAAGCCTAATATTCTTTTTGTGTTCTTCGGTTTTCTCCTAACATTTGTGCTGTTCAGCTGGTTTTGTTCAAACTCAGCACGGTAAAGACAGCTCTCAAAGACCCAGTGCTGTTTGAGGTGTGGTCTGTGCCCTTGCCTCGGTGCTGGCTGCGTGGTGCAGAGGCAGAGGAGGCTTTAGCTGGTCCCTAATCCCCGGGGAGGCAGCAGCCAGGGCCCAGCGGCACATGGAGCCGGCACATGTCGCGGTGCGTGATCCGCAGCAGGCACCGTCCCCCTGCCGCAGGCTGCTCTTGGGGAGCCTCGGGGGGATGATGGCTCAGTTGTGGGCCAGCTTTGCCCTGCGAGCCCTCCATCTGTTCAGGGCAGAAATTTACACTAGGAGACCAAGATTGTGCTCCGAGTAACACAACAATAGCAGATAAGGTTCTGCAGCTCTACCACTGAATAGTTAACTAAAACATGTAATGTTTGGCTGTAGGCAATTAGTGTTCGACTGTTAATGATGATTTGGTTTTTATGGAGCTGAAAATGATGTTTGCAGGCTTGGAGCCCAATGACACAGTCTTGTAAGTTGAATGGAAATGAAAGAAAAGTGAAACAGGGGCTAGGCTGGAGGATAGATGCACTATGGTGGCTTGGTTTTCTTGCCCAGAAGAGTGTTTGATTTCCTAAACGATTACTTTACTTTGTTTTGGATTCTAATTTGGTATGTGCTATACCTGAAGGATCAGGGTATGAACTGTTAACTCTTACAGCTTCAGTATTTGGTGGAGAGAGTTTATCTTTTCTCTAAACCTCATTGTTTCCTCTGTCAAACTTTTACTATTGTAGGTGCTTAAAGAAAAAATGAAGTTGAAATGTGAGTTCAATTCATGTCAGAATTGTCAGCTGTTGAGCTGAAGGATGTAGGTTTCTTATCTCTAAAAAAAAATTAATGTCACTTAAAAAAAAGAGTGAGGGTTGTTTAATTCTAGTATTGCCTTCTTCATTTTGTCCTTGACCTTAAAAATGAAAAGGGAGGAGGTAGTGCCACTGGCTACCTGTGATAGTCATGAGGCGTTTACTGTTATTGTTGAATGTGTAGAACAACATTTGTTCCATCTAACAAGTGAGTGCTTATAGTGAGTGTTTTTTTAAAATAAGATAAGAACAGAATGTTATCTTTATATCCATCTAGTCCATGTAAGTATAGATGCATGTTTGTTACGTTTTAAGGTTTGTTACTGAAAGAGCAGTGGGTTTTTGACAACTCTTACATTCCTGCTGTTTCAGTGTTTGCATGTATCTATATATTATAGAAGAGTGTAAACTTCATTGCCTTATGTAAATTTACTATCTTGCATTGTCTGAACTTGAAATTTTGTCTCTAGGGTAACTTCATTAAGGTTACTTGAAATAATGTCGTCACTTAAATATGGTTTTACAGGTATTGTAATATGCATCTGTGTGTCATCTCATGTTTTGTGGCAAAGAGTGCAAGTTTTACTTTGGCTTCGTTTTTTTTTTTAATTCATCAGCAATGCTGAAGACAGCTCTGTCTTGTTATGTGACATAAAGTAGAGCACGAAATAAAGCAACTTTTAGCGATTTAAACAGAAAATAACTAATGATTACCACAGAATATTGTTATGGTTCCTAGGGTATACAGTGTTTGTACCTGGAATGGGGAGTTATATGCTATTGCTGATTCTAAATTACTTGGGAGAGTTATTCTGGTATTTGAGCCCTAAAAGAGCCTAATTGCACTTGAAAATAGGAAGTTCCATACCTCTTTTGGACTACAGAATATCTAGTAATTCACAATTAGTTCCTTTTCTCATATTTTTTTTCCTATAGTCATACTAGCTTCTGCTGTAGTAGTTGCTGCCAATAAATACTGTAATTTTTAAACTCAGGGTTATTGGAATTGCAGTTCCTGTACACCTTTGGGCAATTAGGAAGTGATTAGCAGTACTTTCTGGTATTGAAGGTTCAGGCTGACAGCTATTGACCCACTGAGGAGATGAGAACAGTGGCTTGACAAAGAGTCCGTAGAGGAAGTATTCCTCTAAACGTCACTGCTTAGTTTTCCAGTCATGCATTGTGATGATCCAGTTTTAGAGCCAAACTTTCTACCTGGTGTTACGCTAAAGAGTTCAGTGGTTCCATTTTCCATCAGCCTTGTTACTGAAGATAACCTCCTGAGTGTTACTGAGCGAAAACCTCCCTGTAGGTACTAAGACTCTTGAAGCACTATGTTTTTTAAAAAATTTTGGTGCCTCAGAATCAAGGGGGAGGTGAACTGCCACTTTTTTGCTCTTTAGGAGTACCTTGGTGTGCTGTGTTAAACTAGGAACTGAAAGGTAAAATTGAGATGCAACACTTGGTTGATACTTACTGAATCTGCTCAGACAACTCAAGGTTCAAAGCTGCTGATGCTCGGGTTGCACAAAGGCAACACAAGTCCTGCTGTGAACATAAAGAGCTGTTAGTGCTCTTTGCCTTTTAACATTTCTCGGGAGTGTAATAAACCCAGCATCAATAAAGCCATTTGACCGGGCTAGAATGGATTTGTTACTTATTAGTCAGCTGAGCTGACTGGAGAAAGTGATTTTGATCACATTTACACATGAGGAGAAACAAGAAGTTCTCTTAGATATGGAACAGTAATGGTGAGGCTGCAAAACGGTGTATTTTAGCAAGGAAGTCTGAAAGTGTTTTAAATTTAATTTGCTGGTTTTGTGTTGTGGTAATTGTCAGCTTCAAAATAATATTAAACACATGGGAGAAAGGAACACACTGTACACTGTCAAACTCCCTCTCTGATTACAGAAAAATTCATTTTGATTGTGCCTCTTGGATTATGGCAAGCATGAAATTGAAATGGGAATAACAATATTGTTTGTATAACATATTGATACTGAAAAATAATAACCTCGATTCCATCTTGGAGATAACAGGGTTAGGGTTCCTTGTTCTTTGAGGAATTTAGGTTTGAGTTTTGTGTTTCATATATTCTGTGAAAAGCTCTTCTTATTTCTAGCTGAGTATGTATAGCTTCTGTGAAAGACCTCCGCTGAACTCCAGAAAACTTAGCTGCAGTTTATCAGCTATTACTTGTCCTGGTTCTCTGAGGAATTTTAGCAAGGATTAAACCAATTCCCTGCAAACTGGGTTTGATAGCCATTTGTTTGACTAGAATTTTCAGTACATTAAAATTCTTCTATAAAATATATGTGCAAGGATGGCATTGAGATGATGCCATTTTAATGTGAAAACAAGTGAGCCAAAGTCGCTGGAGCAGTGCTGATGCTTGTTTCCCTCAGCAGGAGGTTGAAATCTTCTGGTCAGCGCTGTGAAAGGTCTGTGCCACTTGGGTGAATGGAAGCTGATGAAATTTAATGTGGTCAGGGCTAGTGCTGAAGAGATGCTTTAGCCTTTATTTTACTGATGGCTTCAGGAAGCTTTTGCTGCCTAAAAAATTTGAACCTTTGGGGTTGCGTTCTGCCAGTGGAGCCCCTTTTATCACTGTAGTGTTCTGCACATGTCTTCTGAGCACATTCTCTTCTAAAGTTTTTGTTGTCACTTGGCACTGTCCCAGTTGCTTCAGTGTCTCCAGTTTATCCCATCATGTGCTGCTCTTCTGTGCACTGCAGTCTTGTGCATTGTCAGACTTCTTATCTTGCTTCTGCTGGCCCAGGCGGCCATTTCAGTGCCAGCAGTAACGGCAGGCACTGCACCTGGGGTCCTGTGCTTGGTGATACTGTCTCAGAAATTTCCGAGAAATTCTTCATTGCTGGGAATAACCCTCTCATAGTGCTGTGTGTGTGGTGTCAACAACAGAGGATGGCTGGTGCAGTCATCATGAAACTCTGGTACCAAATCCACCAGGCTTTTGCTGGCATTCAGGGAAAACAAAAGGAATGGTTTCCCTACCAGTTTAGAGGTGGAGGACTTAGTACTTGCAGTATTTCCTGGCAATTACTATTGTGTGAGTGCTGGTTGGCTAGAAACAAACCTTAAAAAAACTGACTTGTTATAGTGGAACATGTTCTCTGGGCAGTGTAAGATGTGAGTGTGGCTAGGGGTTGGAGAAATGCAAGGATAGCTTTTGGCAGCAGCTCTTCTTCAGAGGTGCAGAAATTCATTGCATAAACCTGAATTTCAGAAGTGGTAAAAATAAAATTTGTGATGAGAATTGTGTTTTTCTATATTTCTTTTGTAAGTCCAAATATTTTCTTTTGAAACAGCAAAATGAAGTGACAGTTGAAGTTGTTTGCTGTTTTATTCTTGTTCAGACTACAGGAATAAATTATTTTCTTGCGTAATAAGAGAATTTGTAGCTGTTCTTTATCTCTAGTTATTCACTGTAAATCACTTGTGTGTGAAAGTTCAGTAATTGTCTTTTTTGAAAATTTCACCACAGAGTTCCTCCGTTTTTTTGTGTAGTTTGCCTTGTTAAATAAGTGGTTGTGTGAAGGTTTTACCACTGTCTTTTACATGATGCACATATTTTCAGAGTGATACTTAAAGGTGGTTGTTTTTTTTTTTTTGGTAGAAATTCCAAGAAGACTTTATAATAGCAAAACCCTTAAATTGGAGGGCTTAAAAAGTATAAACCAGGTGGATAAAGACCTCTAGTGTTCTTTATCAATGATCACTGAGTATTCTTTGTTGTATTGTAACTTTCCAAAGTTGCCCACATAGATGACTTTTTAAAAAATATTACATTTTAGTACTAAATATATCTTTTCTTGTAGATAAAATCCAGAACTTGAAAGAAGATAATGGGAACAGTCATTTCATCTATGACAATGCTGGAGACAGTAATAAAACCAATGCTGAGACCACAGACACTTCTGGATGCAACACTGAAGCCAAGGACTTGTCTGATTCTTGGGACTCCCACGTGGGAAAAACAGATTCTTCATCAGAAACATCTCAGACCAAGGGGCCACTAAGAACTCACTTGTATGAATGGGAGGATGAAACTGAAGACACCAGAACTGGAGAGTATATATTAGCTTTTGACAATGAACATCTCTCAGAGGTGAAGAGCAAGGATGAGGAGTGTGATAAAGAAGATAATGAAAACCCAAAGGAAGCCATTAGTGAAGAACTCGTGCAAACTATTCCTAGGCCAAGCAACTGTAGGACATACTGTCGATCCAACAAAGCAAAGCTGCAGGGGGCAACAAATTTTGACAAGCTAATGGATGGCACTAGTCAGTCTTTATCCAAAGCAAACAACGAGTCAAATAATGATGGTCTGAACCCAGGAAAAAAAGTTTCTTTAAGTAGCGGGACCAGTTTTAGAGGGACGGTTGGACGGACTAGAGACTACACTGTTCTGCACCCGTCTTGCTTGTCAGTTTGCAATGTCACCATCCAGGACACCATGGAGCGCATGGATGAGTTCACCTCAGCAGCCCCCACTGACCTGGGCGAAGCTGGGCGCTTGAGGAAAAAAGCTGACATGGCCACCACCAAAACGACAACCAGGTTCCGACCCAGCAATACCAAATCCAAGAAGGATGTCAAATTAGAGTTTTTTGGGTTTGATGATCAAGACGAGGGAGGGGGAGATGAAGGCGCCTCTAGAAGTTCTGGGAGTTCCAATTACAAAATCAAGTACTTTGGGTTTGATGACTTAAGCGAGAGCGAGGACGAAGATGAAGAGTGGCAGGTAGCAGAAAGGAAAGCCAACAAAAAGCGAAGTAGAGCTGTACCAGCTGCTTCACTACAGTCAACCTCTGATGGCAATGAGAACTGCTCCCAGGACAGCCAGCACAGCACTAATGCAGGTCAGTAGAACTCTTTTGGAATACATGGGTGATGTTTAATTCTAATTCACGTCAATATTTTGGTTTTTTCGCAGTATACCTAGGAATTTGTTGAACAATGCCACTGATTTGGAAACCTATCAGTTAAACTGACCTGAAATCTAACAGTTAAATTCACTTCTCCTGTGGTCCTGTCTGGTGTTTCATATCTCTGTTCAAGTGTGCTTTATAGCCCTTGATCTCTTGCCAGAGGTAGAGGGTTGTTTTTTTTTCTTTTCCAACAGAAGATTTGTACCTTTTTGAGAATAAATATCTGTGCCTGGAAGGCAGGTATCCTCCCACAGAGCCTCCAGATCAGCCCACAATTACAGAGCTGAGTGCTCACATTTGAGTAGCTCTTAAGAAATGAGAAATATCTTTTTCTGCTTTTGGATGTGTTGGTAGGCAGTTTGGATCTTTCTCAAGCTCCATCTTATCTGAGGATGCACGACTCGAGGGAGAGGCTGTGGGGACCCATGGAGTGCCAGTCAGATAACTGACTTGGGGAGAGCCTCTGCATATTTGTTTCTGCTCTTGTTTTGAGTTTTTAGATATCCCCTTCTTCTGTACAGGTTTAGGGGTGGGATGTGTGTGTACTCATATATATATATATATGAGTAAAACTGTGCACGTGGCAGCTGCTGAGCAAGTTCTGGTGGTTAAAATCCTTTGTGAAATTAGACTTGCTTGGTGAAGAAAGAAAGGAATAACTTCGGTGGAAGGTTGCTTTTAGCTCTTTTGTTTTGAAAAAGTCTAATGCCGAAGAATCACTTGTGTTGGAATAAATATTTCAAAACACTGCCACTGTTCTATGGAACATTTTGGTCCTCCATTTTGGAGCACGAAGCATGAGACGTTTTATCAACTCACTGAAGTTGTTACGTTTTAAGACTTGGGCCAGATGTATTTCATTGTGATGGGGAGAGAGGGTTTCAATCTAGCCTTGCAAACGTTGGGGAAGCTGGGTGGGTTTTTTTGTTTCCTACAAATAGCTTCTGCTAATTTAATCCAGAAATAAAATTTCAGAGGAGAAAATGTTAATTTTTCTGTTCTAATTATAGCTGTTTCTAAAACCAGAATTTTCTGTAAGCCTTTTAATCAAAAGTAAATGTCACTGCTCGGGTTTTTTTTGTGGATTTGAAAGGAACAAATGGATACTGATGTTGTACAAGAAGATTGTGTTTTCAAACAAAAAACCCCATGATTTGTTTTCATAAAATTTACTTATGATGAGACACTTGGGTTCCAGCCTCTGTGGAAAATGGGTTTATCTTACAGGGCTGCTTAAGAAGTACTCTTAGTCTCTGTCTCTAATGAGTCTTTGTTCAGCCATTTATTCCAAGGGAAAAATTTGCTTGTACAGCTAATGCAGCTGAGATGCTGACCCATCAAATTATCCTTTCAGCTGCTGTCCTCAGAAGTCTCAAAATATCTACACTTTGCATTTGGCACTGCATTCACCAAGCAGGCCTTTATACTCCCAGGTATCGCAGATGGTTTCTCTGAAATATTTTCCTAAGAGATTTCCATGGCACAGGGAGATGTAAATTTTTGTTTTGTTGCTTCTTAATGCACTTCTCCACTTCAGCTAAGAGCTACCTCTCAGTCCCTCTGCTGGGAGATGCTTCCCCTTGGTTTTGCATCTCCTTTGCTCATTTGATTCTTGTTTTGTGCTGCTGTTGGCAGGTGAGATTTGACTTGCAGGTTTTTTTCTGAAATTTGAAAGGGTGATGTCCTGTAGTACAGAGTATGAAAATAGGGATTTTCACTGATGTTGCCCTAAAATTTGTGGGACTCCTTGCTAAAGTTCAGACTATTTTCTCTCAGACCTTTGCAAATTTTGAACATCATGATCGCTCAGAACAGCCATCACCAAGAGTCCTTAAATGTAGTGATGCTGAGCCTGAGAATTTCTCAAGAACTCCTGGGTCTAAGCCTGAAGTTGCAGTAAAATGTGACATTGCTGTGAGGTATTGTCTTTGCATACTGAAAAAATGGGGCTTCTACATCCATGGAAAGTGCCAGCTTTGACTCCAAGCCTGAGAAACAGCTTTCAGAACATCTTGCACAATAAAACCCTGTCCTGAAATGATGGACAGTACTGAGAGGTGCTAATGCTACCTGAGTTCTGTATGTGCTGTTCTTTCTTTGTACTAATGAATAAATCCCCAGATAACAATCCACTGTTCCTGTTCCAGGTTGACTAGTGAAATGCCAGACTGCCTCTCTGAACTGCAGCCCTGGAAAACCCCAAGCCTGATTTTGCTGTTCTGTGCATAAAGAATGTTACATGGCATAATGAGGATTTTGAGAAACTTGATGCTTTTGATGCGTTCTCTCACAGCCTTACTTTGCCATAGTACTGGTTAGGTTACTTGCCATACTCTAGGTGTATTTTTATTAAACATATTTTAGAACCTTAATTTAAAACATGTGACAGATTTTCTAATGAAACGTTACAAAGACTATTCCTTCCACTCCTCTGTTCATAGAGGGAAAGCAAGTGAATAATAATAACAATGATACATATTTGAGTGTTTCTACAAATGAAATTTCAAGAAAGCGCAAAGACTACAGAACAGTATTGTTACTGCAGGAAAAATTGCAAAACAGGTAAAGTCAGTTTTGGCTTTCATTGAAAAACTTTGTCTGTTGTCACTTCTATGACAGTCTTTTCTGCTGAAGTGGTTATAAAACCCCAAAAACCCCTCAAACAAAAGCCAAGCAAATAAGACTCCCAACTCTGAAAAAAACCTGCACATTTTAAATTCCTAGATGCTGTCGCCACACTTCTCTTTTTAATGAAAAATACTTGATCACCTTATTAGCCTTAGATTTTTACCAAAGCATTAAGTTCTAGTAAAAGTTTACTTTTTATTTTGCCGTTGCAATCTAAAATTCTCTTAAATTCCTCTGTAGCAGCTGAGTGAAGCAAAAGCCCCTTTGGCTTGTGAGTCTCTCGGCTGGATTCTGCCAGAATGCCAGGGGCTAAAAGTACTGGTGAGACTTGATTTGAAACACTGCTTTTATCATTTCAGTGGCTGGAGTACAGGATGACTCCAATGAGGAGAAGCTTTATATTAATATTATATTATTTTATTTATTATTAATATTTATATTAAGAATACTGGAAGAAAGTGACTGACTTGACTGTAATAATCAGTGGGGAGTTGTAGCCAAGAAAAATGTGTATTGCAGCTTAGTCTTTTGCCTTCTGAATCAGTTCTCATTTTCAGCTTAACCTTCGTGTCATCAATTCATTTTTCCTTTCAGTGATCCAGATGAGATTCCTGTAATCTTTTTAGGTAATGTAGCTTTTGTATATCATCATCCAGCACTCAGGTCAGTTCTGGTGAGCCAACTTGCCCTATTTTTTTTTTGGTTTTTTAATTCCTTTGCATCTTCTCAAAAACTGAGTCACCTTCATTGGGTAAATATTTTGAGCCAGTTAAAACTACATCAGAGTCCTCAAAGTCTACATCAGAGTCCTGTTTGGACTTCAAATCCTTTTGCAGAATGACCTTGAGACACTGAAGCAAAATACCTTTGTTGGTCTTCTGGAAATTTACTGTGATTGTTGCCTTAGTTGGTCTTTGAACATCTTTCCATGTCTAGCCAAGAGAGGCAAATTATCTTAAAGATCATAAATGCCTTGAAAATGATGGGACAGAGGAGAAAAGGCCTCACATGCTCCCATGCTGCAGAAAAGGTCAATATGACAAATTTCTCTGTGAGGGGGCAAACACTTCTAGAAAAAGCCATACAGGAGAGAGCCAATGGAAACCAGGCTTCAGTAGGGTCACTGCTTAAACTGCTTGTGTGTTTGCTTCTCTCAGTTATGTTAACAAAAGACTTCTCCCTCAGACCCTGTTTAGTTTAGATTTAAAAGTCTGCTAAGATATTGTATGCTTGCTTTCAGGGTACCTAGAAGGCCCCCAAAAGCACTGCTCACACAGAGGCATTCCAGGTAATCTTGCTAAGCTAGTAAGTGTTTGATGTGCTACCAACCTCTGAAAATGCAGAATTATCCTATTGTAAGCAGGAGTTGAAATGTTTTTGTCAAGAAGTTTCCTTGGATTTAAAATCAGCTAATTTAAATGGGAGAGTTCAGAATCACATGGGAGTAGAACTCAGACAAGGAAACTGAAGATAATGTTAAAATTGTGGCTTAGTTAATGCAGAGCATTGTTAATCATTATTGAAGGCAATGCCAGGTCCAAGTCATAGCACAGAGCGCAAGTTACTGTTGTCATTTCATGGGTGAGGCATTTTGTGTTGCTAGAGTGACTTCCATATTGGTAATGGCTGTGGTCAAGTAAATTACTTTTTAGCTTTTAGTCTACAATAGGACGGGCCAGTTCTCTTGGTCTGACTTCCTTTGAGAATTGCATTCAGGGCCTGACTTCTTCAGAAATATTTCAAGCCATTTGATTTTACTCCTTAAATTGGCTTCAGCAAGAACTGAGTTGTCTTTTATATAGATTTGGAAGAGTTTTGCATTATTTAAGTTAATAGAAATTGGTCTGCAGTATTTTTCCTCAGTTACAGTAATTTGATCAAGCATTTTTTAAAGTCACTTGTTTTCAGAGGGGCTGCTGATGCTGTGTTCTTAGGCTCTTGTGACACATGACACAACTACAGTGATAACCAGTGGGATAGAATGTGAGAGGCTGGTTCCAAGAGGGGCCTTGCAGCAGGCATCCTGCCAGTCGTGGTGCTGCCAAGCCTGTTGAAATTTACTGCCATTTGGGAAACTTTAGAGCTTTATTTTAAGATTACTTCCATTTCACAGTTTTGTGTCCTTAAAAATGTCATTAGAGATTGGGCTGCCTGCTTTGCCTTTGCTTGCCTTCTTACCCAGCTTGGCTGGTCCTGTGTACTCAGGATTAGAGTAACCCATCCCACTTGTGTTTTTGCAGTGCACTTTTCAAACAGCAGCAGCTTCTCAGGAATAGATTGGTTTTCTAAACAGCTTGTCAGATGAAACAGTGCTGCTCTGTGCTGGTCTTTATTTCCATCTTGAAATTTTTGGTAACTTCTGGTTTGAGCCAAGTAAACCCTTTCCCTTGTCTCCAAGGGACAAAAATTTAATTTGATGAGTGAGTTGCAGATTTGCAGTACTGGAATCAGTGGTAATGCAAGTATTGAATCCATTGAAAGGCCATGTCAGCAGTTCCTTCTGGCTGACTCTTTCCTGAGCTGATCACTTTTTTTTTTCCTGTTTACAGCAGAATAAGCAAATACAAACAGGCTGCCTTCATGAGAAGTGAAGCAAGATCAATTCTTCTGTAATTGTAGTGTGTTCTTCTAAATCTCTTAATCTTACACTTTTGAAGAACCCACTGTGCTGCTTTTTTCCTCTGCTGCTCAGGGTTGCAGCAGTAAGCCAGCCATTAGTAAGCTCATGTAAAAGGTACCCTGGGGTGTACAGGACTATGGGATGGGAAGCAATAGCCTGAAGCTTACCCAATGGGCAAGAGGTGCTGTAATGGTTGTGACGTGCACCTTGTCATGCTTCTGTGTATTACTGCAATCCAGTCAGCAAGCCTGAGCTGCATCCAGGACCGTGCTTGGCATTAAAGCTGATTTTTCTGATGAAGATTGATTTTTTCATTATGTAAGTTCAGTAGCTATACATGTGGAATTGTCAGATGCAAGAAATGCTCTAGCAGTTCAACAGCTTCTAAAATGGTTGTTCCGTGTCTATATTTACCTTTAGCAGATCTGGAGTTTTCAGAGGATGCATCTGGTGTGCTTGAAGGCAATAAGAAATCCACAAATAAACAAGGTGATAAATCTAAGGAAAACACCAGGAAGATTTTTAGCGGGCCAAAGCGGGTGAGTAATAATGCTGAGACCAATACAAAGTTCTTATTTTACTGAACTCCTCAGTGTTGATGTTTATTCTTATATATGCAACGGGGCTTTTGTCCCAGTTTATAGCTGCACTTGAGATCATATGTTGGCCTTTAAGATTATTTCTGGAAGAGTAAAATATTCAAGTGCAAAATTTTAGTTTTTATTACTGAAAGTTTCACTTTTCAGGTTCACATTACTGCTGTGGAGAATCAGACTTGTAATGTAGATGCATTCCCTGGAGAGGATTTTTAAAGCAAACCGTCAGTAAATTCTGTGTATTTTACTTCATGGTTTGTTGGTGGTTGAGACGGGGATTCCTTTGGTCTCTTTTATTTACTCTCCTAAGAAATACCTATCATATTACAGGATTCAGCTTTTCTTAAAACTTCAAATTGGGCAGTGGTGTAGTCTTAATAAGGGTAAGTGCCTTTTTAGCATTTTGGTATAGTGAGATTTTCTTTCAGTTGGAAAAAAAGGTGACCTCCAATCCCAGCCTAGTCTTCCCCAGCTGTGTAATAGTCAGTATGAAGTTGCCCTTTCATAGCATTAAAAGAGTTTATTCATTTTCTTGGTTTTGGAGAAACGTGTGTTGTCTGTCATTATAGGGTACTCAGGATTTTGAGGATTTTCAAAATGTGCATACAGCAAAAATTGAGTTTAGCCACCAGGTAAAAGTTTGCAAAGGGTAATCTCCATTAAATGCAGCTTTTATGACCTAAATGTCCAGAACAGATATTTCAAATGCTCAAGGCCTTTCCACAAGCTTTTTGCATGACCTGCTTGTGTTACCTGGTGGCAACAGTCCCTGTCCTCACCATCATTGCACCCCACAACAGCTCGAGGAGGAGGAGGAGGGAAATGAGCTTGTATTTGTCCATTCCCTTTGAGTTCTATAGGTTTTGCAAGACCTGGCAGCTGGATGGTACTATACAAACTGTCTTTTACAGGTGTTCAGAATGTGCTCTTCAGTCCAACAGTTTGGAGGAGTTTTTAAAATTATTTTTTCCTAAGGAATTTTAATAATTCCTCGTGAAGGTAACTAATTACTTGTGGTATAGGAAAGTTTCACTTGAAGTAGTTTTTCAAGGTGCCTTTTTTTTCTGGTCTTCCAGAACCTGAAGATTTATTATCTTCCCGGTTGTGTTGATATATAACATTTTTTTTATTAAAAAAAAAAAAAAAAAAAGGATTTGTGGAGGGGAGAAAGGATTACAAAGTTGGTTTAGCTCTCAGAACATGCAGGGGAATATTCTTGTGTAGGAGGGTACCTGACTGGTATGTCCTGTCTATTGTGATGCCCTTTGAAAAAAGTGTCACTTGTTGCTTTGACTTTGGACAGAATGAGAAGTCCTCCCTCCAGAGTCTGAAGTCAGGTAAGTGAGGAGGGTGTTTTCAGAACTGAACTACTTCTTGAAGATGGAACTTCCTCAGCTTTTGCTGATTAAATAATAATCATCTTCAAATTCAGCTGCTTATCAGTGAACGTGTTACAGTACACTGTGAAACAGAGATCAGGAAGTGCAAATTTGACTGTAACTTTTTCAGTTGTATTTTTAACAGCATAAAACAGCTGTGGGTGTTCTGCTAAATACAGAATTTTTTAAAATTTAAATATTTATATGCCACAAATATTATTCTGTAATTGCATTTCATGTGTTTCTTGTTGGATTTTTCTTCTTTAAATCCCTGATATTTTATGTGGAAACAGATCTAATTAATTTTGGATGTATATAGCATGAAATTATGGGAGGAAGGAAAAAGCCTCACAACAGTATTGTACTATATAAGGGAGGGTGGTTTCAACCTGGAAAATTCTCAGGTGGGGATAAACTTAATTCAGGTGCGGAAGTTGAGAATGAAACAGCTGTTTTGACCTGGTAGTGATATAATGGGCCTAGAAGTAGATGTTGCTGTAATTGAGATTCAGATTTTAAACTTCGGTGTTCTCTAATGATATGGCTGTTACATGGAGATACTAAAAAAGCTTGTAAAGCTTGTTCTGATGGTAATTAGAGATGCTATAATTACATTCCTAAAATATAAATATACACTCTTAATCTTAGTTGTATCTTAAGAGAATTTTCATTCTGGGAATGATAAAAAGAACAAACTAGAAGTATTAACCTGATGATGATAATAACTAAATGATCTTAAAAAAAATCTCTGGAACTTCTTCACTGTCTCAGCACCATTTATTTTTTCTTGTAGGAGGTAGCAGATACAGTATTAAATATTTTCTGTTGGGTGGTGATGTTCAGAGCTGTGACACTGCATCAGGCTGAGCTGCCAAGAAAAAAGCTCTGTTACTCAGGAAGCAGAAGGTGCTGTCGCTAAATTTCAGCAGATCCAGAAAGCTCAAGTATTTTTTCCAGTCTGTATTCAGCAGATCTCTCACCCGTGCTTGTAGTTTTGAAAACTTGACCCTTGTCTCCAAATGCCAAAGTCCACAAACTTGGAGTGGATGTACAATAAAATATTACTGACATGGTTGACTTAGTGAATAACAGTGTTTCTGAACACTGCTTTTACTGTAAGGACTGAAATTGCTGCCTGGTTGCAGTAGCTGTGGACATGATGATAGGTGAGTAAAGTCTCAGCCAAAGCCATGCTTTTAAGGGAATTAAACCTCTTTATCCTGAGCCTGAGTTACAGGAGTGTTACATGCCATGGCAACATAATTAGGTACTTACAGTGCATAAATATTGGCATTACTTGAGTTGCAAATTATGGGTGTGAAGCCTACATGAGTAACATCTGCAGAAGTTTGTTTGCAACTGTTTACAATTTTAATTCAACTGGTTGGGTAACTCATGCTCTAGCATGTCAGATGGGAACTCTGGATACACCCACCTGCTGGCCCCTTGGAGCTGAGTTCCCTTTTTGCATATGAAACTAATTCTCCACTAGCAGGCCAACCCAATAGAGCAGACAAGAAATTTTTCTTGCTGTGGTCTAAATCTACTGAGACTAAAGACGTGAAAATAGTGGAGCATAAAAGTGATTTCCTGAGATTTCTTGCTCCTGCTGCTTCACAACAGGTTTTAGCTAGAGTCAGCAAATGAAGAGAAGGAGATTTTGTAGGAATACTCTGGAACAGTTTCCTGTGGTCTTATGCAAAATATCTTTCTCTAAATAGGACCCTGAAAAAAGCCAACTTAAAAAGTGTAAGATAAGGAGGCCTGATCTATCCTCAACCTTTTGATCTATCAGCCTTAAAAATTAATGATTATACTGAGTGTTTTGTGTCAGTTGCGTGTTTTTGTGGTCCAGCATGTCACTAGGGACCAAGTCTTCTGAACAGTACATTTTCTGGGATGGCTCCTCTGCCCTTAAACTCAAAATTTATAATGAGCAATCTGCAGCTCTGTGCTGATCCTAGTTCTGCCTGTGGCCATAAGAAGCCGACCTAGGCATGGTGAATACTGATTACCTTTGAATATTTCAAGGTAAGAATTTAGATGGAGCTGCAAATCATAGTTAAAAGGTATGGGAGCCTTTCAGCGAGAGGGGCAGAAACTCTAATCTTTCTGTTACTGCTCCTCAGGGCTGCGGAGGCATGTGGGAAGCCTTCGGGAGCTGCATGGAGCAGACAGAGGGGGTGTAACGGAGGAAAAGCACTGGCTCTCTCAAGTTGGCACAAATGGAAGCAGACTCAGTGTTATGTTTTCTCAAAGTAGCATGAAATTTCAATTGGATGAGTGCTTTATCAGGATTCTTTTTTTCCCTATGCCTTAGAGTAGGTGAATTTTAGAAACAAGTTTTTTGGAATTAGTTTTTTAATCAAGGTTGATACCTTTGCACTGAGTATATTTCATAAAGCTTCTGTGCTACTATAGAAAGCAGTTTTAGCACCTATAAAATACTGAAATTTTCTTGAGAGTTTGAAATGTGGTTTTTATGATTACGAAGATGAGGAAGAAAGTGCTCATTGTATGGTCAGTCTGCATTGGTGATTAATGGACTACTGATCAAAATAAAAAGTAATCTGAAGGCTAATTCATTGCTTAATGACTTCTGACTAGTTAAAATGGGCATATTTCAATTAAGTATTCACTTTTGCAATGTAAATTTACTGGTTTTAAATGACTTGAAGCTAGATTAAATTTTTTTCTTACTCTCTTCCATTGCTGTGCCTGGAGAAATGTCTTTAAATTCACTTGTTGAGATCTTAGCCCTAGAAGACCCGTCTGGCTTGTGACTGTGTACACATTGCCACATGTACCCAGTGAGTGGGGGTACATCAGTGGGCTTGTTCTTTTCCTCCTGGGCACACATTGGCTTGTGCCGGAAAAGGAGTGGAAAAACCTCTTTGCCACTGACTCGATGTTCATGGTGTTTCCTTTGGCGCATTCAAACTCTGGACCACAGAGTTTCCTGTGTGTGCTGATTTTGGCTGGAATGGAGTTAATTTTCTTCAGAGGAGCTCTTACGGGGCTGTTTTGGGTTTGTGCTGAGAACACTGCTGGTAGTGCTGGGATGTTTTTCTTATTGCTGAGCAGCACTTATTCAGAGCCAAGGCCTTTTCTGCTCCCATCCTACCAGCCAGGAGACGGTGCCCAAAGAAGTTTGGAGGGGACAGCTGGTCACAGTGACCTAAGGGATATTCCATACCATATGGCATTCTGCTCAGCAATATAAAAATACAAAGAAGGAATTGGGGACACACCTTTGGAGTGATGGCTTTTGTCTTCCCAAATAGCTGTTACCCCGATGGAACCCTGCTGTCCTGGGAATGGCTGAAAAACTGCATGCCCATAGGATGTGGTGAATGAATTCCTTCTTCTGTTTTGCTTGCATTCATGGCTTTTGCTTCCACTGTGTAACTGTCTTTATCTCTTTTAGTGTTCTCTCGCTTCTACCCTTTGCATTCTCCCCCATCCCACTGGGGGTGAGTAAGCAAGGAGCTGGCTTGGGCTTAGTTGCCAGCTGGGGTTAAATCACAGCAGTCCTTTTTGGCAGCTCCCATGAGGCTCAGTGGGTTTGAGATAGTGACAGATTTGTTTGGGATGTGCTAGATCCAACTGATAGCTGTTAATTGACAGGTGTCTGCCTGCCATGGGGCCCTCTGCCTTACTGTGTACCGTGGCATTTGGCTTTCACTGCTTGCTGTGCCTGAGCACATTTTGGTAACTTTTAAAGTACTGTGAAAGTTTAGTACGCTTCAGTGCACTGAAGTGGCACTGCTTGAAAGTTCCTCCACTAGTGTGGACTGCATTTGCTAGGAAAAGCTGAGATTATACATCAAAAAACAGCAACCAAAAAAACCCTGTCCCAAACCTAACAAAGCCTCATTTACTGTAAGGACTGGTTTTACCTGAAACAAGCAAAAAACTGATAGAAGCACATGGTTATGCTGCTTCTGCTCTTCCTTTGGTCAATCAGCTCCCTCCTGTTTCCTTGTGCCTTCAGCTTCCCAACGTTGTGTATTACTATAAAAATAACTCACTGAACAGGAAACATTGGCCATGAATTTTAGTCTAGTTCACTGGGAAACTCTAAACTAGTGCATCTGCTCAGTTGAGGGGACCCAAGAAGAGAGATTAAGTCATCTTAACCTGGTTTAGTCAACATTGCAACTAAGAAATGCTCACTAAACAGAGCGGCGTTAGCAGGATTACGTGCAGCACTTTGATCAAGTGACGTTGGTAGGGTTGGTACTGACAGTAGTGTCAAACACGTGAATGAAAGCATTGCTGAATTCAGACCCGGCTTAGCCAACAGACTGCTGCTGAAATTTGTATCCAAGAGAAAAACTTGAGCCAGTTGTAACCATGTAACTATTGCTTTTCATGCTTTAGTCAAGTTTTAGGAATAATTTCTGTACCCAGCAAAGTACAGAAATGTATGCAAGATTTCTAAATGCAGTCTTTGGACAGGTAAGTTGGAAGGACATGTTAAATCAGTGTTGTGTAAATAGCACTTATTTCCAGTTACCAAATGCTGGACCAGGAAAAAATTTTTCTTTTTTTCTTCTGTGTGATTTCGGTCTGACCTGCAACTAGTCTTTAGTTCATTATTTAAATGCATCTGTCTTGTCCTGTAGGCAGGGTTTTTTTTCATGAGGAGGTCAATTCCGTCATGGAGAATAACATACTTGTGTTACAAGGTTAGGCAATGTTAGAAACTGTCAATATTTGAATAAAAACCTAATGTATGAGCCTTTGTTTCTAATATTTATTGTAATAATGTGTTTTAAGGGTATAAGAGATCTTTTACAGTTTGTTGAGAGCTTTCTCCACTGGTGTTTCATGCTGACTGGAAGGAGCTATAAATACCATTTGGAAACAAATGCTGGGTCTAAGTAAACTAGAAGTTCAGGATGAAATGCTTATACCTGGTCTTTGAAGGTATTTTGAAATTGTAGAAGTACGAACCCGTGCCTGCTCTGGGCTGGCTGAGTAATCTTAGGGCTAATGTGACAGTGACGTGTGCGTGGGAGGGGACAGAAACTAGGCTGCACTGTGGTCTGTAGTTTTCCACTTAGCTTGTCTTACACTGTACAGTAGATGTTTATCAAAGGCATCCTGCGAGTAACGTTTCTTTTTGCCGGCCTGCCAACGAATCAGCATTTCCCCAAACCAGATTTTTAAAGATTTTATTTTGTTCTTTCTTTTTTAAGTTTTGGAGTATGTGAACATTAGTCTATCTTAAGCGCACACACTTGTGTGATTCTGCTAAATTACTTTTTCATAGCTTATTTTAAATAAATGGTCCTGAAAAAGCAGAGGAATTACAACTCAAAAGTTTGCTATCAGTTGTAGCCCTTTATACACTTATAATGGTAGGATCAGAGTGGACTGGCCAGGGGTCATTTAAAAAGAACTGCTTGTCTTCATCTTGCATAACCTTTAGTTAATGTCCTGTCCTAAGGCTGAGCAGTTGTAACAAAGCATTTTTTTCAGTGATTAGAAACTGCTGATAACTCTGCACATTGAGTTGCTCTTTGCGTCCTAATTTAGAAAGTCGAAGTCATGTGTTTTTAAGAGGGAAGATTATTAGTTTGGCAAAAGCTGTTTTGACTCCATTGAAGAGTCAAGCTGAATTTGGGCAATTGAAATATTCTGTGACCTCTCCCGTTCAGCGCTAAGCCCAGAGAGTCTGTCAGCAGGCTGGCAAACGGTGCTGGGCAGAGCTGACAACCTGTGACTGTTGCTGCTTCTGTAGTGCATTCCTTTTGTTTGCTGATTGGTGCTTCTGGCAGATTGGTTGCCCGGTCCTGAACTGGTTTCTGTGGGGATTTTTTTGTACAAATACGTTTTGTTGCAATGATAAACAAGAGTTGGGCTGTTACAAGTACCAGCCAGTTATCATCAGCTTGCCTATTGTAAGCAATTTTTATATTGCTGGAATAAAAATAAATTTAAAATATAAAATATTATAAAAGGTGAGAATAAATCTGTTTATTAGCTGATTTGTTAGAAGCCAAAGCCTCATATTGACAGTATTATTTCACCTAACATTTGCAAAAACAAATTCTTCTGTAAGTATATTTATTTAATACTGGCTTCCAATTGCTTACCATTTAGGGACTTTTAAAAATATTAATGTAAATAGACCAAAACCAATTCTTAATGTGTAAGCTAGTAAGCAGGATACTAGTTGGGACTGGCAGGTTTTTAGATTAGTCACCTAAATGGAAGAGTGAGGGAGCTGCTGTAATTGTACTGAATTGGGTTGGGATTTAGCACCTTAAAGTCATCTTGAAGTGGAAACAAATGCCAGGAGTTGATCTCGCTTCAAGGTAATCGTTTGATGCTGATGAAAATTATTTTCTTCTCATTTCTTCATATTAAACCATAGTGAAGAGGGTGTTCTGGTAGATGCCAAGCTGGGATCCTTCCACCTGGTAAAACTCTTCTGCAAGTGTCCTCCACAGGCAGCTGTTGGGTAGAACCGTGGTAGCAGCATTCTTGGAAATGCTGGGTGCTGTCAACAGAGATGGTGGCAGCTTTGTCTGAGAAGGGGAGAGATGCAAAGTGAGCAGAACAGGCTAAGTCCTCGTACAGATGAGAGGAACAAATGAAAAATCAGCATGGAAATCCTTCTCCCCCTGTGCGTACTTGGCTTTTCAGGAAGTAGAAAAATCAAGTTGAATGGCAAATGTTTAATGTCACAGTGGAAATGTGGCATTTTATACTTCCAGTTCCTACTGGCATTAGCTCTAAGGCAAGAAGCAAAGATTAGTTAAAGTATTTTTGAATCTAGATTCTCTCTTGCATCCTCACATTCTTTGCAAGAAAGCTCACACACACATCAGTTTTGTAGTTCCAGTAATTAACTTAATGTTTTAGTAATTTGGCAATGCAGGGTACCTGTGTAGGATAAATGTTACATTGCACAAGGCCTAAGTCCTGTAGGAAGTTCTAAAATGGGAAAAACACTCAAAGGGATTAAAACATACGCGTTTCATTTGCCAGTGGGAGCTTAATTTATATGCAGATGAATATGCAAAATAGTCTTCGCAGCTCCTGTGTACTGTATGAGCATGGCTGGTTCACTCAGCCCCGTCTGTGGCCTGATGTGCGTTCAGTAATTGAACGATGAGACATGAGCGTGTCTTGAGGGGGAAATCGGTGGTGGTGTGGGCCCAGTGTCCTTGTTAGACACATTTCCAAGTTTTTGCTTTGAATTAGAGTGTTCTGACCTGATGGAGCAAAGCCTGCTAACAGGTGGCGTGACGTAGGTGCTCCCTGGGGGTGCCTCTCAAGTTAGATCACATTGGGAAGCAGTCAGGCCAGCATCCTCAGGCTCAGTGATGCAAAGCCCAGAGCTGTAACTGAGGACATCTGGGAGATTTCTTTGAGCAGTGGTTTTTTACTGGAGTTTCATTGCAGTTACAATTTCGTGAGGCTTTCCTGTTAGTAGATTGATAAACTTGGGGTAGATGAGGAGAACAGGAGGAGGGGAGGGGGATGTGTGTCTGCCTGCTTCTCTCTGCCTTTGCCAACCAAGAGAGCAGGAACTTTGTGAGTGATTTGCGCTGGAAAGTGCATGTGCCAGGGTGTTCCTTGATCTGCAGGTTTTTGTGTTCTCTTGAGCAAAGCATTCTGTTTCCAGTATTGTGGTGATATGTTTAAACTATTGTACCCTGTCCCTTTTAATTAGACTTAATGAAGGTTTCAGGCCAAATCAATGGCCATAACCATATGGCTCCTGCTTCTGAGCTGACCTTTGAATACACAAGGCATAAGCAGCATACAGAACATCACTGGCTATTTCTGTTAATGAATCTCATTTATCAGATTGTCCTATTTCTTAAGTTCTGTTTTCATGTTTCACTTGGGTGTTGGACCCATTATCTTGTGCTGTGTGGGTCTCCTTTTGAGCTTGAAGGAAGAAAAAGCATTTTGCAGTTCTTCAGAAGTTGGATGCAAGAAAAGCTTCAGTGACATTTTTTTCCCCTGCTCCTTGTGTCGTCTGATACTCTTAAACCTTATCTGACGACCAGCTTGTAGCTGTGTGGCTGTGTGTGTGCATTATGTGTTTTGTGTTTAAATGGAATAGCATCTCACAGTTAAGTGATCCATGGCAGTGGTTTATTGGCAGTAATCTGCTACTTTGATCCAAGATGCAGTTCAGATTTTGAACACTACCAAAATGACTTGGTGCTGGTTTTAAACTGCTGTTGAAAACTGCTGTCTTATCTGGAGTCCAAGTTAACATTTTTTTCTGTTCTCTAACATGGCTCAGCCTGTGCTGAATTGATCCTCCATCTTCCTATTTTGAAGTGTGTGATTTCTTTTTCATTGCTCTGAGTGATGTTCACTCCTTTCCCTTTTCAAAAGAAACAATCTATTATGAATATTTCTGTGCTGCATAACATGCTTGTTACCTTTTTCCTGTTCCAAGTGAGACATGCAGGACAGGATAGACCTCGTAATGATGATGAATACAGAGTAGTAACTCATATATTTTGTTTATTGGGGTTTTCTTGGAACTTGTCATTTTGACAAGCATCTGGCGTACAGTGTTACTGAATGCATTTTAGATATGAATAATTCATTTATCAGGATATCTGTTTAAAATATTCTTGAGTTTTCTTTTGCCATTGTCTTCTACCTTGGAAGGCATTCTTGCCTGCAAATAGATGCTCTTTCTTGGTTTGCTTGTGTTTTCTGTGTGACTCATGCCCCTGGCTCCTATTTTCTGCTATTCTTACATCTATGAATGGCAGGCTGTGCTGCATCAGTATGTGCAGGGTGCCAGCTCTTGAAAATTTCAGCTTTTGAAGCTTTCAGGGATGGGAAGGTTAAGCATGACCCATAGTTGATGCTATTTGGAGATGATATTATAAAAGAGACAGCTCCGGGCATTCTGTAAGATCTCCGGCATTAGTTCTGGTCTTCTATCTGCACTCACCCTCCCCAAAACCACAGGCAGAGTTCCCCAGTAGCATATGCCTTATAGCCACCCTGGGATATTTGCAGCCTTTCAGACATGTATCTCTGTGTAAGCAGCTGTCAGTTCGAGATGTACAGAAAAAGGAAACTCTGCTGCTATTCAGCAGAAGCTCTTACAGCTGATTAATATTGCAGAACCTATTTGCCTTAAGAACACAGAATTCAAAGGAATGATGTACTTCCACTTGCATCTATTCCAAGTCGGTCTTGAGAGAAGGAGTTATTAAAGAAAAGTCTGCGTTATTTGAATAATTACAAGGCTTTCTTGCCTTTAAGAGAAGGTTTCTTAAATTATTGCTGTTTAAATATCAGTGTTGCTTATTCAGGGAAGCTTGTTATCACAAACATTTGAGTGGCCTTAAAAAACCCACCCCAAAACCAAACAAACCAACCTCTTCGCTTTTGTGATCAAGCCCATCTGAAAAGTCTTTCTTCACTAGCATTCATTTGATCTTTAGTGCTTTTCCTGGCCTCAGTTCTGTCAGACAGTAATCCAGAGCAAGTCCACACAGTGCTCACTGGTTCGTCAGTACTGAGGTAGTTTCTTTGCCCTTGTTCTGGAAATCCGTCCTAATTCTGTGCTGCAAGGGAAAATGGGGCTGCTTTAAGAGGTGGTTGGAAAGGAGGGATGTATTTGCTCATGTCAAAGTCCATGTGAATTGTAGGAGAGGCTCCAAAATCTCTGCATCGTGTGTTAGAACTGATTAGAACATGTTTCTTTGGAAAGTGGTGCTGGATTTTTACAGGTGTGTTTTGGAGGACCAGCTGTGTGTGGGCAGTATGTGACTGACCAAATAACAAGTGGTAGGGTGTCTAAGGAAATACTGGAAGGTATGGAGTCACAGGCCAGTTATTGTTCAGATCTTTTCTGATTTGAAGTGGAAGATACTACAAGGAATTGTGGCTAAGCCTAACCTTCCATAGGTATTTGAGATTTTAAGGATTACTATTTCCAGCTGCACTTAGGCTCTGTTACAAGAGAGCTATTAAATGCAGATGTCCTCGTTTCTCTGAACAGGCATTTATTGGTGGCATTCCTTGTTTTCTTATGTAAAAATGCAGCCTCTTTTCTCTATAGCACTAGTAATGGTTAAGTTGTAAAGTGCCATGTCACAAAACACTTTGGGATGCCCTAGCTTTTGATTTAGTGAGGGATTAAGGGAAATCAGAGAAGAAAAGCCCATTTTTGACTGTTAAACAAAAAGCATGCCATCTTTGGAAACCCATGCGCCCTGAGTATTTAGAAGGAATTTGCTTTTATCTGTTTGCCCTGTTGAACTCTCTCCTACGCATCAGCTGTTGCTCTGTGCTGAGGAAGACACACTAATGCTGTGTGGCCCTTTTGGTTGGGCTGCCACAGCTGTTGGTGTGCTTTGTTTTAGCTCTCTCCCAAACACTGACTGTGCTTCCTGTGGGCTGGGCCTCGTTGCCCTGTGTGTGTGTGCACAGCAGAGGTGCTGGATTTGGAAAAGCCGAGGGGACTGCAGGCACCTCAGTGCTGTGGTCAGCAAGGGACCAGCCCGGCTGCTGCCTTGCCAGGACGAGTCAAACCCTGCCTCTGCTCCCCCTGTGCCTGCCAGGGGCTGTGCTTGGCTCCTGCTGGGGCACAGGGCCTGAAGGAAAAGGAACACACAGGCAGAACTTCACCCCAGCCTAGTGTGACTCTGTAAAATGCTCTACTGTGTGGGTTACTTGACAGAGTTTGTTACCTCCTTGAGTTATCCTGTATACCGGGATAGGGCACCCGCTCTTGCCAGTCTCAAATATGCACCAGAATGAAGTGTGGAGTAATTGTGAGCAATTCAAGAAACGCTCAGTGCTTCTTCTCCATTGCAGATATCTGTGAAACTTGTATCTTTCTTAATTAAAAAAAAAAAAAAAAAAAAAAAAGAAAAGAAAAAAAAAGCTTGGTTTATAAATTGTCGTTCCTTTGTTCATTGCAGACCCCGAGTCAGATTCCAGGTAAATACTTGCTGCTCAAGAAGCTATAGGAGAACAGAGAGTTAAAATCTGAACTGTTTTCTTTTTTCCTGTTTGTGGACCCAGATGTCCTCTTGTAACTGTAGTATCCTGAACATGAGACTGGTTTCTCAGTTAAACTTTTTGAGCTGAACAGATATTGTCTAAAAGAGCTTCCTTGCAAAACTGATGAAACTTAAGATAATAACTACTGTATACATGTTGATGAACAGGACGTGAGCACTGCTTTAGGAACGTAATTTAACAACTGAAGTTTCTCATGACCACATCAAAGCACACTCTAGGGTGGAAAGAGGCTTTTCTCTTGTCTGTAGACTGGAATGGCTTAGTGCTTTTGGGCTCTGAAAACTCTCAGCTGAGGCTTTCATTCTGCTAATATTCCTTAAAATTTTGTCTGATGGGGCTTTCTCTTGTGAAGAGGATGCAGCACAGTAGAGTTGTGGCTTTGTAGCTTTTGATATGCCAGAACATTGTTGCACTTTGTGGAGTGGTGCTCAGTCCCTGGCTGGTCCTAAGGCTTGCAACATGTAGCTTCTCTGTGGGCTTGAGCAGAATTTGGGTTAAATAATTGATATGTTATATTTTGACAGAAAAGAATTGTTTGTAATAATTCTTTCACATTTAAAATGCTATGGAAGTGCTGTGAGGAAGTGGTACTTGCCATTTACTTGATACATGGCATGGTGGGAAATTGTGAAAATTGTAATGTGTTACTAGTTGAGAACATTATGCAAGTAGATTGGTAAATACAAATGTAGAAATAGAATTCTTTGCTTCCTCTAAGGAGTATGTTATATTTCCCAGAAATTCAAGGACAGTAAATTTTGATGCATTTTGATTTGCCTTGACACATTTTTGAGCAAGATGAAAAAAAGGCTTCTTAATTTATTAATATGGATTAAGGCATTTTGTTTGAGTGTTTTCATTCCTCGTAACGTCAAAGTCTGTATGAGTTCTGCATTTTGATTCTGAAGCAGTCATATTTCTACTGACATGGTGTTTGCTAACATGTTTTTTTCCCCCTGAGCTGTCAGTTTTTGTCTATAGGAAGGTTGCAGACCTTTTGCCTTTGAATAAATTTAAGAGACGGGACACAACTGAAAAAGTCTTTAAATGCATACATATCATGTCTTCTGCCATTTGAGTGGGTCTATGTGTCTTTAAAACCATCATATGCTTCAAAATCTGTCTGATTTTCCAATGCATGTGATATTGAGAACTTATGTTGCTGTGAATTCAGCAGGGAAAATGAGGCTTGTTTTCCTTGTTTGGCTACAGTATTGCTACAGTAATTTTTGAAGTGTATTGTGACTACTGGTAATTTACTTAAGAAATAACCTATATTATTATCTTTTAGTCTCCCACAAAAGCAGTGTATAATGCTAGACACTGGAACCAGCCAGAATCAGAGGCTCTGCCAGCACCACCAGCTTTGAAAACTCCCAGTGTCCCAGTAAGTAGACTCTTGTTTTTTTCTGAAGTTGACTAAATCTCCTTTCAATATTCATTGATATTTAAAAAAAAAAACCCAACAAAACCAACAAACAACCCAAGTTCTTGCTATCTGGTAATGTCACAGTAATTCAGAATAAAGTCCACTTTGTGATGTGAGCTGTTGGAATTTGGTAGAAAATAAATTGTCAGTGGATACTGTAGAATAGGATCTTTCATATCTCTTCAATATAGAGTTACCAAAAAATACTCTTAGTTAGGTTCCCCAATCTGCTGAAGTTAAGCTTTCTAACAGTGGACTCCATTTCATTTTCTGAGAGAACTCCCAGGATTAACTTACTAATGAACACAGAAGTCAGCAAATTGCTGATGAAAAAGGGAAAAACTTTAAAAGAGCTTTTTCATTTGTTTTTCCTTTCTAGTGGAGTAGTGCTGATTGTTGACTTAAGTCTTTAGATACTATGAAGAAAACATCATTTTCTGTGTACAGTCAGAAATGCTAATCCCAACATTTTGGATATCAAAAAGTAGACCAGGGGTGAAAACAGTTCTTGAAATTGTTTGTCCAAAAGTCAGTGGTTGTTTTGATACTCAGAGTAATGGTTTTTTAACTCTTTTGAGACTCTGAGAATCCAGAGTCTTTGCTTATATTTGTATAAGTTGTTACTGATTATTTTAAGAGAGCATTGTACATTGTCAGTAAACAAAGTTTCATTTGGTGTCTTGCTGATAGTACTGGCCTGAGAACAGAAAATCAGAAAGTAGATATTTTTGCAGTGATAAGTCTTCAGCTTTTGTTTTTGTCACCAGTTTGTAGTTGGTTTTTTAATTTTTTTTTTTTTTTAATTCTACCCCTGTTTATGGTATTCTGGTACTTCTTCCTCTTTGATTTGTGATTGTTTTTGGTTGCCTTCTCACAGTGTTCTGAACAGCCTTCTTTGGATGTTAACTGCACTGCCTGGAAAATGCAGATAACTAATTTGAAAACAGCTGTTTCCACTAGAGTTTGAGGAGAGAGCAGAAATTTTAGCCCTGGGTTTTTTTTCCTAAACCCTTTTCTCAATTTAAATTATGTACCTTTGAAGTGAAGGTTGTGCTTACTGAATCTCTTGGTAGTGATTTTTGTGAAGTACTCTGATGGCTGACTTAAGGGCAGATTTTGTGTGATTCTTGTCAGACAAACTTTGAATATGGCTTTTTCAGGCTAGGGAAATGTCTGGATCATTGATCCAGACAGTCACTTTTGTCTTCTGTCAGATTTCCACTTTGTATCTGGAAGCACCAGAATATTAGTTCAGTAATGTGGGAGAGGTTTGGCTGACTAAACCACTGAGGGGAATTTGTGTGTTACGATGTTATGACGTACATCTGAAGTTGCTTCAGACGTGGTTTTTAACCATGATTTGCATGTGTGTAATACTTGAGAGTTACAAGGTGAATGAGCCTTGATCCGAATGTTCAGTGGTAGTTCCTGCACATGTGATCCAGCCTCTTTAATTTCTGTAGGAATTTGTCAGCTGCAGGTTGGGAGCAATCTGTCCCAGGTTTGTGATGAGAAACTCGCAGCATGCGAACTGTTTATGCTGAATGCTCTCTTAGGGCCTCTCCAAGTGCCCTTGGAGTTTGCTTAGAAGGGGCAGCCATTAACCAAGGATGAGATCCTTCAGTGGCTCTCCTGTGTTCACAGGCTGATAAGATCAGTCCTCCAGTATGTGCTCTAAACCGGTTTTTCAGGGTGGTTTTATTACCATTTTGCTACTGGTACTTAAGTGAGTGAGTACTGAAATGCCACAGTAATAGAGTCAGAATGTAAGGAATACTTCAGTAATACAGCGGCTTCTTCTGGCTTTTATTTGAATTTTGTCTGTCAACAGTACAGTGCACAAGAAGGCTTTCTCTCCAGCTGTCCCCTGGAGTAACAGGTCATGCATCTTCGATGGCTGCATGTTAATTCTATTTTTTCAGTCACACTTGTAAAATATTCTGATTTTTCTGTGTAAGGAAGCTAAGTACGTTATGTTACTGAGAGATTGAGGGTGAGTAAATGCCCATTGGCACTTGTATATTTAGAATTTGGCATTTGGAGGTCTTTTTCCATATGCCTTGTTTGCTGTAGTTTGTCTTCATATCAGATTTTGTGTCAGGAGCAATCTGAAGATAAGCTGCACTTCAGCTTGTAGTAGCCCCAAACCAATACAGCAGAGTGAGTTGAGGAGAAACCTGTAATGCTTGCCTGAGTTGTCTGGAAACCTGTCAGTAGTTATTCTAGACCTGCCATCGAGTTCTCTACTCCCTGTAGAACAGGTTTTGCTGTATTTTGTGCTATGGTATTATGCTCCTAAAGTATTTAACAGCACAAATAAGTGAATAGTACGAGTACGCTCTACCTGGTTTGAGGCCTGCTCTGTGCCTGTCACTGCTCTGTGTGGCTTTTGTTGTGCTGCTACAAACTGTGCTGGTGGTGCTCAGCCTCCATGCCAGGCGGAGTTGGGATGTGAGGCTGGAGGCTTGCACAGGACTGTCCCATGGCAGGCAGGGCCAGAAGGGCTGCGAACTCCAGTGCGTAGGGGTGAGAGACTTCAAAGAGCAACAAATAACTCTCTAGGAACACTGCATTTGGTTGTTGACTTTCCCTAAAGCTCAAGGAACCAGTATAAAGGACATTTGATTCTTCTGTTGGTTTTAGTTTCAGAATTCTAGTGGAGCTTTCTGATACTTGGAAATGGGATTTATTTTTTGTACTTAAAAGCAGACACATTGTCACACAGCTTAGGTACATCTTGGTAGTGCAAGGCAAGGACTAAATAGTCCCCAAGTGTGAATTTGACAATTGCACACCTGTACTGTTTCCTGATGTATTTAGTGTATGTTTTCATGCTCAAAACATCTGCCCATTTTAGCACTTTCTTATTAATAGGTAAGGCTATCTTCAAAGGAGGCAATTCATAAAGATGATGGAGTTTTTAAGGCTCCTGCACCACCTCCCAAAGTGATAAAAACTGTGACAATACCTACTCAGCCCTATCAAGAGATAGTAACTGCATTGAAATGTAGGAAAGAAGACAAAGAAGTAAGTATTCTTAAAAAATTTTTAAGAATTACTAGTAATCCTAACTACTGAAGGAACAGTGTCAAAACGCAATTTGGCTTTCCTATTAAAAATATTTTTATCTAAATAGTTGAATGGCTTTTATTAACATCTTAACATTTCCTTGCACTTAAAACTGAATAGATTTTTAAACTGTACTTGTTAAGGTTATCATCAATCCCAAGAGCAACTTACTTAGATCAACATCTTTGTCTTTTCCAGTTATACACTGTTGTTCAGCATGTAAAGCACTTCAATGATGTAGTGGAATTCGGTGAAAATCAGGAGTTCACAGATGATATTGAGTACTTGCTAAGTGGATTGAAGAGCAATCAGCCCCTAAACACACGTTGCCTTAGGTAAGACATCTTAATACAAAACATAGAACGTATATTTAAAAGAGATACTGAATTAATTATTCATCATAGAAGTGACCATGCTTTAAAATGTCATTGACATTTACCTGGCACTTCTGCCATGAGGAGTAAAATTTCAAAGTAATAATTAAGATAGTATCTTTGGAATAATCGTAAGCATTATGGCTATGAAGATGAAATAGTAAATTGTGAAGTAAAAGACGTCTTTGACACACTTGTTATCTTTGCTGTAAATTAAAAAAAAATACCTTCTGATAACTTGTTTAGTACATCTTGCGTGTCATATCTGTTGTTTTTAATGCAAATTCAGTTCTAAAATGAAATCCCTGGGACTGCAGAGTTTGATCAAAATCTGCAACTGAGGTAATAGTGAGATGTTGTTTAACTTTATTGGCCTGTTCTTTATCTTCTGTTGAGAAATAACATAACTGGCACCCACTCAAAGGACTGAGGCCTCAATATTATTGCGAGGTTCCTTAACTTGTCTTGGACTACTCTTAGTGTGCAGGTTACATGTTATTGTGAAGTTGGCATCAAAAATGTTAACCTTGCTTTGAAAAAGTTTGTGACTTGACACCGATGTCAATTGCCTGAACATGAAAGTAATTGTAATAATGTTAAATAAAATAACAGTGTAATAGTACTTTTATATACCTATATTTTCTTTTGTGTTCAGTAAAACTAAAACAGCAAGAAAGAAAAACTTGAATCGCTACAGAGAGGAGCTGGCCATACTTTATTTGTGATTTGACTGTGGCTGAAAAAAAGCTTTCTATGCCTCTAAGACAGCTACTTTAAATTTTATTTATTTCATAGAAATTATCAGTGAATATTGTTGCTGGAGTATAAGTACAAACTCTATCACCCAGTTTGTTTATACACTATGGTAAGAATAAATTACTCAAATGACAGTTTAGGAGTATTTTTCATACAAATACTCCTTATTTATTCGTGTGGCAAACTTACCCAGATTTTAAACTAATTCTTTATGAAGTTATATAATGCAATGTAGCATATAAACACAACAAAAAAATCTTTTCTTTCAGTTAACAAATTAAAAGACAAGTGTTTTTCCAAAGGAAATCAGTGTGTAAGGATAGGACGTAAAAGGCTCAGATAGGTAAGCTCTAACTGGTGCTGTTGTGATGGGAGACAGAAAGACCACTTGTTCTTTTAGGCACCTTACTGTGTGAATTTCTTACAGGCAAATTCCTCAGCAGTCATGGAAGACTTGATTGCAGAATCACTCCCACATTAGTGCACATTTAAGAGCAGTGTATTTTTAGCAGTTGTTATGTTGCACTGTGCTAGAAATGGCAGACAGATTACTGAGAAAGCTAGGGGAAAGCTGCCATTTTTAAAATACTCTGTTATGCTGGTCACTGATTAAGTGATCCATTTGTCAGCTCTTTTCTGAAATCTGTAGTGTTTCCATCAATTGTAAATGCAGCAATAAATATAAAAAAGTCTTCTATGTATAGCTGATGTTGTGCATAAGTGAGACTAGTCAGTCTCAGATAACCAGTAGATAGCAATGGATTAGATAACCACTAGATAGCCGTGGAGGCTTCATAATGAGCTCTCCCATGTCTTAAATCACAGCTTCATGCTTAATCCATGGCCCTTTACTTTCAATTTAACTCTTGGAAATGTTCAGCTTTTTTTAAAAGAGCAAATTCAGGCTGCCCTTTAAAATCCTGGCTTTAGCCACCTAAAGCAGACATAGTTTGGTGCTGGTAAGCAACTTGAATAAGACAATGCTCACCGATAACTGTTCACCAATTGCAAGCCTGCCTCACACAAATTTTAGAAGAAACATCCCAACAGTTTGCCAGGGTCTGAGGCACATGGTCAGTGTTGTGTTGAAGACTTGGTTATCTGCTGCTCTTGTTGAGTGTGGTGATTTCAGTCATTCTAATGCAGCCTTGATTTCCTCCAGTGTAATCAGCCTGGCGACCAAGTGCGCCATGCCCAGCTTCCGAATGCACCTGAGAGCACACGGGATGGTAGCCATGGTTTTCAAAACACTGGATGATTCCCAGCACCATCAGGTATGGATTCCTTGTGCATTTCATTCACGTTTGTTCACATCTGTCTGCTGGGTGAGGGTTTTGTTCGAGGTCGGGCACGCAAGTCAAGTATTGTGTGTCCTGGTGAGTGTATTTATATATATATATATATATATTTATGTATATTGTATAGTGTATGTAACGGTGCCTCTGGAATCAGTGGTGCTATTTTAGGAAGCATTCATTAAGGGCGTGAAAAATTAGAGCACTTGTGTGTTTCACTGACAAATTCCCCATTCCACTGTTCGTGTGCTTCTGGGTTTGGAAATTCTTTTTAAAAAAACTAGAGGTTCTTTAAAAATGGGCTGTGCTTTGGATTGGTATTTTATTTATTCTTAAGCTTTTTGAAGAGTTTTATTGTTGTATTTTAAATTTTTTCAAATATATTTGAAATGAATCCTTCCTCCTTATATTTAGAGGTGGCTCTAAGTGCTCGTCTCCATATTTGTTTGTATGGGCATTGCCACCTCTTCTGTAGCTGTTTTTGGGATTTTTTCATGTCTTGGGCTCGTCTCCTTGAGCATTGCTGTAATTGCAGTTTTAGGATACCCTGAGCACATATCTATATCTATATATAGATATCCTGTTGGATTCTAGGAAAAGTAAATTTCATGTATTTATGGTAACATGATCTGAGTGTTAAACTTTTAAACACTTGAACAGTTTGGTTTCCCTTATCAGCGTTATCTCTGTGGGGTATCCCTTGAGGTATTTTTACAGAAGCTGAAAAGATGAGATTTTACTTGAAATGGGTAGTAGATCTGTTTATCAGACAGGTTTATAATTTTCTGTAAGAGCTCTAGAGGAATGACATAGAATGCAGAATGCAACTTTGCACCCACAGAAATAGGCATTTCAGAGATGGTATTTGACATCTTACTGTGGGTGGGGAGAAAAAAGCTGTAGTTTTAAGTAACTGATTTAGAATAATAACTTATTTTCCATCTCCCTCAAAAATTAGCAATGGCTAACTGTAAAACATAGGCACCAGCTTCAATGAGTTCATTATTTTGTGAGCTGTCAAAATAGTGCCAAGTGATACAGCAATAAATGAAGTACAGTCACTCTATTTAGGACAGTTGCCACCACTGAGTTGCAGGAGATCAGCAGAGGACAGCTACAGTTCCCTGGAAAATGCACAAGCTTGCTGGGTGTATTTTTGGCTGTCTTTTAACAGTTACCATTATTCCTTCATTTTCAAAAGAACTAGCACATAAAGTTCAAAAGGAAATTGCATGCTATTATTAGTCTGCAGTAACAAAAAGCATTGATTATATTCACTATTTTCAGTATATTTGATGAAATGCTCCCTTTTGTCAAAGAAAAAAAAATTGATAGTTCATGTTTGAATATCATTAGAGTACATTCTTGGTACAGGTTTTACAGTATTGTGAAATTACTGACTTATCAAACTGCTCTTGATAAATGCTAATGGATATGCCCTAACTCCTGACAGTATGTGCTTCAACACAGTCATCTCTGGGTAAGCATGCTGTCTGTCTGTACTACCCTTTCATTCACTAATTATTTCACTGAATTTTAATTTTTTTCCAAATGAATAGAAATTTCTCCACTGAATCTCAGTTCAAACTAACTGAAGAATAGTAAATCACACTTGGCTTTGCATGCATGGTTCGAATCCCTGTAAGATAAGTAAGGAGTGAGCTCAAAACTCACAATTATTTGGTTAATATTTTCTTGAAGCATTTTGAAGATGGGAAAATGCCACAATATTGTTAATGGGAACAGATACGAGCTTATACTGCATTCATTGTTCCAATGCAATGGAATAGACTGAGTGTGTAGGAGACTCTTAACATTTCCATAAGGAGTACTGACAGTTGGCATTTCTTTAACCAGCAGGGACAACAAAATATCCAGCTATCTTACAGAGCTATGCTCAAAAATAACCACAAGAAAATTACTTGTTCCACCAAGTTTTTCTTGTAGGCTTGTGTTGAAGCATAAGTTTTTAATTGAGTTTGTCTCTTCAGTGGTGCTCTGTAAAGATTTTGAAACATTATTAATTTTTAAAATAAAAAACTGTATTTCCATTTTATCTGTCAGCAGTTAAGCACAGAAATGTGGTTTTATAATGTCTTCAGCATGAGAATAACTTAAAAAAAGATAAAAGTGCATTATATGTAGTGCTGAACCCTAGAAAATAACCATCTGTTCCCACAAGCTGGAGTATAAATAGAATAGGCAAGAGAAGACAAGGATCAGAGTGGGTGTAAATGGTCTGCCATTTCTGGAGTGTATGTTCAAACTAGGATGTTCTCCTGAATTCTGGAGAAGTATGGAGTGCAAATCCATAGTTAGATACACCATGAAATATATGTCTAGAGCAAATTCTATTTATTTTACTTTTTACTCTTCTCTACGTTTGTTTGGAGGCAGAATGTGAGGAATAGAATGGGATGGGAGAAGCTCACCCCAAAAAAATCACTCTCCTACTGCAGTATGTAAGGGCGACATTTGGAAGGACTGATTTGTCTCTGGTTAGGTATTTTGTTCTCTTACAGTAGTGATCAAAAATGATTTGTACCAACAGTTTTCCTGTCATTCCAGGCTCAGAATTGTGTGTATGGTAGGGCATGAGAGAGCTTTCAGGCAGTGTGGTGAATTAAACACAGAAGATCAGAGCAAAATGTAGAATTGTTTTATTCAAGATGAAGCTTATAGGGACTAGGAGAAACCAGCTTTACGAAGCCCCTATCACTGGTGTGAAGCTAAAGCAGGTTTGTTCCATGCTCTGAGCACCATTCACATTTGAGGTCCCTACTTCTGTATCATCACTCTTTTCCTGTTGCAGTGAGCATTTGGAGGCTTATTGGCCTGAATCCCTCCTGTGTATGTGCTGGGCAGGAACCTGGCTCTTGTTACACAGAGCCAGTCCATCCTTCCTGCTTTTCCAGCAGCCCTCCTGCAGCCTGCATCAGTTCTTGGTGATGTGATCACGTTTAAGTATCTGGACACCGGGGTGGCTGGTGTGAAGGGAAGTGCTGGCAGAGCTGATGCAGGGGGAAAATGAACCATCACTCCCTTCCTAATGAAAAGCTGGTTGGGTTGAAAAGAAAGGAACCTGGAAGAGGCAAGGGCTTGGTACAGAGGTTTAGAGAGTGAGTGTGGCTGGCCTCACCAGACTTCGGAGTATCTGTAAGGCATTTCAGATAATGATCTAAGAACATTTTGGAAATGCCTAAATAATGGCAGCCCAGATTATAAATTCAGCATTTTGCCCTGGTTAACTGCTGCATCTCTGGTTGATAGAAACTCCCTGGAGACCTTGAGTTTTTTTTTTTAAACCAGGAAACTCACCTAGATAATGCTGGTCATTAAAATATAGTTCTTCATAGATATTGAAGTCCCACATTGGCTGAACAGTGATTAGCTTACCTTTGGTTCCTCTGGGATGTGTGTACTCTGGTGTCCTTCACTGCCATTCTGGAAGAACCCAGTTCTTCAAGGAACCTGACATGTACAGTTTAAGCCAGCTGCAAGTAAATGAAGAGTAAACAACTTGTGTAACTGATGAAATTGCAAGGCTTATTGAAGAAAATTAATGAAGATCAGGGGTAAACAATGTATCCTCTCTGCAGGCAGGTCACATAGATAGTGTCTGCCTTAAACCTGGCAGGGCTGGAGTAGTGATAAGAGGCTGGGGTGGTGATGCTCACAGCTAAGAGTTTGTTTTGGGTTTTTTTAACAACCCTGTCTTCATGTATTCGTGAAAGATGTCCATTTGGAAGCCCTTGCTTCCTTCCTTCAGTAGTTCAGATGCATCTTTGGTAGTTGGCCAGAGTAAAGTATGTCTTCACCTGAGGATCTCCTTAACTCAGACAGGAAGGAGTTTTGGCGTAGCTTTTGATAGTCTGTCAGCTGCCTAATCCTGTTTTGGAAATGCTGATACTGCTTAATATGAGCAGGTATGATTATTACTTACTTCAAAAATAAACAGAGCAGGTAATGATTGCTTTGGTGGTTGGCTGAACTCTGACCAAGATGTTCATCTACTGTGACACAGAATTTTGCTCTTTCCTGTTGAGCTGTACAACATTTATATTCCAGAATTAGTTTGTTTCCATGTTTAATTTACCTTATATAGAAACAATTGCAGTGGATGTATGCAGCATGTTACTCCTTAGGGTTGAACTCAGTAGGACACACAAACACTCCACACCCCCAGCTCTCAACTCCTCCACTTGGTGCCAGAGGTTTCTGACAGTTTTGGGCCCAGCGCACCTCTGTTCCCAGTGAACATTCCTCCTCTTTCCTGTAACTTGGAGCTCAGTACAAGTGCAGTACTTAGACACCAGGGATGGGTGGTTTTGCTTCACTGCCATCTGTGCCTTCCTGACAGTCATCTTCTGCCTTGGCTTTTCTGAGGCCTCATGAAGGCAGAATTTAATTCCATCTGCAAGAATCAAGTGTTCTTTAGCCAGTCAGATGTGCCCCTACACCAATTCTGTGTAAGATACAGGTGGTCAGGTTAATAACATTCACTTACTAAGGACTGATGGGGGTGGACAGGAGAACAGGGGCAAGCTGGTTTATGCTCTGCCTACTTCCAAAAAGCAGAATTCCCCTGGAAAGAAAAGGTGTTTATGCTGGAATAGTTTGGATAAACTGTTAACTGACAGACCCGTTTGGCAGAATCAGAATTTATATCCCCAGGCACTCCCTCCCTGCAGACACTGTCCCCATGATCTCTGGATTTTCTGCTGCTGCCACCAGTTCATCCCCTTGAACCAGAATGTTCACCTACCTCTCCGTGTACCCTGAGCTGTTCTACTTTGTTCCCCTGCCATCTGTCTCTTCTCTAATACCGTCTTACTGGAGTTACTGTTTCTTACTCTGTCTGCAGCACTGAGTCTCTAAAAAGTAGAAATCCCTGCTTTTCTACTAGGGCTTTGTAAGTATAGAGTGCTTTATGTCTCAGTTTTATTTGTCAGGAGAATGCATTAGTAACTTGCTAGAAGGAATCTCCATTCAACAGTAAGTGCTCATGCAAGTGCTGAGACCGGGGCCTGTCAGGCATTTTCTTTCATGAATCTTCAGCTGCTTTATTAAAAACAGTAAAAGGTCTGCCTAATATGATTAGTAAAAGCTAACTGGTTTTTTTTTTTCCTTTCTCTCCCAACCCAAGAATTTGTCCCTTTGTACAGCAGCTCTAATGTACATCCTGAGTAGAGATCGCTTGAACATGGATTTAGACAGAGCTAGTCTAGATCTGATGATACGGCTTCTGGAGTTGGAGCAAGATGCTTCCTCTGCCAAGCTGCTGAATGAAAAAGACATGAATAAAATTAAGGAAAAAATTCGGAGGCTGTGTGAAACTGTTCACAACAAACATCTTGATCTTGAAAACATCACGGTGGGTACAATGCTTTTATTGGAAAGCCTTGGCAGTTGTGGAATGCTTAATAAAATGAAACTTGCAAGCATCATCCTTCATTTCATATCCCCAGCAAAAGATTCCTGGTGTTTCATCTACCTTCAGTGTATACCTGGACTGCACTGCGAGTGTTTTCTTCTAATTTGAAATTTCCTTTGTCGAAGGTTGTTAGTAGGATAATGTAAGGATGTTCTTCAGCTGTCTGAGGCTCCATTTGCCTGGCTGTGGGTAGCCAGTTACAGGGAGCAGTTGGAAACAAGTAACACTAAATAACTGTGTGTTTGAAGCCCACGCTTGGGTTGTTTGACTGCATTTCCTCGCCTAAGGTTTAGAAGTATTTTCACAAACAGGGGTTTCTGCATGGGAATAGCAGTATTGTGTGCTGAATCAAAACTGTGGTGCAGGTTTTCACATTTAAAAAACAAAACTATCCTGCAGAAACTGATTTTTCCCTACTGAAGTGTGGTGGCAGTTCTGTTGCTTACCGTGCTTGTGGAGGAATTTTTTCCTTCCCTTCTCAAACATACTTGCTCTTTATGAAAATGCCTTCATCTGCAGCAGAGTGAGCTGGTTCTGTTTAAAAATAAATTTGGCCATGGTTTGATGATCAAGCTAGCTTAGAAAATAAAAAGGACAAGTTGCAAGGCTTTTCAGAAGAGTGTATTTAAAGAATTGATTGACAGATTGATTAGATGAGTGGCCATAAATGACAAAACATAATGTGTGTTTGCTTTTGCTGTATTTCAGTCTAGTGGATGTTAGTATGATCTTAATTTTTTGACATCCTGTAATACATTCATTTCAAGATTCTTAGGAGGGTTTTTGCCGTTTTTTCTGTAATGCTTATCCCCAGTGGGAGAAGCTTCTGATTTATTGCTTATGAAGTGAGCTTTTCAGAGCTTTGTCTGTGCAAGTAATTTTCCGACTCCTGGCAGTAATCCGGAGTCAGGATTGTGTTCCATATTCAGTTAGACTAAGAGATGATGTGCCTTGTTGAGCTGGCACTTTTTTTCTGTAGCTTTTGGGATTTCTGTGTCAGTTTAGGAAGAGTTTTGTTGGGGTGTTTTCCCTCCAAATTCTGGCTATGGAACACAGAGCTAAATTGGTATGAAGAGTCATTACTCTGTAGCTTTAGCAAGAGCTGAATTTCAGGTGAGGAAGAAAATATCCATGACCTCATCGGTGATCAGACTGTGGTGACAGTGGATTACAAATTCCAGTTTTAGGCTTGTTTCATACAAACATATGAAAGGTGCCAGTAGGGAGCTTGAATTAACTTGCTGGCCTTGGAAATCTGCAAAGAAAGAATGAATATGAGATTATATTCTGCACTTTGAGTTTACAGTCTGAAAATGCCACCGCAGAATGAAGTTTGTTCTCTGGGTGGTGATCAGCGTGGATTTGGTATAATCAGAGTCTTCTTTCAGTGCTGTTTTGGCACTGAAGGCAGCGCACATAGCAGAGTTTGTCGGTGCCAGGATAGCTCTTGCACTATAAAATGTAAGACAGCTCCCTTTATTAAGCCTGGAACAGCTGGTGCAGGTTCCTCATTGCTAAAGCATCCAGCCACAAAGACCACTGTCTCCTGCTTGAGCTTTTCTCATATTCATAATCTGATCTAGCCTGTTGCTTTTTTATGAACTGTAGTTCTGTTCTTGTGTTTCCTTAGACATGGGTTTTAAAAGCAGAGGATATATCAATAGGGCCTCTGTCTTGTGAGGAAGTTGTTCATGAGTAAAGAGCATTAATATCCTAGGCCATCAGTTTCAGCTGCTTTATTTGAGGGTTTTTCCCTGAGGCAGCTCTATTTCTTAAATTTATTTCGAGCTGTTGCTGTAAATGCATTGAATATTGTAGTACCTCACAGATGGAAACTGGTTTCCTCCCAGCTGCACCATCGAGAAGCAGAGACTGTATAGTATTTAGAGAATATTTGCAAGCCAAATGAGATGATTAGGTTCTCTTCCAGTTTAAAATAGTAGCAATGGTAAGTTGAGACAATAATGAACTTCATATATTGAAGATCAAGCTGCTTTCATGTAGATCCCTGTCATGAGATACAGTAAGTAATCTCTGTTTTGTGCTCAGTGACAGGCAGAAAATGCAAACAAAGATACAAATCTTGGGGAGGTAAAGCAAAGCTCTGTGCTTTTTCAGACTCAGACATACCCAGTGAGAAACAGAAGGATTGCAGCAGATGTTCTTACACCTCCAGTTTGTGTCTCACCAGTCACACCTTCCCTTTTTTGAATCTTAGATGGATCAGGCGAAAGTGATCAATTTGCCTCCCTCCTTCCGCAGACAGCGTTGGTTGTGTGTCTGTCTAGATGTTAGGCTGGACTAATTCTGGAATATCCAAGATTCTGTTTTCTTGAGGGCTATTTATGTTAAAAACATAAACCCAGAAGCAGAGGTGGTGTGTGCAGGTTGGATTTGTTCCATGCTCCTTGTGCTGTGTTAGGGAAGATGAACCTGAAGAACTTGGCCTTCACCTCAGCACATGGCCCTCTGGAGCTCCTGCTTTTGCAGCTGCCTCCTCACTGTTGCATCATAACAAAAGCCTTCAGGAGTGACTTCTGTTTTCAGATGGGCAAAGAGCTTACTCTGCTTTTCACTCTCAGCATAAGGCTGAAATGTGAAGGCCACCATGTTTTGGGCCTTTGGTGTTAAAATTTTGTAGTAATTGACAAAAAAATGGAATGGAATGGATTACTTAAAAACAAAAGGGTTATGAGTTTTCATTGCTTTTATTAAAATAAAATGAGAAAATTAGTGTCCTTATTAAGTGTGTACAAACATCAGATTATATTCTTCTAGTGCTATTTGAAGTCTTATTGCCCTTTGACAGAAAATTAATCACTGTTTTAAATATTGTGTGGCCTTTGAGCTTTTGTGGTGAAGGTATTTAGGAAATGAACTGACCTGTTGTAGATTTGCTGCTGCTTGTGCTCTCTTGATCCCCACAACAGTTTGCTGACCCAAGGGTGCCTCCATTTGCTCTGGAGTAATGCTGTTACTTTTATGCTCAGTGACAGTGTGCTGCAGGGCTTGCTCCTGCAACAACTTTGGGTGATAACTCCTCTTTAATCTCCAGCTTTGTTTTCCTCCTTGGAAATGAAGTGTTTTGAAAGCGAGGAAAGCAGCTGGAGATGCTGGGGGGTGAGGGGAGAGCTCATACTGAGACAGTGGAGTGTTTGCTCAAGCCCAGTGAGTTCTGTTCCATTTGCAGGGAGAGAACTTACCTTTACTCTTGTTGGATTCGTCTGTGTGCTCCTCCTTTTTTCCAAAAAAGCCAGTAAATAGAGCACGATTTCCTGCAGTTGTTCACTTTAATGGCTTTATTCTGTAGGTTGAAAATAAAAACACAAGGTACCTACATTGGAAGCAAATGTGATCTATGAGCAGCAAAGCTGTTGTATCTGAGAGATTGGGAAGCTGTGTTCTCTGGGGATTTTCTTGATGTTTTTGCTGCCTGGCTGATTTGTCCATTTACTTCCTCCACTTTTTTGTTTTGATAACAAGAGAAGCAGATGACAGGAGTCATCTTTTTTGGGTTTTCTAAGCTATTAATAAAGAAAATTTGAAAATGCAGAGTTCCTTTTTTATCAGTACTGTCATTTTTTTTTAAGGTAGGCATATTTCCAGTCTGTTCTTGCTCCCTCTGGTGGTGGTTCTTCTGAGAATCGATACTTGTGGTTTTTTGGTGTTCATGTGACGTGTGTCTGATGACTTGCTGTATTGGCTACAGCTGCATATGGTGCTTTCACTAATTCCTGAACCTCACTCTTTCAGACCGGGCATTTGGCAATGGAGACATTACTGTCTCTCACCTCAAAGCGAGCTGGGGACTGGTTTAAAGAAGAACTGCGACTTCTGGGTGGTCTGGATCATATTGTAGATAAAGGTACGGTGGGGGCACTGCTTTGACAGCAGGAAAGCATAGTGAATTGTAATGAAGTGTTTGCTTTTTGTGATGTTCATTTCTTGTGGTTAAAAATTGAAATATTAGGTGTTTTTCTTAGCAGTGTTGAAAATAAAACACACAATTCAATATCAAGTAACTGAGAAATATTAGTGATTTTCATTTTTAATTGCAAGTGGGATTGAAAGTAGTTTTCATGTTAAACAGAATGTGTAGTGTTGCATTATAATATATGAGAATAAAAATGGCTTAAACTTGGACAGAATGCTGTTACATATCTCTGTACAGCACACTTATTCTAGAGTAAAATCTCCTTTATAGTCTTCTAGAATTATTTTCAAACCAGATATTTTTAAACTAAATATACCAAAGGAGGTAAACCCTTTAAGAAGAAATGGGGGAGAGGGGAGGGGCAGAGCTAATTTAATTATTTTTTCAAAAATATCTCAGTGTTTTTTGTCAGAATCTCCTAGGTAGGAAAAGGGACATTTCTAAATGAATTCTTGACCTGAATAAACTTGGTCATAAGTAAGCAGTGGGAGAAAAAAACAAGATTGGAGAGATGAAAGTATTCAGTTTGAACACAGTTTCAAGTTATAGTTTCAGACTTGTAAAATCTGGATGTGCTTGCCCTATCTCTTTCCTCTTCTAAAAGACTCCCTTAGAGTTAAGGGACACAGTCATGTGCTGGACACCGTTACTGGCTGGAGAAAATAAAACACATGGTTAGGTGATATGTAACAACAGTCTCAAACTTGTAAAGACAAAACTGTAACGTTTGTTTTTGTTTTTTTTTACTTGGAGAAGTGAAATATTTTGGCGTGTTGATCGTGTCTTCATAATTGTTTCCTGCCATTAGAGGTGGGCAAAGTGTAAAACAAGGTTGATAAAAACTCTTGAGTAGCTGGTTAGTTTGTACACTTAGCTTCTGAAGCCATCTTACTTACAGAGGAAAACAACTTCTTTTTGTGTTTAGTTAAAGAATGTGTGGATCACCTAAGCAGTGATGAAAACGAAGAGAAGTTGGTTGCTTCGTTATGGGGTGCAGAGAGATGTTTACGGGTCTTAGAAAGCGTGAGTATGAGATCCTTTGCATTTCTGAAAGCTGCTTCTTAAGCAGTTCTGGTTTACATTCTTGCAGTGTATAGTCTCATTATAGCTCTAGAAGGTTGAATTTTATTTTTTTATAGACAGTACTAACTTTGTGATGCTTATCAGTGGTTTTGGAATGTTTGAAATTATAATTTACTATCCTGTATGTGTGTACTGCATTCCAAGATTATTTTTGGTTAAAAAACCCTAAGTATAACCTGATGCTTTTCCTTAAGTTCCTACAAAAAGCTGCTGCTAATGGATGTTGTTTTCAAGGCAAGAGTTTGACTCTCCAATGTGTGTCTAGTAATAACTGATCATTATAGAACTGAGATTTTCTTAGGAGCAATACATCATTATTAAGAATTGCTACTTTGAACCAGCAGCTGGGGAAGTGCTGCAAGAGAAAATGGCCCTGAAAGGCAAATGAGTGCTGTCATCACTTGAGTGTGTAAAGGCAGACTGTAAATATTTCTTTCAGAAGTTGGAAGAAATGAAAATACATGGTACTTTTGTAGAGTTGACATGACAGGAATTGGGGGGGGGTTTCTCTGCAATGCCTTGTTTCACTGAGGTTGGTGTTTTTACTGCTGTTCCTCTGTTTCTGTCACCCTAAGAAAGCAGAAGAGCCCTGGTCTGTTCTAGACCTGGTCTGGTCTGTTCTAGCAACACATCTCCTCACATCAGAAAACATTTGGGATCAGAGTACAGGTCAATCAATCTCACTCAACGCCTTAAACCCAAGTTAGAGGGCAAATAGCTACAGTGGTCACTTGTTTGCCAAAATAGAAGGACAAACTTCAAGATAGTGTAAATGCAAACTGAAAACTGAGAAACATGAACCATTGTTGAAGGGTGTCTTAAAAATTCTCTTTACCTTTGTTGCTGAAAATTGATTCCAAATTTTGGTCGGGGGAATCAAGGAAACCCCTGTGTGTTATGGTTGGATTTGTAATAATCTCTCGTAAGTGGATTTGATGTCAAGTCCTTAAAATACCACATATACAGTTGTGTTCTGTATACTACACTTGGGATGCTGTGGTCCCAGAACGTGGATTCAGGGTTTTGCTGTGGTGATACATTTTGCTGCATGGTTTCTGAACTTTATCAGGCAAGATGGTTTAATCTTCAGTGCCACAATTATTTAGAGATGAAAACTCCAAGGAAATACCGAAAAGTGAGAAGTTTACGCTGGATAATGACCAAGAAATGTGGAGCTGAGGAAAGTAGAGGAAGTAGGGAAGAAAACTCTCTTATTTTTAATACTGTTTTCTCCTTCTCTCTTTAGGTAACTGTGCATAATCCAGAAAATCAGAGCTATCTGATAGCATACAAAGACTCACAGCTCATAGTCTCCTCAGCTAAGTAAGTTGTAGAAAAACCCCCCAAGAAACCCCAGTTTTGCAAAATACTTCCCATTATAGGGTAAAAAAAATAAATGATTTCTACTGGAAGATTCTAGAGGTGAATAACCCTGAAATTTCGACTGTTGCTTTTCATTGAGTAAAGTTAATGTAGATGGGGTTACTACCAGTACTACCAGTGTCTAGGGCTGCTACTGCTGGGTCTGTAGAAGCTGCTGGCTGTGGATTCAGCTCCAGCTGTACCTAATAGGGACACAGAGGAAGGGGAAGAGATGTTTCCTTATTGTGTTTTCATTGTGTTTAAGTGTTTACTGGAATGGGGCAGAGCAGAATTGACAGTGTAACTAAGAACTAAAATAGTGAGATTTTGTTTTTGGCATTCCTCCCTGGCAGAGGTTCTTGTACAAACACCTCTAACCCAT
Source organism: Sylvia atricapilla (assembly GCF_009819655.1). Lineage (NCBI taxonomy): Eukaryota > Metazoa > Chordata > Aves > Passeriformes > Sylviidae > Sylvia > Sylvia atricapilla. The sequence goes on from NC_089147.1 coordinate 27,422,962, forward strand.
TTATCAATCTGGGTGAGGTCTCAGTTGGCTGGCAGAGCCTCTCTGCTGCTTGTATTGCTCTTCATCAGAGAACAAATGAAGCTGAAAGTTTGACTTTGCAGACCTCATTGGACACATGATTTCACAATTATAGGTTAGATGCTTGGAGTATTTCTTTAAATTAAAATGAAGCAAACCACAGTTGAATATGTTATTTAAACCAGTATGTATTTTTGACATTTCTGGTTTTGTTTGTGTAACTGAAATCAGTGTGGTGGTTTAACATGAAACTGACGTTATGCAGTAATATCTGTGGTCCACTGGTGTTACAAGATTAGGATTTTACTGCTGGGAAGTCATGTGTCATTCCCTACTGAATGCACATAGTTCTGAGAAGACAACATTCTGGTAACACTGTCAGAATTATGTTGTGCCTTGATGGTCAGAGGATATGGGAGGCTGGGTTTGTAGGAAGAGGAGGTGTCTTTTCTAAGACCATGTGAAGAAGCTGGGAAAAAAAATTAACTTGCTCCTGAAGTATCAAGCTGATAAAGCCCTAATATTCCCAGGTTTTTGTTTTCACAATTTTCAGTTGGGCATATAAAAGATTTTATAGGTGGTAAGTTCATTATCTGTCCCTACAGACTGGGTATCAGAAAAATTCAGCCTAAAGCTCTGTGTGTCAGGATTTTTTACTTGTGAAGCAAGGATAAAGGTGGGAGGCACTTTATGTTGGGAAGATAATTTTGTCCTGCACCTTCTCCCTGCAGAGCACTGCAGCATTGTGAGGAGTTAATCCAGCGATATAATCGTGCTGAAGACAGCATCTGTTTACCAGACAATAAGTCTCTGCCTCACCAGAATGTAACTAACCACGTGGGTAAAGCCGTGGAGGACTGTATGAGGGCCATCATTGGGGTCTTGCTCAACCTGACAAATGATAATGGTAAGACAACAAATTTTTTGCCTATTCTTTGGTGAAGTGTCAAATGAACCATGAGTGTAAATATTTTTTTTCTATTGATGATTTTTCAAGTCCAGTGCTATAAAGCAGTTATGCATGGTAGATGTTTGCTTACAGCCCTCAGAAATCTGTCTTTGCAGAGCTGGGTGAGGAATTGCAAGTACGAAATGTTCAGACGAGGGTTGGGCTGAGAAGGGTTGGTTTGTCGTTAGAGCCAAAAGGTTTTTATTAGGCTGCTTACCATTATAAATGTGAGTGTTTTCAGTACTGAGCCTCTGAACTCTGTTTGCAGAATGGGGTAGTACAAAAACAGGTGAACAAGATGGTCTGATAGGCACAGCCATGAATTGTGTGCTTCAGGTTCCCAAGTTCCTACCTCAAGAACAGAGATTTGATATTCGGGTGCTGGTAAGTTCTTGTGCTCCTTACATCAACAGAAAATGATTTGCCTCCTTCTTGTGCATTGAGCTGCTCTGGTTCCTCTTTAAGGAATAGTTTCCCCTATAGTTTTCAGTGACCAGATATATACCTCAAGTGAGGTACTTAAATTTCTGTAAGGATTTGGTGGGTTTGAGGGTTTTTGCACTGTGTTTGGGGGGGAAAAGTGCACTGCTTGTTGAACAAAGAGATTTAGCTAAATAAGTATAATGAATAATTTTCAAACATCTTTTCAGTTTTGGAAATATGATTGATATTATTGAGTTAAAATCTTTGTCAGATTTACCTCAGCTTATATAAAATGGGTCGGAGTGGCCCAATAGCAGCAGTGAAATTATGTGTGTGAAGGATCTCTTACGAGCATAAGGGTTGGACACCTGAATCCCTAACCTCTGTAAAGGAATCCTCAGCTCCAAAAATATTTTTATGTTCAGAATTGGAAAAACAGAGATTCCTGCATAAAAGTTCTCCTGTACAGGGATCTCTGTTCTGTCTTGTATTTCATTAAATCCTGATCCCCCTGTCTGTCAGACTGTTTCATAAGCTGTGTATTCTCACAAAGATAAGGCCAAAGATGTTTATCTAAATAGATGTTTTTTGCTAAGTGATCTTTTTTCCAATGTGTAATATTTTTGACTGTCCGATCTCACAGGGATTGGGTCTGTTGATCAATCTCGTGGAGTACAGTGCCCGGAACAGGCACTGCCTTGTCAACATGGAAACATCGTGTTCTTTTGACTCCTTGTGCACGGGAGAAGGAGATGAGAGCCTAAAGATGACTGGACAGATTGATGCTGTTCAGGCTTTAGTGCAGGTGAGAAGTGTTTGTCCTGCAGAAATTCCCATTTCTCCTGATCAGGGATGGGAGAACTCAGCAGTGAAAATGTGTCAGTTTCTGTGTTTAGCATTTTGAGGAGTGGAGCAAGCTGGGGGAAGATTGCTGCTCACAGTGCTGTCCATTGCACAAACGGCTTCCCTGCTAAAAGACACGGGTTTACACAGGAAAACTCTTGTGTTCTCATACAATTTATATCTGGTTTTATTTTTGCTAGATTATTTACTTCGACTTTTGTTTTAAACCAGCTGTAAGCTACTTTTCTCTTACATACTTTGCTTCCATAGTTTTCAAGTACCATGTTTTTGGGACTTTGCAGCTTTAAATTAAGAAATAGGATCATCCTTCATAAAAAAGAATCAAATACACATGTAATGATTATGGATGTGAAACAGCATTCTTAAATTGTAAAGACTGTAAAAAAAAAAGAAAGAAATCCACTGATAGAATTAAGAAATTTTAAAAAAGAAATTGGGGGGAAAAAAAAATAAATCCATCAATAATTTTGGTAAATGAGTTTCACCATGCAGCCTAAAATGAAAAAAATTGAAAAGAAATTACAGATGTCTTGTTTCAGTGGAGTTAATTTTGTGGATGTTTTTAGCAGTTGTGGGTGTTTAATTTTGTGAATTAACTGTCCAGTAGCAGACAAAATCAGTAAAAATAATAATACAAAATAGCTTAATGTATGTAGCTTGGCAAAGCAATATTTAAAACTGGTGACTGTATGGTTTGGGAAATAATTCATGAGAAATAAGTGCCTAATACGAAATTCTTAGTTCATTCACATTCTTTGCTAAGTAATTTTAAATTGCTCCTTCATATTTTTGGTCCAAGAAAGCCAAGAGGGAATAGTTAGTGTGAAAAGAAAAGGAAAATTGGTAGAGAACAAAAATGGACAGGAAATTATGGCAGCTTTTAGTCTTCAAGCTGTGTCCCAGGGAAAGTGATTAAACTTTTATGATGCCCAAGAGGAACCTGGCGAGTGGTTCAGCACCAGGCAGGGAGGTCTTGCTGTGGTGCACGGCGCTGGTGTTGGGCCAGATTATATTTTCCTTTGAAGCAGAAAAGCCTATTGTTAAGCAAAGTATTGAAGGCTAATTGTACTGAGGGGTCAATTGTGAGCAGGAAATCCATGTAGGAGTATGAAGTCAATGTTTTTAGGGTTTCTAAGAGAAGTTCTCCTGGAATTCCCCCGTAGCTGTTCCTGGAGTGCGAGCGAGCGGCACAGCTGGCCGAGAGCCAGACGGACGAGCTGATTAAAGAAGCTCCCACTGCTCAGCATGATAAGAGTGGGGAATGGCAGGAGACAAGTGGAGAGATCCAGTGGGTCTCCACAGAGAAGTCAGACAGTACTGAGGAGAAGGATAAGAAGGAGGAAGATGATGAAGAACTTGATCTTAATAAAGGTACGTTGTATGGCTGTGATGAGCTCAGGAAAGGCAAAGAGCAGTGAGTGCATAACATCCCACCTTGTCCTCCGCTTCCTGTCTGCATTCAGTCTCTAGGGCTGAGAGCTCCTCAGTGTATCCCTGGTGAAACTGCTGCATAAGTAGGAGCCATTTAGATCTGAAGCATGAGAAGTAGAAGTAGTTATGCTGCTTTTATCTGTTCCTTAAAAAAAAACAAAGGCAAAAATCCCCCATCCCATACCTTTTGGGGACACTCCATGTACAACATACTCTGGAAAGGATGGCTTTTAGGCTGTTACTTCATTCTTGTGGAAGAGTCCTTGAAAGTTACCTGCCTTAATTTTGTTATCCACAGTTCTCGTTTCAAGCTCTTTTAAGGGTTGGTTTTTTTCCCCCTTCTGTCCCCATCTGCTTTGTGTCTGCCTTCTCCCTTCATCCGTGCTATCTGAAGGACCTGTGTAGTGCCTTGATGTGCTGCATTTTTGGTAGTTTGTTCCAGGAATTTGAGTATCTCTGACCTGTTACATAGTCTGCCTCTGGAAAATGTGTCTGAAACGTGATTCCTTCTTGTTTAATCTTGTACTAGTAGATGCACTGTTGGACTTGTAACAGTGTTTTCATGTTATGTTAATGGGTGTGGTATGTTACTTTCTCCAACCTTTCTTTACATTCTTCCTTTTTGTAGCTCTGTCAAGTGGTGCCTGCAGTTGTTTGTAGTTTTTCCCCAAATGCTGAGTCATCAGCAAAAAATGCAGTGCCTGTTGTCCTTAACACAATAAACTACTTTGGGGGAAGTCTTAGAGGCATATAGTATCCCATGAAACATTTGCATTGGTAGTTTGAGGTGTTCAGCATACAGTTTGCACACTGAAATGGCAAATGACAAAATACTGTGCAGCAGAATGAGTTCCAAGTGAATGAAGACCATTTTTCTTGTCAAGAATGTGTTGCTGAGTCAGTAAGAGTGGCGTTTCCTGATCTCTGAAATCTCAGTCCAAAAGCTCATTTTGTTTGAGGAAAAAGCATTCTGGAAAGTGATAATGAAGGATTGTATTTGCAGCAGTAAAACCTACCAGCTGCTTAGAGAATACAATAGACTGTTGTCTCTTTTACAGCTCTTCAGCATGCTGGGAAGCACATGGAAGACTGCATTGTGGCCTCATACACAGCATTGCTTCTAGGCTGTCTCTGCCAGGAGAGTCCAGTAAGGAATAAAATTATCTTAAGTCCAATATAATGTTTAATGAAGTGATAATTTGCTGTATCGGAAAGGGTTTGTTAAATTGGGCTTCAGTATGAGCAATATATTAGTGAAGCTACACTGATGTATACAGCTTTGGGAAGAGTTGCTAGAGGTGTTCCAGCCAAAAGAAATTTTTTGAACATCACTGTGTTTATCAAAAACAGTTGGGATTGAATATTTGACCTCTGTTACCTCTCTTCGTAGCCAGCAAAAGTATTAACTTTGGAAAGGCAGAGGAACATCGGCTAAGCCTGTTCCTCCTCAGTAGTTTTAGTACACAAGTTACCATCAGGCCTATTTATTCTTTATCAGTCTACTTTAGTTTTTTCTTCCATTGAAATCAGATGAACTTGTGTGTGTCCCTATTAGGTCAAATAATTGTTTCAGATTGGAAATACGGAATAGAAAGCTGAAGTTAAAAATGTGGAACTCCAATGGCTGAGAACTCAGTAAAGTCTCCCATCAAAAATATGTTCACATGAGAATGATTTCAGACCTGCCTTCAGGCTTGTCTGAATTTACCATGGTGCAGAAATGGCCTTTAAGGGGCTGTTCTGTGCCTTTGGACTGAGCAGTGTCCAGAACAGTTTTAGTGTTCAGAGTGAGACTGACAATGAGATCAGCAATTCTCCACCCTTCAGGGAGAGCCTCTCCCTGTCAGGGGAGTGACCTGGTGGGCGTTTTACTTCTTGATAATCTTGCAGCTCCTGGGGACGTCTGATAGGGTATTTTGGGGGGGGGGGAGAAGGTCTGTCTGCTGCTGCTTCTTCTTCTTCCATTTTTTTTTTTTTTTTTTTGGAAAAGCTTTGACAAACCAGCAATAAAAATAGTCTCAGGAATAGTTTTTTCCATAAACACAGTAAGGATATGAGTATTGCTTAGAAGAGACTTGCATTATGAAGATGGCAGCAAAAGCCATCTTTATGCTGTGAATATACTTGTCTTAGTGCATCTCACATGCATTGTAGTTCTGTGTCAGAAAAATGTTTCCCAAATAAGACAAGACTGTTTTATTTCGTAGATCAATGTGACTACTGTGAGGGAGTACTTACCTGAAGGAGACTTCTCGATAATGACTGAAATGCTCAAAAAATTTCTCAGTTTTATGAACCTTACTGTAAGTAATACATATTTCAAATTGATTCATGTAGATATTTCTGTGACTTTGTTTTCTGTTAATATTTCATGCATTTTAGAAGCATGAACATTTTCAGTTTGTGTCTTCATAAGAGCACTGCTTTCTACTACTGAAAGCCATTTGTCTGTCATAATTTTGTCTGTCATTATGTTGTGATTGGTCAGGAAGATATTTCTGAATTGGCTGCCTGAACTTAGTTGCTTTTACTGATGCACAGTTGTAAATATTAAAATTCTGAAAATAGAATAGCTCTCAGATATTTGAAGGAGGTGCTACAAATGCTTGTTTGTTACTTGTGTTTTCTGTTGCATTTCCAGTGTGCTGTTGGAACAACAGGCCAGAAATCTATCTCTAGGGTGATTGAATACTTGGAACACTGCTAGATACTTAACTTCCGCTGCAGGCACTCTAAAGCTGGAGCTACCCTTAGACAAAAGAAGAAGTCATGAAAGAAGTCCTTGAAGGATATACCGAGAGCATTCATCTGTGTCATTCGTGTTCGGATTTTTAAGGCTACCTGGTCTCTTAACCATGCATTCAGCATTTTCTAAAAGACAGTTACTACATCAATCTGCAACTATCAAAAATGAGGGGAAAAAGGTTCTGAGCAAAGTAAATAAAGAAACCTTGCTGTTTATGATGCAGTGCAGTATTTAAATATTTTTGGCAGGGTTTACCCTCCCTATCTTTTTTTTCTTGCTTTGTTCGTGACAAGTTTCAAGGGGAAAAACTTGCTGCTGATAGTGCAACTGCTGTTTACTGTTGAGCCACTGTTTCATGCCAGCCAGGTGCAAAGGCAGCTTAGCTACTGAGGTATCAAACAAATGTTCTAATAAAGAAGTTCTGGACAGCAGCACCGCTCCTATTTGAGTTTAATTTGCTCCTGCTTTTTTTATTACTAGACTATTCCAAAATCATAAAATATAAATTTTTAAATACTTTTGTGATTTTAACTACTGTCTATATTTAAAATTTGTTGGAATCCAAAGAGGCGAGGATTGGATAGTTTATTTTTTATACTGTTTTGATTGAAATTAGGTCATTGAACTATTTCTCAGTTCCAAAACTCCATGGCCCACGTACTGTAACCTGCTAGACCATCACGCTTTGTAGTTCCAAGAGCATGCAGACCCATAAACACTCAAGCCATTGAGGGTATGTGATCCACAAAAGGAATAGTGACTGTAAAAAGTTGTGCCCTGTTTAAAATGCAAATGAAATAAAGAAAGAAAAAAAAATATTTTAAAACCACTCAATCCCAGGGTAGTTTACACTTCTGATAAGCAAAAACTTTGAAATGCTGTTTTAATTTGTTTCAAGGAAGAACTCAAGGTGTGTTTTATAATGTTGAATACAATGAATTTGGATGCTTTAGGGGGGAAGAATTTTAAAGAAGCTAAAACACCAATGGGGATTAATGTTTCCAGCTGACATAATCTTTCTATTTCATCCTTCTGTAGTATGACAGAGTTGAAATGCATACAACACAAAGCCTTAAATTGCTGATATAGCTAAGATTTTGTTCAGTCTGAGGTCTAGTTCACAGCAAAGCATTGTGTTTGAGGACTTAAGTGGAACAAAGAATCCCAGAAAATACATGACTTTTGTAACAATTTTTTTCTTGCACTCACTATTCAGACCAACAGAATTGATTATTAATTATTTTTATTAAGGTGGTCTTGAATATTTGCAGACTGTTCTGCGATCTGCTTCGTTGACATTTTTGAATACCTGTATAGGTAGTTACATCATGTTACTCCATTGAATTTGTAAAACTTGAAGCCATAAAAATATTAGTTCTGTGTATAATGAGGGGGAAATAACAGGAAATCTAACCTGCTTTTAGATCTTGTGTTATCTCCGTGTATAAAGTTAAGAACTTGTGCTTTTGTATCAGTGCCAGCTGTAAATTTTTTTACATACAGTGGCTGCCTTCTATGTCTTCCTATTTTTGATAATGCAGATTGTTGGGAATTCTGTAAGGAAGTAACTGATTAACGGCAAAAATCTTATGTTGGTCATATTTTTTTGCATTTTCTCTCATCACCTTCTAAAACTTAGTGTATCAGTGTAACTTAGAAAAGTTTTTGAGGTTGTGTTCCCCTTCTTTAAAAAAACCAAAACAGTATTGAGGGAAAAGGTGTATGTAGATGATCTGCATCAGGAGGAAATTATTTGGCCCGTCTAGTTTTTGAATTTTGGAGATTTTCACATATATAATGAGATTTCAAATTGATTTTGTAGTTTTCTGTGCAGAGATGGCAAGAGAAAAGAAGATGCAAATGTGATGATGGGGGAAAGCAGGGACAACTACCTTTCTTTGTTACACTGGTAATTGGGAATTGATTTACCTCAGTGTTTAACAGGTTTTTTTTAAATGTAACTAATTGTCAAGCACTGACAAATGCAGATTTTTTTTTTTGAGGGTGGGGGGAGAAATCACCCTGTGAACTGCAGTGCATTTTTGTGTGTTAGACCCTCAAATAACTCTGCATTAAAGGGTACTTGAGGTCAACTTGCAAATTAAAGTTTTAAAGTAACATTTTTTCCATTGTAAATATTTGTGTAAATACTCTCAATGGGAAATTAGAACAGTAGAGTACTTTTCTGAATCCAATCCTATTTTTATTTTATACAGTATTTCTCAGCTGTGATCTTTGGAGCAAAAGCCAACGGCAGGAAAAATAGTTTGTACCAGTTTCATGAAGTATGTCTTTGGGTTTTTGTAAATAATTTTAACTCAAATAAAATTGCTACTTTCAATACATATCTTGTCTTTTAACATGCAATAAAACACTCCTCTGAGTGATTGCAGAAAGAAGGTAGTGTCAGGTAAATTGCTAAAAGAAAAAATGAAAGAAAAAAAAAAAAGGATGAAAAAAATGATAAATGAGCATCCTGAACGTAGTGCTTTGCTTTTTACCTGTGTGTTGGGACAACAGATTTCCATGCCTGAACCTGAGGCTCTGGTCAGTCAAACCAGCTGGGGCTGGAAATATTCTGGAGATTATGTATAATGTGTCTCTTGATGCATTCTGGAGTTCTCTGCACAAGTTGATCTCTCAGTAACAGCTCTGGTGAGCTGTAGTCAGAATAACATAAATGTGATAGAGCACAGGGAAAATGGCACAGTTCTTACGGTGAGACTTTTCACATCATGGGGGTGTTAAGGTCCTGCTTAAGTGAAAAGGGAGCAAATTGCCATGAGTGTTGCTCTGTTTCCTGGTTATTATGAATGATGCTTTCATTTCAGGGTGGATTTTTTCCCATGGATTTTTCCTTAATTGGTACAACTAGCTATGGGTACAATATGCAATAATTCATGAACTGTAACACGAGTTGAATGTGATGTGTCATTGCCACTCTGAACAAGCAGCAGTACAATGTAACCTTTTCTGTGCTGTGAGGGAATGGTGTGAAACACAAAGAGTGTGTTATTGGTGTGTGGTACTGTAAGAGGCAAATGCAGCTTCATGTAAGCAAATGTTTTAAAAAAATCTGCTAAGAGTATTTCCTCTTCATTTTGCTGGTAGTTACGTAATGGAAGCATTGTGTGTGAATGCTTAGGGATGACATCAGCATTTCCAGATTACCAGGATAATTGTGATGACTCTACAGAAGATTTGGGAGTCACAGCCTTTTTGAGCCATTTCCCTTTCAGTCTGTTTTGAAATGCTTGATTTGCATAGGAGGAAGTGGCGTGGCCTGATGCATATGGCACTGATTTATCTCTTATTTCCTTTCTGGACATCACTAAGCAGAAGCCAGAGTACACTTTGTTAGCTGGGGCTGTAACCAGGCAAGCCCACATGGCTTTTCTAGTAAAGTTTATTGTCATGAATGGGGTACTTTTCTTGTTTAAAAGGCATGGAAAACCAAAACTGTGAATTTGAGTTCAAAAGATAGACGACTTAAGTAACTGCCATTCTTCTGCATCAAGCCTGCCCTTATAGGATGGCCCATTAATTGGGTTCTTGAAGCTAATGAGATTGGAATTTGCCCTGAATTCCACTAGCCAAGTGTTTTCAAAACCAGGCCACTGTAATTGTTGATGCTGCTGCTTCTCTTCCTCTGTGTAATATATTCATTTACCCTTGGATAAAGGACACTACTGGGTTCTTCTGGCTGTGTGGAACAGAAGCCTTTGATACATCTTCTTTTTTATTTGCCCTATAGGTCCCCTATCTAGGGGATTGTAATTTATTAAGATGTTTGCAGCATCAGTAGGTTCAGGTAGTCTTACTGTAAATAAAAATGAAACCATTATAAATAATGCAACTGCTGGAAATCCTTACCCAAGGGTAGATTGGTTTACTAATGCCACAGGGTTTTTATTCCAGCTGTGCAAACTGCAGTGAATTTGCAGCTTGGTAGGACACGTGTGTGGCAGCAGCTCTGGTGGTGCAGAGGGCTGCCCTGGGAGCAGCAGCCTCGTTGGGAGGAAAGGGAGCTGCTCTGCACAGAGCCTGACATTGGAGAGGCAGACGTGTCACATTGTCACTTGCTGTCTTCAGAGTGTATCTCCACATCTCCTAACCTGCAACCTGAACTTCCATTTCGTCACTTGAGAGGAGTAAAGGCCGAAGACTTTGTCTCCGTGTGGGGCAAGCCACACTGGTAAATGATGAAGAGTTGTGCAGACAGTAGTACCTATTTCCAGAATTCTGGTCTGTCTTAAGTGGACCAAAGTTACTTAAAGCAAGGTTCAATGAACTTCTGCAGAATAAAATCACAGGATATATAAAAGGGTACTCTGCTTACAGTAAGAGGAAAAAAATAACAGGAGTTTTACTACATAAACTGCTTAGTGTAGGAATCCTTTAAATTTCCTGTATTTTAACAGAAGATTTAGTTGTGTCTCTGCACTTAGTTTTTTAAACGTGGGGAGGAAGAGTGTTAATGTGGGGTGTGAAGGGGATGAAATGGTGTCATTCCACCTGTAAAGCAGACCCTGTGATTACGTCCTAGAATGATAGTAACTTTGTTTCTCACTGCTTCCAGTACATAAGGCATGAAAACCAAGGTGAGTGGCATTACTGCAGAAGTTTGAATGAGAAAGGGAAGGAAGGAGTCGATTCTGTGAAATGACACCATTCAGGAGCCTTGCACACGCCTTACCTCTGGGAATGATGCCCAAGTTGTGGTAATGTGGGGTTTTTATTCATGGATGTATTGTTGGCCCCTCACCCCAAACCTACGTCTCTTGAAAACATTTCTGGGGCAAAAAGTTTTAAAGTATCCAGGCCAGAGTTGTTTTCTGATCTACTCTAAAATTTATGGTCTGAATTGAGTTGAAGTACAAACCATAAGGAAAACCTGGAGTAAGATCACTTTGTGTCACAGCTCTATGCAGAGGCATCAATTTGGGTTCAAAAGCTTGATATTCAGGTTACTGAGCCTCCAAAAGCAATTCAGTAATGTGTTATATAAAACTGCTGTGTAACATCTGGTGTCATTTTGCTGGCTCGTATTTTAAATTTTGTCTGCATTTGGCAAGGAATTTTAAAGCAAAGCTGTCTTACCCAAATTAAAAATATCTAGGTTGAAGTGCTATAATGAAATGATACTTTAGCGGCAGAAATTGAACACTGTAAATTAAATAGAAGTGATGCAATTACTGTTTGTAGTCTCTCTTGCCCTAACTCTTTTTAAAATCTGGCTATAAATTTTTAATAAGACAAAAATCCATCTTTTTAGTGGAGAAATCTGATTGGAATTTGTTTGCTAAGTATATTCACACATCTCAAACATCCAGTTTCAGAATGGAGCTTCATATTGCAAAACAATGGTTTTTTGTGATACCTTAGATTAAAGTGAGAGCCTTACTGAGGCTTTTGTGAGAATAAATTTGTAGCTATTTTAGCCCAGATAATCGTACAAGTGCCCCCTTATTTAATGCAGGTTATAATGGTTATTCAGGTATAATTTCAAATGTAAGAGAAAAATAAATATAGAGGACTTCAAGTCATTTATGTATTCCTGTAGAATATAAATTGAAATTACTGGGAGAAACCAGTACTCCAGAATGATTTGTTAGTCTATTATACATCCAGTCTAGGACTGTAAAAAATAAACCCCACACCTAAAATCATTCTGTTGAGAGAACTAAATTTTGATGCTTCTCCCAAGAAGAGAAAAATATACATCTATCCAGGTGTTGTTATACAATGTTAAGAGGTTTATACGAGGATGAACTGTATGTGAGTTTTTTGTAATACTTGTGATTAGCCTTCAGAAGTTCTCAGGAGAACTGGTTTGTGCTGCTTGATTACTTTACATGATATGGCTTCAGCTTTCTTTAAATCTGAAAATCCCTTAGGGCAGATGTGCTTTGGTTTCTGAACTTTGCCACCTGGGACCAAGTGGAACTGCTCTTGAACCACAGGTGTGTACACAGTCCCGCCCTTCTCTGTGGATTTTGCCTGGTCACCATTTTCAAAATGCTCGAAATTCAAAGCCTGCTGAGCTCAGTCAGTCCTGCATTGTGGTGATGGTCTTTTAAGCTGAGCCCAGTCTGTGCCTTTTTCTGTGAGAGCCCCTTATCAAATGCTGGTTTCTCAGCAAGACCCCGAGTGCTCTGATGGCAGCAGGGGCTCGGTGCCAAGCCCATGGCAAGGAGCTGGCGTGTGCACAGGGGTTTGCTCAGGTCACTGGGAGCGGTGTCTCGGGCTCTGGCTGCTCACAGAGGAGGAGTCTGAATTGGAAGAGAGGGCGGGCACCTGCTCAGGCTGTTTCTGCACCAGCTCTTGCTGATACCAGAACTCCCCCATGTTTCCCAGGCTGATTTCAAAACCCACCTGGGTGCTGAGCCATTGGGAGCCTCATTCCAGTGAGAGCAGCACACGGCACCGTTGCAATGTACTTTCTCTCCGGGGTCTAAGCAAGAAAACACAGGCATTAAGATTCCAGAAATGATACAGCCAAAGGCCAGGAGGAGTTTCTACTGAGCCCAGATTTCACTAACTACTGTCATATCTGAGATCCTACTTTGTCAGTGTGTGGTTTGACTTCTCAAACCTCTTTGAGAGGCAGAGGTCGTCTTCCATTCAAACAGAATTTTAGGCATATGCAAGACAAAGATATCTGAAAGAGCAGGACTCTTCAGTACATTGTAGTGACTGCTTTAATTGATGAAGTTTCTGCAACACCAGTAAATGCCTAATTATTTCAGGAGCATATGGAATTTTTGATGTCCTGGTGACAAATTAAGAATTGTTAAGATTCAGACTTGTGAAAGAAAATAATGTTGCAGTGATAGCATGCTAAAATGTTGTAATCTGCCTGTGACCAACAGTGAGGAAGGAAAATAAATACCCTTGGTTAACAGACTTTGCCTGGAGAATGAAGTCAGAGAGACAGAGGTCTGATGGGATGAAGAAGAACCATCATGCAAGTTATGGTATCAGAAGCTGGATCAACAACTGGGCCTGGTGTGTGGTTGCACAGCACTCCCTGTTCGGAAGCATTAAGTATTTGCTGGAAGAGCCAGATCCTGCTGAAGGCTCTAGGGATCTCCAGATGGGTGAGCAGTTAGCCCATGAACATCTTGCCTCCCAAATAATATTCCAAGAGTACCTCATGCTGTCTAGGATTAGGTTGTAGGTAATCCATCACCTACAGGCAAGTGCCTTGGAGGTTCCATACACTGCTGAACCAGAAGCAACTTCTTGCAACATTGAGAGCTTGGCTGGATAAGCTGGGGTCGGTGTTCTGCTCAAGGTTTGGCAGTGCACAGTGTAACATCTGCAAACTTTAACTCTCATAAAGTCGTCCAGAGCAGCACTGGCTGCCAGGTGCCTTCCTTGGAAGCTGCTTTGCTTTCTTTGTTGAATGCAATTGAAAATTGTGGTACGTGCCTGTGAAATTTGTTTACGTCATTCGCTATTCATCCTCCCCTCTCTCATTTCAGTATCACTGCTGAAATAAGATTTTAGAAAAGAGAAAGGCTTTGCAAGAGTACCTGCAAATTGTTCTTTAGCACCAGGAAGAAACATTCTAGGATTTCTCTTCTACTCTGGGAACTGGAGAGAGGAGGGCATCCTGGTCTAAAAAGACTCTTGAATTACTAGTGTTTCAGAATGCTGAGATCTGCTTCCACCAGTCTAAAGTCCAGGCTGCTTCATGACACTTGGTTTATTGCCCACCTTTCCAGTGCCAGTTCCACAGAAACACTGAGCACACGTGAAGTTTGGAATCTTCAATTTCCACACCAAAGTAAGAACCAGCACTGACTATTGGACTAAGCAGTAGTAGTAGAAAATAGGAGATTTACTTGGGAGTGAACTCACCAGCCATGATGTCCATTTCTAAGAAACAGATGCTAAAGTAGAACCCTGTTTATTTGAGATGCTGTGAAAGGTGTGAAACTCATAATCTTTTGAGTCAGTGTTCCCGAACAACCATCATAAGCATCAAACTGCAAGGAGCAAAAAGAAGATTACAGGTATTTTGCTCTTTTTGCTTTCATGAGGAGAGAACCAAGAGGCACACAAACCTTAACAACACAGCTTCAAAGCTGTCTTGCCAAAACAAGCTCAAGATCCAGAGCTTAGGAGTGACAAGTATTCCATTAGCAGGTTCATGCTGATTCCTTCATCTCTGTAGAAACACAGTAGCTGCTGGAGGCATGTTGTGCCCCTGTCTCCTCTGATCACCCCTGCAGCTGGGAATAGGCCCCAGGAATTATCTTGTGCAGTTTCTGTGGCTCTCGAAACACTTGAAGGGTTGTTCCAGAGTCCTGTCTCTGTGATGCTCTGCCCATGGCAGTGGGGGAGAGCTGAGCTCTGCCTGCTGTGCATGTGTGGGCAGAGGGGGTGAGTGTGTGTCTGTGCTGGGCTCCTGGGTGCTTTTTCAATGCAAGGAGCTCTGTAAATGCACCTGGAGCCTTTCAAGGGGAGTGCAGCACAGGCAGAGCAGAATTCCCTGCTACTCTGAAGCTACAATATTGGTTTATGCTGCCCTGTCACACTGGGAATTGCTCATGTTACTGCCTAACAGGTACCACTCTGCAGGGGCGTTTAAAGGTCAGACTGCAGGAGCGTTTAAAGGAGATCTGATCACATGGATTGGTGGTAATAATGTGGGATTTGGAATGGGAACGTGAGGCTCTAGGAAAGGTAAGTGAAAGATGTTAAACTGTGTCCTGCACAGGGTTAACTGGATTATCAAACATGAGAAAAGCCACCACACCTGCTGGAGTAAACAGGGGACCTTATGAAAGAGATGGTGCATGAGTGTGGGATATGCATAGTGCTTCCTTGCAGCACTTCTGCTTAAACACAGGATTTACTGAGGAGACATCCCTGCCAGTGTCTGCCAGACACAGCGCTCTGCTCTTACTGCTTGTCACTATTTGCAGAGGATTCCAAGACAGGGAGCACGCTGATTAAAAATAGACTTCTGGGAAACTTGGTGGAGGGAGAAATGTCGAGAAGGTGTCCTGTCAAAGCAAGAACTGCAGGTATGAAAAGAGCTATCAATCACTGTCAGGGCCAACTGCTGTGGACCAAGAGCCCTGAAGCAACTCGGTGAGTGACTCTGGTTTATAACATGTCACTTGCAGTTGGAACTAAAGCAAAGTCTGACTTTGGAAAGAGCTTCAGAAACAGTCCTACTAACCACAGGCTGGCAAGTTTAACTTCCTCCAAAAGAAATTGCTAAAAGTTACACACTGTAATAAAACATAGGCAGTCGGTGAGGTACTTGGCTAAATATTGGGGGGAACAAGAGAAGCTGTAAGGATTGCTCTTACAACTCCAGAGGAGCTTGTAAGTAAGCAGGCACGTGCGACATAGTTAATATAAAACCATGCAAATATTTGTTGGGAGAAACTGGAGATCATCTAGTCCAGACTTGTGCTCAAAGCTAGTTCAGGTCTTTGCCCTGCCAAGTTTGGAAAACATCTAATGATGGAGATTTCACAGCCTCTCTTGGTAATCCACACCAGGCCGATGCTTTTCTCCCAGAGGGGGGGGAAGAAAAAAAAAAAAAGAAAAAGTATTTTTCAAGTTAAAAAAAAAAAAACAACAAACCCACACACACAAAACCACAAACAAAAAAAACCACACCAAACAAAAGAACCAGAGTTTTCACTAAATCTTCCTCAAACCCCTAAGCTGTTGAGAGCGAAAAAAAAAATCTTTTATTGGGCTGATAACCTTCACTCCAAGGGTTTTAAAAGAGAAGAGCTGAGCAGAAATAGCAGTTTCATCCCTGCAGGCAAGGAGGACTCTGCTGAGGGTTGTGGGCCGAGTGCTGCGCTGTTGGTTGGGGTCACGACTGCCCTGACAAAAGGAGGGCTGGCCGGCGGGGGTGGGGAATGCGGGCGCTCGGCACTCGCGGTTTTGGGTGTTCGTGGTCAGATACAAACCCGAGTGCCCAGAGCTGCACGGGCTGTAGGCAACGACGGCCTGAGTGGAAGCCACATGAACTTGTCACTGGTAAGTAACGCACGGGAGGAAAAACAGCTCCGTACTACAGCACATTAAACCGCAAATTAACTGTTGCTTGCGGGGGTGAGTCTAACTATTCGACTCCAACAGAGGGCAGAACGACAATTGTAACATTAGGTGTAATTAGGAAACAAATAGACGAAGAAAACAAGGACCATCTCTATCACAGGATGCATCCCTGATGTTGCCTTGTTCAGAACTCAGCATGGACTTCAGGAAATAGCAAGAGGCAGATACTTGATCTTCTTCTTCTTCTTTTTTTTTTTTTTTTTTTTTTTTTTTTTTTTTTTTTTTTTTCCCTGCTTTATACCCTGATTCATCAGCAATGTGGAATAGCCAGAAGAGGTTAGATAGTCCAGAATTCTTCAGTTTGAAGAAGAAATAATGACTGGAGATACATGACTGGCAACAGTAACAACAAAAAAATCAACTAATATGTGGAAAACATGAATAGAAAATGACTGCTTCTCCCAGCGCTCTCCTTTGTTCTTGTAAGAGGGAGCCCAGTGCAATAACCAGGTAACAGAAATTGAAATTAGCAAAAGGAAGTACATTTTAACACAGCACAATAAAACTGTGGAACTGGCTGCCCCACAATCCTGGGAACAGTTCGTTCTGAATGTTTCGCTGCTGAACAGCAGCCTTTGCATGCCAGGCAGCTCCAGTGCACAGCAATGCATGAGGGAGCAGCGTCAGCTCTCTCAGGTTTCTGCAAGAGCTCGTCTGTCCTTTCAAATTTTGCCCCAGGTCCCCCTGGCTGTGCTGTTCCTGGCAGCACCACGTGTGTTCTGCGGTGTGCACATGCAGCACAAGCAGCTTTATGGCAGCCTAATTCCTCAGTTACCCAGCAGCGTCCCAGACACCGCTTCAGAATTAGCTGGGCTTAAAGAGTCATGTCCCTGGCTGGCAGTCCTCGACAGGCAGACGGGCTCCCTCCATGGGGCGGGGAGAGAGTTTCCACCCCACTGCTTGGGTCTTTTCCCATTTCTTCCATACTTTTGGCATGTATTTTCCAGAGCTCACCATATGCCTGCTTCTTTTCTAACTCTAATTTCCCTTCACCTCTCTGCTTTCTCCCAGCCTCCACATGCCTATCACCCCTTGTATAAATAATCTGTATTCTTTTCAAAAATAATCCAAGTCCCCTCTGAATAATCTGCTACACTCAGACTGCATTTCCAAAAATACTACACAGATGCCACAGCTACGCCTTGGCAGCGAGCGTTGCTCCCCCTCCGCTGGCCTCAGTGCCGCGGTCAGGCGTGTCCCCTGGGGCAGCGCGGGTGTCACCAGTGCAGGCTGGGGACCCTCCGTAGCCTCTGGCGCACCACGCGTGCCCTCCGTGGGAGCTCGGCCTTTCCTCAGCGCCGCTTTCCCTGCGGCGGCCTCGGCGGCACAGGGAGGGATGGGAGGTGGATGTGCAGCCCCGGGGCTCAGCCCCTCGCTGCCGTGCCGCTGCCAGGAGTCCGAATGCTGACAACAGCACCCCGAAAAGCGGCACCTCCGAGCTCCACCCCTGCGCTGCCACACGCCGCTTCTTCCGAGTCCGTCCAAGGACGTGGGAGGGTTTTGGCACGGTCAGGAAAGTCACTCCTCTTCATTGCACATGAAATTGACCCAAATTCAAGGAGCTGCTGACAGAAACGTATACTGCTCTGCTCCACGGCCAGCTCCCGGTTAATTGTTAAGGAGAGGTATTTTTAGTAAGCATTTGCAATAGATTCCCTGTGTCTGAAACCTTGTTCCCCTGGAAGTTCATCACAGTGTCAGGCATTTCATTAGTTTTACCTTTATTCTATGCAATTAGAAGAAATGTTTCTTACAATCGCTTAGATTTTTTTTCCTGCCCCCTCCCCACTGGGAAAGCTAAACAATGGTGAAGTTCTAGGCACGCTGGCTGAAGTCACAGAAGGGCAGGTTTGGCCAGGATATAAATACAAATCCTTAGAAGACAGGAGGCACAAAGGGTTGGTTTTCAACAAGATGGAGATTCTTTCAAAGAAATGCATAAATGTCTAAAGCTAAATTCAACAAATAATCTGCTATTCTGCCAATAAGAAATATACGCTTTTAAAAACAAATTGAAAAAAAAAATTGCAACACTTGCAGCCTTTCCTACAAAAGACAGAAAAATCCTTAAGCAGTGGCAGCTCTTAGTATAATTTGCCTAAATTCATACACTGATTTACATGTAAGAGTACATTGCCATGACAACTTTAAAATCTTGCTAAATTCTGTTCTTATTACTTCCATTTTTTTTTTCTTGCTGTACTTTCTAAAGTGACCTGTAGTCTGGGATCTCCTCCACACACCGGGACCTTAAATCCTGCATCTGTAACTCTGGGTGCACTTTGAGTACTACTGTGGCAAAAAAGACTAGTTTTAAACCATATTACCCTCAAAATCTTGTTAATCAAGAAAGAAAAACGTATTATATATATATATTACATAGCCAAGATGGCTGAAATCTTAACTTTAAGAATCACTATTAGTCCAGACCTAATTATTACAGGAAAAAATACTCCTATACAGAAAGAATTGCAATAACAATAGTAATAATACAGCTAAGTCTCTTATACTCACAGTTGCAGCTTCTCGCCCCTTTCCTGGTGTTGCACTCTCCCTGCCATTCCTCAGGGTCCTCGTGTTGCTGCCTTCAGTGCAGTGGTAGGGGTGCTGAGGATGGTCACCAGCACACGAGGTCATTTGGCTGGGAGGGATGTGATGATGGCTGCATCTTTCTTGCTCCAGGATCCACTTGGGATCGTTTTTATGGTTTTTATGTTTGCCAACAAACTGTCACACTGGCTGCTTCATCACTGGTTTGCAACCCATGTGATGTCCAAATTTGCTGGTGTATCTTGTGTATGGGGGAAACTTGTTCTTTTTCTGTTATGCATGAAAAGGTGGTTTTGTCTAACTCTAGATCTGTGTTTTTAATGGAACACAACGGCTGGTGGGTTTGTAGCTGTGGGGTTTCCAGTGGCAAGCCCGTGCCTCATCTTTTTGGCATCTTATTCCTGTACTCCTCCCCACTGTGGCTCCTCCTCTCAAGGCCTCTGCTACCACCCCAGGTCAGTGTTTTCTCCATGTGACATCATTTATATTGGTTGTATCTTCTTCTGCACAGAACAATGACCTGCCAGTCCTGGCTGTGGACAGGACAACTACAGTGGTACCATACAAGGATAAGCAAAAGTAAAACCGAATCATCCAGGACCGTGTGGTCGGAGGAAAAATTGCTGTTACATCTAAGCCAAGTTAAAAGCAAACTTGCAGGTAGGTCAGCAAATGTTCTGCCAAAGCAGGCAGGGTGTGACTCAGTGCTGAGGCCTCAGAGCAGAGCACATGGGCTGTCCCCAGCAGTGGCAGACCCTGTCACAGGGTTACAGACCACCAGCAGCCCACTGTCTCATCAGCAGCATGCACCAAGTGCTGCTCTAATTCTGCTGTGTCACAGTCCAGCTGCAGCACTGCCTGACAAAAATAAGGTACAGGTGTCGAGCAGCAACATCTGGGATCTTAATTACTGCTCCTACAATAAAAGAACCCAGCCTGGTGTTTCAGTCTTGCTCCAAGCTGTCTGGGCAGATGTTTGAGTGGAAAAATAGCTTGCTGGTGAGATCAGCCTGTTCAATCCAGGCAAGTGAGAAGAGCGCTCATTATTAAAATAGAAGGTAAAATGAGGCAATTCCTCTGCCTGTCAAATAACTGGGTAAATCTTCTCCAAGTCTTTGGTCCATGAGCTTTTTTAGATTTGGTTATCACTGTCCTAGGAGAGTAAAATATTCTTGGCACTGGAAATGCTGCTCTCACGAGTACCAAGTGCCAAGCTTTTAAAAATTAGTACAATGTAGAGAACATGTTTTGTTTTTATAAAAAGGTTGTTGAAATAGCCCAAGTTTCAGACAGGCTTTTTTTTTTTTTTTTTAATAATACTTTGTCTATTTTCAGGAGCTATGCCTGGTTTTCACTGGAAACACCATGAGGCTGGGAATCTCTCTGCAGCTACAGCTGATCTCTCTCTCTGTGTCCAGGGGTGGGAAGCAGTAGTCCTGGCATGCCTCCAGCCAGGAGGGGCCGAGGCACAGCTTGGCAGGCAGGACGTGGTGGTTTCTTCTTGGCCAGAGGCCTCTCAAGTGACTTGGACCAAGTGTCCTTTCATGTTCCCCACCCTGGGGCATTCCAGCAAGTCTGTCCAAGTTAATGAAAGGCAGGCTGCACAAGCTGAAGCTTCATTAAACCTGCAGCATGGCTGCTAAGCCCATGCTTTAGTTTAATTCACAAATGGGATTGAGTCAAGCGTTTACCGTCTCTCCCTGACCCCAATCCCTAAAGGCTCACTGTGTTTGAGCTCTGAGCTTAAATGTCTCTGCAACCCTGCTTCTAGGCCAGGCTGGAAAACGAGGACACTCATGTTTCCCCACGGCAATGGCCAGACCCCTGCATGAGGGGAGAGCTCACGGGGGGCCTGTCCTCTGCTTTCAGCTGGGATGGAGTTTATTTCTTCTTTCTGACTGTTACAGTGCTGTGTATTGGATTTGGAATGAGAATGGTGATGATAACACGCTGATGTTTTGGGTTTTGCTAAGTTGTGTTCATCCTAAGTCACGGAATTTTTACCCTTTTTTTTTTTTTTTTCTTAAACATGTGTGTGATGCTCTACCAGCGAGAAGGTGCACAAAAGAAACTGGGAGGGAGCATAGCCGGGATGGATGACCTGAACTGGCCAGAGCCACATTCTGCACCAGAGAACATCACGTCTGGTATATCCTGGGGCAGTCACCCTGAAGTGGGGCCAGTCCGGGTCTGAAAGGGGCAGTCTGGCATTAGTCAGTGAGCCGTGAGCAATTGAACCGTGCACCACTTGTTTGTTTCCTTTTTGTTATCCTAATCACTATCATTTCTTGTCATTTCTGTATTTTACTTTGTACTCAACTATTAAACTGTTCTTATCACAACCTAGAGTTTTGCTTTGATCCTCCTCCCCACGCCAGCGGGGTGAGGGGCACTGAGGGGGCTGAGTGGGCAGAAATAAAGCGTCTGGTGCTTTATTTCCAGCCGGGTTTAACCCAGGGCAGCGCATCCCGGCTCCCTGGGCAGGAGGAGCCCACCCTCGCACGGCGAGCAGCTCCTCCTAGAGGGATGGAGCCCACTGACCCGTCAGGGAGAGATGGAAGGGAACGTGTCAAATCTAGAATCTAGGCTGTTTTGTGTACGGCTCTGGGAGTTGGGGGCTGTTACCCCATAGCCTGAGCTGCCGCCCGAGCCTCGGCGGGCCTCACCTGGTGATGCCACCCCTGCTCACGAAATCCGTCCCGGACGACTCCCCCCGGAGTTCCTGCGGGATTCCAGGCTGTGAGCGTGGACGTGGTGCTGCGGAGCCCCTCAGCTGTGCCCCGAGGGGAGCGGCAGGCCCCGGCCGGCCGGCGCTGAGGGACGGGCCGTGCCCGGGCAGGTGGGGCCGGGCCCGCGCCGGGGGCTGCCTCAGCGCCCGGCCCTCAGAGCTCGGCCATCAGCCACTCGGCCCTCGGCGCCCGGCCCTCAGAGCTCGGCCATCAGCGCTCAGCGCTCAGCGCTCAGCTCTCGGCGACTCGGCCCTCAGCGCCCGGCCCTCAGAGCTCGGCCATCAGCGACTCGGCCCTCAGCGCCCGGCCATCAGCCCTCAGCGCTCGGCCCTCAGCGCTCAGCGCCCGGCCCTCAGGGCTCAGCGCTCGGCCCTCAGCACTCAGCACTCAGCCCTCAGCGCCCGGCCCTCAGCGCTGTGGGCTTCCGAGGGTGCCTCAGGCGGTGTGCGGGGATTGCGGCTTCCAGAGGGTGCCTCAGGCGGGTGAATAGAGACTGGGGCTTCCCGAGGGTGCCTCAGGCGGGTGTGCGGTGACTGAGGGCTCCCAGAAGGTTACTCAGATGGATGTGTGGGGATTGGGGGCTTCCCAAGGGTTCCTGAGGTGGATGAGCGGTGGCTGGGGGCTCCCAGAAGGTTCCTCAGGCAGGTCAATGGAGGCTGGGGGCTCCCAGAAGGTTCCTCAGGCAGGTGAGGGGAGACTGGGGGCTCCCAGAAGGTTCCTCAGGCAGGTCAATGGAGGCTGGAGGCTCTGGAGGCTCCCAGAAGGTTCCTCAGGCAGGTCAGTGGAGGCTGGGGGCTCCCAGAAGGTTCCTCAGGCAGGTGAATGGGGGCTGGGGGCTCCCAGAAGGTTCCTCAGGCAGGTCAGTGGAGGCTGGGGGCTCCCAGAAGGTTCCTCAGGCGGGTGAATGGAGGCTGGAGGCTCCCAGAAGGTTCCTCAGGCAGGTGAGGGGAGACTGGGGGCTCCCAGAAGGTTCCTCAGGCAGGTGAGGGGTGACTGGAGGCTCCCAGAAGGTTCCTCAGGCGGGTGAATGGAGGCTGGAGGCTCCCAGAAGGTTCCTCAGGCAGGTGAGGGGAGACTGGGGGCTCCCAGAAGGTTCCTCAGGCAGGTGAGGGGAGACTGGGGGCTCCCAGAAGGTTCCTCAGGCAGGTGAGGGGAGACTGGGGGCTCCCAGAAGGTTCCTCAGGCAGGTGAGGGGAGACTGGGGGCTCCCAGAAGGTTCCTCAGGTAGGTGAATGGAGGCTGGGGGCTCCCAGAAGGTTCCTCAGGCAGGTGAGGGGTGAGTGGAGGCTCCCAGAAGGTTCCTCAGGCGGGTGAATGGAGGCTGGGGGCTCCCAGAAGGTTCCTCAGGCAGGTGAGGGGTGAGTGGAGGCTCCCAGAAGGTTCCTCAAGCGGGTGAATGGAGGCTGGGGGCTCCCAGAAGGTTCCTCAGGCGGGTCAATGGAGGCTGGGGGCTCCCAGAAGGTTCCTCAGGCGGGTCAATGGAGGCTGGGGGCTCCCAGAAGGTTCCTCAGGCAGGTGAATGGGGGCTGGGGGCTCCCAGAAGGTTCCTCAGGCAGGTGAGGGGTGACTGGAGGCTCCCAGAAGGTTCCTCAGGCGGGTGAATGGAGGCTGGGGGCTCCCAGAAGGTTCCTCAGGCAGGTGAGGGGTGACTGGAGGCTCCCAGAAGGCTCCTCACGGAGCGGAGCCCGGTGCCTCGGGCAGGTAAGCGGGCTGGGCTCTCGCCACCCGTGGAACTTGCGGGTTCTGAGCAGTGTTTTTCCCGTGTTTTGGGGACAGGTGCCAGCCCCACGCCCGTACACGGGCTGAAGAGCCGTGCTAAGCTCACTCCGCTGCCATGACCCCGACAGGCTCAGCCGGCCCCGGTGTTCCGCTGCTGGATTCGCTTTCGGTAACCACCAGAGGGTGACACGCTGAGGTTTTCATTTCCGACTTGCAGAAAAGAGGCATCGTAAAGATGAGAACACAGGATAAAACTCTACAGGTAAAGAAGGTATTTTCTTTTGTGAGCTGGCCAGCTGTTCGCCTGCTCCTCTCTTGGGCTGTGTTTGTGGCATACCAGACACACCTGATTGTGAATTTCCTGTGGAAAATTTCCCTCAATAATAAAAACCCCAGTGATCTCTTAGAGCTAAAACTGTGGAAAAATAGTTGTGAATGCTGGGTTTCCTGACGTGAAGGAAAAAAAATCATTTGTATATAGTTGAAGTATCCAGTTTCACTAATATTTACAGAAATATGTTTATTCCAACTCTCCTGTTTGGAAATGTACAGTCTCCTTTTTCCTTAGGAGACTAGACAAAATGAGTAAGATGTGTTAACATTCACACTCTGAAGGTGGTGTGTTGCCTCAGAGCAGGACTGTGGCCCTCCATATTTCTGTAGAGATTAGAAGAGATTATTTTGGGCATTAGTGGATACCCGTAGTAGACGGCTAGGAAAGTTACTTGGTGTCACACGTTCCCGGGGAGCTTGCCAACAACCGAATCCGTGCCTAATTACATGGTCCATTCAGCTGCAGCTACTTCAATTTCGAACACTGCTGTTCCAGTAAGTGTGCATTTCATGTGAAAGGACGTAAACATCAAACTGCAAACGAAACATGACATAGACCCCGGGCCCCAGGGATGCGCCGGGGCTGAGGAAGGCACACTCCTCACCTCCATGAAAAGGAAACAAAAAAAAAGGAGGGTTGGGATATTACTGTTTAGGCTTCTAAAAAGATTCTTCATTGCACATGTGCAAATAAAATGACGTGGTGCTCACAAAAGCCGCTGTTAGTGCTTTGGATAGTGATCAGCATGCTTACATCGTTTAAGGTCTTTACATGAAACAGAAAATAGCCTAATTTAACACAGCAGGAGCTAAGGAGGGGGTGATGGTTGGAGCTTAAGCAATTAATAATTAAGAAGTAGGAGACAGAAGATACTACCTGGGAAGAAAACAGGCTGTGTAATGTAGAAGTGACTGCTGTGGTGGATCCACAGGGAAGATGGGGCTCAGATACTGTTTCTGGGCAGCACTTTGTCAAAATGCAGTTGCATTCCAGATGTAAGGCTCCAGTGGAAATATGTAAATTGATAGAAAGGGATCACTCTTTTAACTGTTCGCTTTACTCAGTGTTGGAAGCTTAGAAAGTTTTTGCCTCTTAAGGAGTTTCACTGCTGAAAGCTCTTTCTGATTTCTGTGGTTGGGCAACAACTTAGATGGAATACACCCCTTGCTTTGTGGGGGTTTTATTGCTGTCCCTGTCCATTACACAAAGAAAGAAAAGGGCTCCCTGCTAAATTCCAGGCATGCAGTTTCTATTTTAAATCTCAAGTGTTTGTTTTTTTCTGCCACAATACTGCTGACTTTGCTATAGTTACACATAGTTCCTTGCCCTCTGTCCAAGACACTTTTAAGTGCCCTGTTCTGTTTTAAAGAGAACTGAATTGGAGAAGAAACACGCTTCTAATTCAGTCTTCTTTTTAACTTCAGTGGAGATGGAAATTGAAGTTGCTCTTGAGGGGAGAGTAGTAGATGGACCAGAACTACTTAATATCAGAGTCATAATTCATACTGCTCACATCTCATCTTAGTGGTACAAACTGTACTGTTCTTGAAATGTCAGTGCTTTATTTCCCTATTTAAAGTAGGGATTCGATCTCTTCATCCTGGAAAAAGAACTTGGTGTCTTCATTGATTTCACAATACAAAATATTCATGCAAAGCCTGACCTCTCAAAGGACTGTGAGGCAAATGTTAGCACTATAGCAATAATTTAAATCAGAGGTTATGTTTCTGCTGAGTCACTTCTTTTATATCCTGTATGTTTTTAGATAATAAGGCACTTTTTTTGCTAACTTTTTATATGCACTTACAAGCATAGCAAAGATTGTGAGTAGGCTGCATTTGGGGTACTCATTTGCAGCTGGGCCAGGTTCCTAATAATAACAATTTAATTGTTGCAATCATGGACTCATCCCAGTTGCTGTGTGAACTTCAGATAGACCCCTCAACAGCCTACTGAATTCAGTAGGAGTTTCTCTTCTAGTGAAAATTAGAAAGGTTTAAAAAAGGAGGTCATCCTCTTGTGGATCTATGTGTGCTAATTGTACTGCTTCCAATTGCTCCTCATTGCTCCCTGGCTATACTTTCTTGCCTTCACAGCTTGTTTTCCAGGCAGTCCCTGTACAGCTCTGGTTCTGCTTCAGAAGAAAATCTGTTAGATTCAGTGTGAACTCAACAAGGAGGGATTTCGTCAGCTCTGTCATAGCTAACATGCTGTAGCTGTGCTCTCCCCCCCGTTTTTAACTGACATAATTGTGCTGTCAAAATGTTGTTGTGTAAATCAAGCTGCAGTGTGTTTGCAACATCAGTGCTAATGTGGCTGGTCTAACACTTCCTTCTAATTACAATTTGCATATTTGCAACAGTTGGCTGAGCTGCGGGAGGTGGTGAGATGGGCCAGTCGTGTCAGGGGGGCTGGGAAGGAGCTGGAGAGCTGGCTCCAAGCACAGTCTGCAGTGAACCCACAGCCAAACAGATCCAAACTTTCCTGCTGGCACACACGGGAAAGAGGGAGACAGGGAGGAAGAGGGGTCAGTGATGCAGGAGGATGAAAGCTTGCACCAGCAAGGACAAGGCCTGGTTCAGCTACTTAGAACACGGGATTCTGCTTGGAAACGTGGTCTGCTGGGGGCAGATGGGCTCCATCTGTCAGACGCGGGGAAGAGCATCATCAGTCACAGGCTTGCCAAGCTGGCAGGCAGGGCTTTAATGTTTCCATGGGAAGGGGCCTTCAGCCCATCCCACTCCTACCAGCCGTGTGCCAGGGCCAGCAGGAGATGCCCACAGCGTGGAGAGGGGTCACATGTCAGCAGGAGAGCCCCTGAAGGGCAGCACAAAGGAAATCCAGCCAGCCCAAAGCTTCACTGGGGGCTAGATTTAAATGCCTCAATGCAAATGCATGTAGCACTGGGAGTAATTAAGAGGAGATGGAAGTGTGTACAGATCTGCAGGGCTGTGGAATCATGGACATGGGTGGGATGGATCCTATGACTGGAGTGCTAGAGTGAAAGGACTGAGGCACTTCAGGAAGGACAAGAAAGGGAGACAAGGAAGAGCTGTTACCATCTGTATCAATGTCCAGCTGGAGTGTATGGAGCTCTTCCTGGGGATGGATGAGGAGCTGCCTGAGAGCTTATGGGTCAGGATGAAAGGAAGGCAGGGACAGTGGCATTATAGCACTAACCAGCAAGACTCAGTGGAAGAGGCAGCCCCAGTCTTCATGTATTCTTTCAACCACCCCAGTATCTGTTGGAGGGCCACCACAGCAGAGCACAGGTAATCCAGGGGGTTCCTGGAATGCACTGATGGTAACTTCTTTCTCCAAGTGACAGAGGAGCCATGCTGGATCTTGTTCTCACCAGCAAGGAGGGGCTGGTGGGGAATGTGAAGCTCCAGAGCAGCCTTGGCTGGAGGGACCATGACACGGTGGAATGTTGCAGTGTTAGGACAGTGAAAAGGATGAGCAGCAAAGTCACTGCCCCAGACTTGAGGAGAGCAGACTTTGGCCTCTTCAGAGATCTGCTTGGTACAGAGCCATGGGATATGGTCCTGGAGGGAAGAGGGTTCCAAGAAAGATGGTTAATCTCCAAGGATCACCTCCTCCCAGCTGAGTTGACTCTATGTGGAATCCTATGACAGGCAGTGCAGTTTCTTAGCTGCTTTCTTACTTGGCTACAGAGATCCTGCAGAAAATGAAAAAGGCTTCTAGGACAGATTATATTAATGACGTGGTTCTGAGAGATCTGTACTACAGTACTTCCTGAAAATTTGATGCGGTACATATCAATTTATGAGGCAAGCACTTTATTAGGCTTATAGCAGTCCTCAAAGAGATTCATTGGGAGTAGCAGGGACGGCAAATACTTGCCCAGACTCGCTTTACAGTGTCTTTTGCCATGTGTGGTATGGAGCAGAAAGAGGAACCAGGCATTTCTTTGTGATTACCATAGATTCTGAAATGAGAAACAGCAGGCATAGAAATTCAGCCAATAAAAGATGGGTATATCTATATATGGGACACTGTGGAGAGCTTTTAAGCCTCTCAGACCTGTGTCTTCATAACTGAAATGTTATCATGCATAGGTGTTGTTTAGCAAAAACAACTCCAAGAATTTTCACTTCAATGACTGAGACTGATGTTTTGCTACAGAGAATACTGGAGTAGGAAACACAGACTGATTCCTTTCTGCTTAGCTCAAAAATCTCCAAAAGCTATACCTTGTTAAGTGACTCTCTAAACTACAAACATCTGTTACTATTAGGTTCAACAACAGACTCTTTTCTCCTTTGCTAAGCCCCTCTGAATCTCCAGCATGCAATTTTTATAAATTCTAGGCTAAGATCTTTGTCAAAGCCTGGTTGGGGAACATGGTACATGACCATTGACTGCACCTCTCAATGCAGTTGTTCTGTTGAAATGAAATGCCTCAGTTCCTCCACTCTGCACACCTCTCAACCCAGAAGACAATATCCAGCTTTTATGGTTAATATAAATTGCAATGTCCTTGAGAGTGAAGTTGCTGAGAAATAGCTGCACATACACATTTCCTTTAGCATTAAATACTGGGTGGCCTACAGGTCACAGACCAGTGGCAGCTGCCTTTGGACAGCCCCTGTTGGCTCATTTTGCTTCTCCCTTTCCTTGTACCCACCTGCTCCTGGGGAATTCAGGCATATGTTCCCATAGGAGATCTTTTGGAATAAGAATGGAGGTGGTGCAGATTTTTGTGTATCTGTCCCTCTCCTACCTTTCACCTCTTGTGTCTGAATTGCCAGAGTATAAAAACAAGTGAAAAGGGGACAGGAAAATGCTAAATGAGCATTTAGCTGTTCATTTATCATTGGTAACCTGTTTGTTTGGGGCAGACATTGTAAGATTAATTGGCAAAGAAGCATGAAGCAGAACTGGCTGGCAGGGAGCCCCATAGCCCAGCACTATGGCCCTTTCTGCCTTGCTTGGAAGTAACATGGTAACTCACATCCACAGCCTTGAAACTAATCCTATTAGACACTCTCTTGAAAAAAAACCAAGAGGCATGCAGCTTTCCACTTGGATTAATTCAGTGTGAATCTATTGTAAAGACAGCCCCTCCCATCGTGCCTTGTATTTCCACATGCTCTTGAATGAAAATGAGCTTGAGACTGTTGCAAGTTTCCACTGTTCCAGAAATCTAGGGAGACAGGGAGAGGATGTGACAGC
Source organism: Sylvia atricapilla (assembly GCF_009819655.1). NCBI lineage: Eukaryota > Metazoa > Chordata > Aves > Passeriformes > Sylviidae > Sylvia > Sylvia atricapilla. The sequence goes on from NC_089147.1 coordinate 27,452,019, forward strand.
TTGGTCTATTCTGCTTATTCCATTAACAGACCATCCAGGGAATAGAAGATTTATGTGAGATTTAAGAAAAAAAGGAGCTCTCACTGTCCTTGACGATTCCTGATGGGTTTCAGGTTTTAGTAAGAATAAACCATCCGCTCCTGTGGTGGGGGAAAGACCCTTCTCCGTAACTGAAACACCTCAGCAGCATTTTGTCCAGGCCTGTCCTCTTCCTCAGACCCATTTTTAAGGCAGATGGATGTTCATGGGGATCTCTTCTCAGGTACAGATGTGTTATTGCCACCCTTTGAGATGGACACCAGTCTTTCAATGATTTTCTTCTCTCCAAAGAAAACAGAAAAGCCAAGGGTTAAGAAAAAACTTTGGTGCCACTCAGTGGGCTAGGAAGGAGAATAACATGAGTGAAACAAGCACCTCTGAAACACACTCCTAAGTTAGAATAAGCCCTGCAACAGGGGAAAACACTAAAGAATAAGGGAAATATTATGAGATTGGGAGGGTAAATGCTGCTTCGGTATTACTGCACTGAATATCAGCAGTGCAGCTTGCAGAACCTAATTGCAGCAAACTCAAACACAAGCTCCACATTTGCAATCAAGTGAAAACAAATTATTTTAGGTCAAGGAAAAGGATTCCAGACCCTGCTATATCTGGCAGGTTTTACTGGCAGCAGAAAGGTGGTTATTCTTTTACTTTATGTATGCACAGAAGTGTTAAGAAGTGGGTGTATCTGCTGGGTTTCACTCCATCCTCATTAGCTCTGCTCCCATTACAGTCCCAGAAATGTAGGCCTTGGGAAGAGGCAGCGTTTGTGTTTCCTAATGCCCTCTACAGGGTTTCCGAAGTAAAACAGCAGCTTAAAATACTGAAATGTGTTGTGTTAAACATTATGTAACAGCTCTTTGCACACTCTAAGCAAGAAAACTGAAATATGTTAATAAGCAATACTCTGCTGAACAATACATTGCTACCTTTCTATGGCTAAGCTGGACAATTGCACATGTAAGTAACTTATTGATTAAAACAGCCTTTAAAGAACTCAAAACTGCACAGAGATCCCTTCTACTTTCGGTTATCAGTGGATGTGTTGCAAGCCCAGCAATAGTCTGCATTTTGTGAGGCTGGAACAGGCTCAGATTGCTATTCCACTCTTTCTCCTGGCCTGAAAACAGAATTCTGGTTTTCTCTAACATTGCCATTTGATACTACACAGTTTTTGGGAAATCAACATATTCCTGTCTGTTAAGCAGCGCTTTTTAGTGTGAATTTGGCTCCACTTCTGAAGAGCCAATAACATTTGAATGCATTCCAGTTTCCATTGTAATTCATGCTTGGAAGTTTGGCCAGGCTGGAAACTTGCAGAATAGCTTGGGTTGCATGAAAACAAACATTGCAGAGCTGAACACAAGGCCCTTAAAATCAATGGGAGACTTTTTCCCTTGACTGCCCTGGGTCTTGAGGCTGACCATGGTTTGCTCTCTCCTTGGCCAAAAGGTTTCAGGCAACCATTTGCACTTTTCTCGTCTGTGTCTGCTGAGTCTCTGCTGGGCTGTTACAGGGTAAGGGCATGACTCAGCTCTGCCTCAGCATTCTCACAGGCTGGATCCTTTTCCCCCTGGCTAGGTAGAGCTGCTATTACTCAGTATTACTTTCACTAATTTCTGTTGCAAGAACATCTCTTTAGTGATTTATAGCGCAAAGAAAAGATTTGGTCTGAAATTTTTCATACTGATTTTTTTTTCCTGAAATAAAAGTATTTATAGGTTTCTTAAATTATTATTTATTTGGGTAGTATTCTCTTATTTTTGAACAGAGACTTATTATATAGTAAGAATGATGCTTCATATCAGTGAAAACTTTTTTACTCTGTAGCCAAATTGGAATGAATTTTCAGTTATCAAAAAATAAACAAATGGGAAGCTCTAAGCCATATGATGAAATGCAGTCTGTCTGTGGGCACAGCATTTTTTATTGCTAGGTCCTGCTATAACATCAGAAGAGTGTTGAAAATCCACATTGGATCTGCTGCCTACCTGCATGTTCTCTGATATTTGGACTTGAATAATGTCTGACCATTTTCAAAATGAAAATTGATTGGTAGTTTTCTTAAGGCAGATGTTTCCTCTCTCACATAGATGAGTAATTAACTTGTTTTTAAATCTTCCATAGCAACTTCGTAATACTTTTTGTGGTTTTGGCAAAAGCTGCTCTTGGCATATGGGCAGAAAGGAATAATACCCTTCAAAGTAACTGTATCTATCATGTTGCATCATTAAGAGAATAGGCTGGAAAAATGTGACACTCTCGGACAGTTATGTAGATAAATTGCTTTTGACCTATCACTTCCAGTAATCCATCCTTCTTTTAGGGAAATGGGTAGGTGCAATTTCTCTCTCAAGAAAGATTTAATGCCATGAGAGGCAGGGAAAATATGAACCCGTCTGTTGCTCTTTGTTCCCTGGCCAATCTCAATCCTTAGGCCGCTCTGCACAGGCTTCATTATCCTTTTACTGCCAGATATTTATCATAGGATTTATTTTTCCATTGCACTCCTCATGAAACTGTGATAAAGAGCTTATTTTACTACCTTAAAGTCTTGAGAACACACAAGATTAGAACTTGCAGGTATTTAATTCAGGATAATTTCAGAAGAGCAGTTAAATTTGCAGCTCTACTTTGGAAGACAGGATCATTGTGTATATTTTTCTTGTACTGTAATCAGTAAATGTGACACAAATCTTCATTTCCGTGACATATGAGAATGGTATTGGAGATGGCATTTAAATCAAAGTAGCCTGTAATGCTCAAGTTCGAAGTTTAGATATCAGCTATGATGTCAAATTCCTACTAACTTGGAGCAAGCTGTAGATAAATTAACCTGTAGGTTGAATTCTTGAATCTACCCCAATTTGAGTATTTTGCTGATTTTTTATATACTTTTTTGCCTATAATGATGAAACTAGGTTCTAAACCATTTTCTGTGGAATAAGGGGCTCTGCAAGTTCTGTTACATTTTGCTTCTTTTATTAGTACACTACTTACAGAAGATAGCAGGTAGTAAGAGCAGACTCAGCTCCTGCCTTCATTTGCAATAATAAGCTGCCTTTAAATGCCTTTCTTTCTCTACCCCTCTTCAAGGTAAAAGTGTATCAACAGAGAATTCTATAGGAAGCTAAGCTGGTTTTGTAATTATAATAGCTGCCAGTTGAATCAGGTAAAATTAATTCACTCCAGTTGCTCCTCTATTGTGGTTATATTTAAGGATTTTGCTTCACAAAATGTGTCTTCACATGAATACATTTTAAAGGAAGTATCACAAAGCATTTTGTAGCGTAAAATGGGTTTCTTTGGTGTGTGGGTGACAGCTGAATGCCACAGTGGACCATTAAATAATTGCTCACAACTGGGGGAGCCCTGGTGGTCCCATTGGGGTCAATTACAGAGCTCAGGTCATTCGCAGATGAGTGGCTGAGTAAGTGATTAATCAGGCATGGCCACTGATAATGGGGGACCTCTGTGTCTTCTAGGAGACTGAGGGCATGCTGTGGGCCCTGTCCCACTTGAATAGTTCTTCACTGAACTGACTGGACTAACAATTAGACTTCTCTAAGCTTGTTTCCCCTTACATCAATATCAGTTGTGTTTCCCTTGTCTTTCAGTGACCCTACGATCGATGTATCCTCTGTTACATCATGATTAGCAGGCCAGGGCCAGGGGGGAAGTTCACTGCAGTCACCTCCTTGTTGGTTTTGCTTGATAATAATTTCCTTAGATTCATTGTTACTAATTTCCATTCAATATTTTAAGTTGGGAGATCAGAAGAGTTGAATGCCAGATTTTTTACCAGTAATTAGGAAAAGAGATGGAAAAAAAGAAAATTCAAGTTGATCTCGTATAAGCTGTAGGATGTAAGATAGAAACTGTGACCCTAGAGTAAGAAGTGTCTTAAAAAAAAAAAAAAAAAAAAAAAAAGCAGCTTACGAGCACAAATTGCCATTTCAGACTTTGTAATATTTTTGATGCTGCTAGATGAATTTTTTCCCCACATTACTCAGAGATGCTGAGTTCTGTTTAGCCTGCAGAAAATCTGGATTTTAAGAGAAAGTTACTAATCTGATCACCCAGTCATTGACTCCAGAAATCAGGTAATGATGGAAGTATTCAGTGTGGTGTGTATTTGTGGTGATTCACTTTGTACTTATAACCTCCTTAGACTGGAATAATTTTGTTACCTGCAGCATTTTCTCATCTTTGCTTCTTTCACCTACTCTGTATACATTTTTAACTGACATTGGGCATAATTCTTGAACAAAAACCTTTTTTTAAATCTTTCTTTTGAAAATCAGCTCACTTTAGGTTTGCATATCGTTGTATTGCCTAAAACATTATGGGCGAGGGTCAACGGGAGTCATTTGCAATTGCTGTGCAGCTTTCTGAGTCATGATTTTCTAGGCTCGAATGACTGATCCTTCAGCAGATCTGTTTCTGTAATGTATCTTTTAGATTTTAACCCTGTTGAGTTAAATTCGTGATTTCAACAGTTCATTCTATGTTTTTCTAATAGGGGACTTGCAAATATTAACACGTGTGCAGACTGTGCTACAAGGTGTTACTTCTGGAGAAAACACACAGCTGTGTCTGAGGAGGGGAAAAAATTTAATCTTCATAGATGTAGTCATGAGCCTGGATATGGCAGCCAGTCTGAGTCAGTGAGTCTGGGCTGAGCTCTGCCAATCAGTGTCTAAAATTGAGACACAAAGGAATGAAAGGCATCTTCGTGTTCTTCACTGGGCACACTGTGTGGATGATCCTGTGTGAGATCTTCCAAGTTTTCCAGCCCCCCTAGCCTGGCCAGCATTGCACCCTGTGCACCGACACCACAGCTGTTCTTGTGGGAAACCTGAAAGGTGCAATGGTTTGGCCTTTCCTGATCTCTTATGATTCACCTCACCTGCCTCCTTCCTCTGTATTATTCATCTGAAATGCTCAGTAGAGCTGAGGAATTCAGTATGTTCAGCAGGATGAATTTGGTCCAAAATGCTGCCCTGCTGTGTGATAGGAAATACATTGAAGGTGGCTAATGTTCTATTCCAGACGGTTCACAGTTCTCTCTGATTTATGTGTGGAGATTTAAAACTACCCAATGAAACATTTCTCCCACTTGCTCTTGGCTTCTGCTGATCTTTCAGAGTCAGTTTCCTGAATTCTTCTGTCCTTACCTACATCTGAGCTGGGCAGCATAAGACACATAAACATTCTGTTGTTGGCACTTATGATTACCTTACAGGAGACAGAGAATTTTATGTGTATTCTCCAGGATTCCTTAAAATGTGCTGATCAGCAGATGTGCATGCCTGTAAGCCAGTAGAACAACTGTGAAATAAAAAAAAAGTAGCACACAAAGCAGACTAACTGTAAGTCTGAGGGTTTAGAGTTTTCAAAAACCTCTAGAGAATCCTGGAAAAAAATACTATTGAGAGTCAAAAAGATTTGTATGGTTAAATCCTTCAGCCATTTTGGAAAAACTTCTCATAAATGAATAAATAGAGAGTAAATCAGTGTATTCACTCCCAAAGACAGAAAACAAGTCCAGGAAATACATAGATTGCAGATGACAACAGGCAAAACAACCCGACAAAACTATAGGTGATATAAGAAAAGTAAAAGTACTCCAAAGTTAATTTTAAAATTTATTTTACGATATATATTTTTGCTGTTTGGGGTTTTTTTTAATCATACTTTTCCTAACCCATGCCTATATCTAGACTGAATCTAAATGTTACTGCTGTGACTTCAGGGATTCAAATTTTGCTCCTGAAGTTCTAAGGAAAGAGATTTGGAGCTGGCTGGAGTATGTAATTCTGCATTATGTCGCAGTGTATGTTGCCTTTCATTTGAGGACCGTGTAACGCTGTGTTATATCCAGCACAAGCACACAAATCTGTTACTTGGGAGGGTGATGCTTGCAGAGGCTGCTCCTGCCTGCAATCTGTCAAGCAGAGCCTCGCTCAGATCATTTGCAGTCTGATACATCTGTACCTTAACTCCAGGCGTGGAGGACGGAGCCCTTGAGCCAGATGACAGTTGCACCAGCTCTGCTCCTCAGAAGTTCCTCCTGCTGAGGTGCTGTTGGTGTTGCTGTGCTCAGTGATGGACAACTGGTGCGCTCATCACTCAGCTCAGATGCTGCTGATCATCCCTCCTTTTATGTTGCTACCACGGTGCTGGGAGTTCTTCCACAGCTCAGATGGCTAAACTGAGGGAACTATGTGTGTATGATCTTGGATAATTTTTAAAAGAAAACATGTGTTTTTACTGTTTGTATTCCAAGAAAGCTGTGAAGAAAACCCAAGGTTTACATATGTATCTTAGCTTCTCTTTCCGTGCTTTCAGAACATGTGCGATGAAATGGCTTTGTATATTTAAATTTTGTCTCAAATACAATGGGTTTAATTTAATTTTAAATAAAGGTCAATGTTTCTGATGGATAGGGATGTAAGAGAAGAAAACCAGAGAACAGTGTTACCTTGGTACCTTTTTCAAGCCTCTACTGCTGAAGATGCTACCACCTCTTCTGAATTTTAAGACAGGATACCTGGCTGTAAAATGTGAAATAAAACAGGACAACTGCTGTCAGAATCTAGTAATAACTGAAAGAAAGGAAATGTTTGAGAAAAAAAATATGAAAGGAAAAAGGAAACACTCTTTTAAAACAAGGGGAATTATAATGAGGCAGTGAAGTTCTTTAAGACAAGTTGTAGAGTTGTAGTCACATCAGCCTGGAGCGGAAATATTCTGAGACCTGGAGTTTGCAGAAGGTCTGTAGGAATAGCAGGCAACAAGAAGAATGGAGAAAAAAAGCCAAGATGTAAATGCATCACATTGCTTCTCTGAGGGCTAAAGGAGGAAAAAGAATGGTTTGAATGAGAGACACATGCTAGGACTGCAGAAGGATGTTTCAGTCTCTAGCCCAAGGGCCAGTTTCACTCTGAGTGAGGGAATGAAGGACCAGAGGGAGGTCATGGTGTTTGAGAGATTGGTAATGAACTTTTAGAAAGTGAGGGAGTGATAGGAACAGAAATAGTCAGTTGGGAAATGATAGCATCTGTTTTGAAGATCTACAAGCTTCCCTTGTGACTAGAGGAAAGAATATAGTAGTTTCTGTGCTAAGTCAGAATAGATGGAATTGACAGTTTGTGAAAAATGAGAACTGGTCAGTGATTAAAGTCACAAGACTGAGCCACTTGAGTGTCACAGAAGTGTCTCTGTGTGTGCTCCACAATCTTCATTCTGTCTCAATATTCACTATGCAAGTAGAAAGTTTCTTTAGGACCTGCACAGGTAGAAGTCTGTAAGGTCCCACTTTCCTCTACTGAGATACCACAAGCAAAGAGACCAAGGGAAATCACTGATTTTTACATTGCTGGGTACAGATATGGTTACAGAGCAAAATTCTACATGTGGCTGTTGAACTCCATTGTGGGACAAATTTAGAATACAACTTTTCACTGAGGAGATGGACAACTTTGAATTTGTGAGAGGAAGAGTCTTAAAAACGTGTTCTGGACAATTAATTTGGTGTCTCTGTAGCCTGAAAGGAGCTGTTTATTTATGTGACAGAGACAGCAGAGGCATTAGCAGTACAAAGTACCCTGCCTGCACACACCAGTGTAGCCTTGCATGACTGTAGGAAGTGAGAGCCTCTCTGGAGACATGAGAGCTGAGAGTTTCCAGTTCCTCTGCCACTGGCAGCATCTGAGGCTGACAGATTGTTGCCAGCTAATGCCAGCTGATAGTCTGGAGAGGCTCTTCAGATCAGGCACCCTACAGCCAACATAAGGAGACTGCTTTATTTTCACAGTAGTAGCTCTCAATGTATTTTCATTCAAGCAGAGGGGGTAAAACTACATTAGTTATGAAAAAAAAAAGGGGGGGGCAAGGAGTTCTTTATCTAAAATTCAAACAGAGGATTATCTGCATTGCCTCTGATAATGGAGGCACAGAGAATTAAAGACAAAGGTACATGCCTGTGTATGTCAGACCTTTGACTGTCTAATCCTTCCCAATTGCAGTCAGGATCATACAGATTATTTTTGTGAGCTATTGCTCAGCAAAAGCAAAACACATCAGCCGTAGTTTGTAGAATTAGATCAGCCCTGTCCTGAGGCATCCGGCACAAAATACAGAGCTTCTGGCAAAAATTGAGAGAAATATAACCAGCTTGTCCTCCTTAAATCTAAGTGAGGAAAATGTATCTGGTGTAGCCATAAAATCGGAAGTGACTTGTTTTAGAAGGAAGGAAAGCATCAATTTGTCATTCTGTAGCTGTTTTTTTGCAGTGCAGAATTGCTGTAGGGATCAGAGCAGTCAGTGGTAGAGAAAGACTATTAAATGAGTCCACTCCCCTGCACTCATGGACGTAATCCCTTGATGCAAATACATGGTTTATTAAGGTTGCAGTGTACTGGCTGTGGGAGTCAGACCTCTAATAACATCATCCCTGGAGCTCTGGGGGAATAGTGCTGCTTCTCTTTAGAGGTGAGCTGTGGGTGGCTGTGCACCGATGCTGTACACTGGTAAAAGGGAACTCTCCTTGCTGCTAGGAAGGGCCATTTGAAAGGAACTATGAATGTGCAGGTTAGCTGTAGGCATTAAGTGCTTTTCAGATATGTTCATTTGAGACAAGCTTAAATTCTCACAGCAAAATGTTGAATTTCAGATTCCATTCTGGTAAAACTCAGTCTGGAAAGAAAAGGTTCATTTGATGATGTAGGAAGTCTGAAGAAGAAGAGAGGCAGATTTAAAAATTCTGATGTTGTTGGAATCTCCATCAACCAGCTAAATAAAAGACCAAAAGAAGAGTTCTAGCAAACCAGATTGAATGCAGGGAAGAGACTTAGAGAGCCAGGTAGGTTTGTATTTATTATAGATCATGTTTCAGTGAAGACTTTTGTCAAGTTCCCTGTCCTTTCTTCTCTGTGTGATGTAGCAACCAACAGCAGAGCTGGAAACACAGCCATGTCCTACAGATGTCTGTGGCTGTGCCTGGGCCAGAATTTCCTTCCTGCTCCCCCTACTCCAGCAGCTGCTGTGACTCCATGGTAAGAGCACCAGGATCCATAAATTGCTGGGTTTAAGCTGCTCTATTTGTGTAATGAAGTGCACATTGAGGGCCTAAGCTCTGAAACTCAGAGACAGCACAATTGCATCAATGTCTAACTAGCATCACAAGAGTGAGCTTGCATTACACACCACATTTTTGAGAGGGTTGATGTTTTTGTTATCACAAGAGACTCAGTTCATCACAATAAAAGTAATCCATCCTTCACTTGCCTGCCAGATCTTTGGGCCTGCTTCATCTTTTTTTCTATTGTAGGAGATGATGTCTTTGCAAAGGCAAATGACATGCAGCTGAGAATGCAATTTTGTCCACTTCCTTTTACTTTACAAGCTCAATGTAGCGTAGGACAATACAGAAGAGAAGCCCTAAAATCAAGACTGTTGGTTTTCCCTGTATTTTTGTTGAGGTTTGTGAAAGTTTTACTTTCACTCCAAGTTTCAGTTTGACTGGCTGCCAGGATCCATAAACCAGGGAATAAAGCACCAACCCTCAGAAAACATCTCCTGGTAAGGATGTTGAATTGGTTATTCAAAAATCAAGACACTTAATTGCTAACCATTTTTTAAAGTATCCGTCTTACTATAAAGGCTATTGCTAATTGTTCACCCTTGTACATATACACAGTGTTAAAAATTTTGGCTCTGAGATAGCATCACTTAAAAGCTTTGATGTTCACCCTTTAGATAATTAGTTACAGTCATTTTTCCCCTTCCTAAAATAAATGTGACAGGAAACATCAAATTAATCATAGGTACAAAGGCTGCCTGTAGTGAGGTTGCTCATTAAGCTTCCTTTTCCTGAGTTCCATGTTTCTTTCAGAATTTTAATCTCCATAGATGTTTATGTGTTGGAGTGTGTGTAGTATTCTGGAACAATGAAATGGTTTGCTGGGTCATTTATCATCCTTTGCCTTGAGGAAGGTCTGTACAGTTACCTTCGTGTTTGTGTTACACTCTAAAATTTTATAGATTATAAACTCCAGAGTTTGTGCACTGGAAGATGCACATTAGAGAAGGTGCATCTTTGCTTCTGAAAGCCCTTCCTTGGAAATTACGTAATTACATCCCCTTACACAAAGTAAACTGTTTATTTTCCTGGTGCTGTTCCCAGGCTTACAGCACCATCTATAAGTTAATTCCAAGGTGCAGATGCAGGCTGGTGTCTTCCCGTGCTTGTACAACTCCTGCCATGATGTAACTGCAGTGGCCACCCTTCTGCAGCCCCAGGACAGCTCCAGTGACTTCAGCCCTTGCAGCTGGCTGCTGGTTCAGTAGTTCAGTGCCTTTGTCTTGGGAGCCACCGAACTTCCGTCAGTTCTGAAAGTTCCCACATCCCAGTTATTCCTCAGGTCTGGATTTTAACTAATGAGGGAAGAGGAGCCATGGAAGGGAGCCTTTGTCGACACTAAGGCCATTTGCCAAAACTTGGTAAAGTGGTGTGAAAGCAGTGATCCAGTCCAAATGGAGTCACTATGGCGGCTTTAAAAGCAGCTTTATTGTTTCATCAGGTGGAGATTCACACCAAGTCATTTGGAATTTTGGTTAATTTAAAAATCGCTCTATCTCAGTTTTACAAGTTTGATTACTTAGGTTTTGTGAGAGTGAAATTAGTCACACTCTGGCAGTGGGATAATTGAACTGCACACACCAAATATTATAGAATCACTGCAATAGTTATAATGGCTTTGGTGGAGTTTTTTCTTCACTATCTCAGAGTACAATATTCCTCTCGTATTTTCTTGGCACTATGTGCAGTTCAGGAGATGTTTATCTGTAGCTCTCCTGTCAGTTAATCCCTCTCCCTAGTCCAGCTAATAAGTTTTACTCTGGTGAAAATTGTGATGATACACTTTATTCTTCCATTTCTGCTAAAAATGGTATGTTATTTATGTTCACGAAAAGAAAAGGCACTTACCAATATGGATACACTCTATCGCTCTTGGAACAGTTCACACACTGCTACTGCAATACCAAATGAAGTCTGCATTCATACAGGCTCTTCTCACTGTTGTTAAGCAGAAGGGAGAGATTATGATGTTCTATTTGAGGAAAATACTGTTTAAATTGAAAAGCTTTCAGTATGTCCCTTAGTTAAACCTGTGTTAATTAATTTATCCAGTCTGAATTTTAGCTTGTTTGATGTACCTTCATCTAAGGCTTCTTCCATAGTACCTGTGAGACAATCCCATTCAGTATCTCAGACATGAACACACAGGGGAACTTCCTGACAGAGTGACTGACTCCTGCTGGTAAACTTTGAAAAGTATATTGTTGAGCTGCAATTCTCCAGACACTGTTATTTTATTTTTCCTCGCCTCACTTCATTTTTTTAGTTGTCAAATATATTTGGACGAGGATGAGATTCAGTATTTCAGAATCCAGAGGCTCCTGTTTCTTCAGAACTGCTGAGGTGGGTATGGCATAAGAATGTGGTTTCAGGTGAGGAGAATAAGCAGCAGGAAGAGAAGAAATGTCAAGTAATTATACAGATTTCATATTAGCTACTATAATAATACAACGAACCCCCAAATCTCTGAGTCTCAGCGAAGAGACAAAATTGTTGCTAAACTGCGAATAGCTCAAGTTTTGCATAACATGTCATGTGCTCTCTTGGATTCTGTTAATTTGACGACCAGATTATGAACTTTTAGAGAAGAAAGATTTGTCTTAGTAGTGTTTATTGCAGGCTTTTACTGAGCTTTTTATTATATGTTGCATGTAAGAGAGACATAGATTTTTTTGCAATATAGTAACAGATGACAACTCCAGTCCTATAATTTTATCAAAATCTGTTACCTGAGGGAACTGCTTTAGATGTCTGTGGAAACAGCTGTAATAATTACTTAGCTGTTTACCTTGATGTCATGCAGAAAAGAGGGAAGGCCAAATGATAGCAGATGTGGAAGCTTTAATTATAAGTAAATCAAATGAGGGCTTCAATTTTGGGTTCAAGATGCTGGCAAAGCTTTTTGCAGAGGCTTTGCTGAGTCAGTCATGTACTTCAGAGGAAGTCTTGTCCTGTCCTTGCACACATTACAGTTTGTTTGAACAGAACATGTTTTTCTGGCAAGACTCTGCTTCCCCCTGTCCTTAATGATTTCAAGAAGAGCAATGGAAGCACTACTCTGAGCTCATTTAGCTCAGCACCTTCTCTGCCCAATTAGCAAGTATCCTGTGTCACTGATTTTAAGAATTAGTGTGACAATAGTTCTCTAACTAATTACAGCCTACTGACTCAATCTTGAAGAGTATTAATTCCCAGTTATCAGGGTATAATATATGGAAATGCCAACAAGGAGGATTTGCTTGCATTCTGATGCCACTGCTCTTTAAAGGAGGACCAAGTGTAGCAGGTCTTGTCCCACTGTTCCCATCTTATCACTGACATTGATATATTTGTGTTGCTTAAACTGAATCACTGCATGTGCACCTTGAATGGACACTGTGCTCCATCAGGGTTCTTGAGTGGGTTCCTTAGTGTGGGTTTGGGTACATAGCCGTAGTTAGAGCAGCTGGAAGCCTTTGTTTGCAGGTTAAGCAGTTAACCTGGATCCCAACTCAAGCCACCAAGCACCTCTGTCCCCTTCAGGGGCTGATTTAGTCTGCTTGGTGTGTCAGTTTTCACTCTGCAGGATGAAGGTAGAATAAATCCACCTGTAAGATGTGAGAAGTGCAAGGGTAATAAATGCTTCAGTAGACAGGAGCAGTGATCCCAATTTCACAGGCCCTTAAGTACACTGTGAGGACTCAGCCTGGGTTTTTCTGATGCAGCAGCATGTGGTGGTGAATGCCATTGATTTAGTGATCCCACCTGTAGTACAAGCTTGTCAGTTCTGGTGCTTTCATCCCCACCATTCCACTGACACTGGGATACTGTTCTGCATTTAACTGTAGAAATACAAATTATCTTAAGCTTACAGTTAAGATAAGAATTACTATCTTTCTAGAACAGATGAAATATCTTGGGTATTGGGGGCAAGAAAAGTTGTATCATAACTTTATTTTATTCCTTCATAAGGAGAAAGTGAAATAGAATGGTCTCAGGACTGAGCTCCCTTAAAGCTTATGGGACTACTGCATTTGAAACAGAAATTATTTTATTTTTGTTTATTCTTGCTTTCCAATTTTATTCAAGCATATGAAAAACTAGAGATTATTTTCAGTATTCAGGATCTTCACTTTCCATTTCAAGATATATGTCTTCCTGGTTTTGTTTTTTTAGGTTTTTCCCCCCCGGTTTACATAGTCCATCTGCAAAAAGTGTGATTAAATTTTTCATCTGAGAATCATCCTCCTTCATGTATTGATGCCTTTTCTTTCCCTGGAATTATGGACATTTTATTTTATTTGTGTTACCTTTTCCATTCTATACCCACAGCTGCTTTAATTTCTTAACATTGCTTTATAGTCACACCTTTGTCTGCCCGAGTGCATTTACCCCTCCAATGATGAAATCACCCACTAAATTAACTCCATACAAAAACTTCAAACAAGCTACAGATGAAAATTTCTGGTTTCAAATATATTTAAACAAACAAACCAACCTACCTATTTGAGAGCCTGTGAGAAGTCTTGAACAGCTTGCTTTCCTGCAGAGAGCAATGTGGCTTGAAAGGTAATGTGTGTTTTACTATTTCTACTCTGCAGAGCACATGTGGGATACAGGCAGAATCTGAGAATCACTGGACATATTCACAGCTCTCTGTGCACAGGAAATCTGCAGTCAGACTGTCCCTCATCATGTCATCCGCTGCTCCTCTATGCTCACAGGTGACCCCAATGGACAGTAAGAGCTGACTTCTCAATCACAAGAATACTGCTGTCCTTGTATCTAACTGTTCTCACATAATGCAGGCTCCCTCCTCCCAGAGCTCAGTCTCACTGCCGCTGAACCAGATAAAACCTGAGTCCTGACAGACGAACAATTGGCATTCTTGAAGGTAAGCAGGGAATCTTATCACTTGGCTGCTGCAGATTGCGATAGGGAGATGAGTGCTGGGTAGTAACAATTCAAGATGAGAGACTGCAACACGGGGGAAACAAAAGTCTCTGTACTGATAACAAAACTACATAACTACTGACTTAGGAACTATTTAGTTCTGACTTATACAGAACTTCAAGCCAGTAATCTCCCAAACAAATTGACACAATTATTTACGTTTCTAACTGCACAAGCAACACAAGAACTAACACTGTTTTTAATTTTTACCTTATATTAGCTTGGATATTTTTACATAAGGGATATAAATGCAGAGAATTTCACAAGGGAAGGCAAAATTTCTAAATTATACTGCATGAAGGGCTTGTACTTAACTCTTCCACCTGTTTCCTTTGCTCAGCAGGTCACAGGTGTTAAAACTCAAGCATCTGAGTGCAAATTACCTTGCTTTCTAATGAGGTTGGCCTATCCTTTGCCCTTGGTTTTTGTTTATAGTTTCTTGAGTCCTAGAGAATATATAATATTGATGGTCAGATCTGATGCACACTGGCAGTGCTAGCTATGATATTAGATATTTTTTCTGTTTATCAGTATGCTGTGGTTTTTCCATAGAGTTAATTATGTCAAGTGCACATTTACTCCTGTGCAACTCAGGTTGTAGTTTCACGTTTGCCTAATAGGACTCCTCATTTCCCTCAACTACAAAACCTGTGCTCAGCTGCTGCTTAATCCTGTTCCTGTGTGTGTTTTGGTGCCATTTGCAGCTCCGAGGAAAAAAGGTAAGTGTAGGTGTGAATCCCTCCCGAGTGCACTGAGAGTTCAAAACCCGTTTAGCTGGCAAAATCCCCTCAAATACTTACTGGTAAAGGATTATTATCCTACCCAGTGACAGGGAGTAGCTGTCTCCTGGTAGAGCTGCCCCTCCCTATGGGACCTGCAGTGAGTAACTCCATTAAAGAGGGCTTCAGAATTGCACCGTGTCTAGTAGATTTTACATTATGAAGCTATTTATCATGAAGAGCATTATTTCTTGGCCGAGAAGGATCAGGTGGATAAATTACATGATGCATATCCAGAGCTTAAAAATTTCTCTGTGAAATTGAAAAAAGGCAGAGGTATTTCTCATGAGGGAAGGGAAAGAGTGTTAATCACATTTACCTCTATCACTTTGGGAATGGGACTTGTTGGTGAGATAACAAACTGCAATGCCCATGTTGCATTCTGATTCCACTTGTTGCATATCTACAGTGTGTTGCTGAAGCAGGATTTCTTTTCTGACCTGCTGTGTGTATTAAAAGGCTAAGGGAGAATAGAGCATTAAAGCTGTGTCCTCCATTTTAATAAAATGCCAACCCTCTGTGGAGGACAGTTGTGCCATTAGCACAGGCTGTATCCTAGACTTGCTCTGCTATTGCCTGAGTCTTCTGATGCCAGGATGAGCTGCGCGTGGGGCCCTTTAGAGCAGAATTGCTGTTATTGAGCCCCTCACTGGATACACCCAAAGACTTCAGGGATCCTTTGAAACGTCTCAGTATTGCCTTTACTGTGAGCGGCTTCTGCTGCTGCCAATTAAGGTTGTTTAAAACTCCTTGTCTGGCAAATAAAGCCGTGTGAAGAGGGCTGGCTGCGGGGATTGGTGGGTAATGCACTTTTGGTTTGTTGCTGCTGTTAGAGGGACATCTGACCCGTTCTCTTGAGAAAAGAAATAGTTTGCTAAGCCTGGAGTTACGGAGGCTTATTTAGTGTTTGCCTTAAAGCTATGCCAGCCTCAGAGCAACCTGGATCTTGCTTAGAGAAACATTTTACCTTGTAAAGAAAGTCCAGCAATAACTTCAGCTGTGTTTCAGTTACAAACTTTGGTTAATTGTACTCAATGTGTAAGGACAGGACAGTTGGCATTGCTACTCAGGGTTGAAAATTTCTTTAATGTTTTGGGGAAAATCTCATCTTTGAATGGGACCCAGTACACGTAGAAGCTGCATGCTACTTTAATTAAATTCTTGAAAAGCTTGTTTACATTGCTAAAGGTATTTTGAGGTAATAGCTGGCCAATTCATGCCAGGAGTATTGGGGCCTCTCTCATTCTGCTCCTTATGTCAGTAGATAGTCCTGCTATCATAGTCCTTATGTCAGTAGGACTATATTAAAAAAGCACTATGTTATACTAATGTGAAATGAGCTTTGTGCTGCATGGATTACAAGGTGCTAAAGGGCAAATGCATTGTCCAATTCTGCCCTTTTGCATGTTCTTTAGGAGAGAGTCCTCAGGTTCATAATTATGTTATATGAAATAACTTTTTGTTTCCTTGTTTAAAAGAATTATGCTTTTATGTAGAGAGTGGATCATCGGGTCAGACAGTGAAAAAGAATGAGCTTTTTTCAGCACTCTTTTTCATGGGGTATTTGTGAGCCTATCTGTACAAGCTTAATAATGCCTTAACCTAGTTCTTTGTATTCACTATGAAATAAGGTTCATAGAGGCTTATGATTGTAACCTTTATTTTGAATCAAGGGGGAGGGGAGAACACACCTTGAAAATACTGCTTTGAGATAGTCACATGCTACATTCTCTCTAGTTACACAGACAAACCCTGTCTAGCTCTTGGCAGTGTGTATGACTATTCCAGCAAATTTAAGGATGCAAATTAATCACTATATCAGATGCCTGACCAGATCAAAATAACTCGCAAGATGCATTGTCACGTTGTGAGCTGGTTGAAATGTCACCTGAGTACAGTAAGAAAAAGAGACATGGATTACAAGCCAGAATTCAAAATTCTCAGCTTGGTGTTCATGCCTGTGTCGGGGCTTTCTCAGAGAAGTGATTCCTACAGCACTGACTAATGGTGGTGAGTTCTCTCCCATTGAGAATATGCACATGGGTCCTGGGATTGAAGTCGTCTCTCCTAGGACAGAAATTCCTATGTCTTCTTTCACCTAGGATGTCTCTTCTTTGGGGATGTTTCAGTGCAAGAAATAAAAGGGGAGAATTAAATATTATGTGGACCCTAAGTGGGATTACCTGTGGTAGGCCTGTCACCTGGGAATATTCCTAGATGATAGACAAGCAGTATTGTCCCAGGTAGCACAGAACAATCCTGCTTCACTTGGCTGCTTCTAGACTATCTTTTTTGCCTTCATTCTTCCCTTTTTGATTTGCAAATGAGATAGGGATAAGGGTCAATAGGGCTTTTCTGTTTGTTACCGGCTTCCTTCCATCCCCTCTCACTGTATTCCTAAACTACTTCTGCACCCATACCCTGGATAACAGTGAAAATTAAGTCAAAATAGCCACTTGATCGTCTACTGTTATGAACAAAAGTGTTTGAAAAATTTTCTTGAGAATGCACGGAACTTTTGTTCCACCTAAATTTTTCTGCTCCTCCAGAAAGGGACAAATGATTTTGATGCTTGAAATTAATCTTTTCTGTTTTGCTAAATGGAAATTCAGCTTTTGCACTCACTCTGCAGTTAGTTAACACCTTAGGAAATGATGCCATTCTTACTAATGGGTTGTTTATTTTGAATCATTCTGAAAGACACTCTCATTCTTGGATAGAAATGTTCTGCATGGCAGTACATTTAGTGTGAAGTACTTTACATTTTAAAATCAGTTTGAAAAGGGAAATGGATTAAAAAGTTAATTTGTTACAGTGTATTTCCATGATGAAAAATTCAAAAGGTCTTGGGTTCCCTTTTTCAGGTCAGGAGAGATTTTAACTTTTACAAATCAAAATAAAAGGGATTTCTACATAATGCATGAGTGATGTATAACTTCAAAGGAAGCTATCCTTTCCTAACTTCTCTTTACTGTAGAGGGCAGGAGATAAAGGCATAGGCACACGGGGATGCCTGAAGGATTAGTAAAATAGTAGAGCAACTTTTACTTCCACCGTAGATCATCAGTTTGAATCCAGCAGAACCTGTCACTGCTGAGCAGCTGCTTGGTGCTCTTTAGGTCATCACCAGCTCTCTTTACCAGAGGGTGATGACACTGCAGTAAACATCAAATTGAGCTTCAGACAAATTGAAAAAGCTGCTCGGTTTATGAAAATTCTTCATCTAAAAGCCTAGTGAATTTGTGATATAATTTGGGGAGAGAATTATCTTTTCGGACTGAAGAGGCTGCTGAATTTTAGCAGTTGTGGAATACAGTCCTTGCAATAAACTGAAACGATTTTAGGTCGAGTTAGATTGGGTCTTTGCCCCCTTTGCTCCTTGGCAGGTTGCCGCAGATTTCTCTAATGGCCTTCTTTCCCATCTTCTCTGGGCTGACTTTCCTGTTCTAGTCCCAGGAGCATCTCTGTCCTGCAGGGCAGACTTGGGATATGCAAAAATTTGCACAGTTTGAATAGAGCAGGCCAGACCGGTGTCAGCAAAGGCTCTGGTCACTTAAAGATGTTGAACAGACTCTTGACCCTCTGTGATTAAAAATAACCTATAAGTGGCTCCAAAACTTGAAGTTCCTTTCTGCTTTAGAAAAGCAGAGAAAAAAAATGCACGTTTTTTGTTTTGTTTTGAAAACATGAAGCCTTTGTAATAGGTGTGATTTAGGAATTAGTTTTGAGTTATTTGACCTCTGTTTACATTTGAAATTAGAGTCTGGACATTTCTCAAAACAAAACCACTCAACAAAGAAAACCTTTTAGAAATCAGGAACCATTTTAGAAATCATTCAGTGGATTTTAAATTTTTTTTTTTGGCTTTGATAACTATTGTGTTAGGGATCATTTCAACTGTGTTTAGAAGAAGTTCAGTTCTAAAGGATAGTTGCGAGAGAGCTTTGTGTTTCCCAGGGGTTGGGAATCATGCATGTAATTTTTCAAATTAATGACAAGACTTGGATGGAGTGTGTACTATTGGAACAAAACTGTCTTGTTTAAAAGCACTGTGTTTAGACAGCTTGCAGCAACAGGAGATTAAATTGCTGGATTTGCCTTTTATATAGCTTGATTGATGAGAAAACTCTGCTGCAGTATTCATTGTTTATCAAATGACACTCGGCTAGCGGCACTAACAAAAACAAATATTTATTGGGTGCAAGATTAAAAAATGATATTGCAGAAATATGTGACCAGTTTCTGTAAAGATTTCTATATCTCTGTAGGGGCAAAAAGTTAAGATGTGCTGAAACAGTAATGAGAGGCACTGTGCAGTGTAACCAGGGAGACATCAAGCACTGCCACCTTCACAGAAAAAAGGTTCTTGTTGGTGATCTCTTACTGAAGGACACTGCAGGAATAACCTGCACGTGTTCATAAAACCAAATGCTTTCTCTAAGTGCCTTCTGTTCTCCTCCTACACCTTTCAAAAATAAAACCCCCACCCTTGATGCATGTTCTGTTCCTGTCACTCTTCACATGTAGCTTGCTCTGTGAGGGGTACACCTGTGCATTACAATTGATACCCACCCAGCTGCAGCACTTTTATCCCCAAGAGGCAATGGAAGCTTATCCATACCATTATCTGCTTTAGGCACTTGGATGTGATGTTTTGATTAGGGCAGTGCTGTGGACTGTGTTATCAAAGTGAGTGGGAACCTGAAGGTGGATTATCACAGTGGTAACCATTTGGGAAAAACACAGTTTTCATATGGTGACAAACAAGTTGTGGACATATTTGATATGCTGTCTATACCCCCTATGTGTAGAACAGGACTGGCTTTTAGGATTTTCGTATATGTGCATAAGAACAGATCTGGGATTCCATTTCCTCTGTAACTGCACACTGTGAATAATTAACAGTTATTACTTGCTTATTTGCAGGGGATCCTGTGTGTTTGTAGTTTGGGTTTTTTTTTTTTTTTTTTTTTTTTGTTTTTTTTTTTTTTTTTTTTTTTTTCCCCTTGCTTATCTAAATACGGTGTTTGTGAAAATGAGTCTCAGGTTAATGTAATGTGAAAGATGTGCTGGGCAAACATCCCTTAGCCAGTCTGGAAAGAGCTCTGATGTGTGAAGTGTTATCTTGGCTAGTTTACATCATTTCCCAGGGAGTCAGTTTGAACTCTGTTCTTTTATTGGTTTATTATTTTTCGGAATGTAATTCTCAGTACATTTGTATTCATGGCAATGGACAGTAAGTAATTTAACACCTGCGATCTACAATCTCTGTCAGCAAATGCCCTTCTCCTGGTGGGATTTATAGTTACTTCATGTTTCAAAGGCGGAGAATTCGAATTGTATTTGCTGTGCTGTGAGCAGAGTTATGCTATGTATTTTCTTTCTCTCTGTCTTTCAGTCCAGACTTAAAGCAACATTGCTTTTATTTCAAAACAGAGACAAAACCTGAACCTTGAAGAGGGTTGCAATTATTTTATCCTGTCAAGGTGTTTTTCCTCTCTAAATCAGGAAAAAGTGGAAGTGTGCGTGTTTGGAGTTGACCTGCCTCCTATCCCATATATCCATGCCATATCTTGGATATTAAGAAATACTAGAAAACTAAGGAAAAATTAAATATTTTGTAGGCTTATTGTATTAGTCTCTGCATTGCATTGTCCTGTCGATTTTTGAGGAAGAGTTTGTGTAGAGAAAAACTGAGGTGTGCAGATGTAATCCCTGGGGTAAGGACTGTATATGTGTGTCTGCACAGCTCCTGTTGGGACATCTGACTTAAGGTCTCTTGCATTGCCTTTCTGTTCTGTAACAACTTCCAGTTCTGGTTTCATTTAAAAAGTATAGAGAAAGTGTAAAATGAGAGGGTAGAATGAGTTTTTGATTTTGTGTTTTGCTTGTTTGTTCTTGGGTTTTATTTTGGGTATTTGGTTTTGGCTGTTTTTAAGAGATAAAGATATATCTCTTATAGCCCTCATTTGAAATAAGTGAATGAAGCATTTGTGACTGATGCGTTTATTTGGGGTTTCCCCCCTATTTTTGTAGTACCTGGTCTGTAGAAAGGGAGTGTGTGTTATGAGAGTTATGAGAGCCTGGCAAGCTGCCTAAGGAGGAGCATTTGTGCACAGTGCCTGGGTGGAACACTGACCATACAGGAGGATTGCAACAGCTGGGATGTTTCACACAGGGGCTGTGGATAACTTGGAGCCTGAGGAGAATAGCTGCTTCTGCAGGAGACAGCCTGCAGCCTCACAGCAGCAGCTGGATGGACCAGCTGAGGTGATGGCACTGAGCTGGGGAGTCAGGTCATGGATTGTTGTCAGGTCCAGTGGAAAAGAAGAGCTTAAAAGACTTCGGAGAGCTGCATGTCAGAGGCATCATGCATTCCATAAGTACACTAGAGAAGCTTGGTTTGGATGCTGGAGTCTCCCAGCCCTTTTAACTGCGGTCCTTTGGCAGGGTGTAGGCCATGGCAGGGAGTTAGTGTTTCTTGTGTCCAGAGCAAGGCTGTCCCATTAACAGCAAAGGACACTGATTTGGGAGCATGTCAGCCTGGCGCTGCAGTGCACTAAAGCACACCTTTGAAAGATCAAACCAACTCCAAACAAACAAATTATTGGATGGTGTATAAAATAAAGCCCTAGCTCTGCTTTATCTTTGCAGAAGCAAATACAGTTTATGGTTGCTTAAGTAGAGGTTTCTATTACCATATGTTGCATCTTGCAATTTCTCAGCCTTCCTGCTCAGCATCTGTGAGTCTCAGTAGCAGAATCGTTGCTTGGAAACTCAATTGTCTTTTTCACATTTACTGCTAGAAAAGAGTTTTCAATTCCAGTAACTTGATTATCATGACTTGTACATAGATCTAAAACTCCTTAGCAAAGGCGGTTTCTTTACTGGCAGGATAAACACTGCAGATATACAAGAAGTGCTTAACGGTTTTCAGCAGGGGTGAAGTTTTTCCAATGTGTTTGCATTGCTATTGAGATATAAAATAAGTTGCATGGAAATTAATGTGTTGTATATATGCCAGTATCAGTGTGCCATTTCTATTTTTTTTTTTCTCGTGGAGTAGGAAATGACCTCTGAGAGTACAGGTTGCCATCATGTAACTAGAGGCTTCTTTGAGAAGTGTATTATGTACAGGTATTCACAGCTTGGCAAGAAGATTTTTGTGGGGGTTTTTGATGTGAATGGAACACTTAATGAGTTGGGATTCTTAAGGATTCTTAATTCTGAGGGTTTGGTTTGAAGGGAGCGAAAAGGAAATAGTGATCATTGCCTTGTTTTCTGCATTGCTTTTTCTCCCCTCTGTTGCCTGAAGTAACATGAATTTCACAGACCTTGCAGATCAATACTTAAACTGCATACTAATACATTTTGGAGAACTACAGAGAAGATGGGAAACATGAAATGACTGACTTTGTTCACAATGTGGTTTGAGAGAAAAACAGCAGCCACAGTTGCCACCTTTGGTTGTGCTCAGGAACATCAGCATCTGAAGGTGGCTCTACCAAAATGAAGAAAGCTTACCAGAGCTTTTACTCTTACTGCAATTTGAATTTAAATTTGGATCTTAGGCTGTGTGCTCTAAAGCCATAGCAGAGTTATTTTTCACTCAGTTTCTGGGAATTATTGCAACGACTGACAATTGAGGTAAATGCCAGAGTAGGCTGTGTGAAGTGTTAGATCAATACTTGAAATCGGCACATGGAATGACAGCTTTGAAAGTGATGTGCATGTGAGTGTGATTGATACAGGCATTGAGAGCCTTTCAAGAGAAGCTTGGGGATTCATTTTGTTTAAAATGGAAGCAAAACAGTATTGATACAACACTGTGCACTACACTGTATGCTAAGTGCTACAAATGAAGGCTTCAAAAAGTATTTAAGTGCTTTATGCTATTTCTTATCCTCAAGAGTAGTATTTAAATCAGCATTCTAGGTTACAGAGCTTGTGGGATATGTTTTCCCTTAGGACAGAGAAGGATGGCAGCCTTTGTGGTTTGGCTGGTGTTTGTTTTCTGGTTTTTCCCTCCATCTGTGGGAATTTTCATTAGCAATTAAATGTATCTGGACTTAAGAACATCTGTATAGCATGCTGTGAACATAGGATTTCTTACATTTGTAACTTTTAAAGTCTGGCTGTGCACTAGAAAGTCTGTATTTGGTCGATATTCCCCCATCACATCTCTTGTAAAGTTTAGTGACTTTGACTTTATTCTGTTGACCACAGAGTGATCTGAAAGTATGGGATGATATCAAGTATTTAATTATCTCAGGTGTGCCAGTGCAGTCAGCAGCCAGGCTGTTTGCACTCCCGAGAAAGTGATTTGGCAGTGAGCCAGGATTGCAAACAGTAAAAGGAGAAAAATGTGCTGCTTCAGTACTTCGCCATAAAGGGCTGTTCTTGTTTCCTTGAAGAATGTAACCACTGAAAAAGAATTACAGCTCCCCAGTTAGAGCCAGCCCCTAGCTGAGGGCTAGGTTATTGTGTTCTCTTTGTGGCTTGGATGTTTCCAGCCAAGAAGGGAGAAGAGAGCAACCTTCTTTCCTCCTTTTTAATTTTTTTTTTTTTTTTGAGGATCTGGGATCTTCGATATTAGACCCTTAGGATCTTTTACTACCATCTGAAGTTATTTATTGTCAAGTAGGAGGTAGGACAACAGTTCTTGCAGAAGGTTCTTGTAGTTCTTTTTTCTTAAAATTGACCTGCTAGAGAAGATTTCTTAAAGGCATGTGTTCCCAAGCTCCTTCCTATATAAAAATTGTTGCTCTAACTTCTCACTGGATACTTGGAAATTACTTTTTATGACCCAGTGTTGTGTATGTTGGCTATAGATCTTTTGGTCTTTTAAAAATCACTTAAGTAGTGGGCTGAAATTTTACTTTGGCATAATACAAAAATGAAGATGACCTACCCTTTTCTGATGCTGTTACTGCTGGAGTCGTTAATCCAGGTGTGGTTTTAATGGCCCCTGTCGTTGGGATCTGCTTAGCAGGCTGACCTAATGTCTGAGCATGGAGCTATGTTGAAATTGGCCTAAATGAGGTTAACTGGAAAGAAGGGAGCTGTTGATGGCATGGAAGTTAGTCTACAGAGAGGGTGAAAATAAAACTCTGACTTGTTGAGAAGTTCAAGCAACAAACTGTGAAGTATATTAATTAAATGCTAGTAGCAAGCAGGTGGGGAGCCTATGTGTAAAAAGACAGGGAGTTGTATGGCATTTTAAAGAAAATCTGAATAGGGAAATAAACTTAAGAAATAAACTAATTGCTTTTTTCTTTTTTTTTTAATCTTTGTTCCTTTGTGTTGCTATAATAAAATAATAATAATAAATAATAAAACAATATTAAAATATCTCCACCAACCCAGAGAGCTTTTATGATCATCTAGAGTTTCCTAAATCTGAAGCAATCTGACTCCTGTTGTTGGCGTAAGATGGAGAATGACGGTGCCACTGGCTAGATACTGAACTTGAAATACTTTGACATTAAAGATTAACAAAAAATTTGGATGCCTGTTGGAGAGGATTATATATTTTTCCTACCTTTGTTATACTACACCTTTATGTCTGGAAAATGTACACTTAAATCCTTTACCTTTCATATAAAGCTGTGAAAGATCCTGTGGCATTTTATGTGACTGCTTTAAGGGGGCTGGTGTTTGGTAATTAAATCTAAATTGACTTATCCGGTGATGCAGTTTTAAACATTCTTTGAACTTCCTGGTAGCAGAGAGTAGGATTTTTTTTTTTTTAATTAAAAAATATTAAAATTGTTTTCATTTTTTTAATGCTTCTAGTAGATTCTGCAGTAAGAACTTCCTATTTCCTGGAGAAGAATCTGTTGCTACTAGCAGGATGCAAGTATTTTAAAGATGAAACATAGGGAGGCACATGCCATGCTCACAGGATATTTTTCTCTTCCATCATGCTGGCTTTATCTTGCCATCTTTTGAAGGTGAAGCTCTCTGCCAGCAAGATTGCTTTAGCTTTGAAGGAAATCACACTCTTTGAGAAGTGGCTTGAAGTAGACCTTGTTCTACCCAGCACAAAAATAACAGTATCCTACCCAGACTCAAGAGAGCGTGAAAATGAATTGCCCATATAAGATTCATATGAATGGTTCCTTGGGAAGTACTTTCCTTCACTTTTCAAATAGCAGCAATAAATATATAGCAAGGAATCTGCTGGAAGATGTTCTGCATTTTACTTTCCCTTCTGAAACATTTCTCCAGTTTGCTAAATAGTGGTGTTCTTCAGAACTTTTTTTTGAAGTGGTGTCATGTATATTAATTTTACCACAGAAGAAACCAAAGAGGAATTTTCATGGTCTTGGCTCCAAATGTCGCTTTTGTACCACTCCAGTTGTATGGGGCTCTATTCCTAAGGAGTAGAAAGAGAATAAACTGCTTTGGAAAGAGTTGTTCCTAGGTATATTAATTGGACAGCAGTAAAGTCCTTCCGTGCCTTTGCCAGGATAGTTGTTTTAGGCACACATAACTCAATGCTGAACTAAGAAGAGTTGTATCTTCATGTAGGCCTTAGTTTTAAGCTGTCTTCAGTGAGGATGGTGTTTAGGTTGCTTGTGGTCAGAACTCAAAAAAGCCCTACTGTAAGGTGTAAAAACTTATTACCATATCCCAGATGATGGCCTCTGATCTGTTTCATAACCACCAAAAGCCCATCCTTTGAGCCCATTAGAATATGCCAATGCCACACAAGGAGCAAAATCTCAGAACTAACCAGGTAATTCTGTTCACCTGGTGGAAATAATTTGCTATCTCTTAGATCCAGGACATATTTTTGGGTTTAATCTTGTTCTTCAGTTTTATCCTGGAGCTTCATAAGTCAATTTTCCCTATGTTAGTGGCAAAATCTATGTATTTTCTTAGTATAAATTAAGCAAGACTTCCTATAAATTCAGTGTAGGAGCAGGAGATCTCAGGAGCATGGCACGAGGAAATGCCTCTTGGGAGATTTGGTCAAATAGTCAAATGCTATTTCTTCCTAGCATAATTCTGCTCCAAGATTACACCTAAACAGAGAGAGAGCTTAATAGCACTCTATCTCTTCAAAAATAGACATAATTTCTCTATTAAAATGTGCATTTTAAACAGCACCACCTGGTGACTCCCATAGCAATATTTCCTCAATAAATTATAACTGACAAACTTGTTTCTTTGGGATAAGTCACACAGCTAATTCTCAGTCATATCAGTTTGTCTGTCGCTGGGTTTCTTTTGCTTATGTGATACTGGTCACTGATTTCTCTTTATTTGGGTAGGTTGATCTTGTCTCTGTGACTTTCCACTAAGCCACTTGCTGCTATGAGCTTTTACAACAGTTAAAACCAGTTGTTAGCCACACATAATTAAATCAAGCTAATTGCAAATTATTTGAGGAGGAAGAGATCACATCAGTCTTCAAAAAACATAAAGATGTCCAGATATGTCTAAGATGAAGTTAAGTACTATGTGCTAACTGACAACCTATTAACTTCAGAGATTAGATTTTATTTTGTTTTCTCTGTCATGTCTTGTGCCCCCTGATTTATTTTGTGAGAAGGCTCTAGCAAGTTAGTTTTGATTATAATAACCTGTTCACAGCAAAGTGGAACCTGAGTTGCTTAGTGGATGCTCAGACATTAGACAGCTATCAGACTCTGCTTCTAATATAGATAGGATTTTAATAAAATATTTCAGGCTTATGGAAATAAGAAATAAAATATTTCAGGCAATGTGTCTGTCATTTTTATCATATCCCCCATGGAGTCACTTTATGAGCTTTGATCTAATACCAGCTGCAGATTGGAACTGGAACATTAATAGTAAACTGAACTTCTCATGCAGGTTGATTATCTAGAAGATCATTTTAATACAAGGACCCATAACCACCAAGAAGAAAGCTGAGGGTTCTTGAAAGTATTCTGGGGACAGCAGTGAATAAAGAGAAAGAGTTCTTTTCTGCTTTTCCTTGTAGGCCTTTCTTCTGTTGCCCTGAAAAGGCCATGTGTGACCTGGCTTGGCAGGCATGACCAGGTCCCAGTGAAGTCCCATCACTGGTCCCCAGAAGAAGGCACAACGTGGGTGTAGAAAAAAACAGGGTAGAAGGTCACCGACAAATTATTTATCCTAATGAAACAAGGGGACCACAGGGCAGCTGCCTAAGAACTGCAAGATCTGCAGTTAAGTTGCAGTAGCATTTTCCCAAGAGACTAATTGTAAGAGGTAATACTTTGGACTTCAGTGATTTAAAAGGCTCTAATTCCCTGGACCTATTCAAAGTCGCCATAATAAAATTGATATGAGAAAACACAACAAATCAGTTTGCAGCTGCTTTAAAGATGGGTTTGAGCTGTGATTGAAACAGGGTAAGCAGGGAAAACCTCTGACATTTGTGATTTAACTTTTCTTTGAAGTCATCTTATTGTAGCCTGTAGGAGAGGATCGATGGCAGGTGAGAGATAAAGACATCCCCTTGGTTAGAAGGGAGGCTTGGAGGCCTGCTCTTGGTCTGCAGGACTGATTTAGTTTTATTCTGTAGGAAGAAGAGATTGGAGGAGATTGTAGAAATGGCTCTGTCTTTACTTGCACTTAACTAAGAGATGTTTAAGAAATTTGCACTAATGGTGCAATACATTAGTTGTGTGGCTTGGGGAGTTTTTGTTTGTTGGAAATTTTTTTTTTTTAAGCCTTCAGAGGACATGACACTTG
Organism: Sylvia atricapilla; assembly: GCF_009819655.1. Classification (NCBI taxonomy): domain Eukaryota; kingdom Metazoa; phylum Chordata; class Aves; order Passeriformes; family Sylviidae; genus Sylvia; species Sylvia atricapilla. The sequence continues at coordinate 27,479,625 of NC_089147.1, forward strand.
TAGACAGCACTTAAGTTGTTCCTAATACTGGCAAAGAATGATTAGCTTGAAATTTTCCTGCTAAATGCAGGGAATTGGTAACTGCGTGTAACTGTTGACATGGTCAGCTTGTTGCTTAATTTCAATTTCTTCTTCTTGTCCTGATACCATGGACAGGATGAAAGTTAGCATCTAGGAAGAGACAAAAAAAGAGAAAAAAGAGAAGGCTTGCATGCTCTTAGTCCATGCAAGCCCCTTCAGCAGTCCTGTAAATGAAAAAAGCTAATTGGATACATAACAGCATCCACAATTCTGTGGAGAAATACCTTTGGGCATACCTCTGCCCACTTAATCCCAAACTTCTTTGGATCATTTATTTATGTTGCAATATTTAATTCTAATTTGGGTTTTAAACTCTGAATGTTGACCTGTGGGGTGCTATAGCTAGTGCAGTGCTTGGGTAGACATTTAGTAAGAAGAGCTTCTTGCTTCCAGTAGAAACAGAAGTGGACATGCAAAGCAGTGGAATAGATGAACAGATTTTCTTCAGGGATGCCTAGAAGTGTGTGGGAATTTCCTCCTTTTTGCTTACTACAAAAAGATGCAAAATGCTTTCCCTCCCCCAGACTGCATGCTGGATAATATGAAAACTGAGTTTCAATGTATAATTTGTGGAATGCTTTGCAATTTATTTTGACACAAAGTCGATGGCAGTAGCTAGAAAGAAACTTCTTTCAGAACCGAGGCTGTAGGGAGGAATTCCCCAGCAGTTCCCACGAAGCACGTGGCGCTTGTGTTGGTGCTCTCCGGTTCCTTTCCATGTCGGTACAGCAGGCACAGGTGGAGCCTTTCCACTTTTCCGAGAGACAGAGACAATGACTTTTGCAGACGGGGGATGGCACTGTTGCACTGTAGCTTCTCAGCCTTCCATCCAAAATGTCTCTATTTATAAAAAGGGCTCGGTATTTACCAGGAAGGGAGCAGATGAACCAGATGCATTGCTGCAAGATTTTTCTTGAAATAATTCTGTATAAAGGAACAGATTTGGGTTTCTGAGAAGTTTATATGTTGATAAAACCCCCAGAAGAATGTGTTAACATGCATCTAAATTGGATGTTAGCAGTGGACACAGTTTAAGGCATTCTTATTTATTTTAGATTTAAAATGAAACCAGCAAGCACTTAAACTCTTTTCTAGCCTTCTTTTATTCTGGAAAATGCAAACTTTATCTGTCAGAAGCCTTAATGCATTTTTGTTTTCAGCAATTCACCCAGAAATTCCTTTGGGCAAGAGGCCAGTTCTGAAGGATGTCTGGTCCACATGGGCAGACACCTGTGGTGGTTGTGGAAGCAGCACTCAGCTTGCTTGGCTTGGCTCCCCACAGTTGTAGGAACATGGCAGATGGACTAAAATAATTTCTTTGGAGGGATAGGCTTTTGCCATGTAAAGCAGTGCAGATCTTGATCAGCACCTTCAACTTCAGCTGCTAGATGGGTTCAGTCAGAGCTGTCACTTGTGCACTGACATCAGCACATGGCAGCGAGGTATCTAACCCTGCTTCAGTCATGCCACCGTGCTCAGATGGAGTCCCATCTGGGATGTGTTGGTAACAACCTCAGTCTCGAGGTGATGAAAGTGTAGGTAACAACGGGAAAGTCTGCGTTCAAAATACAGATGGTAGGAAAAGCTGAGCAGGCTGTTGCTGAAATTAACTTAACAACTCGGTCCCTTTTCTTGGAGAAGCACAGCCACCTCTCTCTTCTAGCTGTGCTCTGTGACTCCCTTAGTTTTACCTGAAAGGTGCCTGTCCCCTGTTCACCTGCATCTTTGTCCCAGCAAGGGTGGGGCTGTAGTCTGAAGGTAAACCATGCAATTTGGATGAGGTATAGCTGTAAAGCTGATGTGTGTCGGTACACAAGAACCACTGGCATCTGTGTTTCCTTCCCAGGCCCCCTGTCACTGACCAGCCACTTCAAACTGTGAAATCTCTAGTGGGGGAAAAAAAAAAGGGCCAAGTTCATGACAATCGGCAGGAACATCATCTGAAGTGAAAATATGAAACCTCTGAAAAGCTAAACTGCATCAAAGTCTTTATCTTTCACTCTGTTTTAAATTTTTTTTTCTAAATTCTCACCCTGAAAATGTATGACTGACTTGACTGAATCTGTGTGATGAGACATCATGAAGTATTTTTGGGAGGGGAGAGGGAATAGATATGGATAAATCTGGTCAGACCATTTCACTGGCACTGCATTAAAAAAGAAAAGACTCAACCTGACATTTGCTTTCAAAAGTAAATATGACACATTTACTATGCTTAGTATTGGACAACAAAAAACTTATTCAGCTTGTTCCCACCTCTCCTTAACCTTCCTGCCAGCTGTGAGAAGAACTGAGAGAGTGAGATGCTTTACTGGAGCTTGATTTCTCAGTTGAAGGACAGGCCCTATTGCTGCCTGATGAGGTGTGCAGGTGACTCAACTCTGAGGCCTTCCTACTCTGAGGAAGTCAATTTATTTTCTGGACAAGATAAATCAGATTAGAGATAACCTGTATGCTTTTGTGAGAGTATCAAAGGCAGCCAATCAAGCTAATAATAGCAGCATTATTACAAGACATCTGATTCTCATCCATCACTAGAAAGAGATAATTAGCCAAGATGTCCCTTGGATTATTTTAAATCCATACCTAGAATACAAGGGTCAGGTGCAGGGAAGGCATGTACATGCTAAGAGCAGTTTCACCATCCGGCTTGAGAGAGGAGATGAAATGTTGGTTGGTTATTGTGCTGTACTCTGGTGGGGGCTTGTGACATGTGCTCTTTTCAAAACTGTGTTCAGCCAGTCTTTCCTGATGGTCACTGCTGGCCAAGAGTTTGATAGTTGTCCTCAGGACTCCTTTAGAAAGTTACTACATGGGTTCAGAGGAAAAGGTGCTATACTTTTGGGTTTTCCCTCTAGGATTCCCTGAATTTTAGTGAGTCAGAAAGTAGCTGGAACAGGCTCAGGGCCAGTAGAGCAGCCGGGGTGCTGCTTCAGATTTCTCATCTACCTGCTGGCCATGCAGTCCCACTACAGTCATTGTTCATGTGTTAGCCTGGTAGCCGTTTAGAAATGCACTAAAAGAGTTCCAACTTCGTTTCATGTAGGGACTTTCATACTCAAGGCAATATTCCTTCAGGTGCTGCTTTGGACAGAGACTTCTTTGTTCTGTTTGTTGTTAAGGTCTGTTTTCTGAACTTTGAAGAATGTTCCTCAAAAAATATGTTGAAGCAAAGTGGATTTTTTTCACCTGTAAACTTCACCTGATCATTCAATATGTGTCTGTGTGTGTAGTTAGGTGATGACTTCTTCCTGGGAATGGAGAATGGAAAAAAACCAGACCTTTAAAGCTAGAAGCACTATTGGAAAATTATTTCACTTGAGGTAAATGGCTAGTCACCAATGGTGATGATTTAACTTGAAACAGGAAAAGCTAGCCTGGAAAAAAGAAATCATTAAAATTATATTGTAAACCTAGTAACAATAAAGTAGTATAGAGGTAAAGTGCAAGAATTTAGAGGAAAGATAGTTATCTGTATTTGTAATGCCAGGCACTTTTTAAATAGCTATTAACATGATTAGAACTAGAGATATCATCATTTCCATTTCAGAAAGGGGAAAGAATGCACAGATGCTGAAAGACTTCAAGTTTACTCACTACTGCATTACTCTCAAGGCCACACCTCCTAAAAATAGTAGAACACAATATTGCCTAGGAATTGAATAACTCAACTTTATTATTTAAAAAAGTTATTAACTCAGCCTAGGACTTCAAACTCACCAGATGCATTAGGAGGCATCCTGTGGAATGTCACACAAAACTCCAAGTGCTCTGCATTGGGAGCAGGCCAAGGTACACAACCATGGTGTTCCTCCTGCACCTCACTTTTTACCTTCTCCTGATTGCACTGACATCTCTCTGGAACATCCTGTCTGAGCCCCAAGTGTCTTCAGCAAGGTTCTGCCTGTCATTCAGGAGGAGGAAGCTCCATGTGAAACTAATTTAGGATATGTGGCACTTATGCATTAAGTGCTGCTGAAATTGGGCTGAGTCAAAATGTTGATGACCTATCCTGCACTGAAATGAGGCTGATAATGTGTAGTGGTGAAATGCTTATTTCAATACTTAGTTGATGATGCACTATTTATATCAAAACCGTTAACTGTGGGGTTCTCATAAGGTTTTGAAAGGCAGCTATGCAATGTCCTGATTGTATATCTGCTACTGCTAGGGATGAATCAGAACTCTGGAGGCAAATACTGTTGGATTCCAGTTGTTTAACATCTAAACTTGGTTCTGAATGGCTGTACCTTAGATAATGCATGTCTCTACATGGAGTCCTATCTGATTATATAGAATATTCTGTTTCAAAGAATCCTAGTTTGGACTTCAAGGTGTAAATTCTGTCTAAGCTGTGTTTGGATAGGGATTTTGGAACATAAACCCCATAGCATCACTGTTAAAAAATTAACTCCACCTTATTTATTCCTTTACAGTGGGAGAACTCACACCAACAAGATTAGGTTGTGGATTTATGGATAAAGACTCAGAATTTTCCTTCCATACATCCTTGTGTTAGTGTTGCCTCTAAATGTTGTATTTAAGCTACAAGCCTGATTTTTTTTTTTTCCCCTCTGGAGGTAAATTCCTTTCAATTACCCAGTATTTATATGCAGGAAAACAAAATAAGTAACAATTTCTTGGAAGACACTAGGTTTCTAAGCTCCAGGTCTGTGACTATGAAACATTTTTATAGTTAATCTAGGACTCCATAGATTTCCTAGTGCAGAATCAATGTTTCCCTGGGGACTGCAAGGCTTTGCTGCTGGGCTCCCCTGAACAAGTCCATTCTATCTTTCTGCCTTGAAGTTAGTCCAGCACATGGCACACGTGGATAGAGTCATGCCTTTTTTTTAAAGCATGTGTTTGCCACACATGCCAGGAGCCTCAAGATTTTTCTTTTTTTTTTTTTAATTATGTTCATTGAATAACAGAGTTTGAAGTGAGCTTGCTAGAGAGTTTAAAAAAGGCAAATGAAAATCTGCTGAAACTAAGTGCATAAGGAACTGAGCCATTTTTGGATATGCTTTATGACTAGCAATGGTTATTTGAGAATATAATATACTTTTATCTTACTATTGGGAAACTCAGTTGCCCTTTTTTTTAATTAAGAGAGTTTTTTGCATTTTCTTCTGAGAGTTTTTTTGCACCGGCCGTATAATATGAAATTAGGGAATTAATTTAGAAATTTTCCGATGTGCTTTGTGAACTGTCTCACAGTGAAGCCTAGTGTGGCATATAAGCCTACTTATATGTGTCTAGATCCAAGAGACATATAAAAGGTTCTCTCTGTTTTGTAGGATCTGTGTGCCCACTGTTATGGAAATTGTGCTTCATAACCTGTTAAACAGTTTGTGTTGATGCCTAAAGTAACAAACAGCACGGTGTGTTTTGGTTGTTAAACCGTGTATTGCAAATAAGATATCTGTTTCACGGAACTGGTTGAGTGATCCTGTTTCCCTTTCCCACTCGGTGACTTGGGCTGCCATGCTGTCTGAAGGTATCAGCAGAAACAAATGTCTCCCAATGCAACTGTGATTTAAACTTGTGAAAATAGTGTGAGTGAAGGCCACATTAGAACTGGTTTTCAGAATGGCTTTTTTTTGTAAAACTCTTACAACTTTCAAATAAATAAGCACTTTCTTTAAGCCACTTAACCATGATCACTCATAATTTGAAAATAAAATATGCATTTTTCACTTCTGAGGATTGGAAATAAGTGCTTCAATTATCTTTTCATACACCTGAGAGTGTTTGATCAGCAATTAATACTGCTTGCCTGAAAAGAAAGACTTGAATTGTGTATTAAAGGTCACTGAGTTGTAGACACCCATAATGAAACTGTCTTTGGAAATGATTAAAGATGCCAAACAATAGTGGCTGTCAGCACTGCTTGGGCTGTTGGATCCCTGCATCCTTTCTCTTCAGAGCAACTGATCAAAGGCAGGATTGACAGCAAAGTCACGTTTTTCGAGATGAGAGGTCTAAGGGATGGCAGGTTCGAAAGTGTAATGTGCAGGGGCTGAGGGAAAAGGATGTGTGGGAAGGAAGTGTGTTAACCAGATGGCTCCACTTTGCTGTTTTTGGGAGCCCTTGAAGAGAGTGAGGGGGAGATCAAGGCAGCAAGTTTCTGCCTGAGCAGGGTTTTCAGCCAAAGGGAGCTCTGTGTGTGCTCTTTGCCTCGCTGGTTCAACTTGACAAGGCTCAAGGTACACCCTGTAAATAAACTCCCTGGTACTTTGCTTTTCATCTTTGGAGCATGCTACTCTCAAGTTGGACTGTATGGTGCTAATTTGGATCCCCTTTCTTTCTGGAAATGTACAAGCTCCTATTATTTGCTTTTCTCTTCAATTCGACTAAAAAAAATCCAACTTTCATAACTATTTAATTTCAGGACTTCTGAAAGTTGATTAGAACTTCATTTCCTAAGAGAACCACTCAGTATTTATTGGCTAATTGATATCTGTGTGCAACTTGGTGACCTTTAGAACAATCTAATTAAAGTGATGCAAAATTCCTCCGGAGACCCATCTCTCCAGGCTCACAGTGGGTATTATCATCCTCTAGGGCTCCATTTAGGGGGAATCCTGTGACTTTTTAAAAACAAAGCAAATAGGGATTCTAGGCTACTGTAAAAGAACAAAGTGAAATGTAGGGATGAAAAAATGTTGCATAACCTGTAACACTGCTCTAACAACCTTACCAGTAGTTACTACTAAAATACTCTGTGGTAAATGATATGCGAGCAGCCTTTAACCTAACAAATGAGAGGAGGGGGGAAAAGAGTTATTATTAGCAAGCATCAGATGAATCATGACTATATATTCCCCAAAGTGGCGAAAACAATATCTATTTGTGTTCTACTTGAAAGAGATTTCAGCATGTGGGTACATTGGTTATTTATTTGCTGCAACTTGAGATAACCCCATTAATTTATATGAGTGTGAACAAACTTTAAGTAGTGCCCTTTAAGTTAATTGCAGGGAATATTTTTAAGTTTTCATTTTAGAATTATTTGTGCCATTTTATTTCCTCATCTCAGCTGTTCTTGATATTATTCATTATTCCTCATCTCGTTACTGAATTACATTTCGTGAACTGAGGTTGCTGTGATTTTTGATGAGATATGGTTTACTGAATTTCCATGATCTCCTTCTAAACTTGTCTAGCATTAGTTTAAGACTCTTGGACTTTTATAAGAATACTTCACTGACAGTGGATTGGCTAGAAAAACTGTATGTTTTCCTTATATAACACAAATAGGAACTTCTCCATGCCCAGCCCAAAACCCACCACCCATTTGCATTTAGTCTTGATCTTCTGGCCAAATTCCACTGCTTACTGTATGCTGTGTCTCTGAGAGAAAAGAGAACACCAGTTTGCCTTTTGGATGCATCACTGAAAAGACAGATATTGAAAATTGTTTGGGTGTCCTTTCATGAAGCAGCTTTTTGTTGTTGTTGTTTGCATTGTTTGTTGTTTTCTTGCTGTTCTTGATGGCCTTTCTTAGCCTGAATGAGTCCAGGCTATAAACACCACATGTTGCTCTTGGTGTACAAAAAAAATCACTTGCAAAGTTTTTGTCAAAATTTTTCAATTTTCCTCAAATATTTACATCAACCTGTCTTAAGCTTAACACAGTGACCTCGTTTTTTGTAGCAAGGCAGGGATTTCTACCATTTCTCTGGCCTCTGAGGGAGAAGCAAATCCTGTGTTCTGGGATGGAAGGCATTATAATCCTGTTGGTTCAGACATCAAACTGCTTTGTCAAAGTGCTGTAGAGAAATACAAAGATGACAGTTCCTATCCTGGGCAGCTGTTGCTCCCAGTTATCTGACAGACTCTGACAGAGGAACACAATGAGGAGCTGTGGCAGGGCAGGGGTGAAGGCTGAGGCAGCAGCAGAGACTGCAGAGGTGAAAGCAATTGAAAGTGGGAACAGAAATTGTAGGTTGATCTCCCTAAGAAACTGCCAAAGTATAAATTGTCCCTGACAGTGCTGAGCTATTTCTTCCTGTGTTTGCTTGCCCTGTGAACAGCTGAGTGTTTATGGGTTCTGTTGGAGGCAAAAGTCCTAATTAAACCAGCGATATAAACCCCTCCAACTTTATGCTGATATGGATACGCAGTGACCCACTTCAAAAAAATCAATCACTATTTCATTAATTGCATTAAAACCAGAAGATTATGCTCTAAGGGAGCCTAAGATCTGGATATTGGGCCATTTGATGACTTAATTAGGAATAGAAGTCAATGACAGTCAAACTTATTAGAGCTGATGCACTCTAATATTGACCTTTATTATGAATGTTTTATTTTCATGGTTGATATGTAAGAAGAATTAATCCTTTAGGTACTGGCAAATTTAATGCAGATATATCTGATTCTAACTCTGTCTGTTCTAAGAAAGACTTTTTTTTTTTCCCTTTTTGCCTGTGGTTTTGTTTAATTTTTTAGATAAAAAAATTGTTGCTATTTTTCCTGAAGTTGTTATGGATCTCTCGGAGCTTCTCTCGTGAGATGCCTTCTCGTGAGGAGATCAAAGAACAAAATCACTTCTGTCACATTTGTGGATCATTGCAATATATAATTTTGTGTGTGTTGTGCTATTTAAATGACTGAGTGAAATCAATTACATGAAAGTAAAAATTGCTTTTTGAGTAGATTAGAATAAGAAGATAGGAGTTACACTGTTCAGGATGTGTACCCAACCTGCTTCTTGATGTTTAATGGCTCCAATTCTTGTAACCAAAGGCATTAGTATTACATGTTGTAGCACTATCAACACTGCTGAACTGCAGCTCCTGGAGTCAGAAATCCTATACATTAAAAAGAAACCAACAGATGGCATTTTATAAGCCTCATGCTTCATTGTCCTATAAATAGAGATTATCAAATGCATAATGAGCACCCAGCAAGAATAATATTCTGTCTCTTTTAACTACTTTATTAATCATAAGCAAGCAACTAATACCTTTTATGCCTCTTGCTGCTAGTTCTGCACGTAATATATCTGATGTTATTATCAGAAGACTGTGCTCATCTGTGAGTTAACATTTCAAGTGGGACAGAGAACTCAAGTAGCACCTACTTTTTTTTGGTCTTCTGCATTCATATTCCTGTAATGTGCATATACTGCTATTATGATTATATTGTCATTTTCATTGAGGATGGATTTCAAATGGTTAGAAACCAGATTTTCTTTTGCTAGAAAGGAGGGTGATAATTGGCAATTAGGTACAGCATAAGTCTTAGTTGAAAGGAAGTGAAAGAAATTGCTTTAAAAATAATAATAATGCCAGGTAGACAGAGATTGCCTATGGATGGTGTAACCAGCTGTGCAGGAGAGATGTCAAAAGATGGTTATGGGAGCATTTGGAATGTGGAAAAATCAGTCTAAAAGGGTGTTACATAAAAACTGCTTTTTCTCATGATGGTGCCTTAAGACTATTATCCTGTATCCTGTGATTATGAGGTTCTTTCTGTTGTAAAGTTGCTTTACCTTCTCTCATGTAACTCCCTTAATGTTATTTACTGTCTTCTGTAGAAGGAAAGCAGTATGCTGCTTTTAGTCATGTAAGAAGTAATGAACTGAACTATCTTGTTAAAAGAAAATAGATCAGCAAATCAAAAGTGTGCTCTGGAGCAGAGAAGGTACTACACAGAAAAGAACCCTCATTATTTCATACATCTCCCTGAACATTCAGAGCCCTGTCAGCTTATTTAAAGCCTTGTTGGTGAAGAGGTTTTGGTTTTGCATCAGCAGTTCCTAGTGATTCCTTGGCAAAGGTTAATCTCTCCCCAGATTACAGGTCATCTGAGAGTTCCTCAGTTCTCAAGAAGGGACATGGTTCTTACCAGCATTTATTTTGGTTTGTGACATTCTGGGGTTGATATGGACACATAGAGAGTCATATTTATTTTGAATATTTCTTTATTTTAGTCTAGAAAATAGACATTTTTGTGAGGGAAATTTCTTGCAAACATAAAGAGGGAAGCTTTTTAAAAAACTAATCAATTGTTTTGCAGTTTTTGTCAGCAGATAATGCCATGAAAGGAATAAAACTGTCTCTTTGTCTTAATGAGGAGTGAGACCAGTAGCCTGATAGCAGTTTCATTAATGACTATTTGTCTGTTAGTCAAAATGCATGAAGAATGATCACAGAGCTGTGACTTGGACCTGTGGCCATGAACGGCTTTTTATGGACGGAACTGGAGCTTACACTACAGTGTTTTTGGTGCAGCCACTCTCCTGCCCCGAGAGCTGAGTTGTTCCTTCAAGCCAGAGGCTGTGCTGTGGCCATAGAGGACTGTGTTAATCCAGCCAGGGGCGTGGGGTTGGAGAAGGAGTGCAGGGCCTGGGATGAGCCCTCACACTCAGCCCTCACGCTGACTTCTTGTGCAGTCAACCAGTCTGCTGCCCTTGTCTATGACTGTGATCATTAAATCATAAACAAAGGATTGATTTTTATATTCCTCTTGTCTTTGTAGAGCAAGGACATATAGAAAGATGGATTCTGTTCTAACTTTTATATCCTTATCAAAGTACTAGAGGCAGCCATACTTTTTGGAAGGATATTCTTGATACACTTCTCACTGGTGGGGAAAATGAAAAAGAGCTGGAGAGGTGAAAATCTGAGCTACTTAGATTGAGGTCAGACCCATTCTTGGCCGTTTGGCTTTGTTTCCTTGCCTGTGCTTTATTGTCTCTTGAAATCTGAAACAGCATCCTGAGCTGCTGCCCGTGCTGCTTGTCAGTATGGTTTGTGAACTACAGAGAAGCTAGTGCTGGCTGTGGCCTTGTGCTGAAAGGCAGTTCACTCTCCCTTTAAACCCTCTCTCTCTAGCATTAATCCAAAGCAATTAATTCTTTTTCCTGTGAGCTACAAAGCTTATTCTTCTTGTGAGCTGATTTGGTTATCACTAGCTGTATTAATTTAATGATCTGATTCTTTGAACCTATTGGTTTAATTGTAACTGTTCACTCTTTTTTTTTTTCATTGCATTATTCCATTTTTAGTTTAGTAAAACTGTACAGTGAATTAACTAGAACAACTATAGTTATTTAGATGTATTTTTCTTGTTCAGCCTTGAAATCAAATCCATAATTGCACAGTTCATATTTACTCCACTACATTTCAGCAAGACGAGCTCAAGGTTACAGAAACCAACAGATGAGAAATTTGCTTGCCTCTTGTTTTTGTTTGGCCACCAGTGTTCAAGAGTCCCTTTTAGACTCCGTCAGTATTCTGAATTTGTTTCTCCTCTATAAGCAATATAAAGTCTGATTGTGTGCTAATGGAAAATCGTTTGAGCTGCTGTGTTGCCACCTTCGTCAACAGAAGCGTGTTTTCATCCTGTGCACACAAATCCACATGATTCACTCCTAACTGCAGAGAGTGAGAACTTCCGCTCCAGCACTTAGAAGTCTAAATAGAAGAAATCATTCACTCGGTTTTTAAAATGCATTCTCTGAGGCCATATTAAGGCACATTCAAATATGGAGCCCAAGACTGCTGGAATTGAACAGATGGCTGCCACCAAGGGACAGAGGTGCTGCCAACCTGTGCCTGTGTACCTGGTTAGCAGGTGGCATGAAGGAACCACTCTCTTAAGCTCAGCAGGGAACAGGGGGGGTTGCAGTTTCTGTCTACTTAACACCCTTAGACAAATCCAGGGATTGTTCTCCATCTAGTGGCAATTGGTTCTGTGGTTGGTTTACAGAGCCAGGGTCTGGAGCCACATAATGGAAACTGCTGAACTTGTGGTTTTTGTTAGCAACAATCTAGAGAAATATGAGTGCATGGTTGGCAGATTATCTGTGACTCTGAAGGACCCGACAGATTTTTATCGCTGCTCCTGTGATTTTGTAGTCAGGCAATGATGTGGATGGGTGGGCAAAAAGAAAAGAATTTATGTTGCTGATGGAGGGTTTTGGCTTCTGGGGTCAGAAATGCTTCTGCTGAAAACAACACAGAGCCGAGATTATAATTCTAAATGCATCTCAGATTAGGACACAAAATCCATGCATCCATATCCACTTTCACTTTGGATGGAGAAAAGGAAAATTCTACATTATTGACATATATGAGGCATTGCCAAAATTCTGTTGAATTGAGGGTCTTCTGTATGCTGGACTGAAAGAAAAGCATGAGTAGAAGATATCTCTTGAGTCAAGTATTGCACCTAGCAACTACATATGCTTGTCAGGTTAGGAAAACAAAGTTAGGAGGTTTGTATTCCTTAATGGAGGAGAGGACGGATAACTGTGAATGGATAAAGTGCACAAAGAAGCAGGGTTTTGCAGGGATATGTCTTGTTATAATTGTGCCTCTCTTTAATAGCTCTTCAGTGTGGAATTAGAGGGAGGTAAAGTTCGCTAAGAGGTGTCGGCAATGTATTTATTAAGAGCCTTCTTTTGTGTGTGTAAGGCAAAGGTGATCAGTAGCTAGTTTGCAGCTAGTCCCAGCTTTCAAAAGAGATCCAAGTAGGTGCCAAGAGTGGCAGGAGAGGAGTGACTGAAGCAAAACTCTCCAGCTGCTCTCCATGGTGTAGCAGTGCTGAGAGCAGCTGCGTTCTGCTGGGTGGGGTAAGGACCCCTGGCAGTGGAACAAGGAACATGTGCAGAAGTGACAATTTCACTGTGGTGATGCCACACTCTGGTTTTCTTCTCTTGTTGTATGGAAATTTTGACTTTGCCCAATGATGAGGGGGTGAGGGCGGAAGTAATTTTGTAGTGTGGACTGTCCTAAACTAAATGCAAAACGTTTTGGGGGTTCATGAGGGCTATTGCATTTGCTGCAGCAAAGAAATCTTGAAGAGGTATTTAAAGGTTATGTTTGGAATAGGGCAGCAACTACCCCATGGAAACTGGTCAAGCAATGACACGGTGTTGATAAATCTGGAGGGCTGCTTGAGAGCATGAAAACTCTGTAATGATTGCATACCCTCAAGATTGTAACTTAAAATGTAGGTGTAAGGGTATATTTTGGGTTTGAGGTTGTTTTTCTTTTTTTTTGTCCCTTGCCCCTTCACCCTGCATAATTTATTTAATGCAAAGTGTTCTTCCAAGGGTGCTTTTCTTACTTGCTTGTGGACTCTTGGATGACTCAGAGTAGTACATGAAGAATCTGCCTATGTTTCCAGGGAACAGAAATCCCTACCTTTACTATGCTCTGAAAGGTCAAATTCACTTTAATAAGTTTATCTCTCTGGAAAAGAAGCATCTTTTTTTAGCTAGTGACGGGGAAAAAAGAGACTTTGCATTTTGGAACCAATAATCTAAAGCATATTTTAGTTGTGTAAGTGTGAAGTACTAAAAGCTTCTACTACTGAAACCATGATGGTGTAAATCCTCAGTACGTGTTGAACTCAGTAGCATTATTTGTAATTCTATTATATAGTCTCTGTAAAAAAAGGAGAGCTGCTGGGAAATGCAATTCAAATTTGGTCTTAAAGTGCTTATCCAAGGGCTGTATCCTGCCAGCATTTTAAAAATTAGAGTTGTAATCAATGCTATTGCTTAAGAATCAATGTTGCCTGGTCTAGTCATGTGTGATAATACAGCACTGCAGCAAAGAAAGCTATTTCCACTGCAGACTTGCATTCAGCTGGATAGCATGTAGCCGTAATAAAATGTAGTAAAATATACTGCTGTACAGTGCAGCACAGTTTGGACTGGGAGCAAGGTAAAAGTGTATTTAGTGATATTATGGAGACATTGGAGAACATGGGAACTTTAGAAACTGTTGGTCAATGAAGTTTCATTAGGGTGCAGTGACAGGGACTGTGACTCATGGAGCGCTGGATACTTAAAGTGGCGCCTGTTTTTTATCCTCCCTGCCCCTTTCATAAGCCCCTTACTGCAATATCTCCAAGTTTTCAGAAGACTGGAAAAATATTTGAGCTTTTTTATGCTCTTTCTCAGAACTGTTGAGTCAAGTATATGGAGTAATAGCTTCAAGTTCACTTGGAATATGAATCAGTAAGAGAAGTTAGTATTGTCAGGTGTTGTGTACCTGGAACCAAATTATTTTGGAGCTCTTTAAATAATTTGTACTTTTTCTGTAGCTTGAACTTCTACACTGTGGCAATTACATCCCACTGGTGCAAAACCAGGTGGTCCTGGGTTTCCTAGTTCCACTGGCCACAATATAAACTATGGCAAACGGATCTGTGATACACTTACATTTTCAGCCCAGACTGTGTGAATGGCAGGGGAGATGTGTTGAAGGGATGAGGCACCACTAAGATGTGGCTTATGTGACTCAAACCATTGGAAGGGTTGTGAATGCCTGAGTGTGTTCATAGAAATAATTTCTTTTCAGGGAGCAGCATAAAATGCCAACAGAAAATCTACCTGACGTAAACAAACTTCTTGACATGGGGAAACCTGGGTTAGAAAGCTGTTCTTGCACACAAACACCTTCTACAGCCAAAAGTAGAAAGCAAGCAGTATGCTTTTTTTTTTTTTTCTTCTCTCCCTCTTTCTCACCAGGCCATATGGAAATATTTCAAGGTGGTTTTTACTTTTTCTTTCTTTCTCAGAAAAGGTTTATATTCTTCCCCCACTCCTTTTCCAACACCTAGTCATCAGGACACCCCTTTCTCATGTGGGAGACCTAGTTCAGGTGCTTACTCTAGCAGAATAGAAGAGATTACTTGAATGTAACTTAGAGGCGAGTATAACCAGCCTGTAGCTTAGGGTGCGTTTGTCTCTAGAGCTTTCCTTATCCGTCTCAATATAAGGTATTGTCCCCTATTTTACGTAACCCTCTCCACCATGGTTAAAAAATTGAAAGGGAAAGAAATCATTAGACATCTGAAGTCCTGTCACTCAGGTCAGCAGTGGAGCTCAGATACTGAAAATTTGCATCTAGACTCAGTTAAGTGGAATGGGTTGGTCTCAAGCACCATAAAGAGCATTTTCCGTTTGCAATTATTTAAAATAAAACAACTTTTTCCCTAATCTCTGTAGGATCTACAAACTTGAAATTACTTAAAATTACTTGTTTGACCGGCCAAAAATAAGCCTACTGTGTTTCCCATATACCTCCTAGAGAAGTAGGACAGCTGACTGAGTGCAGGAACTGAGGAAAGGAACTTGATGTTCACCCTTAAATTGAGAACTGAATACAATGTTCATGCAACAGTCCACTCAATTAGTCATGAAATGAATCGGTGACTGTGGTGGGAATGGAGCCCAGGAATCATGGCCCCTCTGCTCCAACGGCTGGATCTCACTGCCTTTAAAAAACTATCCCCTTCTTTGAGCAGGAAGTTTAAGACACACCGTGACACTTTATCCTACTGTTTGGCTTGATTTTTTTTATTTCCTTTTTTTTTTTTATTTCCTCCAGGGGACAAAAAAACCAACAAGCCAAGGCTTTAGTGAATAATATTAAAGTTAGGCATATGATGAAAAGCTAGAGTTTCTGCTAAAAAAATCTTCATTTCAACCCTTCCTGGAAACATGAGCATGAATTATGAACTCCATTACAGGGAATCTTTTCCCAAAGAGTACACAGATCCCTGGGAGAATATATTCTGTGTGTGACTGCCATTAATGCTAATGGGGTCACTGAGAAGGCCAATTCTGTACCTTGTTTGTACTAATGGTTGCAGAAACACACTGGAAAACAAACAAACCCAACCCCAAACAAAAATCACAAGCCACCAACTCCATGTCACAGCATTACAAGACAAAAGAAAGGCCTTACCCACTGTTAGAAATGACCCATTGTAAGACATATTAACATAATATGGTTTAGAATGGACTGCTGAGAAAGATCAGAGGTTTTTTTAAAGCTAAAATTACTTTTCCCTTGGAGTACTTTTCATTGTGAGGCTTTCAGAGGACTCTACTCGCACAAGCTGCATCGGTATTTAGTGACGGCAAAGGGTTGAATTAGTGCAGTTGAAAAGGTCCCTGTTCTTTGCCTGAGACGCAGAAAGGGCAGCGTTCAAGTTTCTGGCTTGTAGCAAAATATTTCTGCTTACATCACTTCTTGGTGGAGTTTGCAGTGAAGCAGGAACAAACACGAGATCAGTTACTGGGTCTTGGCTGGAGGGCAGAACTTTTTAAATGTATGTTTTCAGACTTTTCTGGTTCTCTGCTTCAGCATGCAGCAGCATCTACTTTACTGGTTTTGTTACTGTCTAGATGGGTCAAGTGAGAATTAGCAGGAATGTGACTTCTCCAGAATCTCCACCCAGCTGAGGTGAACTGTAGGTTAAATTCTAGTGGCTTTATTTTTCCCCTCTCTGGCATAACCACCCTGCAGCTTCAATTGACTCTAAGAAAGCAAGGATATATTTGTACGATCAGGTGTTGGGAAGTTTTATAATAGTGGAAGTCATATTCATAGTGAAGTATCTGTAAAAGATAGATGTCATTCTTGGCCTGTTCATACCTGTGAGATTGGTCAGTATGTATTTATGGAGGGTGCACAAGGAATGACATCTGGGGCTTTCCCTGTTGTGATTTTTCCTTTTGGGATGTGTCTGTCTCTTTGGGTGGCTGTGATGGCAGAGGACAGCTGTCCTAGCAATGTCTCATTATCTGTAATAGGCAGCTCATTGAACAGCTCATGAGACTGGACTGTGTGTACTATGTGGATGGATCAATGAGGCATGCAAGAGGTTTTTGAATGGAGTTCCCCTGGAGATAGTTTTATATTGGAGAATCTTGTTGTTTTCCCTCAGATGAATGCCACTGAAGTTAGTTCCAAGATTATCTTGATACGGCTACTATTAAATTAGGAACAATTGACAGACACCTTTACTTGGAGAGCCTGCATTCTTACACAACTCTACTGTAACAAAGGTGGCAACCATATCTGCTTTGCTTCCTTTTCATTTTTATTTTTTTTAAGGATCTCTGCTCAGGAAAACAAACTCACAGAGTTTAGCCTTTTCCAGTTAGTGTGCAGTGGATATAATGACAAGAGGCTTGCTTAGAAATGCAGGAGAAAGATGTTTTCTTGTAACTATGAGTTACACTCCCATCCCTTACAGTAATAGCAAAGGATTCTTTGGTCATCTCTGTGTTAGAGTTCTCAATAAAACACATATTGGTGATATTAAAATGTTGTGAATAAAGAGATTATTTTTCTTCTAAATTGGTGTTAATTAAATACAAATGCTAAAATAGATATTACATTTACCAACACTGATACAATTTGCCTTGCACTACATTAAGAGTGCATTTATGCAACTATAAAATTGTGGGAGGTTGTAAAGGCCTGTAGACACCCTTGTCTATTGTAAAGAAAATGTCCATTAAGGAAAAATAGGGTGTGAAAAGTCACAGTTGAAAGAGAGGAGTAGAGAAGTATATATGAAGCATATAAAGAGGCAACGGATACTGAAGGGATGAAATTAAGCAAATGTAAGTACGGATTATATCACATCTAGTCTGTGTGTACTCTGCTGAATTAAATTAGGTAAAAAATTTGGAAATAACAATGTTTTGCCTTCTTTAGGGCATCTTAAAAGCCATGTCAGTCCAAATAAAGTGTTGACTGTAGCTAAGTTTCAGCTCATTAGTAGGCACACAACAAACTAATCAAGAATGTCAACTGTCCTGCAAAGAACTCTATAATTCAGCAGCTTCTTCTTGCAGATTCTAATCCATTTACTCTTGCAAGATTATCATACTATGCTATCAACCATGAAAAGAAAAAAGGTGGCTTTAATAAGCTAAAGGAAGCTTCAATAAAGCAACTGAAACCTCAGGCTGTCACCACAGCAGGATGACAAAATGAATTTTTAAACATAAGCATCCACAAACTTTGGAATTAAGTAAGGCTTGAGGTTTTGGATTTCTGTTTCTGAAGAGAAGCACAGCTGTTGAATTTCATGGCATTTTAGAAAAAGTAATTGCACTTTTTTTGTGGATATGTTAACAGTAAACATCTTAGCTATTGGGGAAGGGAGATTGTTACTGTGTGCATTAGGGTATTTTATTGTTTTCATTCTTCCAACTCCATAGACTGAGCAGCTAACAACTGGAGATATTAGCTGCATCTTTACACCTGTTTAACTGATACAGAGGAGGAGATCCATTTGCATTTAGAAAGAATTAATCATTGCTACATGTACACAGGTGGATATATACCCACTTTTATGTGGGGAAGCATGTTTAGCTATAGTAAATGGGGTGAAACTTGGGAGAAGACTCAAGAAACACTGAAGCCTTCCATTTATTCTGACCATAGGCTGTGATAGCAGTCTCAGTGTTGCTTATGAAGCAGTTTTGTAAATGTGAGGTGCTTTCCAGATCTAGGCATATCCTGCAGCCGTGGTTCTGATGATGTCTTTCAAAATGTGCTTCATTCTTGTTATGGCAGCACAACGGGACAGAGCCCTGGGCACGAGGCTCTGAGTGTGGCACTACACAAGCCTTTCAGTTCACCTCTCTAGGAAGTTCTGTGTTTCTAATTGCAATGCAGTTTCTGGAGTGTTACTCCAGCCGCTTTCTTGTCATAGTAAAACCCATCTGGTACAGGTTTGATACTATGTTCATTTGGACAACAGAAATGAGCGCAGCAATAACTCGTGAGGGGTCAGCTTAAAATCACCACAATGGTTTACCAAGGTGGTAAGAGCCATCTGAGAGTTGCACAGAATCCCATGTGTTGCCACAGAGTTGAGCTGTGACTGTGTGGCTGTTGCTTGAGTTGGGTTTTTACCCGGCATGTTTCTGTTGAGGTGTCATTCTTCCCTGGGCACTGTAAAGCCAGTGGTACCTTGTGGAATAATGTGTCATGAGTTGTCCCTTACGATAATGGTGGAATATCACAGCAGCTTGGAACATTCTTAATATGCAAAATGTTGTCAAAGGGATTGGCCTTTTAGTGCTGATTGCTGCACCTAAACAATGTACACCCACTGCAAAGTGTCAGTGCTCTCCGACTGCAAACGTAGAATGGATTGAAAGGCGTGGTCTCATTTGTACTGGGCTTACAAATGGACCATTGCTAGCTTGTTTGGAAGGAGGGGAAATCATAGGTGAAAAAGTAATTGTTATAAAAAACATAATCCAAGCCAAAATTGTTGGGATTTTTTTTCTGGGAAAAAAAAAAAAAAAAAAAGTAGGAGGAGAAAGGAAAAAATGCAAATTATGTGAAAGAAAAGCTAATGCCACCTGAATTAAAACTAGACACAAAGAAGTTTTGATGTGGCAATTTTTCATCTTGCAGAGATGCTACTAAAGCTGCAATCCTCTTTGCTGCGGTGGATCCATTTAGGTCTCATTGTACTTTGCATGTTACATGTCAGATTTTATAGTATTTGAGATTTCTTCTATGTATTTTTCTGGTTTGTTTTTGTTTTCTGACTGTAGTCTTCTGTCTCTTTTTGGGGTCTATTTCAGTTGGTCTGGTTTATTGTATTCTGGTCTCTTGTCTTTTTCCTTCTCCCTCCCTTGGCTGGGACTGGATCCTTTCTGCATTCAGAGCATTTGCTCTCAGATTTCACAGGAAATTTTGTAACTTGTCCAATTCACTGGGTTTAGAGTTTTAATATTTTATATTACTATTTTTCTATTACTAAAATAGCATCCAGAGGCACCCCAGCTGAGGTCAAGACCTTGCTGTACAAACTAAAGTAGGAGGCAAGCCTGTTCCCAACTGCTTGGAGTGCAGCTGACTGGTGTTTGGGTGCCTGCATAAATCGTGGGATTAATAGCTGCATATTTCTACAGGTTTTAGGCTAGGACGCCAAAGCACTTCTCAAACACAAATAAATTTAGCCTCCTTTCCTCTATGAAAGTCAGAGACTTGGTTCTGCAGTAACACTTTCCCCCTCTCTAATTCCCACACATGTACTTGTTACTGACATATATATGACTCTGGTCAATATAGGTGCTTAACTTTTTAAAGAGCCTGTGTAAGTCACTAAGTGCATATTGATTTGAAGCAAATGTAAATTAGAATTAATTTTGACTTGCTAACGTAGTCAAATAAGGAACATTTCTATTGATCTGTGTCCCAGAAGCCAATTATCTGGATTAAGTGTTTTTATTACGTGAAATGCAGAGTATAGTATTTATCATTCTGCATTGATCAACGTGAAATTGCATATTTAAGACAAGGACTGTAAGTAAGAGTAGTTAACAAGTGATCTATTTTTAAAAAGCATATCTTGTTTTATTTACCCCCTGCTCTTCCCTGTTCGAATGCTCTGCTTGTAACTACCGCTGAATAGGAGGCTGTTGATGTGTGTGGATCAACAGGGATTCTTGTTCATATCATTTCCATTTTAGCTTCCTTCCCTTTCACTCTGCTCCATCCATACTGTGTGTTCCCTCTCCCTTCTGCCTCCCCAGCCCCCCTATCTGTATTTCCTTCTCCTCAGCGTTGAGCAGTTCTTGCCGTAGTGTGCTCTGCGTGAAAAAGATGCTTTCTACATTGAATAAATACATTGCAGCGATCGCTCCTGCAAGCAAGCACTGCTCAGCATCAGGAGCATTTACTAGCGCACGTACAGGTGATGGTTATAAAAAGTGTGCTGAATACCCATGGCAGGGATGCTGTAGCCAGTGCCAGCGGTACGGGCGCCGCCGGCCGCTCTGCCGGGGCTCTGCCGGCGGCGGGGGCCCGCTCCTTCCCCGCCGAGCCCCCGGGCTTGCCGCTGCCATCTCGGGAGCAGGATGCGGCCACGGCGCGCTGGTACCGGGCTTGCGCTTGCGAGACGGCGACCTCCAGGAATCGCTCTTCCTCTCGTTATCCAAAGACTGACATTATCTGTATGTATCACTATAGCGGTCGGTGCCTCAGCCCCGCAGCAACTTAATAATCTTGGTAACATCCTGCTCTCAACTCATTTTCTTGGCAGTAGTTTTAATTACGTTTCAGGCTCCTGAATGAATTTGTTTTCTCTGGATCCTCGGTATATTGAGACGCTTGTCACGTTTGGGTGCCTGCAATCACTGATGCGTTTGTTTTAGGGGATGAATTAGTCTTCTGAGCCTGAGCATGTCCAATTTATGAATTAGTTTTCATTGAAAGCTAGAACAAAACAAAAAAAGAAAAGGTTCTGCTGTACCACTTTTCTTCCCCACCACCTCGTCCCCAGCGCGGGGATAAAAACCTGGCATTTCCATTTCGCTCCTCAAACACGGATCATGTCCCGGGCTCGAGCGTGCGGCAGGAGGAAGCGGCATTCCCTCCACCTCCCGCTTCGGCGCGGTGCCCCCGCGCAGCCCCCCGTCGCTGAAGTTGGAGGAGCGGCAGCGGGCGCAGCCCCGCGCCCTTACCTGCGGGGGCATCCCGCTGTGCCGGGCCGGGCGGGGGCTGCGGGAGGCCGCGCAGCGCTGGGCACCCTCCGGGCGGGGGCTGCGGCCCCGCGGAACAGCCTGCGCCCGGCAGCCGCGAGCTGCCCACCCGCCTCGCATCCCTGCGCTTGGAGCATCCGTCCCCTACCCCTTTCCTCAGGGAGACATACATTCTATATGAAGATAGATATACATATATAATTGTGTCTCGATCTCATTCTCCTCCCTCGCGGCCCGCTGCCCCGCCGTGGCCCCGGCTCGGCGCTGCCCGCAGCGCTGCCGCTCGCCCCGGCGCGGCCCGTGCGCCCCGCTGCCCGCCCGCCGCGCCGTGCCCCGGCGGCACCGAGCGCCGAGGCTCCGCAGTCACGTGGCGCGGGGGGCGGGCGGCGGCGGCGGGGGGGCCGCTCCGCAGTTCGCGGTCTGCCGGCGCCCCGGCACACACCGAGCGCTGGAGGCTCCGCCGCGCCGCCTGCCAACCCGGGATCTACCTCCGTGATTTTCTAGCCCCGTGGTGGGTTTCTTTTCTTTTTTCCTTTTTTTTTTTTTTTTTTTTTTTTTTTTTTTTTTTTTTTTTCTCTTCCCCATCGCCCGTTTTCTTCGATCTTGGAAAATTCTTGGGGCGCTGGGGGATTTTGGGATTTTTTCCTAAGAGAGTGTTTGGGCATCT
Source organism: Sylvia atricapilla (assembly GCF_009819655.1). Lineage (NCBI taxonomy): Eukaryota > Metazoa > Chordata > Aves > Passeriformes > Sylviidae > Sylvia > Sylvia atricapilla. The sequence continues at coordinate 27,501,650 of NC_089147.1, forward strand.
CCCCCCCGCGCCCGCTGCCTTGCTCCACCTGCCCTTGCGCCTTTTTTCTTCTTTCCCTCTGCCTCTCCACCAAACCCGGGCTGATGTGCTGTGCGAGAGGCTGGAAATGGAAGTGTTGATGCTCTGGCTTTTCCCCTGGATATTTCAGTGCGTTTCGGTGCGGGCGGACTCCATCATCCACATTGGTAAGAGAGAGGGAGCGGGGGGAGGGAGCGGTTGGAGAGGGACGCGGTAGATAAATAAATATATAAAGGAAGCGTCTCGTTTAGCCGCGATAATGTCACGGGCAGCGGTGGAACCCAACTCCGCGGAGAGACAGGAGGACGGATGGGAGGAAGGCAGCTGTATTCCGCCTCCGATCGTAAAGTTAGGGGCGAAATGCCGCCTGTGCGCCGGGCCGGGAGCGGGCAGGGGACCCGCCGGGGCCGCCGCTGCGGTCTCCCATGTGGATGGGGAGTCTGTGCTTGGACCTGTTTGCGTGGAAAGGCTTTCTTCCCCCCCCCACCCCCCGCCTCCTCGCCACCGAAAACAAACAACCGCCCCCATCACCCGAGCAGGAGAGAGGCATCATCTGAACGTGCTCGCAGGGAAAACTTTCAGGGAGATAATCCCCTGGTTTCCATCTCCTGCCGTAGCAGGTGTCAGCCGAGCCGGAATGCGGGGGGCGGAGGGGGGAACTTGGCTGGGAAAGGGTTAGAAAGGCGAGCTTTGCAGCGGCTCTGTGTGAGCGTGTGTGTGTGTCTATGTGCGCAACTGTTGTGGTTTGAATAAGATCTCATTAAAACCCCTGGGCAGAAAGAAGGCTGGATCAGTGAGAGGAAGAGAGGGATGAATAAGGGGCAGAGGAAAGGCTGATGTGAACTTTTATGGCTTCTGGGAGCAAGGCATGGTGATGTCCGCGGGAAGCCTGGCAAGCAAAAGCGAGGCTCTGCAGTCACCTTTTGGCTGGTGTTGAAAGGTACCAGCAGGAACGAAAATGAGGATGTTTAGGGGCGGAGAGGGGGGGAAAGAATCACTTGTGGAGGATGACAGAGGAGGAAACAGGAGTATGGCCGGGAAATGAAAAGCCGTAATTCCCACCAGTCTTTCGGGAAGGATGGGAGATTAGAAAAAGGAGGGGGCCGGGGTAGGAGCCATCCTGGCGAGCGGAGGCTCCACGGAGACGGGAAGAAAGTCCCGCGTCGACCCGAGGCAGGGAAGGGGAGAAGGGGGCCAGCCCTGTAACAAGTTTCCCGACGCGGACGGCTCCGGGGGCGGTGGGAAGGAGGCTCCCGTCGTAGCCGCTCGCCTCCGGAGCCTGGGGGCGCAGCCAAGGCAGACAGCATTGCGGAGCCATTAAGGAGACGGGGTCAGCCCTGACCGCAGCGGGGGACTCCGGCCCAGCGGCAGTCCCCAGGGCACGGAGGCTGCGAGGGTCGCCTTGGGGAAGGGCCCGAGTAGAAGAGTGGGTGAAGGAGCTCCCGCTCTCGGCCCCGCTTCTCTTGCGCGTAGACTGTGTCACCTCGGCTTCTCCCCGCACGAACTTCAGCCCGAGTGCTGTTTGCTAACTAAGTGCTGGCTAAGGAGCGGTCCGCTGGGCAGGAGCGGGGAGCTGCTGTGTGCAGAGCTGTGATGCACACGGGCAGTGCACGGAGGCTCAAGCCACAGGCACGCACGGTGTGAATCAGCAGGACTTTTCCAGACTGGGGAATAATGTTTTTTGCTTGTTTTGTTGCCAGCTCTAAAGACCTCCCAGCGCCGCGTAGAGCAGGGCGGTAAGCCTGGCGTGGGCACACACACGCTCCGTGGAGAGGGATTTTATGTAACACACATCGCCAGATGTTTTCACGTTAACTGCATAAACAGGACAGTGAAATTAAAGCTTCCAGGTTACTGGACACAAATCCAGGCTTCACGTTCGTGCTTGTAAGCCTCCATTAAACCGCGGCCCGAAAGGCAGCATCCCAGGGAGAGGCGAGCAGCGAGCAAAAAGTTGGTGGAGTTTCCAAGCCTGCTCCCTTTCCCGTCACGGGCCAAGCTAGTCCGTCACCCCGCCGTGCCTCTGCTTCAGAGCTCCGTAAACGCCGGTGGAGCAAAAGTGGCCGGGAGGAATGTTGCGGTTCCCCGTGTCCGGGACGAGGCCGCCAACGTGTGTGGCCCGGCCCCACAAGCGCCCGGTGCCCTGCGAGCCGGCCTGAGTCCTGCACGGCCCGGAGGGGAGCGGGGTCCTGGCGCGGGCGGGCCGAGCCCTCCTCACCCACCCTCTGCCGCCTTCCTCCCCTCAGGTGCCATTTTCGAAGGCAATGCTGCCAAGGACGACGAGGTGTTCAAGCAGGCGGTATCGGATCTGAACCTCAATGACGACATCCTCCAGAGCGAGAAAATCACTTACTCCATCAAGCTCATAGAGGCCAACAACCCCTTCCATGCGGTGCAGGAAGGTGAGAGCCTCGCACGGCGCGGAGGGGCCGGGGCGGAGGGAGGATCGTCCCGTCCCATCGGCGGGGCGGGGGCGCCGGTGACGGCCCGGACCTGTCCTGGCGCTCGGCTGGAAACTTTCCTTCGGTCGGGGGTTGGCGCTGTCTCACAAGGAAAGGGGAGGGACGGCTCGGTGCGGCGGCAGCGGCGGCGCCGTGCCCAGCCCAGCCGTGCCCGGCCGTGGGCGCAGGGCAGCCCGGGCGGGGGCGGCAGCCGCGCTGCGGAGGGACGGCCGGACAGGGCAGGGCAGCGCAGGGCGTGCGGGGCTCCACGGCTCCTGGCTCCGCCAGTGCGGAGGGCAGGCCGGGCCACGGTCGCACCGCTGTCCCCTTGGCATCAGCAGGGCCACGCGTGGACGCGGCGGGGCGGGCGGAGGGTCCCGCCCGCAGGGAGGGCGGCGGGGATGCGGCACCGAGGGGCCGGGCACGACTCCGGCGGCAGCGGCCGCGGAAGGTGCGGGCACAAGCCAGCGCCTCTGCCCGAGCAGCCAGGGAGGCAGGGCCGGGGCGGCAACGTGAGCGTGGAGCTGCCTCGGGCGCCGGGCAGGGGCTGAGGGAGCCGGCTGAAAGCCGTCCCAGAGTTTGCAAGATGTGAAAAGTAGCTACGTTGGTAAATCATTCCAATTAGATTTTTTTTTTTCCAAAAGGGAAACGTTTAAATTAATCAGCTTGCCTTTACAAATAAGACTTAAAATATATATTATTTGCGATTTAATGAAGTGAAGGTTAATTATGGCTTAGGTTATTTAAGAAGCTGTGTTTTTCAGTAGTAATTATTCTAGAAACAGAGAGCTATTTATATACCCAGACTAGAATATTTAAAAAAAAATGATTCATCACCAGCCTTACCCTTAGTTTTACAGAGCACAGTGAATCTTTCCCGGTATGAAAATTTGCATTAATCCATATGTATTTATGTCTAAGTTGTGTACATGCAAATTAAGGCTACAAAATTATACCAAGTGTTAATTTTCATGAACTCTGAACAATTTCTTCTGTTCTCTCTTTTCCTTGGAGTAGGTGCTAGTTAATATTATTAGGAGAAACAGCAATGTATATATTTTCAAGGGCCTCATCTCATTGACAGTAGGATTCCTTCAGTTGCTCTGAAAACTTAGTTAGGTGATGTGAAATAAAATCTTTATGAAAATGGGAAGAAGAGGATTTGAAAACAAAATTCCACCCACATATTCAGACACCAGAGGAAAACAAAAATCTCTAAATAATGGTGGGTTGATTTATTGGCAAAGAGTAACTGAACAATTGAATCTTCTTACATTTGCAAAAACTCAGTGTCCTATATTGGAGCTTATTCATATTCATGGAAGTGACAGTATTTGGCTGGCTGAACAATGGCTTTCAACAATGTCTCTTCTCAGAAGTGAAACTGTATGAAACCATTTCGAATGCCCAGTGATCTGAGCTGGCAGTCTCGTGGATGGGGTCCCTTGGCTCAGTTTTGTTAAAAGCAGGAAAGCATGACCTAGTGGAGCATTCTTCTTGGTCTAGTAATACTTTTTTAAAATTGAGTTATTCACTAACCTCGAAGATTGGGGTTGCATTTATGAAGACTACTATGAAAATAACTTCTCTCTGTTGAAATTCTATGCTGCATTCACAGAAAAGAGCCTGTTCAGATTTTCAGCCACTTTGGTATACAGGAGCTTTGTGGTACCTGAATATAGGTAAATAAAGATAAAACTGTTCCTTCCAAGATGCTCCTTCAGGGCTCATTCATGTCCCTTCCATTCATGTTCCTTCCAAGATGCTCTTTCACTGCCCATTGCAGTTCAAATTGCTCTTTGATGAACTGATACCATGCTGGAGAACTAAGGAAGTGGTTGATGGGGCCTCACAATTCCAAAAAGAACTTGTTCTCTATCAACGCTTCATTAAGGCACATCAAGGTGTCTTCTTTTGGGAGGACTGTGGAATGGTCCTTTCTGCAAGAAAAAGCTTGCCACAATGGGAGGCCTAAGAAAAAAGTGTCTGACTTTGCTCAATTTCCTGGCTTGCTTTGTTGGTTCAGGTCAGGTTGTTTTTTTTTTTTTTTTTTAATTTAAGATTTAAGATTTAATTTCCTGCCTTTGAAACCGGCATCCATGCGGACAGAATAATCCATGGGATGTACAAGTTGCTGGTCTGTTCTTACTGAGCAGTGTCTCATTGCCCAGTGTTACTTGGTGGTGTTCTGATTATTCAAAATCTCATTGTATCTCACTGTATGGATGTCCTGCTTATTTTGGTAAAATACTGCATGTAGTAGTCAGAACAACGTGGAGCAAAATCCACTGCCAAGACTGTTCACAGAATCTTGCTGCCACTCCATAAAATGCTCTGACATCCACATTATTTTTCTGCAGCATCTTTCCAAGCAGTGCCATGGAAATCAAAGTTGCAAGCCTTAGTTTCACAGGGATAGAACTCTTTTTTTTACAGGTAGAACCCAATTTGGAATAAAAATAGACCATTGTGATATCACCACCAGAATAGTTCACGCAAGTGAACCAATCACAAATTCTATTTTTATTTGAAGTGTCTTTTGCACAGCCTTGTAAGATGACATTGTAAATTGTCCTTAAGCCCTTTTAAAAGAGAACTTCAAAGAGGGACCTTTGTTTCAGTGATACTGGTAGAATTACAGAATTACAGAATGTCATCCTTCCATGTAACAATGTCTGTTACACAATGGTAAAACTTTAATTACTGATAGAGATAGTTCTGGCATGTGTTTGTCCTGGCATTTACTGTGCAGTTAGAGGACATCTGCATGGGTGGGAAGCGCAGAAGAGTAGTACAAGCAGGAGGAGCAATGTCCTGGAGGAGCAATGCATTCTAAACTGAAAGCCAAAGCGGAAGATATTTTGCTTTTCGTACAGGGTGGTTTTCAGCACTGGGATTTGCTGAGAAGTATTGCTAGATTTTGGGGAAAAATAATAAAAAAAGCCTCTAGGGACTTTGCTATAATGAGATAAGGAAACTATAGTAATAGTTTCTAGGTAAATAAAATTCAGAGATACTTTTTTTTCAAAGACTTGGTGGACACTCACATTAGTGGTTGTGTCAGGTGCCAGAGAACTGCAATTAACGAAAAGTATAAATTTTGTTTCCTTGTTTGTCTTTCATTTCAATGTATATTGCGTAAACAAGATCCTGTTGTGCCGATAAGTAAGGAGATTGTTTTGGTCTCATCAAACCCATTCTATAACAAAGCATGGCAAATTGGGTGCAAGGAACTCAGTGGCAAGGGGTGAAACAGTAAAGAATGAACAGACCCTGGTGTATGCATAAAATCGGCCTGGTTTGTCTGCCCTTGCAAGCAGTCATTGCATTTTGTGGAATATTGCTTTTATGTATATGGCAATTACTTGAGGGAAAAAATGTTTTCTCACTGACTGTTATGGGAGGAAATATACATGGGGAATCATTGTTCTTTTCATATGATTTAGAGAAATAAACTCAAACCACAAACGTGAAGTTAAACTAGATTCTTGCTTCCAAGAGAGTTATGTGCTCAGTTTCAGTTAAGTGCTTGCAGCATGAGCTTGTTTGTGTATGGTGTGTATTTAAACCAGTACTGTGGTAACCTTTATGTGACTCAAGGATTCAAATAAGCTCAAAACTATGAGAAACATTTAAGCTTTCCATTCAAGTTGAGTTTTCTGAGCCTGTCATTGGTGTTCAGAAAGGACTGTGTGCATGACGTTGGGGTGGCAAACAGGTTTATGGATGTGCTTGGGAATGTGATGGCATGTTTAAACTAAAAAAACCCAAACAAAACTGACCTGTAAGTTTTTAAAATGTTGCTTTCAAAGGGGACATAGTTAGCTGTAGGTCAAAACTGAGACACAAGAAAGTTAAGACTTACCGTTTGTAGTGCCCTTAGGAGAAAGGATCCAAAGGAGCCTGTTACTCACAAACTGCAAAACTTTAAACCCCTTTTTCTCACTGGGTGATGCTTACACGTCCATGGAGCTTTCCTGGAGCTGAAACTTGCTGTTCTCTCTGCATAGCAATTTCAAATGAATTGTTTCTAATTTGGGAGGCCTTGTATGTGTGCTTGCTGATGTTAAAGTGCTGTCAGTTCTGGAAACCAGAACAAATTTGAAAAATCAGAATGTGATTTGAGAGCAAGAATGGTGTTCCATAAATGGGTTTATTGTCAGTCCCACGAACACTGCTGTGGTTTCGGAGCAACTCAGAGCTGCTGAGGTTTTGGGTGTCTGTGCTGTATGGCATTGAGTGAATGTTATCATAGTCTGTAGCACTTGGTAATGATATGTGCTTGCCATAAAATAGAATAGATAGAATAGACTATTTCAGTTGGAAATGATCTACAGCAGTATCTAGTTCAGCTGCCTGAATAATTCAGAGCTGACCAAAAGTTCAAGCATGTTGTTAAAAGCAGTGTCCAAATGCCTCAACCACTGACAGGCTTGTGGCATCAAGCACCTCTCTAGAAAGGCAGTTCCAGTGTCTGACCACCCTTGCAGTAAGGAAATGCTTCCTCATGTCCAGTCTAAACCTCCTGTGGCACAGCCATGAACCATTCCCACACATCACATCACTGGATCTCAGGGAGAATAGATCAGCGCTTGGCTCCTAATCTGTCTTGTCTCAGCACATATATTTAATGTTACAACCACAGTTGCTTTCTACAGTTTTATTTGTTGAGAAGCTGTAAGCTGATCAAATAAAATGAAATACAGACCTGGACGGGTCTCAGACTCAGCAGCTCCATTGCTGTTTACATTTATTCATGAAACATTGCAGGTACAAATTACTAGTTTGTTTGTTTGTTTGGTGTTTTCTTTTTTTATTTGTTAAAAAAAAAAAATCCCCCCAAGAAACAGGACATTATTGATTTGACTGCAGTGGCTTGGGGAACTGGCTGCATAGGTAGAATCTGTAGGTTGTACCTAGATTTTTAAAGTAAAGCATTAAAAAAAAAAAAAAAAAAAAAAATCTCATCCACCAGAATTGCAAAGGATTGGTTTATATTGATGTACTGTCAGTTTTTCTCCAGTGTTTTCTCTTGAGTCTTCCACTGTCAAGTACCTTTACCTTTATCTGCTTTTCTTCCAAGCTTGAACACAGATTTCACACTGTTTTCATTGGGGTGCAAGGTCTTGTTTGGAAGTTTTGACAGGTGCACTCTTAACTCTCTGGAAAGCACATACTGTTACATACTTTTTTTCCCTACATTTAATATCAACTTTCAACAGTTTTTAAAAGCCTACACGGAAAGTGTAGGTAGGGGTTCCCACCTGCGGTCAGAGGGGCCTTGCTGTGCAACTACACGTTGTTTTTTTTTTTACTGGTTCTCTGCATTTAAAAGCTGTTGCTCGGTGGGGTGAATGGGTTTAGCAGTTTTACCTCCTTGGGCCCTCTGAGATCAGACCATGACTTGTTAAGGACTGCCACAGTGAAGACATCTGTGACACTGTCATCTCATTGTGCTTGTGTTTTTATTCTCTACAGTTGTATGTCTCGGTGTATTAAAAACAAGAGTGTTTGCAGAGCTAAAGAAAACAGCAAATTAAAATGTCCATCTCCTCATATTCTTGTGTCTTCATGTTGAAAGCAGGGATGTGCAGTAGGAAGGAAAGGAGTAGATTGCCCATGAGGGAGTCCCTTTGCTGCCACAGACTATGGGCCAATGTCCGTATTCTCTTTTGTTTTGTTGGTTTATGCCTCTTGCTGTTTGTTACTTGGTAGCCAGCAGCTGTTACAGTTTATCTGCAGGTGCGGAGTATTTGGTGTTTCTGGGGGGCAGCCCCACTGCCGCACCTCCCTGGTACAGGTGTGGTGTTTCTACAGGCTGTACCGGGGTTACTTCACCCCAGCCACGCACTCTGCCTCTGCAGAGCCTCCCATCAGCTCAGGCTGGGGCTGGGCTGCCCGCAGCTTGGTGTGACACAGTGTCACACACCGGGCGCTGCAGGCACTCTGGGGAACAAGCATGTGTCACAGCTTAGCGTCCCAAGGGAGCAAGAGGCTTTCTGAGCTCCCAGCAGTGTGGATGGGACCTGATTGGAGCACATGGTCCTGCCCCAGCTGGGTGGAGAGGAGCCCACCAGAGGCATCTCAGTCCCTGCTTGCTGTAGGATGGCAGGGTATGGCTGGTCATTTTCATGCTTTGCAGCAAAATACTTACTTCGTTTGAAAGGTTTTTTTTTTTTTTTTTTTTTTTTTTTTTTTTTTTTTTTTTTTTTTACTTCCTCCACCTGCATAGCAGGTTAACTGCATTTCTGTTTTCTTCTAATTGCAGACTTGCTAATACTTTTATTTCCATGTTAGGTGTGGGTGACCCATCTATTTTAAGGGTCTCATACGGAAAATTAGCTGCAGGTTAGGCTACAGTTCTTTTTCAGTATGTAATGGTCTTTCCCACTGATCCTGCTGCTGATCCTGCTTATTTACCAAGGAGCTGCACTTGGGTTTCTTATTCTGGGATTTCATTATGAAAAATATGCTACATCATTAACTGGTATGCTAGAAATTATCTCAAAAGATCAGAACTAAGCCGTGCTCATAAAAATGTCAGGGAATGTGTTTCAGGGTTAAAGATTTTTTTTGTGTTTCTCTTACTTATTTTTTACAGAAAATAATTTTCTGAGCGCTTTGTTTGTCTGTGGCAGCTGTTCTCAGTCATTAATGTGGAGGAGGATCTGTAGAAGTGAAATGAGTACACAAAACCTCCTCAGCCTGATCTAGTTAAAAGAATGGCTCAAGAACGGGATCCTGAACTGTGAAATGCAATTTGGATATATGCATATACATGCATGCCTGTATACCCTGTACAAATAATTTAATTGCTAGACTTACTGTGATGTGTCCAGTAGGGAATATGCCTTGAGCCTTTCTGTGTTCAGAATCTTCCAGCTACAGATGATTAGGGGATTGACTATCTAAGTATTACATTTTAAATTACATCTTTATACTTGCTGAATGAGATGAATTTAATATTTTGATGTGATTTATCATGCTGAGGTTAAGCCATAGAGTGAAAGTAGTTAAAGCAGCATGTTCTTTGAACAGAGGGATGTCATCATGTTTATTAAAACTGTTTGTGGTATACCACAGTTGTTTACTGGAAGGAAAACAAAACAAAACCTCAAAGCCAAGTTATACAGCTATAATAGTGCCTGACTGTAAGACTACAGCACATCAAGACTGTAGCTGAAACAGTTACTTCAGATTTAACTTTTTGTTATTTTAGAGCAGCCAAAGTCTTTTTTTAGGCAAAAATCAAAATGTTTCTTGTATTTTTATTCATAATAAATTTCCTCTGAGGGGAATTCCTGCTGTGTCTTTATTTGTCTCTGTCATCTTGTGCTTAGAGGTGTTTTTTCAACTTGCCCCTCAGAAAAAAAATATTACTTAGATTGTTGGAATCATGCTGCTATGTGAGTGTTGTAATTGTAGGAAATGTAACTTATTTTTTTTAAACCTGCAAATGTCTATGTTTTTCTGAAAGCACCCTGCTAGAATGAAATTGATCCACAGAGCTCTTTGGTTTTTTTTCTTGGCAAGAGATTTTTCCATAACTTTCAGTTATTTGAATTGATGATTTTGAAAAAGGTTTATACGTTCAATTTCACATTTTTACACCTTTTTATTTTGGTATGATAGTCCTTGCAGTGATTTTTCTTACACATGGGAATGCTCTGGGTCCTTTCCATTTGGAAACCTGTTGAAAGGGGTCAGGTTTCAGACTGAGGAATGACACATTTTATGCACAGGGCACGTTTGAGTCCTGGACACTTCCTTACACAGAACTGTGTTGGCTCTGAGGTCGAAATCCTCGGTGTCATCCTGAGAATTCTTTCCATTTCAGTCTTCACTGAGGAAAGGGAGCAGCTGATGCTGATCCTTAGTGTAGCTCTTTTCATATTAAGCATCTTGTCAAGAAAATGGAATTGAGATTGTTAAGTAGTATACAACATTTTGAGATGCTCGTTTTATATCATATGTAGATCTGTAATAATTTCAAAGGCAGATAGTAATGATATGCTAATGTGTCAGGCTTTCTTTCGTTTACATAACTTCAAGGCAATAAATATCTGAAATGAGAACTATGTTGAAAGGCTTTCTTTTATGTTTTTCCTAATAGCTTGCATTTAATTATAATTTGGAGACTTGATTGCTGTGTTTGAAAAAGGGTTCAGGTTTGTAGGTTTGGAGTGCTTTTTATAGGCTGAAAGGTTTGTCTTATCAGGAAGAGGCTGTCTGCACTAGCACAGCTTTTGTGAAGTTCCTTCACTTTGACCCTGTTGTGCCTGTCCATTTTCTCCCTTCTGCCTATTACATATTCAGTTATGCAGTAAGAATACTGGACAGCACTAACAGCCAGTCCTTAAAGGTAGAAAGAACCAAGAGGCATTAATTTCAAGTGTTGTTTGGCTGCATTAAAACACACAGCAGGGTTTCTGCTGCTTGACCTTACTGAGAACTATTCCCTTAGCAACCTTTCATAGAGGGAGTAAAAGGACAGTAAGAAAACAATTTCTCCCCCATATAGTCAACAGAATCATATCTAAGAAATTAATTTCTCTCATATAAACACATGGATCTCAAACCAAGAACTCCCAGTGGGGTCAGGGACTCATTAAGTATCCTATTCCTCAGTCTAGTAATTTAATCTTCTGCTTTTTAATTTACTTATCTGAGTCTTAGAGATTTTAACTAGTGATGTTGCTGATGGAAGGCTTTCAATGTCCTCAAAATCTCATTGACAATCTGGTTTGTTCTTATTTAGAAATTGAATAAAAGGATTTTCTCTAGAACTGAATGTTTGTAAAGTTAATGAGAATTGTCTTCGTCAGTGGGTAAATGACCCAACTTTACACCATTACATGATATTTAGGAAATACCAATTATTTGCTGCTTGATAATACTTTCAGTAGAGAAACTGTGGAATGATCTAGAGGATTTCCACAGCCCTTTGTCTTCTTAACCTCTCTGCTCCTAAATAAAGATAAAACTTGGGGTGGTGGAAGAAGGAGTTGGCTTACAGGCGACACAGCCTCTCAATGTCTTTGTGCATTTGCAAATTCTTTATTTTAAAACAGTTTATTTAAACTTAATTTTACATTGATTTAAAAAATGTTTCAGCTCTCCAAAGTAAACTCTGGTGTAAATTGAGCATTGTCTTGTGTGAAATATTAGCTGCATTTTAATTGAGAAGATTGATGGCTTGCCCATTTTCTATCCTACTTGAAAATATTTTTGGAATGAGAAGAGTTACCTGAGAAGTTTAGAGAGAAGGAACTTAGGATGTGATGTCTGCAAGGGTCAACCCAGAGAGGGCTAGGATGTTGAAGTGCACAAAAAATAAAAGGGAGCAACCCAATTATCTGCTTTAAGTTTTTTTTTTTTTTTTTTTAACTGAAACTTTCTTTTTCTTTTCTTGCCTTTCAGCTTGCTTTTGTCCTGAAGTTCTTCAGTTACTGTGGAAGTAACAGTGTTTTTGATATAGGTAGGACTTAGTGACCCAAACAGAAATAGAAAAAAGCTTGTTCCTCCTCTGCTCTGAGCGAGGTGTTTGCACAGTATGGGTCTGGTTTCTAAAGAGGTTGGAGAATGCAGGGATGCCACATCTCAGACCAGTAATCATTTTGCAAATAATCAGCCTGTGCAAGGCATTTCACTGTGCAAGAAGAGAAAAAGAATTTTTGCTCACAGGATGAGATGGAGAAAGATGCAGTATGGTAGAAGTTGAGGTAGACGAACTTCAGCTTGTAGAAAGCCACTTGTCCATGACAGCTTGACGTGTGCCCATATCTGGGTTAATTTTTTTTTTTTCCTTTAAAAAACCCTCTTTCTAAAGGCTTTGGTGTGTGTTAGGGGCAGTTTACATTTTTTGTGACCATGATGTGTCCTCTTGGCTCTTACACTGCTGTTTTGAAATATAATGTAATGTCAGATGAAACCAAGAGTCATCTGGGCAATGTGATCAGTGATACCTGACTCTTTTAGAATCAGGTCTGCAAGCCTAGTTCTCAAAAGGCATTTTACTGTCTTTGAGTAGACTTTTTTTCAGTAACCCAATATTTTTCTCAGGAAATGTTTCTCTCTGTTATCCATTTGGTTTGTTCTTAGTGTTTCATTCCCCAGGTTTTAGTCCCCAAGTCAGGGCTGTAGAGTTGTAGCTAGTATCTTTATGCCTGGGTCTTCTTAATGCCTTAAAGTCTTCTTAACTAAAACTCTAGTTTCTCAAAAGCATCTAGCTGAGACTTTCCTGTCTGTGGTTGAACTTTGCACAGCCATCTCATTACTTCTAGCCATGCCCCATTTTGTATGAAGAGCAGGTCCGTTTTTCTACCTTCTGGTGATGTTTGTAAACGTAAATTTTCTCTTCAAATTCTGATGTCTTTTTTACCTGTCTTCTCTTATTTGGCAGCATGGTGTTCCCCCCATACTTCCCTCTTCCCTGCCACTGCTCAATGCAATAGATTTTATGAACACTCTTTTCATGATTTACTGGATTATTTTATTTCCACTGCATTTTAATCATCGTGATGACATCTGTTGGCAGCAGTACACAGATGCTTTGTCAGAGTATATTCTAAGGTTTGTAAATGCTTACTATATCTACATGACAAAACTAAGGTTTTGTCTTTTTCGTTTACAATACAAGAAGTGGAATTGCATTATGGAAATGAAAAGTGTCTCTGGAAGACTTACTGCCTTTCAGTGACCAACAGGTGAAACTTTGAGGTTTCATGTAGCTTCCTCTGTGTTACCTGCTGCAGTGAGCCTTGCATTACAAAATTAAGTCTCTCATCCTGCTTTCACTGATATGAAGAGTAATCTTCCTCTCTTTTAAAAAAATTATTTTAGATTTTAACCTTTAAAGCTGTCTATCACTGCCATTATAAGGAAATGAAGAACACACAGGGACAAGAAGCCAGAGCTGCTTCTTCAGGCCATCTCTATAGCTCTAAATAAAGGCAAAATATCAGGAATGTAAAAAAGAAGTTACAGCAGTGGTCAGTTGTGTTTGCTATAGGGCATTCTGCTAATGCTAGTAGCTAAATGTGTTCAGACTAAAATGGTGGTTTGGCCAAAAAATACTTCCTAAGACTTCTGTGAATTTGAGGCAGATTATGCATTGTCATAATTTGAAGGTGTTTTGGTTTTTTTTCTTGCATTAATTATGTTCAAAGAGGTGTTGCACTTTGGGCAGCTCAACATGAAGAAAAGTTCTCGGTGGGTATACGAGAAATGGCTTGTTGATCAAAGATGGGAGTTCATGTCCTGCATTCATGGTGGCACGGGGCTCTGAACCAGATTTTGGTCGTGCTGATAACTGGTCTTTGTCGGTGCTGGCCTGCAGGGAGACTGCTTGTAATCTGGAGTCTCGTCTCTTGCCTTGAGAAGTTGTGGGTGGTTGTGTTGAGTCAGTGGAAGTGGCACATCTAAAGGATGCTGAAAGAGGAAGGCTTGGAGCAGGATGTGTGTCGTGTTTTGGTTCTGAAATATATTTTCTCAGAAGAATAAATGAATAAGCTGTGACATGGGGTAATTAATAAGGAAGCAAATTCTCTTAGATCTCTTGTGTTTGTAAAAAGGGAAAATGTGCTTTAAAATGATGCATTCTTTTGGCTTGCAGGGGAGAAAAGCTTACAGTCTGTGGCTTGTGACAGACGTACAATGTAGGAAGTTGGATTTTTTTTTTTTCCTTCCTTCCAGAAATAGCATTGCTAAACTGCCCAGGGGTGTAGTTTACTTCTGTACAAAACCTGTGCATGGAGTGTAAATTAACTGTAAAATTCATACACTGTGAAATGCAGCACAGGAGCCCAGAGAACTCCTGAACAAGGCCCTGGAGAAAAATATGTATCTTACATACACACAACACTTTACTTGGCAAAATTCAACTTAAACTCAGTCATGAGAGGATCAAGGGACAGGCAGAAAAAAGTGTTAGCCCGTATTGCTCAGCTCACTTTGTGGGACACTTAGGGCAACTAATAAGGTAAAATTGCTCTTTTTGAGCTTGAAGAAGGAAAAGGAGTTTCTCTGAGTGCAGAACATCACAGCGACAGTTGAAAAGGCTCTACTGGCTCTGGTGCCCCTGAGAATACCCTAAGGCAAATTGGAGGCTCTCATCTGTTTGCCATTTAAATCTATCCCAAACTACTTTGTTGGTGAGGTGAACCAGATTTAGGAAATACAAATAAATACATAGATTTAGAAACGTCTGTTGTATCTCCATCTCTTCAGGGCCACTTTGAATGTATAATTCGCAAATATCTTGTCAGATTATCACATTAACTGGGAAATAGTCATATATCCTAAGGCCTTTGGCAAATGCACTTTGAAGCTGAGAGTTTGAAGAGGTATTTTCAAGATCTAGCGTGTTATTACGATGTTAATAAGCTCCTTGAGAACTGAAGAAAAACTTATAATAATGTTGATAAGATGGAAGCTATCTGAAGAAGCTGGGCTAAAGCTCAAATAGACATGTGTGAGGGAAAATGAAATTGCTCCTCAAAAAAGGTCAGTATATATGTAAACTTGACAATTTAAAAAAATCTGGTGATGTTACATATATTAAAAAAAGATTTGTTTTTTTAGCTTTTGGTCAGAAAGTTTTCTAACAGGTATTACAAAATCATTTTCCTTATGAAACCGTAGAGAGAGGCAAATAAAGATATAGTTCGATCTTGGTCTCATAAATTCTAATTTTACAAAGTTCTGTGAGTTTCTTCATGACAGGTTGATAATATGAAATGTGCCTGTGAACTTTACAAAAGAGTAATAATTACTTTTGTATCCATATTTGCAAATAATGGTTCATGTGGGAGAAGTCTGGCCAGCAATGTAGTAAGTGTTCACACCACTTTAGAAAATTGTGCCTACAATGCAGTCATCTGAAATAATACTGAGATTTAAGTTGATGGTGGGAAATATTTGCTGACAGGGCTGGCCTCAAGGCATTCTTTCTCCTTCCTAAATGCTGATAAAATTTCTTGAAACGTTCTAAAGTATATTGATGGTTGTCTCAAGGTGGATGTATTGGCTTAAAAAAGGATTATGCCATTCTACCCATAACTGTATTCTCTTTTTGATGAGATTTTACAGGAAAATAATTTTATTTCTTTTTCTATAGAAAAGTATTTATATAGAAAGTAAACTTGTTTAGACTATTAGTTATCTTGATACTGGGAAAGTTCAATTGATTTTCTGGATTCTGATCCTGGATTAAGTTTTAAATTGTGGAATTTTAACTCCAGCTCTGGTTGTTGGTGAATGAAAATTGTCAAGTGAGGAGAAATGGGAGTCCCAATATATTTTCCAAGCTCTGATCTGTACAACACAGTTAGGACGACAGAGATCTGTGACCTCTGTGTGTGTCCTTGGGATTGTAGTTCCTCTTCCCAGGGTTCATGAAGTGTTATCAGATAGTTCGTGCCTGCTCCTGATGCAGGAGAGGCCCAAAAAAAGATCCATTGATCTTCCTCTTGAAAGATCATTTAAGGTGCTTCGTAGTCTTTGGCTTCATTCCTTATTTTCTTTCCCTGCCTTCTCACTGCTGGCATAATTTGATCACTGAAGCACCAGAGGAAGTGATGAAATATTTGGTAAATTAGCCTGGTGCATCTCTTGCTTAATTCTGTTATCACTCTGCAGCACTTGTTTAAATCAGAGGTGGATTAAACAAGATGTAGACTTGTGAAGAAATTTTTCTCCTTGGTGAGATAAGTGGGGAACTGCTGCTTACTTCATTTTCACTCTCTGTGCTCTGTTGGTTGTGATCTCTTTCTTAGGGTTTTCTGAACTATTTGTCATAGAACTTTTCTTGATATTGTCGGAGGTCAGTGCAACAGCCTGAATGTCATCTGCTCTGCTCTTGAGTTGTGGTTCTGGCCTTTGGCCTCTCACTGTAGGCTTTGGCCTGGGTGTAGGCTAGCTGTTTCCAAGCTTTTTCTATTTCTGTACCTCTGGAAAAGCTTCTGAGTGTATTGATCATTTAAATCTACTGAAACTTGGTGGTGTTGTTGGTTTTTAGGTTCTTTTTTTAGTTGCTTAGATTGGTCTGTTATGCACCGGTTGAAACTAGCTGTAGAAGATTTAGGAAATAGTCCGTGGTGTTCACAGGACCCATATGTTAGTGACTCATTTATTATATTTTCCTGTGATTGCAGAGAATTGCAATCAGTGATGGCAATGATCTTCCCAGCTTTGTCCCCCTGGCATGGAACAAAAGTACAGTATTGTAGACAGATTTAAGATTATTGAGTCCAACCATAAAATGACAGAAATGACAGTCTGCTCATCGTTATTAACTTCATGCTTCTGTTTATTTTGTTTATTTTTCTTAAAATGATCTGTTAAACTTTTCTGTGTGTGGTACTGAGGGTTTCTCTTATCGTTATCAGACTACAAAGACTAGAAGAATTGACTGGCATTCTTGAATGATAAGCCTTTATCTAGGAGCTGACAAGCAGAGGAACAACCCCCTTGAGTTTGCCAGGCTTGTTTTCTGTAGGGATATACCACGTGAAGGAAGAGAACCCTCTGTCTTTGAAGGTCTAAGCCTGAGAAATATAAAATGAAGACAAGAATTCAGGATGTCTGTCAGCCGTAAGCTCAGATATTGAGCTTATGCCTGTTTGCCAAGCATGACTGTTCCACTGTCATAATGCAGACTAGAATTCTTTAATAGCTGCAATTCAGCGCTTGTAAACTAGTCAGTGATTATTTAATCTTCTGTTTATATCATTCATCAAAGCAGTCTGGGCTGACAAGGCCTGGAAAACTCTCAAGGGTTTGCTGCTGTTAATGCAGGGTGCTACAGTGGGACCTTCCTTGTACAACAGTGTTGCTGAGTACTTCTGATACCACAGTCTCTATTGTCATTGACTCAGTGAATCATAGGAGCTGCGTGTTCCTCCCCATCTGCCTCATTTGAACTGATGGCAGCAAAGTCCTTGGAAGTTCTTCCCTCCATATCTTCCATGTGAACATTTGATTGTATTTGTTGCTATTGATAGCAGACAGTAGTTGTTTGATGCTTTTGTAAAAACTCAACCATTTGCTTGAAATAGAAGATAGAAAGAATTAATTCTGTGAGTATTTTGATGAAGTTAATTGTTTTCAGAAGTGTAAGTAAATCACTGTATTTGATAATGTTCTACTGCTCTAATTTATTAAATTTATTAGATGCTTCTTCAGCTTTCTTCAGTTCATAGAAGTTCAGGCTGAGAACTACAGCTTGCTTTCTTTTTGTGCACAGAGATTTGAAAGCATAACTTTATAACAATCAATAATCATGTGAACTTTTGCCTGGCTTGGTCCTTAGCCATGTTAGAGCTTAGGTTTTAGACCACAGACAACCTCATGGCAACACTTCATTTCTGCATAGTGCAAATCACTGTTACTTCTTACAAGCAGGCCCAGAATTTGTGCACAAAATTTGTGCACAACATGTATGTTTAGACCTGATCTGTGACCAAGCCAGTGTGAATACCGTGAATATGAACCACGTACAGTCCTGGGGTTACTTCTACCCTATCTGTAGCACAGCTTGATTCAGTCATGGAAATCTCCTTTGGGGCGGACTTCTTCTGTCTTTCCAGGTTAGCTTGGCTCTTCAGTCTCAGCGAGTGTGCATCTTATACCAGAGAACAACTCAACTGGTTTGTTGCTTATGTTTATTGCAGTCACTCAAAAGTCTTCCATAGGTATTTCTGAAGTACAGCACTTGCTCCTTCCACAGGCAGATCCTGCACTCTTGGAACATGTTTGGAATTAAAGGCAGGATGGCCCAAGGCAGTGGCAAAGTCAGAGCTGGGACAAAGGACTGCAGACGTAGCATCAGCTTTAGTTCTAGCAATGAATTTTGCTGCTCTGTGAGGCTTGCCAGCATGGCCAGCGCTTCATGAGAAGGGGTGGGATTTGGGAAAGGCAGCTGTTGCTGGGGGCAGGATAGGAGCACCCCTCATATTTTCCATTTTCTCCCAAGTGACATCAGGAATAATAGGATCTGCTCACTTGAGTGCACCACTGGGACTTCACCTGGGGTTTGTCCCTTCTTATTTATTTCCTGTGGCAGAAGCAGATGGCCTTGACCAGAGTTCTTATGGCATCAAAATTCAGTTCTGCTTAAACTTAGGCTGTGTGGGAATTGTGACTATAATTCTGAAAGGTGCAGGTAATGGGAAAATAATTCCAAAGACAGAGCTGCACCATGAACGAAGCTGAAACAGTGTTAAGTGTACCCAAAGTTACACCCCTTTAACTCGGACACAAGTGATCGTCTCACAGGTGTGAGCTGTGCTGGCTGAAGACAGCCAGGGCTCTGTCACTGGACCAACTGCTTCCAGCTGAGTCATGAGCCTCGGCAGGCTTGGCTGATCTGTAAAGACTTGAAGTGGTTCATTCCAAGAGAAAGAACTGCAGTCTGAGATGTGCTGTTCAATATAGGCACAAAATAAAGACTACAGTGGGGGAAGTTATTTGTTGAAAATTGCTCAGTCACCTCTACAAGAAATAGGCAATAAATCCCCTTGACTGTCTTCATTAAACCCCAAAACATCTGTTACAGCACTTTTTATGGTAACTGAAGTAGGTATTAAGTCTGACTGTAAAAGTTATAGATAACACAGCTTTAAAAATTTATTGCCTGTTTTACTAGTCATTGACAAATAATTTCTAGAGGGAAGCTTTAAAGGGTCTGATCTGTGGAGTTCAGAGATTTGGGGTTGATTAGGTCTTTCAAGGAGAGTCTGTTTGAAGATTTGATATCAGATGATTTTCCAAGCTTGTAGCCAACTGTTGCTAAGAAATGAGGAAGAGCTAGCCAAGTAGGGACAATGGGAGAAGGACAACAGAAAATTCCCTACAGGGGCCTCCCAGGCCCTAATGTCAGCCATGTAGATGAAGCTTGATATCCCATCTTAAAAATATCTTTAAACTGTAACAAGAGAAAGGCTCTACTTACCCCAGATTGCTACCCTACATTTAATAATTTACTGTAGCTTCAGGAAGTGAATCTGGAAGCAAATATGTCAGGCGATATGGCAGAGCTGGAGCTGCTGTTACTAGATAGTGCAAGTCATACACAAGAATTCTGAGCCTACTTTTTTTAATACGCAAAAACTCTTACATGTAGCACAGAACGTATTCCATAGTGGATTAGAGATCCTTCGTTAGTTTTTGAGCACTTTCAGTGGCAAAACGTAACAAAAGTTCTTTGAAAAGGCTTGTTAGCAACTTTGCTCATTCATCATACTTCTGAGAAAAATGTAAAACAGAAAATGCAAACAAAATTAACCCCCCTAACAATTAATAAAAAATTCATTCATTGAGGTTTGTGAAAGGGCGGTTGGAAAACTCCTTTATTTCATCTTTGCTACTTTGAAAGCTGAATAGAGTGCAGCTTTTCTGTTACAGACTTCTTATTCCTGCCTCAGAATGTATAATTTTTGGTGACAGTGATGTTTTCTGTTACCTCTGCTTATTCTCCTAAGCAAAATCCAAGGAAGCCCTTGCTGTCAGTACTGATTCTTCTTGTGGTAAGGAATATTTTTGGTCTGAAAATTAGGTAATCAGCCTTGGACAGTGTCAGTAGACACACACAACCACTGCTATTTCTTACCTTCTGTAATTTCTTTTGTTTCATATCATGAGGGTATTTTGGAGAAAACCCTAAATTTTCAGACAACTGTTAATTCTTTTAGTGTAATTGGATATCTGATAACAAAGCCTTATTGTAATTTAGAAGACTCTGAAGCAAAGGGAATGACTTTGGCCTGAGAGCTCTGGCAGGCTTTGCCATCCCTGTCGTTGGTGGTTGCTGGTGCCAGGGCTCATGGAAGCACACCTGGAGCTGTCCCAGTGCTCACTGTGGCACACCTGGAGCTGTCCCAGTGCAGGCCCCCTGGCAGGGAGAAGGGAAAGGAGGCAGCAGAAGAGTGGTCAGGGGCTGCTGAGCCTTGCACACAGCCAGCCATTGGCGATACCCTCTCTGACTCTGGGCCAGTCACAGAAGGGACCTCACACCCTCACAAGTCCCTCCTTGGGACTCCTTGGCCTAATGAGGGAGCAGGATGTGTTGGATTGGTCATGACTGATCATCTGGTCTCTGTGGAAAAGGGGGCAGGTCTCTCTGTCAAAACTTGTTACTGAAGTCTGTGTATGTGGGCAAAATTCCCTTAAAACTTCAGTGAGAAAGATACAAACTGAGGCAAGCAAGTCCTCAAATCTGGAATTTGAACCAATCAGTTGGCCTGTATTTTTCCCACTTTTCATATATATATTCATATATATATATATATATATATATATACGTGTGTGTGTGTCTTAAAGAACTGATCACCATTAGGAAGATTATGTCCATATTTCCTATAAGATGTATCTTGTTTTATGCCAAACCCAGTCATTATAGGAGTGAAACCCTTGCAGTTAGTCTGGTTGCAGCCCCCCAGGACCTTGAACAGTAGTTTCTTGAGCACCCTGGTACCTCCCTTGCAGGCCAGCCCCTGCCAGGCTGTCTTTTGACGAGGTGACCCAGCTGAGGCACAAGGTCCCTGCAGCTTTTGGTGCATTTAACCTTGTGTTTGTATTTGCACGGGAACTCTTCAATCAGGTAACTACATGACTGTCTCAGTGTCCTCATTTCCCACAGAACACTGAACCATCCACTTAATATTTCCTTTCACTCTACACAAGCTTTAACACTACTTGAATCCCAGTAAGAAGTTCTGTGATGCCTAACAATGTCTGGTAACTTGCTGTAAACTTGCTATAAAGCTCCTGACAGAAAGAAGGCATATTTCCATTGAAAGTACTTTTGTTCTTTCCATTTGTTCAGCCAAATGCTTCAGAAATAGCTCTGGTGGTTGGGTTTGCCTCTGCAAGCCTGAGTTTTTTGATACTGAACAATTTCTGTTCAGAAATTACTAATTAGCTGGAGGCTCAGGATGAAAACAAGGAGGTGTCAAATATGGTAAGAATCTCTGGGGAGGTTGCTGTGTACCTGCCCTGTGTGTTTGATTAGGGAACACTTCTAAAGCATAGCAAAGAGAGAAGCTGTCATTCTTGCCTCTAATGGGAGGCCTCAGAGATGGAGCTGTTAACTGCTCTAGAGACAGCACTGTGGATTTCCCTTTTCAAAGTGTCTTGAGAGATAATTTTCCTTCCTCAGATCCCTGGTGACATGAAGGGCTCAAAAGCATGTGTCTGACTTACAGCCCCTCAAAGTCTTCCTATCCAGAGGAAATCTTTCCTGGAGTCCCCATAAAGATACTTGAAAAGAAAAGGAGATCACTGCTTGCACAGGTCCATAAGATCTCATAAAAAGGAAAAGCTTTGCACAGTAGAGGATTTTTCTTTTTTTCATATACCCCCTAATGACTGAAATCAGTAAAAAAACCTTCAACTATAGCCTATCACACAGCAATGGAGAGGACTTGGATTAGACAAAGTTTTTAGCTTTATATAAACCTTCTTTGTGTTTTATATAATAGTTGTGTGTCACTGTGAAGGACTCTGAAATGGCTTTCATCAGGAGGGATTTACATGAACTGAAAGACAAGGTGATACTAGTACTGACTTGTTTCACATGTAGTCTTTGTCATTTTAGCAATGTCAAAATTTCTTATAGCCTAGATGTTTCAAAAAGGCAGATAGGTACATGTAAATGGTTCTTCAGGATGTTTATAAGTTTTGGGCTTGTTAATCAGAGCTTAAAGGTCTCAGTCTTCATCTGAAAAGAATTTCAGTCACTTTCCAAGAGATCTGTATTTTTTTTGAATGGAAATATTTTATCCATTCTAGACAATTTTGTTGCTGTCACTGTATAGATTCTGATATGATTGCTCTGTAATAATATAATCTTTCTCCTCTACCTACTTGTAACAAGCGTTGTGAGGATTAATTAACAAGTCCCAATTAGAATATTCAGCACACTCTTAAGCATTTTATTCCAAGAGACCTTGCCTTTCAGTGCATTTCTTTTCCCCATATGCATTAGGAGGAAAGGTCAGGAAACAGAGTTGCAGTGTGTGACACCAGAGATGTGTGTTCAGATGGTGGGGTGAGGGTTGGCTGCCGCACCGCTCGCAAGTCTCTGAAATTGCTGTTTTTATTGCCTTTTGATGGCTTTGCACCAAGAGTTTTCTGAGCGTAGCTGTCCCTTCTCCACTGGCATCAGGCTTTGGAGCTGAAGGATAAGTTAATAGCATGATTTGGGAGAAAACTGGCAAGGTCCTGTCAAAACTGCAACCACCTGCTTGCATAGTGGTACCTGTTTTGAGAATATTTTCATCTTTGTCTGCAGTTTTCTGCAGAGCAACCAGTAATACTTAATCACTATAAATACTTCAGTTATTGGTTAATCACAAAAGATAGCAGTGAGTATCAGTTTATATGGATCACTTTTATTTAAAATAACTCTTGGCTTTCCTAGTAGTCATCCATGGTGTTACCATTTTTTCTGGCTTTTCTTCAGTTACCAGGGATCAGCTACAGGCCTTTCTTTGGTAAAAAATGACCTAGGTGGCAGGCTCTTGTGTGGAAGGAATTGATATGACGTTGATAAAAGGCTGCTATTTTGTAGGTCTTGGGAGTGGCAGTATCCTGTAATGTGATAAAAACTCCCTGACCAAGTCCATCAAACCTTTCAATTCTTTTCTGTGACCTTTCCCAGCCCTTGCTTTTGTCCCTTTGGTTTACATTTGTCCTCAGAGAGCTATGCCAAAGTAGGGTTTGGCCTTGGCATCTGTGATTTTCTAAAGAAAAATAAATGACTGCACCATTTCTGTTTACCTTTTAGACTGATCTTCATTTGCTACATATCTTTGATAGCTGCCAGAATGCATTTCCAGCTTCCTCGAAGGTTGAGTTTATTTCCCTTCAGATCTCATTATGTTCTGCAGCTTCACTGCCCTAGGAAGCAAGTATATGTATTTCTTAATCATGTTATTGTTTTTTTTTTTTGCTCCTTTACAAACATAATCTCTTCTATTTTTGTCCATTTCTGAACGTGTGGGTAACAGCAGCTTTTCAGAATACTTGCTTTGTATTCTGTAAATCATTGCACCACAAATAAATTCCCTTTTTGGCTGTATTGGTGTCTCTTTGGCCCCTCTTAGTCTTGTCATCACACATTTCTGCATCATGAAGTGCTTTCTTTAGGCTCATCTCCTTCCTTACCACTCCAGACTTCACTGATGTTTTTTCTCTTTTGGAGAATCCCTTTCCCTTTCTCTTTGGGACCTCCAATGTCTTCTATTTCTCCTACTAGGACAGCCAGCAGACATCAGATGTTTGTAATGTAGAATATCTGTTGCCTTAGTACTTTGAAAAAGCTTATGTGAAAAGGAAAAAGACACAAACCCTCACACTGCTTAGTAATGAGGGGAGTCAGTGCATGGGATCCTTGCACCAGAAAAAAAAAATCCTTGTGTTCCTCACTCAGAAGAAATCTGAGGATTTCACCAGGAGGATGACACATGCCCCACACCTTTGTATTTCCTTTGTATCCAAATTCCTCACAGACTGGATGCACATAAATGTGCTTATGTGGCAAGTCAAAGCAGGAGCCGTAAAAACTGTCTGGGACCGCCCTGATCTCAAAATCACTGCATGTACATCTTTATTACAGCAATAGTGCTTTCAGATTTTATATACCTGCTATCCACGTTCTCTCTATCTAGGCTGTATTTCCTATTTAAAATGAAAGAACTGATGCATCTCAACTTTAAGATACTTTCCCCCCATCTATGCATCAGCACAGCTGTGACTCTAAAGGATACACTTCAAATGAGTGCTGAATTCTTACATTGTTTGCAGCAACAAGCATTACAGTCAGAAAAACACTTCCATCGTGGGCTTTAGCTGGGCTCTTGCCTCCCACTGGGCATCCTTTTCATTTCCACTGCTCTTCTTTAAACAGCATATCTTAGCTGCAGACACAATGGAGAGACAAGCTTTTCAGAGATGTATGCAATAATAATCATCCTTTCTGCAGGATATTCAGAGTGGTGAGTACTTTGGGATCTGTCCTTCTGTAGCGAAGTAGTGGCGTTTCCAATGAACTTAATTTTAGAGAAGTAAGGTAAGGCAGTGCCCAGGCAATGAGGGAAGTATTTCATATTAACTTGGCTGTGTGGATTTCATAGGTGAACATGAAATGCTCATTTTTTTTCCTCCTGGATCAAGGTGACAACACTCTTAAGATGTTGAATCAGAAGGAATGATGATTAGTTTTTACCTTGGGTCTACAGTGGTGAGTATCACACCAGGAGAGTGTCAGTCTCCAGTTTGCTCATGAACATGGCACTTGAGCAGGAGGTAGAGAAAGGTGATTTTTGGGTCTTGCTGATGTGAGGTTCCCTCTCCTAGCGAGGGTGGGGGTTTCATGCACATTTTCAGTACATTCATCAGTAAGCGAAAGGAACTTCTGTTGTAGGGAAAGGAAGAAAGCTTTAGTTTACTTTTTGTTTGCTACCTTTCTCTATGATTATTTTGTTAAGTAGGATGAGTTTGCTTAGGTGGGAGGCCAAAGCAGGCACAAATACCCTGTTCTTAATTGCGTGCTTGGTAGTTACTTGTTGATGAATTAACTCAGCAGTTCGGACATTCAGGACATTCATGTAGGCTATGGTACAACCTACCTAACCCCAATGCTTTGGTTCTCTGCATGTGTGTGTTAAGTATCAAGCTTGACTACTCCAGTGGCTTCAAGACAGCCAAATCTGGAGTCAAAAATGCATATTTGAAGGCCTTGTGCATCTGCAGGCTAATGTTTTTAGCCTGGTTGAGGCTCTGTAGTGGGTTTGTCACCATTAAATGAGGGTTGTTTGCAGGGTCTGAAAAATAACAGCTCCAGATGCATGCAGCCATTGTCATGTAGCTGCATTATGTGAAATTTATTCTGTTTTTCCCGGTTTTCTAAAGATTTGTGTTGTTTCTGCAGGGAACAGCTTATAGAATCCAATAGATATCAAAGATCTGTGGGAAATTAAAGTTACTGGAAGAGCATTTTTCCCCCTCTTCCTCTGTTTTGATTCTCCCTATTTTTCTATCTGTGAGGACAAACGTGTACCACATTTCCATTACTCTAAAATAATTCCTGCTGCTAAGCAGTGCAAGTTTGATATGACACAGTGAGTGTTGGGATCATTCTGATCTATATCATACTGTCCCTGAGCGTGCTTCTTTGTATCACTGTCTTGTTTGGGTTTGCTTTATAAACTTTTTTTTGGTGTCTTCTGTTTCTAGTTTTTGTATTAAAAAAAAATCATATGCTTTTTATTAAGACAGAGGCAGGGATATAGTGAAAGTTTGTTTTCAAATACTTTTACTAGGCAATGATATCTATACTTCTTTTTATAATTTTACTGAAATCTAGGATTTTTGAAATAATATTAAAAAAATCTTAATGACAATAGTAGTAAGAAGGATAGTCAAGTAGGCGTCTCCCTCAATCCAGGCTATTCTGTTGAGTACCTCCTTTAGATTTCCATCAGAGGATCAAGATTTGGATTTTGGAGACCAACACACAGTGACAGCTTCTGACATTATAACTTTTGGAAATGTGGGCCTTACATGTGCTTTCACTGTTTTTGTTTTGTAGGGTATGTAGAAGTCTTGAACTTATCTACTAAATTTAATTTTCTTCTATTGTTATAATTAGAAATATGAAAATGCATACAAATTTCCCATAATGTACAGGGATATCAAAAGCCATCTTGTGCTATTGATGTGAACTCTTTGTTAGATACTGGCAGATTTTACACTTGCCAAAAGCTGAGGCTTTGGGGTGGGAGGAGAAAATAGATAAATTTAGAGTGAAATGCAAGAAATGTTTCACAGAAAGAAATGGAATTAAAAATGTATTGCTACACTTCTGGCAGCATCTTCACATAAAATATTTTGACTTTTTGCTTTTAGAGACGATGTAGTTCAGGGATGAACCCTGAGAGCTGTTTATGTAAAATTGTTGTTGGGAAGTTTTTCTATCTTTGTCAACTTTACCATATCTCCAGCTATAACCAAACATTCTGTCCCAGCTTTTGGCCCTTTAGAATTCTCTAAACTAAAAGGAAATATTGTTGAAAAAGTAAAAATGTCAAATATAATTTGGCATTTGCATTTAATGTTTGTTATTTAAGAAAAAAATGCTTTAAAGAAACATTCCTTTTTTCCCCTGTATTTTGCTCTTGTAGTGGATTTTAAATTTTTTTATTTTTTGCTCAGCCTAGCTCCAGCTATAATTCTAGGAGTTGTAACTGGTAAATAATCTCAGGTAAATGAAATATCTTTGCATATTTCTGTATGTGCGGACAGCCTGGCATTCTGATATTCCCTTCAGGGAGGGAATACGTTGTGAGAATTCAAGTCTGCAAATTAACTGTCATAAAAATGCTTTATTTTTGGCAAAGCTACAAATGGGGTGTCTGTGTTGATGCATGCCCATAGTGTCATTAAGCATGTTCCTTAATAACTATTAATTAGCTTCACTGGAGTTCTGGTAGTCCAGATTAATTACAGTGGGAGGGCCAAGGAGAACTAAGAAGCTCCTTTATTTCACTGCCGCTGTGAGTTGAGTGCGTTTATAGAGTGGAGGCTGCCTTTGGTCATTCTGTAACTCCTCGAGTGCTATTGGTTTCCTCAGATCTCTTTACCTGTCATGCATGAAATAGCAGCTATTAACAGTACCCAAATGATGATTGGGAAGAAGGGCACTCTCCTCTTCCTTCGCATGCAGCTGTGCAGCTTCCAGGACTGCACAGAGATACCGTGCAGGTACTGTTAGGAGCTTTTCCTTCATCTCTGTGTTTTCACATCCAGTACCCTTTGCTGCAAACCTTGTAAACAAAATCAGGGCAGAAAAGCAATGTGCTATTGATGAATGCTGCAGTGAACACAAAACAGGAATTGTAACGGGACAAGTGGGCAGAATCTCTTCACAAAGTTTGTTTTCCCATGAATCATATGGGAGTTCCCATTACACATCCATCTGCTCAAGGATGACTGTTTTGGTATATTCTAGGGTGGAATCGTCTTTATCAGTTTGAAAACTAGAAACTTGCAAGCTTTTTTATAGTTCTTCAATAACTATCGCTGGATCAGTTCGTTGACCCAACTCAAAGAAATACACCAGATGGATTAGCCATAATTACTGTTCATATGCAGCTTTGCTTGGGGAATTTCAGTATTTTCTCAACCTTTGTCTATTTCCAGTTATTATCAAACAGTCTCTCAGTAAGGAATCAGCCATGTTGAAAATTAAGTCATATTTTAAACTTACTACTGAAGAAGAGTTGTTTTTCTCTCATTTTGGAGTATTTAATTGTTTTTTCCCTTTCTGAATTTTGTTCCCCGAATTCCTCCTAGCAATAGTAGTAGTAGTAGAGAAGGCTTGCCTGTTGTTGTGCAGTCACTGATGTCTCAAATATAAATGGTGTGAGTGGCTTGAAGAGGATATTTCAGCATCTCACCAGGAGAGAAGAACTTGTCTATGACACCTTACTTGTCTATTGTATTTCCAAATACATTTTTGATTCTTTTATTGCAGTTGGACTTTGGATAAAATACAATTTTGGCTCTTTTGCTTCTTGCCCCTGTGAACCTCTTGCATCCTTACTCTGAACAACCATTTCCATGACTATTGGCTCTTCGTCACACATTCTATTGTTGATACATTGTTGATGTGTTTTAAACAGATTTTTACTGTTTAAATACAAACAGGAATTACTGCTTATTTTCTTAATTCTAGTTCTGTTTTTTTGTGACTTGGCAAGAACACAAGGGTCATAGCTTGTTTTATTAACTTCTCAAGGTTAGAGATCTTGTACTATTTTTAATCCTAAATTCCATATCAACCCTGATGGTCTGTGTTGCTTATAAGTTTTGGGTTTTGGGTTTGGTGTTTTGTTGGTTTTTTTTTTTTTAAAGGGAAGGGATAGAGCTGTTCGATATGATTGTTGTGTAATTTATGCAGTAATAGTGGAACTCAGTTACTGATATAAGCCTAAAACTGGCAGGTACTTTGGTTTAGATAAACAAAGAAGTTACCATTTCATCTTGGGCTACTGTAGGTAGGAAGGAAACACTGTCCATTCAGGTTGATTTGTAATTAGAGTTGGTCCAGTCTTCCAGCTAGATTTTGTAAACCAGTAAGGAGCAAGTGGTTGTGACTGCACCCTCTCTGTCTGTGTGGACCTGAACCCAACTTAAAATTGGTCTCACTTTTGAATAGTTACTCTTCGTGATTTCAAATTCAGCATTGAAAACAGCATTTTTTTGTGAAAATATATAAAGATAACAGTATAATCCATATATTCACAGTATCTAATGCTTGTGTGAAGTTAAATGAACTGAAAAGGAAAACTTGGACTTTAATTTTCCATTATTTACAAGGAAGAGATATTGCAGTGTCTTAGTAGGAGATTGTCTTTACATCGGAGATTCAGAGTCATTCCACTGCACCTTTTAGCTCAGATAGGATAAGACCTATTTTGTTCTCATTAGATTTATAATCCCAGAGTTACTTTCAGCACAGATTGCTTAATGGAACAAAATTATGCCGACATTAGATAATAGTTGATTTTTACAAAATTGAAGATGTGAATATGACCAAACTTGAATATATATCACTCAGAGCCTTTTAAATTATCTATTAACTCTTGGCTTCAGTAACATAAGACAAATATTAAAATACAGTTTAGTGATTAATCCTTGAGCTTTTCCATATAAGCTTTTCCATACAAGGTTTTTTAGTAAAGTTGCAGTCCTAATTCTTTGTACAAAAACATTGTACATCTGTTGCTCAGAGTAGGCATGATATTGAAATACCAAACAGATAAATTTCTCCAGCCTTCTAAAAGACATTTAAATGTTTTTGTTCATCAAGTGAGGGTATTGTTTACCACCTTGTTTTATGAGGTGTTCCTTAATGCAATGCAGTTTCATTAAATACTGATAGACAAATGGGAACTAAGTCTTGGATGTGTTTTTCAACTACAGTGATATTTTAGAGGACAGTTTTCTACATGCAGGTTTGTGCTTCTGAGCCTGTGTCTGTCACTATTTTTACTGTGGCAGGTCAGCATTAGAAAGGAGAAAGAGACAAAGGTGAAAGTTCTCTTCTCTAACAGCAATACAATTTTGTGGTGCCTTCTATTGGTCTGTGTGTTATCCTGTGCAACTATTATGAAGGCAGGTACTTTATAGTATGTTAATATGGAGGAAATGTAGATTTTGCTCCAGTGGCACATACTGTCTCTAGGATGTAATTTAATCCCAACTGTTCCCAGTCTGTAATTCAGTTGTAGCCATGACTGGTGCAGAAGAAGCTACTTGGCATACCATGGTCTTACTGGGCAACAAAAATATATGACCAATTGAAAGAACAGCTTGCAGATGTATTGCTGTAAGAAAACAGAATTGCTTCATGGCAGAAAAAAGCAGAAAAAATATATGTCTATTTGGGTTATGCTTCAGCGTGGTGCATGAAACCGTGTTACTTTGTCACTTGGAGGCTGATTCTCAGTGAGAGAACAGATGAAATTCAATATGTGCTGGCTTTTAACCAAATTTTAAAATATGATAGGAGGTTGTAATTTTAACATTTCATCCTACTTAATGTTGGAGGAAAACTGAGTCTTTGTAGTCTTACTGGTTCACTGATGTGTGTTGTGTGGATGCCACTAACTGGAACATGAGGTGTGCCAATGAACTCAACAGAGGTCTTCAAACATCTGATCTGGTCCTCAAAGCCATGTGTGACCTAGTGCTTAACACTGTGGTGAGGTTATGGGTTTTATTTGTGGTGATGGACTTGATTGAGATTTTCTTATTCTGGAGTATGAGTTTTTTATCTGATCTAGGGTACTACTGCAAGATACAGTAGTGATGAGATTCATTAATAACCTACTATCTACTGTTAGGTTTAGGGTTGCTTTTATGTTATAAGAGACCACTTAACAGGACACCTGGGTTTAGTGTTTTTGTAGTGTTTTGCTCACAGGTGAAATTTCACAGACAGGTTCCTTTACACTGGGACCATTTGTGCTGTGTTCAAACTTTATATGTTTTTCTTGAACCTAAGTGGTATTCAAAATGTTTGTTTTTTGTTGTTTTTTTTTTTTTTTCCCCCACCAAAATTATATGGGTGTAGAGATTTTTGGATACAACATTCTGGGATCCTTCTCATTTTGTGTTCCTTGTGTGAAATATTTGACATCTTCCTTGAATTATTTGCTTTGGTGAAAACTTCTGTCACAATCTGAGGGATGAGGAGTGAGAGTTGGTAGCACTCTTTGGATTCTTGGAAGTGTGTGGTATTACTCTTTCTAGACTTGTCACAGGCCAAACTGTTTTGCCTGGCACTGTTTAGATATGTCCAGATCACTCTGCAGAATGCAATATCTGAAGAATATTAAACCTTTATTCTTTCATACTGTTCACAGGAGTAAGCCTCCTGGAAGATCTCATATCAGTGTAATAAAAGGCTTTATAACTGTAGTTCTACTGTGATTATTTTATAAAAGAGGAATTATAAGCCTCTAAGTTCTGCTGAATTCCCTTGTTAACAGCCCCCATATAGTAGAAAGCTTATTATTTCCTAAGGGAAAAACTAATATAAATGATATTGTAATGTGCCATTAACAAGAAGGTGACAGTTTTACTTGCACTATTAGTTTCAGGTTAAAAATCACGGAGAGCAAAATATTTCATGTGCACTTGACTATAATTAACCCCTTATGCCTTTCCCCAGTAGTCGTGTCATTTAACAAAGCTTCATTTGCAGCGCCTCAGTAACACAGCATGTGCTCCTACACATGCAAAGACCACTTCAGTGACTCCCTTCTGCTAAAGGCTGCTCATACTGCAGGGCAACTTGCAGGATTAATTAGTCCCTCTCTGAGTTTCTCACTGCTGTTGCAAATTTTAAACACTAGACAGTAGGCAGTTCTGCATTCCCAGAGTCTGTTACTACCTTGCTCTTTTAATTCTGTTTTTATGGTAATAGCTAGTTGTTTGGTTTGATTGCTATGACATGGGACAGTAAATACTGTTTCTCAGGAGAAAAGAGAGTGCAGGTAAAATTGGATGAAACTGAGCATTAATCACGTTGCAGTTGGTGTAGAGTTCGTGCCCTGCTTATATCTTACATCCATAGCGCTTGGCTGTATCATCACAGTGTCCTGCAGTTGTCTAAAGCTGAGAAGGAGGGAATGCCCCTTAGTCCTTCACTCAACTGCAGCACTCATGCTGCTGATGGGCTACACAAAGGTTACCCTGCAAGGTGGTCCTGGCAACACCAAGGTGTAAAAGAGCCTGTGGCTGGGTGCTTTGCTGAGCTCCACAAGGCTGGGGTTCTTTTGAGGATCTAGAACAAAGATCCAGGCAGGATCTAAGGTATCATTGACTTGTCCCTGCTAGCCAGGAGAGCCTGAAGTTTAGAGTCATAACTAGTCTAGAGAAAGGGGTAAGAGAGGTGCATGACTCAGCACCCTGCTGCTTATGCTGCTGGAAGTAAAATTGCTTGAATAATCTTTGAGCTGCAGATCAGCTGCTCAGCTCAAGTGATGCCTACCTGTCTGGTGTCTGTTTGGTGTTATCAAGCGTGTTTTAAGTGTATTGTCATGTGCAGTGGTTAAATACTCCCCTGAATGCTCTATTTGCATGTTTTCCTTGCGTGCAGGTACCATCCTGGCAGTTAGATAGGTAAATAATTTTTATTTAATGATTTCTATTTGCTGTAAACTTGTATATCCATATTTGCTGAATTGGATCTGTAGTTGAGATTGATTAATGAAGCAGTAGACTGCAAGAACAACACAGAAACCCCAATGATGTTTTGAGAAATGTATGCCTGTTTTTTCTGGTGTTGGAAACTGGCATTTACACTGGAAAGTTAAACTATTACTGCATGGTTGAATTAAAAAAGTAAGGAAGGAACAGGTCACAATAAGAATACTTAAAATTACTTCTATTTAAGATTTTTTAAATCAATTCTGTTTAAGAAACTGTATGCAGCATGAAAACTAGTTTCATCTACCTGTGTTTTTTCCTATTGATTTTTGTATTAGTTTAGAGAGAACTGTGGTCAATTTTTAAATTACAGGAAATTGCCAAAATAAACAACTGTTCACAATTGGGAGGATAACCGAGACGGTTGATAAAGTGTATCTGGAACTGTATTCTCTTGTTAGATGTGCAGATTCACCTGGTCAGCAGAGTCCAGACAAAAAAATCTGAAACTGTTGTGATTGGTTTGTCTAGACCAAATGAGATACTATCCCTCCCTTCTGCAGCAGCAGTAGTACCATAAATATGTGTGGGATATGCCAAGACTTGCAATCTTTGTTCAGTCTAAAAGATTAAATCTTGTGTGGGGAATGGTGTACTTTATTTAAGGAGCAATTACTTCAGCTTCTGCCATCCACTTTAGTCAGAAGGAATAATTGATTCCTTTTCTCTTGGTGTGAATCTTGCTATTCAGAGTGACATTTTCAAAATTTTCAGAATGCAAATTCTGTATTTCTTCATCATTAAGCTGAAAGGATAACTACACCTCAACTGTCTAAGAAAGGTCACGGGGAGTTGGATCACAGATTTCTTTCAGTCTCTCTTCCCCAGTCATTGTAGAAACCCATATCCTGCCCAACAGTGCACTGAGGAAGTCAGCTGCAGGTGCCCTTCCTGCAGGAGAGGCAGCGCCGTGCTTTAGAATTCAGGCTTTTGGTCATCTCTACCCTCAAGGGTGCTTACATCCCATAAATGCTGAAGGCTTGTAAACACTAGGCACCAAGGACTTACTCAGGCCTTGTGTGTGAAAAACCCAATGTCTTCTTGCCTGTGCAGTATTCATGAGAATAGATTTGCCTTTTGAAAAACAATTCTAATGATGTGACCTCTGAACTGGAGTAAACGTCTAAAAGTACATTAAACATCAAGGCAAAACCAACTTGTGAAATAGAATTCTTTCTGTATGTAATGAAATAGTGGTTGATAAGAAGATCATGATGATGTGAGATGGGTATTCCTTGTTTTGTTGGTGGTGTGTCCTTGTGCTTTGTATAACTATTTTTATTGTGTTCTTGCTCCTATTTTACTTTAAAAAACATGACCGTCACCTTTCTCAAGTTCTATGGAAAAAGAAATAGGCAGATACTCTTAGAATAAATTCTAAAGATAGGAACTGTGAAATTAAAATTAGAATTAATATCTTGCAAGTTTGTGCTGGAAAGGAGTGATGAAAATATAATTCTCTCTTGATGGTCACTTTAAATACGGAGGAGTTTGTAACAAAACAAAACCAAATTCCTGTTAGATCCAAATAAACATTTCTGCACAGTTTCAATGACACAAGATTGTTGCTGAAGATCCGTTCACCCTCAAAAGGGTACATAATGTGCATTGCAACATCACTAGAAAGCCATAAATTCTACTATATGGTCAAAACTACTGATTTGCTGAAGTGTGTTGAGCAATTTGAAGGAAACAAGCTTTTCTTGCAAAACAAAGGATATCTATCATATCAGGTGATTTTCTTCTAAATTTACCTGGAAATCTGCAATGCCAGTTTCTGGCTGCCCTCTGTTGACACAGCAGGCCATGAAGGTTCTAACCCTGACCATGGGCAAACTTAAGTGGGAATTAAGATCTTTAATTAAGATCTGAAATATTATGGTAGGGAAATCCCTCTGTTTATGGTAAATCAAATAGACTACAAGAGTATTTTGCAAGATAAGATTTAGGGTATAATTTATTCAGATGATGAAAGCATGAAACTGAAGGATTAGTTTGGTCACCCTCCAAGATCCACAGTACGTTGGAAGAATCCAAGAAGTGTGGTATGTTCATGAAACATGTAACAGGATTTTTGTACTCTTTGGCTAACGAGTGTGACAGGTGCAGTATGTTCTAATTGCCCAGAATTACAGTGCTTGAGTTTCTCTCTCTTGTTTTATTACTCTCATATGCCAAGCCTCTAAATGCATTCACACTTCTGGCGGTAATAAAACACGAAATAGTCGGTGTTTGTTTTTTTTCGTATATCCACGTGTGAATGTGTCATGGGTGCATCATATTAGCTCTGACTGCAGTGTAAGTTCAGAACCACCAAGTGCCATCTTTAGATTGAGAACTGGCTGCATTGTGCAGTGTAACAGCATTGCATATGTGCAAAAAGTTTATTTTTTGGCTGACTTCATGTTTACTATGGAAGTTTGAAACATTTATTCCTTTCCCTTTCTTTTCCAACTTTTTTTTTAAAAATAATCTTAAATTAAGTCATTGCAAGGCTTATTTTAGGTTTTACAGATACTGAAACATTATTAAGTACATGTAAGTAACTTATTGAGCTTTAACTTCAGCAAAGATAATAAATAGGTTTTGATTAGCACTGTCCATTTTCTTCTAAACAGAGGAGTGTCTGGATTGCAGAAGAATTATCAAGCACTGTTGTAAAAAGTAGGAACAGCTGCCTGGGCAACATTAGGTGCTCTAAGGAAAAGCAGACAGTATTTTACTGACATCTGATTGTTCAGTTACAATAATAACTTTCATGTCTGCGGCAGTACAGTGCCAAGTCTTGTAGAACGTATGCTTTGAAAGTGATTTTATGATAGATGAAATAAACTCGCAGAATCCATACTCCGTAAGGCTGGATTCCATTAAATAAAATGTGCAGTTTATTCAGGACTAACAACTTTATTTGTGCTTTATAGAGGCTGAAAACAAGAAAAAAAAAATCTGCTAAGATTGCCAGTGTTCGCTGACTTGGGGGTTGAGTGAGTCCCTCCAAATGAACTCAAAGTTCTTTGGAACAGCATGTTGTTAATGATCAAAACTATATGAGATTAGGCCTGCAAAAGGTTGTCTTTATGCAATAAAAATGTGTCAAGCCACTTAGTTGGAGCTAAGAGAATTAAATTAATGAAAGGCAGTGAAATCAGGTCTCCAGTGAGTAGGGGCATCCGCTGATCAATACAGCGCGTTAGCAAGCGCTGGGGAGGGATCTGTTTGGAATGCTAATGGCCAGCAGCCCACTGGAAACATCCACCACCAGCTGGGGAGCTGCTCCTGTGTCCTCATGTGCCCCGTGCAGCCCGGGGCCACCGAGCCAAGAGGGCTGGCTGAGCCTCTGCTGGCTGCTGCTGCACTGTGCGCAGGCAATGGCACAGAGGTGGTGATGAGGAGTGGGTTGTTGGCTCCGAGTGCATGGTTTCAGTAAGGCCCTTTTCCAAGTGGGGAATGCCTGTGTCTGAACGAGACCTGGAGAATATTGTCTGTATGGTCTCAGCCAGATGCAAGGGGCAGTTGCCTTGAGTGGTCAGCAATTGCTGCCAGCCCAAAGAACCAAGGCTTTTACCAGGACTTCTATAGTTTCACATTTTATTTGTCAGATCTTTCAGGTACAATTTACTTAACCCCTCCCCCCCAAAAAAAAAACCCCAAAAAACAAACCCACAAAAAAACCCCCACCAAAACAAACAAACAGAACCCCACAAAAAACCCCAAAGAAACCCCAGCCAAACTATCTGAAGCCTTATATCCTGTGTGCCATAGGGAAGTACGTGTCACAGTTGAATTCTGCAGCTCAAAATTTTCTCTTGTTTCCAGACAGTGAAGTAGAATCTGATTGTTAAACTGCTTCTGCCAAATGCTGCTGCAATTGAGCAGTCCCTTGCAGTGATGATTGTGAAAGGATTTCCCAGCTTGTGAAGAGAATTGGAACTCTTGAAAGGGTCATGGAGTAAACTAAGGGAATGATCTTTTAGAAAGTTCATGCCTTACAAAAACCTGTCATAGCCATGTGTCTTGCACCAAGTTTGTCAGCCATATTACACAAGTCTAAAATTAGAGACAGCAGTGTTAATAGTGAAAGTTACAGACAGCAAGAGTTAGATGGTTTTTTACTGTCTATGTAAAAAAATAAAAGGCTTAGAGGCTTCAGTATCATTACAAAGCTTTAATGCCAATTAGCTGCTCAATTATATTGATTGTAAGTAGATAAGAAATAAGATGACAATGGAAGTGACAATACACCTGAAAGTTCCAGCAGAGATAAGCAGAAGAAAAGTTCTGTATTTGTGGACTTTTTTGGTGTTGGAGTAACTGGCAGGTTATTTTTTTATGTTTGCCCAAGGTAGGTTGGGAGAAGGAACAAGATTTTTTTGCCTGGGTGATGACAGCTCTGGTTCATAAAGAGCCTGAGGTTCACATTGGAGCTTGTCAGTTCAATTGTTCTGAAAAACATGAATAAAAGAATTATCTTCACTGTATTTTTATTGCTGTTGTAGCTAGAGATTGAGTACAATAGTCTCTCTTACTTTTAGATCAGTCATCTGTACAGAATGCTGCGTGTTTTAAATTGTTCAAGTTCAGGAACTCTTCAGAAGTGTGTAGGTACTTGTTCTCTAAATATTTCAGCATTTTCCATTTTGTACTTTCATGTGAAGCTATTTTTAAAGAAGTTGCCAGTGTCTTTGCAGGGAGCAATAGTAAAAATAATAGTGAAGAATTACAAGAAGTATCATTCAAATGCAGGTCTGGGAGACAGAAACTTGTGACATTTAATCTCAGTACTAAAACTAATCCTTCTATGGCATTTGCTTCTCCTAGGATTCTCCTAATGTTATTAACAAAAGAATTATTTTTATTGCTAACACTCAGGCAGCAATCCTTAGGTTTTAGCAGTTAATCCTTGTGCCTCATTGGAGCCATTCAACAGGGAGGGTGTTATTATTCTTCACTCAATCAAGAGCATGCTGTGATTGCTGGGGCTTGGATTCTGGAACAATCCTGAAGTCTTAGGTCCATTGTGCTTCTGACTTGAGCCATAGACATGCACACACCACCTGTGTCTGTGTGCGTGTGTTTTGGTAAGGATCGTTTGGGACAGAATGGAAAAGGCTAAATCCAACTTACTTTGATGTCAATGTCAACCAAATGCTACTTCCAACAAATATCTTCAGCAAATAGTAATCAACAGTAATCGACAAAGGGTTATCCCAGATTTATTCTCTTGAAACTATCTGTGAGGTTAAATGACCGATTGGTTCAAGGGACTGATTGCATTTATCAGACTGTTCCTTAGGAATGGACTGTTGAGATAAATGCAGTTAATTAAATACAAATCCTTTTCTCCATTGTGCAGAAACAGCCTTGCCACTGGTCCCTCTCCTAATCTTGTTATAACAGTCCCCTGATAGGTCTCATTAGATTGTCTTGTTCGCTGATACAGAGTATTTTTTACAGCAGAACAGACATAAAAGTTAATGAATTATAATGTGTCTCGAACAGTAATGTTTTCTTTTATTTATTCACTTTTGTTCACTGCCATGATCTACTTCCTTTTGTTCTGTTGCCCGAACAAAAGCCATGTGTGAAAACAGTGATTTATTTACTTTGATTAGTTTTTATTTAATCTGTCATGGTTTATTGGATTTAATTACTTTTAAATCATTAACTTAAACTGAACGATGTGATGGGGAGAGAAAAGCCCTGAGTGTCTTGTACAGTGGGAATGGGACATGCCATGAGCTAGTTCCTAGTTTTCTTTGATGGAGAATACTATCTATTTTGTCAGGAGAATTTATGGAAATATTTTCACCTTAATTGCTTGTGTGGCATCTTCTCAGCTTCTCTATGTGACTTTCTCAGAAAGTCAGCTGCAGAGCAGACTTTGTTACTTGAGAGATTCAGAAGACAAAGGCCTCTTGAAAAATGACCATTCCTAAAAAGGAACACTAGTATAAAGTAATTCCAGTATTTGGAGTTGTCCATGATTGTGATAATTGAGTTTACTAGATGGTCTGTGGAAGGTGAGTTTAAATAAAAGTAGCATGATTGGTATGGTAGTCTTGTTAAAAAGAGATTTATGAATTGCTAACCATCAATCACTCAATTGCTCTGGTACCTATCAAACACTTTTGCTGCTGAGCTGTTGCTTAGATAGTGCTATTGGTGTGTGATGTTTCTTTAAAAATTTCTGGCTGGCCTCTGAGAATTTAAATTAGCACACAAGATGAGGTGCATGATTGTTGTAATTGAAGTCTTATTGCAAATGTTCACCTTCACTTTTTGTGTAGAACATCTGCTATATTGTCTGCTTAGTTGGAGACCAAGAGAGTTTTTGACTTTGCAGAATGATTCCAGCACCCTTCAGAAGATGAGGACCTCACATTTTCCTGTTTCTCAGAAATAGCAGTAACAGAGGTACCTGCCACTGCTGAGCTCTTTTCTCTCTGGTACTCGCTCTCTACTTCTCTTTCTTCCAGTGCATCCTTTTGCTTTTAAGCCTTGGTTGAAAATTCTGAGGAGTCAGAGTCTGGGGATTTTCCTTTCTTCTTGGAAATCTTTTGATGAAATGAATGTATCCTGGGAAGGTGATGTCAGCTAAATTGATACTCTCCACCAAAGACAGATAGTGGTGTTAGGTGTAGCATCGGGTGCACAACTCATCTGTCCTGGCTCCCAATCATCTTCTTTTTTCAAATGTAATCTCATTCTCCTGTCTTTCTTGCTCCATATTATGCATATGATAAATCCCCAGCTAGAATTGGCTCCCTGAGTAGGAATATGGGTGGAAAAAAATGATGGCACTCTTTAGGCAACACTGCATGTTCCCATTTATTTTTCACTTTTGCATGGACATGGTTTTATTCCATTTGGAGCTGCTGCTCTGAGCTTTCTACTCCAGCATTTGTAAATGCATCCGTGCCACTGGCTGAGTGTTCAGGGAGGGAAAGATGAGCGTGTCCTCAGAGAACAGTGCTGGCAGTCCTTGCCAGGGAGCTGGAAGGTTTAAGAAGCGACTGCTGATTGCTTGGCAGATGAAAAGTGGGTGGGCTGATTCAAGTGTGGGTGCTGGCATGAAAGAAGAAATAAAGCTGAGAATAAGCACAGGAAACAAGTGTGCAGGTAGGAGGAACAGGGGAACTGTTTACTCAGCAACCTAATAGCTCTTTCAGCCCAGCAGAACAGAATCAGAGTGATCTTGGTGGCTTTTGCTTGACTGGTCAAGTGCCACGAGTTTACTGCCCAAGCCTTTTTAAAATATAAAATGGCCATGAGTTTGATTAGGTGGATTTTAGCATTAATTATTACATATGGTTTAATTTGAATTAAGGGCTTTCATACAAGCTTTTTATGGGTATGACTAAGTGGTCAACTGTTCTTATTCCTATTAAATCTGAGTTCAGACCAAGCCTTAAGTATCAGCCGGCTTCTAGAATTTGTGGTTAGCTTTTGTCTTCTAACAATTTTTGATTTTTTTCTGAGAAAAGCTTTTATTTTTTGTTTGTTCAGACTTTGTGCATGGGTACAAGGATTGGTAAAGTCTTCATTGAGACAAAAAGATCATCTCTTTAATATATACAGTTTTCAAAGATCCAAGTTCAGCGTTATAGTATGCAAAAGAGCACTTGAAGAAATGTGCTTGAAACACAAAGAGCTGGTAAAGCTGCTGCTTTTGTGTAGTGCATTAAGAACAAAAGCCATGACTGATTAGTTATGTTTTGTCTTAAAAGACAAAAAGGTTGTCAAAGACATCAAGATACACTTGAACAACAGCCATTCCAGGTTCTGCCTTCTATGGTGTGTGTAGTATGGGGCTGCTGTATGAAAATGGTTCCCATTTCCTTGGTGAGCAGAGCCCTGTGGGTATTCTGTCTATGAACATATGATGAATTATTCTATGGGAAATAACAAATGTTTTCTTCCAGCCCATATTGGATTTTTATCATGCATCTGCTACTTTACCAACAGCCTCCCATATGCTGCCACAAAATCATAACTTGCACATTTTGGTCTTGGAAGCAAATGTTACCTATAGGCCTTGGCTTCTGCCTCAGAGTCCCCAAGAATGGTTATAAAATGTTTGTGTAATTAATTTTTTATGGGATACAGCTTTTGTTTATTTAAAAGATATTGAATGTAATAATATCCAGGTGTCTGAAACTTCCACCAAGAGAATTCATAAGTATTATAGGCTGAATCTTCCAGGAGAGACTGCAGGATTGGTCACCTGCAGGAATACAGTGAGCAGCCCCTGCTGCTACTGAAGCTACTGTATGAAGACTGAGCATCTGACCACCTGTAATTCCTGAGAGCTGGAGAGTGTTTGGCATCTCCTGTAGACACAGACAGGAAAAAAATCCTTCATCTCACCTTGCAAAAGTTCAGCCATTAAATCAAATGGTACTTTCACAGTTAGCTAAGCCCTCATAAAATGTGAATAGCTAAGCTTTAAAAAAAATAGTTCTTGCAGTTTTTAAGACCTGTGGGTTAGGAACAGAATAGAGCCACAGGTTTAGGAACTGAGAGTTACCCAAATTTTAAACAAGTAACCCTTGAGAGTCTATCTCCCCTTCACTTGTTTAATTAAGTAGTGGTTCTGTACCTCACCTTGTCAATAGAACTGACAATGTCAGCAATGAGAGACAGGACCTGTTCATGCTTTCCAGTGACTGCCAAGAAGAGACATAAAAGAGCGATCCCAGATTTATTTTGCTAGCCTCTGATCACAGTGGTAAAGTACTAACCAACCCAGTGCAGAGCCAGCACATTCCTGTGCCTTCTTGACCAGATTCTCTGAGCCTGACCAAGCTCCATCTGGGTACTGTGGAGTGTCTCCTAATGCCCCTAATTTTGTCAGAGTTTTCTGTATGATTTACCTCAGAACTATTATTGCCACTTACAGCTTTAAGCTCTTTGTGTCTGTTGTGTGAATCCAGACAATTACATTTGCTTCCACAGTCAGCCAGAACCAGAATGATTATAGCAAATATAGGAGACTGGATGTACAAACTGCGGTGAAGTAGAAGAGGTCAAAGTGTAATGGCTAAAGGAGAAGTGTGCTGGTTCTTCAGATAACAGTGATGACCAAGTCCAGGGCCTTTTACTGCCTGGTTAATAATAGTACTTCCATTTGGGAAAGGAGAGGGATTCGTATTCTGAGTGCTTTTAATCTAAGGGCTAATAAGATGTTTGATCTGGTCCTATTCTTGCAAGCATTTTAAAAGTAAAATAAAACCTTAAACTAAATAAAATGAAGAGGGGTAAAAAGAGCTATTTACATTAGTTGATAGATTTTCTTAGTTTTTCAGTTTCCTTTTCTTTTTTTGAGTTTATTACCTCATGGATTTGTTAAATTTCTTTTTTCCCTTGTGATTTTATTTTTTCTTTGTTGCTTTTCTGTATATTTAATTTATAGTGTTACATTTACATAATGAGCATAATTGCACCTAATTATGTCATCTTTCCACTGAAACCTGTAATTATAGTTATGATGTGTAATGACATCCATGTTAGATTTAGTGGGGGAAAATATAAAGGAAGACCATACCAAATTCATCTAAAAATGAAATTTTATTGAAATACAATCCCCCTCCCCCAAACTGGGGTAATTGAATTAAACCCATTGAATTGTTAGAATTGTTACCAGTCAGACAAGTCTTGTTTCAATAGTATTCACTTCCTTACTTTTTTTTTTTTTTTTTTTTTTTTTTTTTTAATTTTTTAATGTGAGGAAATTTTGTTCAGTTTCTTTCTCAGATCACATTTTGCTTTCTCAGATTCAGAGACTAAATTTTAGGATTTTTCCCTGGCCAATAGTTATGCAATGTTTTGTCTAAGCATTTCACTTATGATGTGCAATTAGGTTAAACCAGAGAATTAAAAAACTGCACACAGTGTGAGAAGTACAGAAATAGATACAGATTAAAGGAGATCTTTTGTATCTTAAAATCTTCTACATTTTAAGAAGTGGGGCTTTAGTGGTAGTAAATATTTAATCAACAACTCCAAACTTCACTTAAAACCAAGAAATCACTGCTTTTATTATCCAGATGGCAGAAGGCTGTGACCGAAGGCAGAGACTGTAAATTTACAAGTTGATTTTTAATGTTGCAAATGCATTATTAATTTTATAACTGAGAATTTTCTAGTCCTGCTAAAGATGGAATAGCAGGTAGATAGATGTGTAACAGCTGTGGGCCTCGACAGAGATTTTTGAATGTAATTCTTTGTTTCTGGGCATTGTGTGACTCCTATCTCAGGAGGGTGAAGGACAGAAGTGAGTGAGTCCCAGAGTTTGTGCTGAAGGCCAAATGTCTCACTGAAATGAGCATCTCTGAGCAGGTTCACACACTCTTGGGCATCACAGGGGCTGCTGAAGTACTTGTGGAGCTGCTGAGTACTTGTGTAGTAGCCTCCTCCTTCAGGAGGCCACAGTGCAAAACTTTTCACCCCTCTGTCTGTGGGGAATACAGAATATACATGGCTTCAGGCCATGGTGAAGGACGTCAAATAAACTTGGGAAAGCAGCTCGGGAAATTCTGGTTAGCAGCCTGTGAAGAGGAATGAGGTAGCGTTTCCAATTCATCTTGAGCATGCTCCGAATACTGAAAGGGTGATCCCTTAATTATTCTGGTGACTCATATTTGAATTGTTCTAAGTGATTTATTCTTGGTATGAGATGCAGACCTTCTTCTAACAGAAAACAATTAGAATAGGCTTTCCTGAGGTCTTGAGCAGAAAGTGCATAGGCAAGAGATGGGAAAATCCTGACTTTGGCACATCAGGGTGAGCCCCCCAAAAGGTTCTAGCTGTCCTGTGTTGGTCACTAATCCTTTCAGACAGCAGC
This sequence comes from Sylvia atricapilla, assembly GCF_009819655.1. Taxonomy (NCBI): domain Eukaryota; kingdom Metazoa; phylum Chordata; class Aves; order Passeriformes; family Sylviidae; genus Sylvia; species Sylvia atricapilla. Next base: position 27,544,730 of record NC_089147.1, read on the forward strand.
AATAGGTGTTTGCAGTCTTCTAAGGGAAGCTGATCTGGCCCAGTGCCACCTTCAAACAGCTCCTCTTCTATTGCCTACCAAGAGCCTCTTTTGCCTCATCAGTGCAAGGTCAAAGTTTGACCTTGCAGTGAGTTATCTTGTGACAGATAATTCTGTTCACAGTCCATTCTTTCTGAAATACAGCCTTGTCAATAGCCTCCTCTCTGAAAAAATGCTTCCAGGGATTCATTTTGCAATCACCACCCCATTTATAAATGGGCTTTTTCAGGCAGATGATGGCTGAGCTGAATTCTGCCACAGTCAAGCCACATCACTTGTAAGATAAAAGGGACTTTCCTCCATAGGCTGGATTTCTGGACTTGTTTATTAAAATGCAACAATTAAAATGCCGTACTCCAGTTCCACTCACAAGTTCTTTATGCCCTTCCCCTCCTCTCCATTTCAGTCATTCACTGTAGTAGATTCTTTTGCATAAGTGCCAGCAGCACACGTTTTCCAGCTGTACAAATGAAATGGAAACCACTGAGCACAGCTGAATCAGAGGCATGATTAAATATATTACAAACTACCAGGAATAGGAGGAACATGCCACAAAGGCATTGTATATCACAGTGTTTGTGGGGAGAAAGAATCCGTCAACTTATTCTGTGTTAGTGCCATGGTAAATTGGTGCTCGCCTACGTGTGTGCACGTGTAGAGCTTTGTAAATACACGGAAGAAAAGTTAAATGCCTGTGAAGACCTCTCAAGCTATTGCTCTGAAGTTAGCAAATTACTTGGCTCAAAGTATCTTTCTTGCAAATGAAGTCTGAAAGCCATTTATGTTTGACTGAAATACCATAATGGAGAACAAATGAATGACACACTTAATTACATCTGTGGAATTCAATAAAACACACTGCTAGAACATATGCATAAGGGTTGCAGCAGTTTTATTTTCTGATAAATTAATTGCTTTATTTATTATTCATAAAAACACACAAAATGGTACTTGGTGTTTCAGTTATTTTTTATCTTTAGCATATTTTTATTTTCTCTGAAACAAGATTTGTTGAAAGGACTTTTGTCCTTTGATGTTTTCAGGATATACTTTATGAGCAGCCCCCAGGTATTTGATATGGCTATTAGTTTTCTACTTTTTTTAGGGGTCTGCCACTGAGTACACGTATGTACAGTTAAAACATCTTCTTTGGAGTGCCTCTGAACTTGTCCATTATATGCATGGGGCCTGGGATTGATTTCCTTACCTCCATCTGAAAACACTGAGCAGGAGTATGACAGGAAAGCCAAAGCAGCAAGACAGCAATTTATTATTTGTGATGTTTCGTCTCTGCAGTGAATGTGCAGCAATCTTGAGCTAAGCAGCTGAAGTAGTTGGGTCTGCCTAGGTTCTCTGGGAAGCAAGTGAGTGAGTAGTAGAAGGGACATTTGGGATTTCCTCTTGCCAGCTGTTCCTTTTTGTACTCCATGGGGTGATAGACTGTTTCCCAGAACAGTTTCCATACTGTTTCCTTGCAGAGGATTTTACTCATCCCTGTGTAGGCAACAATATAAAGCTATGTTGTTTACACTCAGTGATGAGTAGGTGGGCACCAGGCTATGCTGTTGCTTCACATTACATAAATCTAGGTGGGCTGTTAATTGACAAACAGTCAATTGAGCATGGTGAAGTTCTAGTCAGAAAGGAATTAATAGTAAATCCCAGAAAAAAGCAGGAAGAAGGGCAGCATCATGGCCTCAGTGATTTCTTGGAGAGGAAGCAGGCAAGTGTTTCTGGAAGAATAGAAAGAAGGATGAGGTTGCTGCAATTTGTACTTCTCAAATGTAGCTGCATGAAGAGCTGATGCTATGGCTGGGAGCCACAGAGAGCCAAGCAGACTTGGAGAGGGCTGTGAGGGATGTAGCAGAGTGGAGGAAAAGCCTTCAGGCCGTTGTAAACACTGCTGTCATTCTTCCTGAACCCTGGGCTCCCCAGGAGGGTGCACTGTGGGCCTTCTGCTTCCCTCTCCCCCAGTGGGAGCTATCACAGGGAACTATGGTCTTGGAAAGTCCCAAGGAAGGATTTGTGTTGACTGCAAGGTTACAAATAATGTTTTCTATTCTTCTTCTTCCAAAGCTGCAAATCTGAGGAAGGAGGAAAGTACCAAGGCTGATTCCTTTCCCCTGTCTCCTTTTCTTTCCCTTTCTACCTGTTCCTCCCTGTATCCTAGCAGCCAGACCGCAGGTAGAGGGGCTCCAGAGGGAGCAGTAAGATGTGACCATTATATACCAGGGATGTGTTCTGGTCAGGAATGCTTAACTCAGTGGTAGAAACACTATCAGAAGATAAGTTCTGGGGGATTTGGTGTTATCCATCACTGCCGGTCATTTAATTTATCCCTATTGTCTGTTTCAGGGCAATGCATCTCAGCCCTTGTCTACAAGTGAGAAAAAACAAAAAAAAAATATTTTTCAACCTGTATTGTCAGGTCCATTATGAACTCCCAAATAATATTAATAGAGTTTTTCTTTCATACTTCTCAGTAATAAAGCTGAATTTTCCATGTAGTATTTTTTATTTTATAGTAAAACAAGGCTTTTTTTACAAACTCTTACCATGATGAAGCTTTCTCAGATGGCTACAAAAAAATATTTGGCATGTTAGGCTCAAAATGGTGTTGATACTATCTAGGACAAAATCCAAAGTACTTTGAAGCTGATGATGGAGTGTTAAAGATGCTCACTGACTGCTAGGACCCTGACAGATATGTTTTCTTTGTGCGAGTTTCAGAAATAGTTAATTAAAGTCATTAATGCAATTTGATGTTACCTGTGCTGCCTTTGAATGAAAGCTGATCTGAAAACTGACAGAAATGAAATACCATGAGATAGCTACAGAAAGACCAGGAACCAGTAAAACTGGAATGTCAAATACATAGCTCATGTGGTTGATTAAAAGGCAATTACCAAATCTATAGACAACTGGGAAATTGGAAATGCAAGTTGAAATAGGATGAATGGACAGAAAAATCAGTGAAAGCACATGGAAACTTTTCATTCTCCTCTGTGAATTTAAAGTAGGTATGTATGCTTTTTGCAATAAAATCTTACGATTTCTGCAAGAGTTGCACAAAAAGAAGTGAAATTTAAATGTTAAGTCTAAAGCAAGGGAATTTTTCCTTTATCTGCTATATCACCACATATATGTCTGTTGCATTTCTAATAACAACTTTGTGCAAAAAGAGTAGTTTATTCCCATGGTTATTTTGTCAGAGAATAATTATTTATGTGGAAACAAACTAGGGAACGTTTTCGATTTTTGAAGTAAAAGTCACTAAGTACATATGATTAATTTTAAAAATCAATTTTCTTTCGTTCCAGGTTTCTTGTACTCTAGACAATGGCTTTTTTTCATGATGGCTCAGGGTGACTTCAGGCTGACAAATCTTTCAACATGACAGGGCACACTTGGTGCTCTGAGGACATAAAATAGGTTCTGTCTATCAGAGTCTTTAGAGAATTATATATATGGTGGAAGCCATGTCAGAATTTGTCTCAGTCAAAGCTAATATTAAAATCACTGTCAGTTTCCAGGTGCCTCTCCTATCTTGGAAAGTGTTGCAATTGGTTAACATAATCATGTTTATTGATGTCAACTTTTGATGGATTGTGTGAGTAAAAGAAGGAAGAAAAATATTTAGTATCCATTGTACCAAACATCCACGTTTCAGTGAGCTGTGGAAAAGTATCTATGGATAAAGTGTGTTATCTTTTACAGTGTTGCTCGTTACAGCACTGTATATGAAATATAAATGTTCTTTTTGCATCGTAATTCTTGAGGTGAATTTCCCTGGAGGAAAAGATAACTGTATAGCCATAAACTAGAAAATAGTTTTCTTGATAGATGTACTGAGTTCCATTTGGTAACAAAGACAAGAGCAGATGTGAGTAGCAAACTTTCCTGATCCTCACATATTCCAGCATAAATTTGCTGTAGCCGCAGTTGTCAGAGAAGTCACCTCACGTGTTAACTCATTTAACCTTTGTGGAATGAGGCCCCCTGAATTCAGTTCCAGGACTGACTTGTACGCTGATGGGGTTAGAGCTGAAGAAGGGAGGAAGAACATGGGCTTGGAGGAAGTTTACCAGAGACACAGTGAGAATCAGAGGCCTGTTTCATGGAAACACGAAGCTGCTTCTCAGCTTTTTAGAGGGAATGAACACATTTCACTCTCCAGTGTGCTCAAAAAAGCAGTTTCAACATGGGAGTATCTTACACATGCACAAGCACTGCTTGGGAGCTCATGCATCAGTGTGATTATGGGTGTAATACCTGGATTTACATTTCTTTGTTTATGCAATTCTTGCTTATGCCAATAGGGTAAATCTGGTACATGCCAGTAAGGAGGAAACTTATTTCTGTTATATAGTGTATTGTTTTGAAGAGATCTCTTTTTTTGTGTACATTAAAATGAATTAGACTCATCTAGAGGTTAGAATTCATATTCACAGCAATTGCATTCTTGACATCAATTACCTCTATTAACACACTAAAGTAGGTTCAGCTGAGGAAGAAATATATTTGCAGCAATACCTGGAACCCGTTTTAGGAAATACATATTGGAGAAGGATGTTGCATTAGGAAGGTGTGATTTTATTTTAACTTACAAGACAACTAAAGGGGCAGTAAGTCAGTAAGGATGTGCTTTTCTGTGAAAGGGTTTCAATGCATTCATGCCCAGTGACTTTATAGGGATGCTCATAAAGCACTGAAGGAATGTCTCAGGTGGTTGTGACTGTTGGAGGATAAACTGGTTTTCAGCAAACAGGAGTCTTTGAAACTCAGTAGCTGTCAGAGCTGGGAACGGCACAGCACATCTCCAGCATCCTCATAAAAAACAGAGATCAGCATTCACTGTGGTGAAGAGTAGCAAGGGTGCTGTACCCATGAGATGCTCCAAAATACATCTGGTCACCACACCGGAGCACAGGCTCACATTGAGGTACAGTCATACTTCAGAAAGATTTTGAGAAATAGCAAACAATACACAGAGGAATAATTTTTTCTACATTGAGAGGAATTTTGAGCAAAACTGGGTGATGAGCACGTGCGAAGCAGCATTGCATTTTGTGGAAAGGATACATAAGCTTTCTGAGAGTTACTTTCTGTGCTGAAGTTAAGTGCACCTCAACATGTCTGCTATAAAAAGCCATCATAATCCAATTTGTATAATGAGTTCATAGTTAAATGCTAATAATTATTAGTATTAAAAAAAGTTTGACAATTACCCTGTAGTAAGAACTTATACAAAGAGCAGAACTCCCATTCTTGTTTATCTCCATCATTCACTTGTTCAACTTGGAAAGAATGGCCCCCTCTTTCAAGGGAGAAGTGTCCTCTCCTTTTCTTGGGAAGGTGACATCAGCATGATCTATCATAAAGGGAGACACCTTCCAGGAGACCATGTAGAGTTTTGCTGCTTTATAAATATAAGTTCTCAAATATTGAAACATATATTGCCTTAAATTAGTGTGAAATTGATCCAGTCTTAGAATGGATAAGGAAGAAGAAAAAATGAGCCCAGAAATATATCACCAGTGAACTCTGCAGTCTTAATTGGTAAACAATAGAGCTGTAACTATTTTGTTTTGATTATATTCACTAACGGAGTAATTATCATTTTAATTGATATGTATGAACAGGTGCTTACACTGAAAGCAGTTTCAAACTGGGATGCGTTATGCTTGAAAAGTAGCCTGGGTGATTGTTCTCATTAGCCAAACAGATGGCTGGACGTTTGCTTGCCATTTTATGGAGAGAGAATTATAATCTGACAATATTTTACATAGTATGAAATATTTATAAATCAATAAAAGATGAAATTTATGTTCAGTATTAGTGTAGAGTAAACGCAACTCACATGCTGGGGAATGGCATCTCCATGATAAATACCAAGCTACTATTCTAATTACCTCTTCTGGAGGGTTTACTTTCAAATGCAATGAAGCTGGAGCATTGGCATGCTCAGGAGTATATGGAAGCAGATCTTATTTTAAATGATGGATTTTAGTGCCCTTCTCTGGACATCCTACATCTATCTGCTTTGTTCTCATCTATTGCCTGGTTTTAAAAAACCTTAGGGCTTCTTAGGAGAAGTCTTGCTTTGCCTCTCTGAATGTTAATTGAGTACACTCTGAATGCTGGCTTCTGTATTTTAGCCTTGTTGCAAATGAGGTTGTGTGGAGATTTCAAAATATTTAATCTGAATTTAATTTTATATTTGCGAATCCTCTTCAATTACACTCTGTATACTCTAAGATAATGCTGTGCTATGTGGAATAGTTGTGATGGATATATTTTGCTCTCTTGCCTGGAAAGCAGTGTGGTTTAGATACTATTCACTACAGCATAATTTGAACTTCCTCTCAAGTTGTTACTCTTCTTGGCAAAAATTTCTGATTTTGAAAACTTCTATTTTATGTCCAAATGAATGCTTGTGGAACTTTTGCTCCCAAAAATCTGAGAAAAGATAAAATCTGTAAAAAGAGTGAAGTCAGTCACTTGCAGTTTTAGAGTGACAGAACGGAAACATGAGCGTTGTCTTCCCATATTGCTCTGAGTTCCACAGACACTGGGCGAATAGCTGTTCTTTGGTGTACACGTTTTCTAGTCTTGGTTTTGAATCCAAAAGTTCTTTTCCAGTGAGACTTGCTGAACCATGTAAAGTCTTTTGAGAAGTCTGGCTTCCAACCAAAACCAATCAACACCTAAAATAATAAATCTCAGAAATCTGCATGTTAATATGCAGAGTTTGCTTGCTACTTTATAGTTTTAACAAGGTATTTTAGCTACAGCTGGTTGGTGGTGGCCAAGCACCTGTTATATCTTTCAGGTATGATCTCCTGCTATGCAGTGCTGCACCAAAATGAATCTTCTTTATTTGGCACTGTAATACTTTCCAGAATGTTGACTGCAGTATCTGAAAGAGAAACAGATGACCAGCTTGAGGGATCAGCAATAGCACTTCACAAACTTCAGAGTTCTTGATGATTGAATTGCTCTAATATAATGTTCCCGTTAGTAAATGTCAAAGAAAACAGAATTATGATACTGTGGCATAAATAGAAAACTAAGAAAAAGTAATTCATATTTCACAAAATATTTAGAAGTCGTGGTAGCAATTTCTTTTAACATTCAAGTGCCATAAAAGCTCACACATTAAATATCCAGTTATGGCTGCAAACCTGGAAACACATTGGCGGGAGATAGGAGGGCTTTTGCTTAGGACTGGCACCAAAACAAAGCTATAACCACCTCTTCTGTTTAGCCCTTCCTGCTTTTCATACCTCCATAGCCGCATGATGAGCCTTTTTGCTTTAGACTTTATTTCAGCCTTGGGATCCAGATGAAACTGCAGCCACACGAAAAGCCACGTTGGCATAAAAGCTCAGAGTGTCAGGGGCTAGGTGGAATGTTTGGGACTAGAGGAAAGCAGGACTTCTCTTGGTAACAGCAAGTGCTTTTGCTGCCTTAAAATATTTAAACTCCTGCTGTTCCTGGAGTCCTTTGAGTACCAGGCTTGGTACTGCCCCAGCTGGGGAGCCCTTCTCTGCAGCACACACTACCCAGTCAGAGGTACTGCAGTGTGCTGTCCCTGTGCACCAGGGGTTACTCTGTTGAGGAAGCAGCTGTAAATTTCAGATGCTGCTTAGTTGAATAAAAATTGTTTTTAGCCTTCCTCGTTTTCTGTCCTGCATGGGATAATGTCCTGAGCACACAGCTTCCAGCTACTATCTGTAGAACTGATAATGAACTTGTGCACTCTACATCTGTCTGAGCACTTGAAGCTAAGATGCAGAATCTTTCACTGCAGACAGACTGTAATGCACAATACATCTAAAACTGCCTCCCCTTGGTCCTGTGGGGCCAAGTGAGAAGGCATTCCATGCTAACCAGTGAAGACATTTTTGATGCTGAACAGCATTCCTCTTTGTTTGCTACTGCCAGAGGCTTCAGAACAGTAAATAACATCAACAGTTTTTCTCATGTTTTAGCCATATTGTTCTGTAAGCCAAAGACAAGGCAAAAGGCAGAACTAAAAATGAGTTGTTTCAGTCAAAATATGATGAACACCATACTTCTCTGAAACTAAGTTACAAATCATTCTGTCAACAAACTGAAATCAGTTGGCCTTCCAAAGGGGGTGGTCGCCATGGTAACAAAGGATCGCAGACACTTCATTTTCCCCAAACCTTTACTTGTGTCATAAATGCAGTGGGAGCCCATCCTTCTTTTACTGAGGGAACAGGAGGAATATTTTCATTGGTGCTTGTTATCTGCTGACCTCACAAAGTTGCACATCACCGAGTGATGTTCGCTGGAACAGGTGCTCCTGCAGATCTGGTATGCAGAGACTTCACTTGACTACGAGTCGAGACCCAACTTTGTAAAGCATTGAAATGGTCCATAAAAGCTGATCAATTGCCAGGGGAAGTGAGAGGAGGAGAGAGGGAGAAGGGAAGGTTTGGTACTGCTAGGATATGAGTGCTGGAGATAAAAGGAAACTTTCTCCAAAGCTAGTTTTCTTTATTTCCCATGGTGAATTTATCATATTTCAAGGGCTCAGAACTCATAAACACACACCTGGCTCTTGAGTTGCAATTTGTGTATTGAAGCCTCTTGTTGTGAGGCTCCTGTGCTGGAATAGGCAAAGTTGTTTTACTATTATTGTACACGCAGTCAGTTCATTCTTAATTTAATTTTATAGGCATCACCACGTATTTTGTCTGCAGCTCTGGTAGGCCATCTGGAGCAGTAGTTTTCCTTCTTTTACCTTTATTAATTTCACATGGAATAGTAGCCCTTCGCTTCCAAGTTCAATTATACTAGAGAATGCAAAGAACCAGAATGAGTCAGCTCAGACTGAAAAGGGATCTTGAGCAAAGTTCCACACTCAAGACCGTCCCTCAGGAAAAAAACCAGATCTGGGCACTGATTTTTATTGAAATACTTCAGCAGAGTCTTTCATTGTAGTAGGGCACAAAGCTGGAGTAAAAATAGATTTAAAAAATCAGTTCCCTCTTTTTTTCCCTTCCATTTTCTCCCCCATTATTGTTTGCTCTTAGTTCTTTATGAATAAGATCCTTAGCTCAAGCCTGTTTTGCAAAGCTGTTCTCTGCTTGGCCCCAAGCAGTGGCTGGAGACAGTTCCTGATGACCTTGCTTTATCATGCTATGTATATGTATTTTTGGGAACTATTGTGGTGCCAGAAGACTTGGCTTAAGAAAAGATTTTTAAAAGCACCCAGCTGACTTTCCCTCTTGACTCTCCCTTTCACTAGCTGTAGCCTTTATGGAGAGAGTCCATTCTTTAGGCTCAGAAATGTGTATAAACAACTATTTTAATTCCTAGCTTCAGAAATAGTTTTGAAAACCAGTATTGTTTCAAAGTTGGTTTTAGAGAGTTTTTTCCTAAATCCATTTTATATGCAATATTTTTACTGAAACTGATTGATTTGCTACAAAAATAAACTTAAGTTCCACTTTAACAATGTGATCTTCATTATAGATTCTGTCTTTATTTTTCATAGTGTAAGTTAGTGAGATTTTTTTATTTTTTCTCTTTCTTACATGATTCTATGATGAAACATTGATCTGGAGATTTCTTGTTTGCTGTCCTTAATTACAATATAGACTTTAAATTGACAGTATGGTATTTCAGCTTAAAAAGAAAAATAAGAGATATGTAATAACAGGAGAACTTTCTATCTAGCTGAGGGAAAACAATGAAGAAAGTTGATCACTTGAAAAAGAAGGTTGGGTAATTCCATTGCAATATCTATCTGAACCACAAAACTCATAAGTTTGGAATGTATTAGGAGGGAAAGTGTCACAATTCTTGTCTATCATTCCAGGGTTTTGCCGTCCCCACTGCTTGCTCCTTTCACTTTGGAAGCTGCTCATTTTTGATGCTATTCAGGGCATTTGGGATGCTTTCAATTCTCTCCTTTAGTCCTGTGTTCTCTTTTGCATATGCAGCAAGCAGGCCCTGGTGACACTATTCAGAATTGTAGAAAAGTCTCATTGTTGGCCACATACGTCAGTGATAATGACAACAGCTTTCATATCCTTAATCTTTGAACTTCTCAGAGTGCACTGGAATAGTTCCTGCATGCATGTAAATATCCACACCTAGTGAGGACATCCTTTAGGAGTGCCTACTGGATTAATTTCACTCTAATTTTGTGTTTCCAGGCAGCATAAATTCAGATACAGCATCCTCAAACGTGTTAATTATTTGAAAATCAAGTAAACTTCCTGGTGAATGTTGTTTCCTGTCTGTTTCCTTAAATGGTTCTGTCATGATTATTTTCACTTGAAAAAGTGATTTCTGCTAATGACATAATATTTCTAGTGGGATTGCTGTTTTAATTTATTAAGATCCCAACTAATTGCTTTCTTTCACCTGCTATTCTAGTAGAGTCCATTTTGTGTAAAATACATAATGAAATTTGGATATGTTTAAACAAGCTCTTTTTCTGATATGCATAAGATTACTGGCCAAATAGGCTGAGTAGGTCTATGGGTGAGAAACACTGGCAGATGATAAGGAGCATTTGATTAAAGAGGTTTCAGTTTTTAATATATGCTGACTGGCATAAGGTAAAAGCTGTAAATGGAGGTTAAATGAGAGCATGAGCAAAATGCCCACAACCTGAACAACTGTATAAATGTCAAAAACCATAATGAGAAAACCACAAGAGGAAAATGTTTGCATTTTGATAATTTAGAAGAGATGATGAGATCAGGAGTTTGGTGAGATGTTTTTATTAAATGGATTTATATCGATGCAGAATTTGAGGTTAGGTAGGTTGCAAAGTTTAAATAAGGAGGCGTTATGGCGAAGGGGAGCAAAAATGAGCAAACGCTCAGGAAAGTCTTAGAATTCATCAGGTTCATTAACTGGCAAGTACTTGTTTATTGATAGGGACAGTGCAAAAATGGAAATCATTCAAGTAGCCTTCAATCTGGACCCAGAAAAATCCAGCGCTGGGGAAATTAGGTTGGATGAGAACTGCTAGAGGAACAGAGAAACAAAGGCTTTTAAGAAGGCAGACACATAAAACTTCAAAATCTTCTGGGGGACAGTTTAAGGGAAGCAGAAAGTAAGGTGACCTGCTTTCAAACAGATGATATTACCAGCGTAATTCAAAATTATCCATGTGTGGAAGAAGGATAGCAGAGGAAGATGATTAAAGACTAACTTGACTGAATCATGAACTCCCCACTGGTTTTATGTAGAAAAGAAAATTAGTTAGTTTACTAAGAACAGCTATAAAAAACTAACAGGGATTTATAGAGAGGTAGTTAGAAAACCGAGGCTCAAAATTAGACGTGTTTAGCAAGAAACATTAAGGATGACAAGAACTACTTCTATAATCACATTAGCAGCAAAAGGAAAAGCTTTGGTCTTCTGTATCAACAGAAAAGAGATTTCTCAGGAGATGGTGTTAAGAAGGCCATTATTCTTAAAGTCTTTTGAAAGAGATCAAATATAAATAAGAACATTAAGAAAATAAGAAAATTACTGTTAATAATAAAAGGAAATTATAAGTTCCAGCTTGGGAGAGAACTTTGAATTTAGCACTTTGATTATTATAGGTGTTTTCACGTCAGCCCATGTCCAAGATACAGTTTTTAAAACCTCTTTGAGTGAAGCTCAGGGCCAGGAGTAGCTGTCCTGTAGAAGCCTGTGGAGGGTGGGTAATGCTGAAAGATGATGCAGGTTTCTTCATCTTTAAAAGAGGTGATGGAGGACAAGGAGAACAATATTGTTAATCTGGGCCGTTCAATTCCTACTTACATTTCTGAAGCACCAAAGTAAATTGGATGTGCTAACTTCACAGGTTGGGGCAAGACACCTGTTGGGATATATCCTCTTAAAGTGTGAGTAATTAAGGTACAGTGGGTACTTTCATTGTGGTACCACCCCTCAAAAATGTATAACTTGATAGGAAACCTTGTCTTTTGTATCACACTTCAGATAAACTTGTTCCTTTCGCAGCTGTCAAGGTTCTGTCTTTATCTTTTTGGTCTATGGCTGGAAATAGTTGGCAACAACTAAGCAATAAAAACCCCCTGTTTATAAAGAAGACCCAGAAAGCCTTTTGTTCTTTTTATGTCCTTGTTTGCCATATAAAGTAGGACCAGTAAAAAAAAATTGTCAGCAGCCTTAAGGAATACTTCAGCTTGATAAAATAGGTTAAAAAAATACCAACTCTGGGTCTGTGAGGTTTTGGGGGTTTCTGTTTGTTTTGGTTGGTTGTTTTTTTAAACACTGGAGCACAGAGTCCTTAAAATAGAGGTTAGTTTTCTTCTAGCAGTCGGAAGAAATCATTGGTTTGATAGAATCAGAAGGACTGCTGACTCTGAAGTAAAGGTCATTGTTTTACGTTGAGAAGTTAGCAAGAGTAAAACAGCAAGAAATAGAGGGCTCAAAATGGGCCTTGCAAAATCTGATGACAACTGAGAACTTGATAGGGTGAAATACTTGTGGCTGATTGATCTATAATGTTTTTCTTTACTTTTTGCTCTCCATTTCCTGCGAAAATATGGATAAATGATCTTGAAACCCTTAAAAATTGCTTTTCTGTGAAATAAGTGCAAAGTTATGTTATGGCTGTGCTTCATGTGGAAATGAGAAAGGACACTAGTGAATTTTTGATGGCCAAAGTGGGTGTAACAGCTGCAATTGATAGCAAGTGCCTGTTGACTGGTACTATAGACTAGAGAAAGCCCAGGTCAGAGATCCTGTCTGGAAGCAATTTTCCAGAATAAAACCTCCTGTCTTGGTAGATGTTATTTTCAATAGTAATTTCTGTAAAATTCAGCAGTTGGAACTAAAATGCTACCAGATTTATTGACATGCATTTAGATGGTTGTACCAAGTAATTTTGTTAATTTTTTAAATTTTATGGTTGCACCCTAATTTTTCCACAGAGCCCATATTCCCTTTTGTGCTCAATGTGATATGTGGAAGGTTGGTTGACAGCAACATTTGATCTTAGTTAATTCTGTTTTAGAAAACTGAAAAATCAAGTACAAATATTTTAAACATAAGGTAACTGCTACTAATTGTTAACTTCTTAATAATGACAGTATCTGGTGTAAACACCACTAAACTCTACTGTATAAATGCATAGAACTAAGTACTTAATCTGAATTTAATAGTAACTTGCAAAAGAAATCAATTAAAGAACAAATATATTCTTGATATATGTTAACCATTGGATGAGGACTAAATGTTTTTTAGCTCTTTAATGTGTTTAATATTTATCAGTCATTAACATACTGTGATTAACATACCGTTAAATCCTGAAGGATAACAAATTGAACTAGTTAAGCTGTACTTCCTTTCTTCTTCTTCATTGCTGCAGCCTTCCACTGTAACTGGTTAGCATTCATTATTCATGCAATAGATGTTTTTAGCATTTCTTCTCATATAGTATTTCTGCTTTTTCCTCTCTGTGGCCTTGTTTTTCACTCCAGATACATGGTTAGGGCACAGAAAGCAGTTTTGCAAATGACTGTTAAATGCTGTACCCTTGTGAAAACTCTTACTGCTGATTACTGAATGTATGCATCGCACATTTGCAGTTTTGTGTTGGCCTTTCCAGTAAATCAGACACAGTGACTTCCCAGGTTGGAGCAGAATTTTCAGTTGGGGTATATCCTCTTAGAGGATGTGCAACTGAAGGTACGGTGGGGGATAAGAAGGGAAAGAAAGGGAAAGATTAACCAATAAGGCTGTATCTGTTAGATCAATGGGATCTCAGAATCTTTTTATTTGAGAGGAAAGAGCCCTCTGACAGAAGCTAATTGGCTTTATTGTCATTGCAGTAAAAGATAACATTCCCTGTCCCTGTACACTCAGGAGCTCAGGGGAGGCTGGGAGCCCAGTGTGGCTCTCTCAGCCGGCTCTGTCACAGGGAGGCACAGCTCCATGAGCACCGTGCCCCTGCTGATGTGACAGGGAGAGCAGGAGATGTGTCACCTGCCTCTTCTCTGACAGCTCCAGGTCTGCGTGGGGCCTCTGCTGCCTCGTGCCTCCCACTCGTGCTGCCCACCAGTACCCCGGCAGTGGCGGTGGCAGGTGAGCGGGGCACTCAGAGCAGCAGTGACAGCCACAGGGCCCGGAGGAACAGGCCATATGCTGTGCTGGTGGGCTGTGCCACTCAGCAGGTGACAGCCACCCTGGAAGGGACTGCCTTACCTTGTTCCAAAGTGTGAGAACACAGAGCCTCAGGGAGGGCTGGGAGCATCTCCCCTGCTGCGTGGGGCTTGTTCCTAGGCAGAGCCCAGGTTAGGAAGAGAACTGATCAGACATGGGAAGACTGATGCCAGGAGAAATTGCCTGCTCCAGATGGCAACCTGGGAGATGAGCAGAAGTGGAGAGGTGAAGCCTTCAGCTCGAGGAAGGAAATGAGAGCATGAGGAGGAGGTTGGTGAGACCTTTGTGCCGAGGAGAAGAGGTGAGCAGAGCAGAGCCTGGTTGCTCCATGGCTGTTGTGTGTCCCAGGGATGGGCCCTGCATACTGCCCCACCTGGGGCTGCTTAGGGACTGTGTTGTAATGTGTGGGGTACCTGAAGGACGTGCAGTTCTGTCTCTTCCATCATCACCAGCTTGGCAGAATTTGGATATTTGGTGTATTTTTCCTGCCTCCTATTACCCCTTGCAACATCAATATATAATTTTGTTTCTCTAACCACTGTCAGCTGTGTGTGACAGTTTCATTTCCTCTCTGCCTTTCCTTCTGTCATCATCCAGGTGCAAGGAATCTATATCCTTTTCCTATTTTATTTTTCTTTGCATTTTTCATGAAAATAGAGCAGATTTGCAAGATTATGTAGTGCACATATTTAGCTTTTCTGTGTTTGAGATCACCAGCCAATAAAACGGGCTAGTGACAATATTCTTCAGTAGTCATACTACTGTTGAGAGTGTAATTGAGTTCATGATTGCACTTGTAATTTTATATCACCACATTTGTCACATCACTGAGGAAGCTACGTACCTGTTCTTGTGTTATAGTAACACTAATAATAATTGCTATGCTTTGCAGTGGGCTGAAGAGAAAAGGTTCTTTCTCTTCTTTTTTCAAGGCCAGATAGCTTCTGGTCTGCTGGCTTGTCACATTACCTTAGTTTTCACCATGTGCAGTAGCACTCCTTTTTCCTGTTGTATGGGGAACTCAAAAATTGTTATTCTAAGGGGGTGAAAAAATAATTTTCATTGTCCATACTGTAGTGTAAGAGATACAACAAGCATTTAATGTCCCATCATCCATTTGGCAGGTTAATCTGTTGGTTTTTTTAACTGTTTTTCCTAACTGATTTTGTCTAACTGAAGAAATGGTGATTTCACGCCAATTCCTATTTAAAATTTGATTAAACAAAGCAGGATTCTTTAGAAGAAAATGTAAAGTTTGAGCTATGGCTAAAGGAAAATTAAATGCCTTGCTTTTAGTTTAATTTTATCAACAACAAAGTTTTTATGCTCTTCTAAAATACAGAACTCTTGACATGAAAAAATTACACAAACAGGCTTTTATTAACTCAGCATAGGGTTGGCTTTGCTCTTTTGTCTTTGATTTCTGAAGCTGTTGGCTGTTGGGTTTTTTTTATCCTAGGACATTTTTCTGTTTTACAGGAGTGAATGTTTTTGTTGTCTCAGAATCAGAAACTTGTATGCTGGACTAGTACTGCCAGCAGAATGAATGTGTTTAAAACATAGAATTCTGATTTCTTTGGAGACAGAGACAGAGCTCCAGCATGTTTTATAATACATTGCAAGTTTGATAGTAAGACAGTAGAAGAAGACCTGTAGCCAGGAATGGAGTATGGCACAGTGACTAAATTGGCTCAAATTTGGCTTAGCTCTTGCCAGAATCTTAGGTAATTCCTTTCTGTAGATAGGTGAGAGCAGTATTTACAGAGGCAGAGGAATGACATCTGTTTTAGAGATGCTGGAATAAATACGCCACAGAGGATTAAAACAGTCTTTGCCCAAGGTCATGAAATAATTTAGTGAAACAAGTTGTGTGTAAATATGATATCTACTACTCATGTGTTGAAATGTGACAAACCATTCCCTCTTTTCTTACATTCATTATTATTAGGCCTTTCTCCTGTCACTTCAAATTCTTCCTCTATCCTTGTGCTTTTTTCCTTTAGGCAATTTCTGTTATGACAGTTTTATGTCCACTTTTTCCATATACGCTTGTTGCCATGGTGCCTGAACATCAAAAATACAGATAAATAGAGCTAATTCAGAAAAAAAGACAAAATCCAATGTTTTTTAAATTCTAGGCATTTAAATTATTTAAGATTAATTTTTAAAAGAAAAAAGGATTAATATTCTTTACGAAATGTGTAATATACTCACCAGAATTCTTTGTTGTCACTTAAAAGCGTGTATAATAAACTATCAGTAAAATTATTAAAATTAATTTTCCCATTTAGACACTGGAAACTGGTTCTTTCATAAGGACTGTATTTTAAGAGCTCGGCAATCTCGGATGAAAAACTGCTGGTGAATTTGCAGAGCATAAACTGAGGTTCTCTTTGCCCCTTCCTTGAGGCTGTGTTGCTGTGCTCATTCACAGCAAAAGTGCCAAAGCAGGGAAGAGCAGAGGCCTGTCCTGCAGGGGGATAAAGGTTGGTGGACCTTTGATGTGGAACAGGCAGTAACAGGTTCCTGTAAAGCGGGCCTCTGTTCCTGCTCTTTCCTGTTTATTTTCACTTTCTGTAATAAATTACGATCTTTGACAGTCTGAGAGAAATCAATTTCTCTTCTTTTGTACTCTTTTATACAGAGTTTAATACAGTTGTATCACTTTCTCCTTCATTACACTCTCTGCACCAATGATTCTATTTTTGCTCTGTGACTTGTCTACCTGCATTTTATTGTTGTTGACTGGGTATTTTTGAGAAATCTGTTGAAGTCATTGCATTTGTCCTTGTACTGGGATAGTTTTTTAGGACAAGATCACCATTTGCATAAGACATACAATTTTTTCTTGGCAGCATCTTTGGATAACATGGCCATTCAGAGACTGTGTTGACTTCTATGCTTTGCACAGGCTGTAGGTTGTTTTATTTCCAAGTTGGATTTGTAATGCAGAAAATAAAATCTTTGTTAATGCACTGTCTGATGTGTCCTTAGTTGTGGAGGCTTTTTTTGATTTGTTTAGGGTTTTTTGTTTGTTTGTTTGACTTCTTTTCTTTTTATTCAGGAGTTTGGTAATCAAGTGCTATGGGGGTTTTTTTGTTAGTGATTTATTTTTCTAGTTTTTGATTTGCAATTTTTATTTATTTGTCAATCTGAAAATTGCATGAGTAATTCTCTTGGGTATGACCTCAAAATTTAAGTTCATGTATTTGCAGTTAAAACAACATAAAAAGGGAGTTTTCAATTTATACTGCATGCCTGAACTGTATTTGGTCATATCTCAAGTGTCTGTATGATCTTTCAGATGAGATGATCCTTGTCACACCTTCAGCACTAAAATTTACCAAGTTTGGGGAGGGGTTTCTGAACTTGTTCAGAGGCTCTTTGGAAAGTATGTGGGCTGGGCCGGTATCTTGATGTTCTGCAGTAATCAATTCCAAATGAATGTAACAAGGTGCTCTAGAGCTACCTAAGGCTGCCAGGGAGGGCACTCCAGGTGAGCTGCGTATGAGACTGCATGTTCCTGAGCAGGCCAGAACTTCCTGATACCCTGAGCAGAGCTTCCTTGACCAGTGCTTGCCTTTGGAGATTTACAAGGTGACAAAAATTCCTGGGAGGGGAGTGGATGTTACTGAAAGTTAGCAATTAGTCCCTCAAGCAACTGCAACATGATGTCTGCATGGGGCTGGTTTCCCCTTTGTGCACAGACTAAACTCACTGAACTTCTGTTAATGAGAATTACGTGCAGGTGTCAAGGGAAGGACAAACCCTTCTGTAAAGCACTGGAATGAGCCTCCTTATTTCTACACAGAGACTCTCTCTGTTTTACTGGGGACTCTCCACTAAACCAAAATTCAACATTGGCAATACGTATGTCAGTTTTATAGCAGAACATCACATGTGCTTATATAGGTTTAGGTGTCTCCTTGCCATTAAATTGCTGGTGAAATATAAGGGAACAAGCTGTCTGCCAGACCCTGGGAAAGGGTGAGCCCTGCTCTTGGCAACTCTCCTTCCTATTGCCTCGGTCAGAGCCGTGGCGGCTCATTGCAGCCATTGCCTCCTGTCTCCTCCTGTGTGGGCAGTAAGCTCTGTGCCACTGCTGTGCTGAAGTGCCAGCATCCACAACAGCTCTGCTCTCGATGGGAACAGCTGTGTGACAGTGACAGATCATAGCATTTGTGCTCTAAACCCATGTAATCATCCCGAAAGTTGGGAGGTTTGACAAAAACCTCTTTAGGCCTTTCCCAGCAAAATGCACCTTCTTTATGCATTGTATGGAGAGTTCCAGTGATGTTACGGTGCTGAAACACCTCTGAGTTTGTAGGTGATAGTGGGAATACAGCAAGACCAGCAAGGATATAGTGCTGCTGAATGTGTTGGCTTCTTGTGACACTGGATGGCCTCTCACAGCTTGAAAACCACAAAGCAGTGACAGGCATCTGCATTTTGGCAAGGGAAACCTCTCTGTCATGGTGGGGGTTTTTGTGGTGGTGGGTTGTTTGGGGTTTTTTTTAAGTAGATGAGGAGAGGAAATGTAATAGAGGAAATGTATTTTGGTTTTATTTGCTGATAAAGCCAAGTGGATGGCAACCAAATGATGTTGATCTCTGGGTTGCAACTCCAGTGGATAGAAATAATGTGTGGAAAGTGAACTTATGGCCACAGACTTCAGCCAAAGGGCCTGTTTGCTGCTTTATTGATTAGAAGGACATTTCAGGAGTACTGCTGCATCTCAGCTGGGGAAGTTGCTTTCTGATGTGCTGATTTTGGTGAAGTCAAAGAACATATTTTTGCTCTGAAAAGTAATTTAATATTTATGAGGGGTGCAGGGGTTATGTGGTACCTTACTTCATGGTCTTTTAGAGAAGACTTCTTTTCAGAGGTGATTACTCCTTCCATCTTCTGTTAAGTTTCTTTGTAGTCAGAAGTTTTCGAAGATGTGTTTGGGGCACAAAACCTCAGGCATCATAGTAGAATCTTGAATAAACATATGTATAACTACTAATTAGAGAAGCATTTGTAGCATAGCCACAAAATTTATTCTTTTTATTTAGCTGGGCACTTGAAATCCTGCTTGCCAGTAATTGTCTCAGAAAAGAATAAGAATTTTTTCTTTTTATAAAATACCTGAAGAACTAAACAATAGCAAGGATAGTCTACCTCTTTCCCCCTTGTCAGCTGCTTGCCTTTGGCTTACATTACAGGGATTAGTTTAACACTGCACTTAAAGCTGTGTTTGAAGAGAACACGAGAGTCCTGTAAAAAATTGTGAAATATACTTTCAGTTTTCTCTCTCCATACCTCTCCTGCCATGTCGAGTAGCCTTAAGCTTTGAACTGTGCCATTGCAAAAACGTAACAAAGACATTTTGCCCCATGATATACTGCCTGTCTTTGCAGTTAATGTGAAAGCTCTCCATGGTGTGACATGAAAATTTTTATGTTGACTGATTGCTCTTTGAAGTATTGTGTACTTCTGTAACCTGGAAAATAATGATGTGGGGATGATAGCTGTGAAGACAGGCATGATTGTTTGTGTCGCTCACTCATGAGGGATGCATTACTAGAAGCTGGTTTTGATAGAATTGTGTTGTGTGGTATCTGCCACAACTGCAGAATCACTGTTTTTCAAAAAATGAGACATTTAGTTTCCAGTGAATCAAGAAATTCTCAGGCAGATGTAGCAGGTGATGTGCCCTTGACAGACCACTGGTATTCAGGTTATAGTTTCTGGCTGTCTTGCTCTCTGTCTTGGTCATAATATGCAGTAGCTTTGCCCAGTGCTGTGCTGGGCCAGTTCTGCTCTGGGATGGGAGCCCTTCAGGAGCAGCCTTTGTGCTGGAGAAGAGTCTAATGATTGTGCATCATTACCTGGACTTGTGTTGTTCCAGTTCTTCAACCCCCTTCTGGAGGTGCTCTTTTATGGGTAGTAAAGAAAATAGTTACAACAGTTATTTTACAGTATTAAAATTCTCATAACGCGTAGTGAGAGCTCCAGTGGTTGCCACTTACTTTTAGTGCAGTTTCTCCATTTTCAAGCCAATTCCATCGTCTTTCAGTGTTTTCATTATAAGGAATGAGTTAGATACAATTATCAGAGAGTTCCTTTTTAATGGTTATGGTAGGTGTCCTCATTTCCTGCACTAAAATCGCAGTAATTAAGTAGCTTATCTTCATCTCAGAACTGGCTGAAAATCAGAGAGTGGGGATGTGCTTGCCAGTCTTTACATGTCAGCGTGGGACAGCACTGTGAGGTGCCAGTGACCTTGGACTGTCCACTGTGGAGTACAGACACTGCCTAATTCTTCTGCTCTAAAGCAGAACCTTACATTCAGCTAACAAAACTGAACCTATTGAATACTCTGCTGTTATAATTTTTTCCACTGGCCCGAGAGACAAGAGTTTGGAAGGTCACAAAGCTCAGTTATTTTGCAGTTCATATGCAGGTGGTTGTACTTCAGTGTTACTTCTTGCTAAAACTGCACAGAGAAAGGAAAAGAATAGAATAAAGTTAATGTTCTGTCAAGGCTAACAGTCTTCATTAAAATCTAATGTTTTTAGTGGCTATTTTCCAGATTTTTTAAAAAAGCTCTTGGAAATTGGATTATTAGCAACGTGTTACACAAGTTTTTCATTAATGCCGTGAGCCTGACTATTTCTTCATCTTTTGACTAGTGCTGTTTCTCAGTAGAAAGCCAAAGAGTTTGCAGAAACTCCATTTCCATGCATTGCCTTGAAATCACTGTTTTTAGGTTGATCATAAAATTCATTTGGTCTGAGTAATATGTGGTTCGACGGTGAGAGTTTGGAATTCCTTTGTTCTAATTTTGATTGATTTATTCTGAATGAAGAAACCATGCAGTCAACCTTGAGACAATGTAATTAATATAAGATGCAATCCATATCGTGTTCATCCCAACCAAAGTAATTTTTTGCAACATTTATCTGATTCCTTTTGTCAAACTTGACCCTCCTTTATAGGCTTGATACACAGAAAGTCCCAGAGAGAAAAATCTTAGTAAAGCAGTAGGAGCAAATGAGTTTGCAGTGTGAAAGGAACTATCAGGAGGTTAAATTCTAAACAAATTCCTTAATTTCAAATACACTGAAGAACACCGCTCGTAGTACTTGAACAGTCCTAGTGTTGACTTGATAACACACCTGATTTTAAATAAAGAAGTCCATGTTCTTTATCTATCAAAACACCTAATCAACAAAATGTTAGTGCAAAAATAATTGCTCTTAGATCTCTTTGTTGTTGCCTGGTTATCACCGCTGAGAAATATTCCCCAGTTCTTCAGCTGTTGTGCTATTCATCCTTTTTAGCTTCCCTCCTGAAGATGAAGTGGTCCATTTCTGTAGTTTCATGTAGGTCATCTGTTGCAATAGAGAGCTGAAACAGTTTTTGGAAGTTACAGAAAAACTGAGCAACACAAGCCTGACTCTTTTCTAAGCTGTATTCCTATTTAAGAATTAGTGATTCTGGCTACAGGTGGTTTTTGTTCTGAGCCTCTTGGAAATACAGAGGTAGGTCAGGGGATCAGGGACTTTCACTTCCAGCTCCTCATTTTGGTGCATGAATGCTCTGAGTCCACATAATTTTGTTGTCATCATCTCTTCATATATGCAATGTAGCTCTATAACAATATAGAAATAATATACAGGACATTTCACAGGGACTTTCAGGGCAAGTTCCTATTCCAGTTTATTGCTTCTTCAGTTAATAAAAGTTGAAAAATGAGGTTTGTTTTGGAGAATGATTAAATAGATGTTTTGTTTGAACATGAATTCCCTCCTTTAAATTAAAATAAAAATGGAACTTCAGTCTTGATCAAGTTTGGAACATCCAATAGTTTTTAACATGTTTTTCTATTTTCTAAATATAGAACTCAGATAATATATTTTGGTCAAAGAGATGCTGTGTAGAGATCCTCTACCAGAATGCAAGTGCAAGGCTGTACAGATGCTTGATTAACACTTAACACGCTTTCCGCTAAGTGTGGGTTTGTTGGTTTTTGGTGTTTTGTTCTGTTTTTTTCAGTAATTGAAGGTTTTATCACCATGCCTGCAGCTCTCTGTGTTTATCAAACCCTCACATTCCTTCTCAGATCCATTGCTGCCCTCTCCCATCCTCTTTGCAGCCCTGGGCTGTTTTCTGCCCCTCTCTGCCTTTCTGGGTGTGCTGCGCTCCAAAGCACATGGCTGTACCTATTTCCTCAAGCGTGCAGCTCCCTCTGTCCGGGACAATCCCGTCTGAGGTGTCTGTCCTGTGCCATCTGGAGAATTGCACTCAGGAACCACATGACATCTTGCCTCCAATGGTATTTTCTACACCTGGAAAATATGATAAGCGAATATATGACCTTATCTCCTAGTGCAAGAGTCTGAGGTGTTAAGATATATTTACTGGTTTGTGGCCACCTGTAAATTATTTCTGTTCATTTAGGTATAATTAATGTACTTTTGACCTATTAGGGCATCCATAGCCTCAGAGCTAATTAACTAGGAAATTATTTTTGTATGCATACAGGTGCACTCATTTAAATGTCACTGATTTAATTTAATAACACGCTGTGGGTTTGGACACGCTGCCAATTTGATGGAGTTGTTTGTTTCTTCTTCAATTTATTCTTAGTAAGTTTCTTTGTCTTTTTTTGGGAGTCTCTGAAGAGTTTGGATGAGAAACAATTTTCTTTATGAAAAAGAGTGGTGCTTTGTTTTTGGATTTGGGTTTTTTGTTTTTAGATGGTGATTAGATGTTTTAAAATAGTAACTATTGTTTAGGGGAAAATTAGTTTAGGGAAAAATTAGATTCAGTATTTGGACAAGAAGCGAAAGAGAACCGCATCTTTCTTGGGACGAGCATTTAACAGAGAAAATGTTTGCTTTTCAGAATTCTTAATAAAGACTGAATAGGTAACGGTAAGTTAACATTTATTGGAAGCATCTATTTAATTACTTATATATTGAAGGAATATTTTTTCCTATTTTTTATGAGGGAGACATTGATTGTACTGATGGGGAAATGACATTGCAGCATGTTACATATCTAAACATGTCACCTAGAACCTGATCTTGAGGCCAGGTATTCCCTGCCAATCTTTCCCTGTCCCAGCACAGTTCCCCAGGTCGGGCATAGTCAGAAAATTTGCCTGGCAAGCTGTGTAAAATAATGATTGCTGGAATGAATCCCACTGCATGTGCTGCAGGGCTCAAGGACCCGGAGGTTGTGTTTCATTCCTGTCCTAAAGAAACCAAACCTCACTCGTTGGAAGGAAGGGAAAATTATGTTTGATGTGTATAAGGCTGAGATTAAAAAATATCACCCAGCTCTGAGCTAGAATTTTAAGTCAAAAATACAGCCAGCATTCTTCATATATGTATATTGTTATTTATCAGTATTGTTGGTAGCTTTCTTAGAAGTCAGTTCTGGAGGGTTTAGGGCTTTTAAATTGTTCAGAGGATTAATGCAATGCTCTTAACATCTGAACTAAACACAGTTCAGCTAAGCCAGTAATTTGTACAGAAAGATAAAGTGCTTCTCCTTCCAATCAAATTGCACTGAGCTGAATTTCCAGTTGTCTTTCTTAGTAAAGGATTTTATTGCCTCCTCTCTTCACAAGAGAGCACAGTCTCTGTTCCAGCGCGATCTTTGCTGTCTTGAGTTTCAAAGCTCCCACAGTGGAAGACCCATCAGCCAGTGCAATGGCACTTACTCATTTGAGGGAACAGTCCTTGACATTATCGGGAAAGAAGGTCTAGGATGTGGAGGGGAGAAAGTCTTGCCAGAGACCTTTCTCACATTGACAGAAAACTCAGCTTTTTCAGAAAACGCTTTAGTGGTGCTGTACAAGAATCAAAGCACCTTTTTCCCCATCTTGAGAAGTATTTAAAGTGCAAATCAGCATAAAATATATTCAGATTTGTAGTTCTAATACACTTTGTAATGCTGTCCTGAAAGAAGTCTCTCAGTTTTTCAGTATCAGCTTGGTCGCATCTGTATATCTGAAGCATCTACTGAAAATAGGCAGGAGCTGTTCAGCTGAGGCACAAAGGTTGTCTCTTGTACAGAGCCTGGGTGCCCAAGAGGCGCTAATGCGACTTAAATGGGCCTGGCGGGAGGATGTGTCCACGTGGAAATTCCTGCCCTGCTCTGGACTGCCAAATGACATTACAGTTCTTCCCTCGGTATTAACTCGGGGCTCACTGCTCAAATATCTGAACAGCTCTCATCATTCTCACCAGTAGGGAGCAGCCACCTAATGAAGTCACCAACTCAAAACTATTCCCAGGTGGACGGTTTATTCCAAATTCCATTGACATTTTCTACTATCATAGTGCTTGTCAAGCTCAGAACTGCTTTGTTTCTTCCCAGTGATCCTTAGACTCTCTCTAAGCTTTTTTTATCCAGTCATATCAAATCTTAAGTGACAAGATCTAAAGCAAGTTCTTTTATTATACCCATGCTTTTCTCCCGACTGCTTATTTCTTGGCATATTTTGAATTTTTTTTCATCAATGTCTTTCATTAATTTTTAACAGAAGTAAGAAAAGTTCCCCTTGCTAAGAAGGTATTTATGTAAATGTGTAACTAAGATCAGAGTCAGGATTCTTCCTGAACAAGATTTTTTACTAAAAACCAAAACTCCATGAGAGAATTTATTGAGTTACTGCTGTCAAATTATGCATATGTTTTATGCTCTTTTTATCCTAGTATATATCAGATATTGTATGATCCTACTTTATGACCACTTGCTAGTCATCATTTTCAGTCTCACCGTAATCTCAACTGAAACTTTTCATTGGTACTTGTTTTGTTCTTTTAGCTACACTGACAATATGAATTACCTTTGTTTCATATTCTGAACATTTATTCAATGATTTTCCTGCTTTTAAAATTAACACAATATTTTTGTCATCACTTAGAACACTAGCAGGAGTCCCAAAATAATGAACTTTCTTTTCTACATTCTGTAAACTCCATAATGTATATCCATTCAATTTATAAACACTAATACATTGAAAGAACTTCTTAGAAGCTGTTCATCAATGACTATTGCTAGACTGTTTGTCATAAAGCTAATTTGTCATTTTTTTTCATTATATCAGGAATGTGGAAGGTTGTAAAATGATATGTGTAGATATTTACTGTGAATTTTCACATAATTTAGTATTATTAGGTTTGGATGAATTTAAGGAATGATAAATGAGCTTGCAGAATATTTTACAAGATTATTTCATAGCTTGTGATTTCTCTAATTATATATTCATAGTAATTGTGAATACTCTCCATGAAACTTTTCTTTTTCACTTTTTTTCATTTTAGATTTACACATACCATGTTTATTTTTGAAATATCTCAACTAGTTTAATAAAAAAAAGTGTCTGTTGCTGAGCTCTGGAGAGTGTGGGGTTATGTATTTGCCCATTCCTCTACTAGGTTATTCAAGGCTTTTGAGGAGGGTGCATCAGTTCTTACTGATGAAAAGAATCTCGCAGGAAAACAAAGTGAAATTTATCTTCACAGGAGTTATATGTGAAAGCTCAAAAATCAGCTCTAATTGCACTTAAACATAAGCTGTCCTGTTAAAAGTGTTCACTGTTGAGTTTTTTGACAATTGTAAGGCAGTTCTCATCTGATGTTCCCTCAGGAGTCCTCAGAATTCCTTTACCCTTTTCAGACTGGCTAAGGCCTCCTCCTTATGTGAAATCCTATTTAAGTTCTCATGTCACTGACTCCTTCTGGTTAATGGACTAGTGACCGGTGTCTGTGGTGATTATTTAAACCTCTTAGCAGTCTGCAATATTATTGATCATTCAGGAATATTTGGGGCGTTTTTAGGACCTCATGAATATTTAGGCTCGTGCTTGAGTAGCTCCATCTCTTTTTGTGGTCTCAAGTTCCACAGGCATGTGTCATCACTGTTCTTGCTCAGACCCGTTTGTGTTTGCCGTCACCAGAGAAATCCATGGAATATTTTGGGGAGCATTGACATAAGGAAGTAGATTATGTACTCTTCCCTACTCTCTGCATGCCATGAGACCTGAAGCAGACTGTTTGTCATCCAGTGTGCACTACAATGTTTGCCTAATCACACAGAGTTTTACAGAGAAGAAATAAATGTAATTGGTGCTGTGTGCTTCAAGAACTTTAAAGGGTTTGAAACTAAATGATGCCCTGTAGAGACAGTTCTAAGGCAGTGGGCTCTGGCATGTTGTTCTTTATGTATGAAAATTTCTTCAGAGGTAAGCTGTATAAATAGCTTTTTAAAATGAGACATCGTATGATCAAAATATTATCTCTAAACATTGTGTTACTGACTTCAGTATTTGAAAGCAAAGGTCTTTCTCCCAATAACTGTGCTTTGCTGATAGTTATCCTTAACCAGTTACAGTGGAACAGTAGTTTTTCCTTTATGTCAGGAATTCAGTACCACGGGAAAGTAATTGAGCTGTTTCAAAAGAGGTCAATGTCTGAGCTTACTTCCTATAATGCCAGTGTCCAAATTCCCCCTGCTTCAAAGTGGGCCACTTGAGCCATTGCTGGTGACAGTTACTGAAAGAGACCATACACAGTATATTTTTGTGGTGTTGAGGCTATAAAAACTTGTTCTCTGATTTCTGAAAACCTCCAAGGTTGCAGTTGGATTTCTGCCCTGTTGTACTTCTTATTACACACCTTCATTAATGATGTATCCCTGAAGGAAAGGTTATGACCCTCTAACCGTTGGGTAGTCTGGTAGCCACTTGTTTTTCTTCAAAAATCCATCACTGCATTTTTTGCTGAGGAATCATCAACACTGGTTCATTTGCTGGGCACATTTCAGATGATGCTCTGTGTAATCTCCTCCAAGTTTTGCTCACACGTCTCAGGCTTGTGTACAGTGCTGGCAGCTATTCTGCATGAGGCCAAGGCTACAGCAGAGACTGTGTGTGGTGTCACGTCAGGCGATGCGATTGTGAAAGGCTGTCCCTTCATTCACTCGTTTTGGAGGCTGGATTTGTTCCCCAGGGAATGAAGATCCCTCAGCGTCTCACTGCACCAGCTGAGATGCTGACTGAGTCCATGGAGTTGTTACTAGTTGTTACCAAACTCTGCTAGTCTGCTTTAGAAGCCATGTAGTTTATTGAAAGCCTCACCTCTGGCTACTTGAACATACTTTCCCTTGGAGTACTCAAAACAAATTAGAAGTAACTTCAAAAGGGTAAATGCTAATAATGAGTCACTTTAATTCAATAGCCTCTGCTGTCAGAAAATTACAAAAGTGTTTTAATTCCTCGCGTAGTCAGGGTGCTTTAGTGGAGTCATGAGTTTGTATCCAAGGGCAAGCTCTGGGAACATTTTTAGAAAGATTTCTTAGGCATTTCATGCCCACCACAACTAATTTTAATTATCTTGTTTTAAAGAAATAGTTTAGCTTGCAATAAATGCTATGTGCATGTGAATACTAACGGTTTATAATTCAGGTCATAAAATGTAGTACAGAATACAGATAAGACACACAGGCTGAGGACTAGAGAAGGCCAGTTCCTGTTCTAAATTTACTTCATCTTCTTTTCAGTCTTCCTCTTCTTTTCTGTCTTCCTCTTCTTCTTGTCCCCTTCTCCTGCCTCAAAAATTGAGCTGAAGAAACCACCTTTATTTGGAAATGGGCAGCTGAGTTCACCTGCCACAGAAAGTAAAGATATTCCTCTGAAAGCCTGGGGGAGATAGCAGTGCATGTTCTATCCATGGATACACCTGTTCTGCTGTGTTCTGAACATCATTGATGTGCTGTTGTGGAAAGCCATGTACCATTATACAGACACCGGGTTAGCATGCAGTAAACTCTCTAGAGCTGACCACATTCTCTGGTGTGTTTGATTTATTGAAATTTATTCACATTATATGGTGCATTTTTATTTTATTTATTTAAAAGAAATCCTAACCACTAATTATTGTAAGCCATTTAATATATACACCATGTGGTTAACACAAGCTGTGACTCTCCCCTTGCTTTTTGTGAGCTCGGTGCTAATGCAGTGCTATTTCTGACTCTGGGTGACATGCAGTTCTATAAATGGAGATAATTTGTTTTGCCTATTGAGACACTAAGTTGTCTGAGCTAGGACTGTTCCCTACTATAAACAGTACTTAAAATGAGGTGACTGTAACATCAGCTAGTGTTTCTGGGGACTGTTGCATATTAATGCATGCAATACACATCAGCTGCCAAAAATGAAGGATTTTCTTATGCTTTAAGGTCCCTCGCTGTCTAATTTTCTCTCCTCTGCCTTTGTATATTCCCAAGATATTTGTGATTTCACCTCCTTTCTTCAAATGATTTTGAAAGTTCAGGCCTAATATATTCAGTTATAAAAATCCCAAGGCACCAGTGTTGCTTAGGCAATCTAATATTCATGCTCTTTTCAAATATTTATTTGTATAGTGCTAATAAATTAGAAGACAGGACTGTGACCTTTCCCTTCTTCCCCTCCCTATGAGTGAGGACAGCTATTTGACATAGCAATGCCTAAAAAAGGTCTTAAAAGTGTAATTTCATGAATCTAACAGTGTTAGTAATTTCTTTTTTGGTGGCCATTCTAGAAGAGACTCAAGTTTTCACACCAGACTTATGTATCAAGGTTTATGTCTTAGGATTTTGAGAATTCGAGTTTTAGGTGAGCTTTGAACTTTTATAGACAATGCATTATGAGTTTTAAAATTTGGGAATTACATTTTTTTTTATTTGCTTGTGCATTTTCATCTTGGATCTTGTTAAAAGACTTTTTCATGTTTAAATCTCTACTGTTAGAAACGCTGTTGTTGCTTACTCAATTTTTGAAGGCGAGGACTGATGTGATAATTTAGGGCTGCTTGTTGTCATGGGCATATCCAGCTGTGAAGTAAAGTTTGGATATGTAAAATACCTCCGCTCAAAGAATAACAGGAGAGTTTTCTTTTGAAATCTTAAAAGTAAGTATTGCCAGCTGGAGCTGTTAAGGTGACTACAGACCTCAGGGACTTTAGATGGAGATTCATTCATGAGGCAAAGGCAGGATGCTGGGGTTGAAATCTATCATGATCACAGATATTTAATAAATGTATGCTTTGTGCTGAATATAAAGCACAACAAGGTTACCTCTGGTTCTCTGTGGAATATTTCTATGCTATCACAGTTTTTGCAAACAGGTTATTCCAAACAGTATTGAAGTTGATGGAAAGACATTGTATTTCTAATGGTTTCACCAAGGAACTTCAGGAATGCAAAATACCTGTGAACAAAATCAAGTTAGTGTAATGAGGGAAAGCAAACATCCTCCCCTCCAAAAAACCAAAACAACTGAGCCTTCCTTGTTACCCAAAGTGTTCATTACAGCTGCAATTTCTGTTCCTTTTAATGAAATGCGGCTGTTGAAATAGACTCAGTTCCTGGATTCAGATGATTCGGATTGTTTGCTTATTTCTTAGCCTTATTATGCTCAGTCGTTTCTTGTATTTATGTTCTGCTTCCAAATAAGAAAAGTGGGAATTTGAATTTGATTCTCCTAGGAAGTGTGGGTGTATACATGAATGTTTCCCTTAGCATACTGTATAACCTTAAGGACCTTAATTTCTTTCCAAGTTATTATTTTTTATTTCATCAAGGACTTGGGTTTAATGAGGCTTTATTGGATATTGCAGAAATTACAGAATTATGCACAAATGGAGCATTCAGTGATCTTTCAGGGCTTTTTCTAGAACTAGTAAGTTTGTACAGCCATAAATAGTAATCATTCTAACAATGTATTCATTATTTAGAAGCTGAGTCTGAAAACCTGCATTAATGCAAAAAGAATATTTTGAGTTTTGTGAGTTTTCGAAAGCACAGATTTGAAGCTAAACAAGGATTAACTTCTGCTCTCTCTTCCTTGTTGAACTCCATTTCTCTGCAAAATTGAAACAGGCAGAAAATGGAGTTTACAAGCAATAAATCTTTCCTTCTTCCTCTGCCCTGTTGGTTTAGGGGAGAATTTTATGAGATGTCAAGGTTTTGGAGAATGCTGTCAGATTTTGCAGAGGTGGTTTGTATATGCCAGCACCTTGCCCAGTGAGGTGAGTGGGCACTGATAGGTGCTCTTCCACTGAGTTTTGGTGGCGCTGCTATTTTCCTATAAAAGGTTGTGATTCAGTTAAATTTAACTTCTCAGCTATAAGTTTTCAGTTCTGGTCCCTTGCCTCTCCTCCTCCCTTTGTTTGCCTGGTTTGTTTTCTGAGCACCAGTGTATCAGGCAGGCGTGTTTCCAGAGCAGCTTTTCACAATTGACTTACGCTTTCGTTTTTCATTTGAATGCTCCTCACTATGGCTGAAACTTCAGGGTTCTGTCAAGGCTGGTTCAGAAGCACAGCAGTGTTGGTGAACAAACCTTGGGGCAACCCTGCCAAATACAATTTGCGTTGCTGCAGTCTCTGTATGTTTACAAAGTGTTATTTGTCTTGACTGTGTCTTAGAGGATATGTTTTTGTTATAAAGATTATGACCAGGTAGCCCCACTTTACCTCCAGATGGTCATATGTCTGCCCTCCATATGACATTTCTATTTACATATGCATTTTTCTGGGGTCCTCAGGTAAAGGATAAATGTCTGTGTGATTGAAGCACAGCCTAACTTGTCAAAGGTACTATTTGTAGAGCAATATGCAACTCGGAGTAAAGTCATTAAAGTATCTCTAAATATTATTTGAGTTATGTTCAGCTCTTTATATTTACAACATGTATCTGACAAATAATTTGCCTTTAGAATGTAGATAGTATATTCATGCTGTTTGAACACAAACAAAAATATTTGGATATTATTCTTCCAGGCCTCCTTGAAAAGGGTTTAGTGCAGCTTGATAGGAGATATTCTTGTGTATGTGGTGTTGTTACTTGGTTTTTGTGTGGTTTTTTTAAAGGATATTTTATTATTTCATAACAATACCATGACTTTTCTCCCTTCTCTCAAGTGTCTCGTTGGTATCTTATAAAACGAAGCATTGTATGCACACTAGAAAAATGCGAATAGTCACAATGCTTTAAAAACCCAAAGTAACAGGAGCTTTTTTTGAGTAGACAATTCCCCATTTCTTCAGGATTGCTCAGGGGTGCAATATTCCTGTGCTTATGGTAAAAAATCAGACTTGCTGGCTGGGTGGTGAAATCCTCCTAAAAAACACATCTTGTACATAGCAGTGGCAGTCTCCTTTCTGTTTGCCAGCGACCAGCAGTTTCATGGGTTGTTACTCTTCGTCTCTTCCTCATTCCATTCCTTCTTTACCTTTTTGTTCTCTTAATAAAGAAGAGATAAATGTGGTAACTCCAGTAAAAGGTGGGTTTGAAGGTGCTTTGGTATATATCTCTCCTCCTGATTGGGACAGACAAGCGCTCTGTGTGTGTGTGTTGTCATGGCAGAGGTGAGCTCAGAGTGCAGCCGTGGTGGCGGTGCTGCCGTTCTGCTCTGCCCCGGCACCAAGCTCTCCCTGCAGGCTGGGTGACCAGCACTGCACCTCCAAACACCCCTGGCTCACAAGGAGAGAGCCCTAGCTCACATGGAGAGAGCCCTGGCACACAAGGAGAGAGCCCTGGCTCACATGGAGAGACCCCTGGCTCACATGGAGAGAGCCCTGGCTCACAAGGAGAGAGCCCTGGCACACATGGAGAGAGCCCTGGCACACATGGAGAGAGCCCTGGCACACATGGAGAGAGCCCAGGCACACATGGAGAGAGCCCTGGCTCACATGGAGAGAGCCCTGGCACACATGGAGAGAGCCCTGGCACACATGGAGAGAGCCCTGGCTCACATGGAGAGAGCCCTGGGTCACAAGGGGAGAGCCCTGGCTCACATGGAGAGAGCCCTGGCACACATGGAGAGAGCCCTGGCTCACATGGAGAGAGCCCTGGCACACAAGGAGAGAGCCCTGGCTCACATGGAGAGAGCCCTGGCTCACATGGAGAGAGCCCTGGCTCACATGGAGAGAGCCCTGGCACACATGGAGAGAGCCCTGGCACACATGGAGAGAGCCCTGGCACACATGGAGAGAGCCCTGGCACACATGGAGAGAGCCCTGGCACACATGGAGAGAGCCCTGGCACACAAGGAGAGAGCCCTGGCTCACATGGAGAGAGCCCTGGCTCACATGGAGAGAGCCCTGGCTCACATGGAGAGAGCCCTGGGTCACAAGGAGAGAGCCCTGGGTCACAAGGAGAGAGCCCTGGCACACATGGAGAGAGCCCTGGCACACATGGAGAGAGCCCTGGGTCACAAGGAGAGAGCCCTGGCACACATGGAGAGAGCCCTGGCACACAAGGAGAGAGCCCTGGCTCACATGGAGAGAGCCCTGGCTCACATGGAGAGAGCCCTGGCTCACATGGAGAGAGCCCTGGGTCACAAGGAGAGAGCCCTGGGTCACATGGAGAGAGCCCTGGCTCACATGGAGAGAGCCCAGGCACACATGGAGAGAGCCCTGGCACACATGGAGAGAGCCCTGGCACACAAGGAGAGAGCCCTGGCTCACATGGAGAGAGCCCTGGCTCACATGGAGAGAGCCCTGGCTCACATGGAGAGAGCCCTGGGTCACATGGAGAGAGCCCTGGCTCACATGGAGAGAGCCCAGGCACACATGGAGAGAGCCCTGGCTCACATGGAGAGAGCCCTGGCTCACAAGGAGAGAGCCCTGGCACACAAGGAGAGAGCCCTGGCACACATGGAGAGAGCCCTGGCTCACATGGAGAGAGCCCTGGCTCACAAGGAGAGAGCCCTGGCTCACATGGAGAGAGCCCTGGCTCACATGGAGAGAGCCCTGGGTCACAAGGAGAGAGCCCTGGGTCACAAGGAGAGAGCCCTGGCACACATGGAGAGAGCCCTGGCACACATGGAGAGAGCCCTGGTTCACATGGAGAGAGCCCTGGCTCACATGGAGAGAGCCCTGGCTCACATGGAGAGAGCCCTGGCTCACAAGGAGAGAGCCCTGGGTCACAAGGAGAGAGCCCTGGCACACATGGAGAGAGCCCTGGCTCACATGGAGAGAGCCCTGGCACACATGGAGAGAGCCCTGGCACACATGGAGAGAGCCCTGGGTCACATGGAGAGAGCCCTGGCACACATGGAGAGCCCTGGCTCACATGGAGAGAGCCCTGGCTCACATGGAGAGAGCCCAGGCACACATGGAGAGAGCCCTGGCTCACATGGAGAGAGCCCTGGCACACATGGAGAGAGCCATGGCACACATGGAGAGAGCCCTGGGTCACAAGGAGAGAGCCCTGGCACACATGGAGAGAGCCCTGGCACACATGGAGAGAGCCCTGGCTCACATGGAGAGAGCCCTGGCACACATGGAGAGAGCCCTGGCTCACATGGAGAGAGCCCTGGCACACATGGAGAGAGCCCTGGCTCACATGGAGAGAGCCCTGGCACACATGGAGAGAGCCCTGGCACACATGGAGAGAGCCCTGGCACACATGGAGAGAGCCCTGGCTCACATGGAGAGAGCCCTGG
Source organism: Sylvia atricapilla (assembly GCF_009819655.1). Classification (NCBI taxonomy): domain Eukaryota; kingdom Metazoa; phylum Chordata; class Aves; order Passeriformes; family Sylviidae; genus Sylvia; species Sylvia atricapilla. The sequence continues at coordinate 27,578,433 of NC_089147.1, forward strand.
CTCACAAGGAGAGAGCCCTGGGTCACAAGGAGAGAGCCCTGGCACACAAGGAGAGAGCCCTGGCTCACATGGAGAGAGCCCTGGGTCACAAGGAGAGAGCCCTGGCACACATGGAGAGAGCCCTGGCACACATGGAGAGAGCCCTGGCACACATGGAGAGAGCCCTGGGTCACAAGGAGAGAGCCCTGGCACACATGGAGAGAGACCTGGCACACATGGAGAGGGCCCTGGCACACATGGAGAGAGCCCTGGCACACATGGAGAGAGCCCTGGGTCACAAGGGGAGAGCCCTGGCTCACATGGAGAGAGCCCTGGCTCACATGGAGAGAGCCCTGGGTCACAAGGAGAGAGCCCTGGTTGACATGGAGAGAGCCCTGGCACACAAGGAGAGAGCCCTGGCTCACATGGAGAGAGCCCTGGCTCACATGGAGAGAGCCCTGGCACACATGGAGAGAGCCCTGGCTCACATGGAGAGAGCCCTGGGTCACAAGGAGAGAGCCCTGGCACACATGGAGAGAGCCCTGGCTCACATGGAGAGAGCCCTGGCACACATGGAGAGAGCCCTGGCTCACATGGAGAGAGCCCTGGCACACATGGAGAGAGCCCTGGCACACATGGAGAGAGCCCTGGCACACATGGAGAGAGCCCTGGCTCACATGGAGAGAGCCCTGGCACACATGGAGAGAGCCCTGGCACACATGGAGAGAGCCCTGGCACACATGGAGAGAGCCCTGGCACACATGGAGAGAGCCCTGGTTCACATGGAGAGAGCCCTGGCACACATGGAGAGGGCCCTGGGTCACAAGGAGAGAGCCCTGGCTCACATGGAGAGAGCCCTGGCACACATGGAGAGAGCCCTGGCTCACATGGAGAGAGCCCTGGCACACATGGAGAGAGCCCTGGGTCACAAGGAGAGAGCCCTGGCACACATGGAGAGAGCCCTGGCTCACAAGGAGAGAGCCCTGGCACACATGGAGAGAGCCCTGGCACACATGGAGAGAGCCCTGGCACACATGGAGAGAGCCCTGGTTCACATGGAGAGAGCCCTGGCTCACATGGAGAGGGCCCTGGGTCACAAGGAGAGAGCCCTGGCTCACATGGAGAGAGCCCTGGCACACATGGAGAGAGCCCTGGCTCACATGGAGAGAGCCCTGGCACACATGGAGAGAGCCCTGGGTCACAAGGAGAGAGCCCTGGCACACATGGAGAGAGCCCTGGGTCACAAGGAGAGAGCCTGCTCTGCCAGCACTGCGATGCATCTCTTGTCATTTTGCATACTTTCATACCTAAAGTAGTGTCTGACCTACTTTTTGGCTTTGATTTAAATCTATTCCTTTCCCCAACAACTCTTTTTTCTTTTATGAGTAGTTACTATAAATTCATCTGGCAAATCACAGCAGATGTAATCCCAACTCTTTATCTTTCTTTGGATTGCATCTGTGTTTTGCTGAATCTGGTAATTTGCACAGAAATCTGAGCTTTATTTGCAGTTATTATAATTTTTTACTTGCCTCACTTCTGCAGAAGTGTTGGCAAAGAAAGAAAAAAAGAATAATTAAAATTGATAGGATATGTCAGAAAACAATAAAACTTCTAGGAGGAGTAAGTATAATAACAGTAAGTATTGTTTAATTGTTAATATCTTAGGTACATCCTCTAAAATAATACCCTTGGTTTTGTCTAGAATGTGCTAAGATTAAAAATTTTTTAGAGAAAATATAGGCTTCTGTGGAAGATTTCATATTCTCCGTTCAAGATGATTGTCCAAACTCTTATTTCTTTTCCTCTGTGAAGTTTTTGAGAGACAATGGTGGCTGTCAGTAATGAGACAGCACCCTTGGAAATGGGACTCAGATCAAAAGCAGAATTTGATTTCTGTGTGTGATAATGTGCCCTGAGAAAATGGAGGCGGTTGTAGAGCTTCCTATGACCCAGCAAAGTGCTCTCTCTAATCATTAGGACAAAAATCATGTTTCTAGGCATCTCAAAAACCTTCAAAATGACCAAAATATTTTTCAAGACAAAGTTATTAGATGAGTTTCCCAATTTCATGTTTGGTTTCTTTTTGTTTGTTGGTTTGTGGTGTTTTTTTTTTTTTTTTTTTTTTTTTTTGGGGGGTGGTTTTTTTTTTTTCCTCTTCACAGAAGGTTGTTCCAACAAACCCACAGGAAACAGCTCTTCCAACCTGCTGAATTTAATGTCTGTCATTCACAGACATGCACATACACAAAACTATAGTTTCAGAGAAAACAAATTTCTGGTGAACAATTTACATCCACAACATTGCAGATGTGTTATTTCCTAGTATTTCTGATTTTGAGTTGAGAAAGCTTTGTCATTGTTATATTTGTTACTAAATTTTATGAGCAAGATGTACAACTTCACATGGTAGAAGTGCTGTTCTGTCATAAAAAGAAAAGTGTGTCTCTGTTTAGTTAATTCAAATGCTGAATTACTTTAAGCTTGAGAATCCTATATTTAAAGTTAATTTTTATGCTAATAAATACAAATTTTCTATATATTTTAATACACAGTAACAAAAATCATTCAGTATCTTGTCACCACTGAGCAAGTTGGTCTTAGGAATTTCATTGGCATTTGATTTTCCAGCAATAATTTACCTAAACCATAGTAGCAGCAGCTTTGCTCCACTGAATCCATGGTAATTTGGTTTTGGAAAAGCCAATTGTGTGATGATGATAGTAAGGAAAGGAAGAGGCAGATCAGCCTGGGTTGTGTTTCTGGTGTTAGGAAGGGAGAATTGCCTGTCCCAGTTTGCAGAGTAGGTGTTGAGTGCAGGGAGTTCTGTGCCTTCCTTCCTGCGGGGCTCCTTTGGCCCGAGCACGTTCCCGTCCTCCCCAGAGCCGCACTGCAGTGCTCCTGACAGCTCCACGGCACTAACTCTGGGCAGGGCCTCGGTATCAATCCTTACACGGCGATGAGACTACCGAAATGTTGCAAATTGCAGACACAGTCAAGAGACTTTGATTTATAGGCTTGTTGTTCTTGCAGAAGAGACACGAATGCTTAATTCTGAGGTCTGTTTCACATTATGCAAATTGGGAGGGAGATAGGTGGTTTAAGAGATGAGGCACTGAGGTTTTTAATCTCCAGGTTTCCATTTCAGGTTCTGCATGAGTCAGAGCAGTTGTGAAACGTTGTTTGGCCAGCAGTCCAGTCTCCCCTGGGTTTTTTATCCATGTTACTTGCTTGTCCCTATTAATTAATATGCAGCTTAGCAATTTCAGCAACGACAAAATATGAAATCTACTTTTTCAAAAAGAAGGATGCCTTCCTAAGCTGAGAGCAGTGCAAAACTGGCACTGCAGGAAGCTTGTGCTACTGCTGCCTTTTGAGGACAGGGGTTTGTTATCCAGAGCTGTTAGGCTGGAATCTTCCATGGGGATCTTGCAATAAATAATCAGTGAAATCTGGAGTATGGGAAATTCGATGTATTTATGTTAAAGTCTCATGGTTTCTACTTTCTTCAATACTTTAAAACCATTTGTCTTGATCCACTGTATTTCTCAAAGGGATATGTGATTATATTCTACTTCTAGAGCTGAAGAATATTTGAATTGACTTATAGCAAAGCCTATATAAAAAAGCCCTTTTATAGTGGGAATGGGCCAACTCTGAATACTCTGGCTTCCTGTAAAGTGACCATGTTTGGTTTTGTGTATAGAAATGATAAAAAGAAAGAGGTTTCAGAGAGTGAGATGCTTTCTTGCTAAAGACGACCCTTTAGAAGTTTCTGTCATGGAAACATGAGGTGTGGAGACACAGCGAGTCCAGGCTGTACCAGATGGAACCCTTTGCTAATTGGTTGATTCTGCTTTAGTGCCTGGCCACCACTTGGCACTGTGGCACAGAGAATTTTACATAGATCCAGCAGGGAAGCTTCTCTTCTTTTATTATTCTCAAATATGGAATTGCCTTTAATGAAATAAACTGTTTTAGTGAGATTTTCCAAAATTTTAGCACGTTCTGAGATCACTCTCTTTAAGCCTGCATATGTATCACCTTTTTGAAATTGAAATTAAAACTGGGTCTTTTGTTTTTTTTTTTTCAGTAGGCTTCAGTGTTCTTTTTAGTAGTTGTAAGATCATGGCTACAGGTTCTGCAAGTGAAAAACTGCATTTTCAGTTAATGTGCTAATAATAGATTCTGCTTATGGCCTGTCATAACTACTGACTAATGGATCTGTGGACAGGATGAGTGCACTCAATTCTCCTAATTCAATAAAGCAAGCACCCTTCTGGATAGTGGGACAAATTTATTCTTGGAATTATTCCATACACTTAAATGCACCTACAGCTGAGCTGAATTTGCACTTTAAGGTCCTATTTGAAGAAAAATATTCATAATTTCTTCAATTATATTCATAAAGTACAGAGGCATCTTTTTATTTTATTGTTATCATATTTAAAGACACTGAGAAGTTCATGGTAACGCAGTAATTCCAAGCCCTGCAGATCCCGCAATGGGAAGCGGGTAGTGGGAAATAAGGGAGATGCTAATTTGCAGCATATGGTTTTTGATGGAAACAAGAGATGCTTAACTAGTTGTTTCCTTGATTTGGTCGTTCCTTCAGAGTTTTGGGAACATATACTTTCATTATTTAAAATGAAGACGCACATTTCCCGAAGGCTTTATTAGTAAATATTTGGTATTGGAAATGAACAACTTGAGAAGACAAGTTTCCTGTAAGAGCAATGTATTTCTCAACTGCTCAGCTCTTCAACACGTCTTCTATGCTATACTTCAATGAGTATTGCTAGAAAATAAAAATCATTAGGGAATGGAATATTTAAGAGTATAGGAACACAGGCCAGGTTAGCTTTGTATGGAACACGGAGATTGTGATTTGGGTTGCATAAATCCTTCCATTCCACTGCCATTGACAACACTGCATTCACCAGTCACAGAATCAGAAACCAGTTTGGATTGGGAAGGACCTCTGAACTCATCTAGCCCAACCTCCCTGCAGTGGGCAGGGACAGAAAGGAGATGACAGATCTCTCTCTCCAGCAAGTTTTATGATGAAGAGGGCTAACAGAGGCTTGAAAAAGGATCTCAGAGAAATTTTAGTGTGCCCATAGTGTGTTGGAGATAATTTAAAAAGAAATAGATTCAAGCATCAAATATTCATATGCTTTTTCTAGACAAACATTTATTATGTTTTGCATTAGGTGGTTGTTTTCGCTCTGAGACATGTAATTTCCTGCTAGTAGATGACTCCACTTACAGTGTATTTATGTTTTCTAAAGGCACTTACATTCTTGATTTCTTGCAAATATTTTTCTGTTTTGGTGATGGGGAAAGGAACAAAGAACCTCTAGCCCTATGGTGAAGTCAGTTTAAAGATGTAAATAGCAAATTCAAACTAGAAACGAGACACTTAGAACAACCTTTCACCAAGAGTTGTTTTCTGCAGGAAGATGTATTTGTTTTTGCATAGCCATATGGATGGACACATCCATACCTTATTTATATTAGGGTGCACAAAGGAAAGCATACATCAGCTCTTAAGAGCTGACCTAGGCTGGTCTTTCCAGAAATTTTGAAGTGTTCCATATCACCATATTAGCCTAGCCAAATTTTCTCTCTGCTTATTGTTGTTGCCTGATCACTGGCTGAAAGTCTTATTTGCTCTTTGGCGTTTGGGAGCCCTCTTTGAGAATCTTCCAGCCAAAGTGGGCACCACAGTGCTCACTGGAAACAGGTCATCAAGCAGCTTATTAAGATAACGTGCCTAATGCTTTTTGCCTAATTCAAACCTGGTTCTAGTCAGGAAGTAAACAAAATTTGTTTTCCCACCTCAGTGTGCCAATTTATCTAGTAGACAGTTGTGCTTATGTTATCTAGAAATATTTATATTTTTTCAGTTTTGTGTTTTCAGATGGTTTTCATTTCAGAAATAAAATGACATTTTGTCTTCTCTCCGTGATACCGCACTTTTTGAGTCCAGTGACAAATAATCTGAAGAAGTTTCTTTAGAAAAGAGACAGCTGTACAAGAATATGATAGAAGTCTCTAAAACCTTGACTGAGATGGAGAGGGATTATCTGTTGACTGGTTCTTCTAATGCAGGCACATTCAGCAGGTGAAAGTAGTAAGTAATAAATTTGAAAAACATGAGAGAATGTGGCTGTTCTCGCTCCAGATTGCTGCACAGGTAAGCTTTTACATTGATACAGGGATGTCTTGAAAAGTTAATGAGAGAGAGAAGTACTGAGAGTAATTAAATGCATAAAAACCATATCCAGATCCTAGTCTGAAAACTGTTGGCCTCTCGAGCTGAGAGTATTAGGTTGAAGCAGGGGGCAAGTCACCCTGTTCTTCCTCTCTTCTGTAGGAGTTCTTTCATGGCCCCTGGTGTGGAGACAAGCAGACAGGTGAGATAATAAGAGTATGGGTAGCAGAAAATAATTTGCACCTGGAAGAATGATCATTTTGTTCATGAACAAACTGGTGATAAAAAAGGCAGATTTATTACCCGCATGGTTTGGAAGATATTTATAAACTTTAGCAGGTCAAGAAATGAAAATATTTCTCAGATAATAGTGAAGTCAAAAGAACAAAAATCACTTGTCTGTATCATGTAATCTCTTAATTTTTTTTTAGTTCTGCAGCTCTTGGGCATCATATACTCACATTTTTATTCATCCAGGATACAAAGCATGCTTTTGCCAAGCAGTTACTTAATGCTTTGCTATGTATACCTTCTCTAACTGTTATAGTGAAAAAAGGAATGGTAGGTTGAATTAGCCGAGGATTACCACAAAGCAAATGGTGTTCTAAACTGTATAGGCCAAAGTATTGCCAGACTGGAGGAGGATTTTGGTTTAGTGGTGTTGGTGAACATCTGAGTGGCTCAGAGAAGAGCTTTAGAATGGATTGAGTGTTGGAGTATGAGTGAGGATGCATATTGGCTCATCATTTGGACTCACAAGCATGTATTTCAACAGCTGAAATACATAGCAATGTTTAGGAAAAGTGCAGTAAAGAACACAGTTCTGTCTAATTTTATATCTTGCTTTCAAGCATTATCTCAATGTGAAGGAGAGCACGAATACAAGCAGAAAATTTACACTTGTGCTTCACTCAGCTGTAGCACTGCAGCCTCTTGGAATGATGTCCTGAGCCTGCCACCCATACAGCTGCCTCTTATGTTGTCGCCAGATTTGCAGAAATGTGTTATCCCATTCACATATCTTTTTAAGTTATCCTTCCCTTTGTACCTTAAGGAATCTTAAGAGACATCTGGAGGGCTCTACCATGCTCAAGAAAGAACAAGGAAAGGCTTTGCTGCAAGAAATTCACTTGTTGGTGCAGAAGGTAATCGAACACCACAAGGTGCTGTGCAGAGCCTGAAGAAGGAATATAAACCAAACATGCCCTGAATAGGACCTTGTCAAAGTGCTTGTCTCCCGTGAGGTTGTGAAAGAATTGAAATACCAGAGGGAAAAAAGCTTTGAGGAGTAGCTGTTTATCACACATGCTTCTGCTTGCTCCTATTTAGAGCTGCTTGCAGCTACTCTCCTCCGTTTGAGCCATCCAAGACATACAGAGAAGCAGATTGCTTACAGGCTGGGAGAATAATGCTTTTTTTAGCACAGAGAGCACTGTATTATCTCCCTTTTAATGCTGTGCATGTCAGTACCTTGCCCAGCTAATACTGCCAACATGTTTTCCCTGGAAAGCTTTAAACAATATGAAAATGCACTTTGGGAAAGCTTGTAAAATTCAGTCAATTTGTCACGATGTTTTATAGTTTTATCACCTTAGTCAGTGGAGACTGCGTGCTGCATAGCAAACCAAAAAGAAACAAGCTGGAACCATCCCTGCTTTTCCATGTTCTAAATAGTCTCTGACATTCAAACGCCATGTTAAAGGGCTGCCTGGTATTGACTGTGGTAGTCGACTCATCAAAGACTACATGGCAGATAGGCCACTTGGGAAGCAAAATAAGTATCTGGTGTGATTATTCTTATTTACCCTTGTTTTTGTCATCTGAGATCATTATTACTTAGGTGAATCTCTCTAACTTCTTTCAACAGTGAGCCAAACGAGCTAAGTAAAGCAAAACTTGTTATGGATTCCTTTAAATGCATGCAAAACCAAATAAGGGGAGATAACGTAACACCAGCAAATTATTTGGATAATATTAAAACTGTGTAAAGTTGGTGCTTTTTGTTTTAATAGTAGCTGTTTGGCAAACAGGCTCTCATAGATAAGAAGGATGTGGAATATGGAATTGCAGAGCTTCTAGGATTTTTTTAAAAGATGAATGTGGCATATAGGTATTTATATAAAATCAGTGTCACTTTGATAGCCTAACAAAGCTACAGAAATGAACCAAGTGCCAGAGTAAATCTTATCTAGAAGAAACAGTACTGAGGGATATTTTTTGCTATTTTGAAACCAGATTTTCAAGGAGTATTTGGTTTTATCTGAGTCTCCAGTGGGCTCTCCTCGTGCTCCAGAGTCCCATAAGACCCAAGTGGGAAGTAACTTACTGAAAGTCAAGAAGATAAAAAGAGAAGGTGTTATTTTGTGACTTGATTTGGATGAAACAGCAATGCCCAGGGGAACCCTGAGTGTGATCCAAGGATAGGCTTCACAATTCAGTATCTTATTTTGAAACCATCATGCTTCCTCTGTCTTAGCTGTTCAGAAAACGCCCCAAACAACTTTTCCATTCTTTTTCCCCAAGAGCGCTAATCCTAAAGTAATGTATTGCAGGATGTTGCACTCTAATTTTGCTGCAGTCAGTCTCCTGCAGCCATCTTCCTGTGTTCTGCCATCCTCTTGTTATGCTTGTTCCAGCAGACCTGGGCCTTCATCCCTCTTGTTTCTTTGTTTTCATGCAGACACCTGTTGCAAGATACTCTGCAGGAGTGGAATGTGCAGACCTCCCCTGCCCCGGTGCTGTGTCAGTCTCTGTTCAGGCAGTGCTGCGGTTGTTGCCCTTGCTCTGCCATGTGTGTAGTTCCACTTGCTGCTGCAGCATTTGGTCCCCTCCCCTGTGGCTTTTCAGAGAGAAAGCCACACCTCTGTATTTTCAACATCCTCTAATCCTTTATGTTTCCACACAGAAGCTCAAATTCTATTCCAAGGCATGAAATGTGTGCAAAAAATGGGGTTAGAAGGTCAGAGGGGTTCATGGCCCCAGAGCAGCCTGTCCCTGATCAACTGCAGAGACAGAGGAGCTGTCTGAAATACGGCTGTCAATCAGTCATGGATATCCTGATTAATGCCTTTACAAGTGACAGGACACGTGCTTTTGTTATTTTTGTTACAGTTTCGTTGCTAACCTTATCTAGAAGTCAAAGTGGGATTCAGCACAGAAATGAGAAATTCTGAGGGTGGGGAAGGATGAAGCAACTACAGAAATTTAATGTGAATTGCAGAGGCGGCGGGCTTCACTTCAAACATTGCTTGTACTTTATTCTGAATTTATTGTCGGTGTAGCGATTGTGGTGGGAAGAAGAAAATAGAAAGGAGAGATAATGGTTATAATTTTTTCATAATTTTTTTCCTTTGTGATTATTGATGATGTTTACAGCACAAAAATTAACTGCTCTAAAAAGAAATAATTGATAGGAGCTGTCGGTATAATGATATTATTGTTGGAAGCTTGGTGTGGAATAAGTATGAGTTGAAATGGATCAGGAATTGGAGATGAATATGTCAGTGGAAGAAAAAAAATTAGAACTGAATCTGATTCACTAAGTTAAATATCTGTTAGCACTTTATTCCACATACAGAATAAAAATGCAAGGGTACCAAATCTGAACACTTGCCACATTTCAGCATGTTTGAAGTATAATGATTACTGTAGTTATTTAGCATAATGACTAAAATAGTTGCCCAAAGTACTTTATTTATAGCAACATTTGTAATTAGGTGCTTGAACATTTGTTATTTCAGACAGGAATGTCCTGTAGAGCTAAACCAAGTGAAATGAATTCTCCAATTAGTGAATTTACATATCATCCTTTTTCTATGAAAAGAAAAATAATTTTCTTCTTGGCAATTTTTGTTACTATTATTTTGGGTTCTGTTTAAGGAAACAGTATAACATAACTCTTTCCTGTATTTAATTCTTAACTCAGCTATTGTATCCTCAATGAACAAATATCACAATTGTTTTCCAGCTGGAACTTTCCAAATGTTATTATTTTATGGGGAACGCTTGACATACTTATGATCATGAAGATTCTTTTTATTCTTGTAGCTTTCCTCTTCCTCCCTGTCCCCAAAAGAAGAAAAACGCAACACCTAGCATCAAGAGCAGCACAAAATATTCCTCAAGATGAATCAAGTTCATTCTTTGCAAATTAAATATTATCAAGTCCTTTAGTAAGTTTCCTCTTTCTTTTAGCAATGTTAAAATTAATGTCAATCAGAGATTTAAATTACAGATGATTGTGCCTGATGCACAGGAGACATTATGATGAAGGTTATTTGAATGCAGCGGCCTAGAGGCTGGTAAAGGTGTTCACAGAACAAAAGGCTGTGCCTGAAACCTTGATTTAAGGTTGAGGAAAACTCCTTTGCCACCATTTTGAGTACTAAGCATGAGAAGTGAGTTAAATATTTAGGTAACAAGAAGATTCTCATGACCTCTACTGAAATAGTTTCTAACTCCATGGAGGGGTGAAGTTTTTGTGTACCAATTTCCTCTCAGTCCAGATTTCTGCCACTGTCCATGCACAGGACACTGAGATGATGGGAAACCTGACCAAGTGCTAGTTCTCTGCCTGCTTTGGGTCAGACTGCTGAACTCGGGGTCCTCACTTCCTGAGGCCTCCTGTGAGCACTGATCCCTTCTGTTACAAGGGAACATTTCTGGCCTCCTTTCTCCTCTTCTGTGTGACCCAGTTGAGATGCTTTGTAGACTCACTTTGTACCTGGACTCTCTAGAAGCTCTCGTGGTTAGTATTTGTGGGTACTCGAGCTCCTCTTGCCCAGTCTGAGGAGTCTGGGTGCTGATCAGGGGCTCTGCATTGGTGAAGGGACAAGTTTGACACTTGGGCTGTGTCTCTGGGGGAGGATTTCTCCATCCTGGTAGCAAGGCTTGGTTCACCCTTGGTACAACAGGATATCTGGTTTAAAAACTCTACACTGTGATATGTGAGAAATGTCTTGCTGATTTAGATGTAGTTTATTACTTTTTTTGGATGAGGCTAACTGCCAAGGAGGAACACCACTATTTCTGGCTTTCCTTTCAAGCTCCCAATATACCTCAAGAGAAATGGGGATGTTGTGAAACCAGCTTCTGCCAAAAGTGAAGGAATACAGAATTTGTCACGTGGGACAGTGTGATTCTGGGGTGTGATCTGTCGGACTGGCTGCTGCTTTAAACTAGTGGGACTGGTAGTGTTCTACTTTTAATAGATTAGGCTTAATAGATTAGATTTTTAGTAGTAATGGTGGCAATGTGCAGCCTCCTTCATGTCAGTTTTTATGTCTCTATTGAAGGGTGGTTTTGACCAAAGCCAAATTAGGAGCTAAGATAGTATCTGGATAAGCTCAGGAATTAAGTATTCACTACTCTGAAAACAGATCATTCATGCCCCTTACCACTGCTTCAGTACAAAGAGGTGGTTTTGACCTTCTGTTTTCGTAACTGTCAAATACTGTCAGGAACTGAACTATGTTTCTGTTTCCAAAGATACTTTATTCATTTTTAAGAAATTCTTGTTTAACTTATTTTTTTCTGAAAAAGTGGAAGAGGTGGTTTCCTACTGAAGTTCACACTTTGCTGGGAAGCAGGGAAGTGTATATTTTCTGTTCAAACAGCTCAAGTCTTTCCACAGTCCCTTAAAAACATGAGTAAAAGAATTCCTTTTGATCTGAAAAAGCCAATTTGTTGAAATGGTACCATCAGAAATAGATACCCAGGCCCATAAGAGAATTTCTTCAGAAGGAGACTGATTCTGATATTTAGCCTGCTAGTTCTGTCTAATCACCAATGGCACTTAGGATTGCTCTGCTGTTTTACTGAATGTGGGATTTGAGGTCAGGTTATTTAAAGCTGCATTTTTAGCTGTCCTTTGGGCAGGGCACTTGCTGGGGTAGGAGACCCTGATGTTCTAAATTGATCAAAATAAAGCTAATATGTCGGTAGGATTGGAATCCCGTGGTCAGCAGGCTTCTGGCTGATCTCTGCATGCCTCTCTCTCTCTGGCTTGTAGTTGGTGAAGGCTTTCCTCCTAAAGAATATTCTAGAAGTGCTTGGGATGAGGGTATATGTCTGACTTATTAATGTGTGAAAGGGCAAAGGCCTGTGGCTGTGTCCTCATGATGATTTGCCATCTCTCACTTTTGGACCTGTCGGTGACACACCAAAGGCAGAGTCATGGTAAGGGGAACAGCAAAAAGATTTTTGCTTGGCTTATGTGTCCTGATTGTCAGTTTAGAAGAATTTAAAGCCCTCCTTTTTCTCTCTCTTTTTTAAAGCTATATCTTAGCAATTTATTTTAAAGGCTGTACCTTGTAGAAGCAACGCTTTATCCATAGTGGAATGTTTTATAGGCATTTAAAATGTAAAGTGTGAAATATTATTTTAGCTTACAGAATGCATTTTTAAAAAGAGGGAATGTTTTAATTCCTTATCTTTTTATTTTCCATGCTTTCCCTTTGAGCTTTCTCATGTACCTGAACGTTAATCTAGAACATAGTCAAATTTCTAAGAAAATACTTTTTATTTAAAAATTTTCATATTTCTCCGAAATGCCACTTTTTTTAGAGTACAGCTTAACACAGCGTGATCACTTTTGAAACATTATAAAGCAACACAAACGTGGTTCCAGCCACATGAGTAATTCAACAGAGCCTGTTGTGTAATTAATGTAGTAGTTCACAATGTGAATGCTTTTTAGAAGGAATAAAAATGCAAGTGCAATTTTGCAAGATAATTGACAAGTAAAATGACCTAAAAGGGATGTGATTTGACTTACTCTGGAGCAAACACTGGCTGCTCAGTGCTTGGTAAAGTGTACCTCACATATTTGCAGACTATGTAGTGGGTACTGTGGGCAAAGGTAGTGAAGGAATTGGTAGTAAAATTGAAAAAAAAAAAAAAAAAAAAAAAAGGCGATAAGTTTCTTAGTTTGGAAAAGACAACTGGGCATTGTTTGAAGATAACAAAATAAAAAAAGGTTTGCAGGAGTTGGTTATTAATAGCTAAGCAGCTCCAGTATGTTGAGATTTATTTGGAATGTCAGGTAAATAGAAACCCACTTATGCCCTTACCCTGTACATGGGATTTAGTACATGATTTTGAGAATTATTTTGTAAAAAAGATAAAAGAATACACTTGAGTTTTTAAAGGGAAAGAGAATCTATCTTCAGAATACAATGTCTTGTTAGCTATTGTTAATTGGTCAGTCTCTGTTAAATAACAATTCTCAACAATATCAAAGTTCACTTTAAAAATTCCCAAACCTAAAAAAAAAAAAAATAAATTCTGAAATTCAACTTCCCCTAAAGGGACCAAATGAAGAGCAGCCCAGGAGAAAAGCTGAGTTGCTGGGGAGGCTGGGGAGAGGAATCATGGATGGACATGGCAAAACCCCTGCTCAGATTGGATATTCTTTACTTTTACCTCATAGTCATTGTGTATAATGTGGAACATGGGTGAGACTTGGAGAGACCTCTGGAAGGGAAAATGCTCACAGTCCTTCTCAAGGCCTGCAAGCCTGGCCTGGAAGGAGCTGCCCAGCTCCTTGAAGCACTGCTGATTTAGTGGACTCTATGTGAGGCTGCTGTGGGAAGAAAAAAATCAGGGCTGAGCACCACACTAACATGGGAATAATATTGTATCCTTTAGTTCAGGCTGGAGAACTGTTTTGATCCTAAACCTTGACATACGAATGTTCTTCTCAGTCAGTGTACCAGAAAGCAGCTCCTCTCAGGGCAGCCTTTTGTTCTCATGGATTGCATCTTCAAATACTGGTAAACACAGGTGTCACGTGTAGGTTTGAAAAGCTGCTATGTCACAGTATACATCAAACAGTGTGTTTAGAAGCAGAATACCCACCAAGTAAAGGTCTTTTGTATGTCTAGCAGCCTAAAAATATACTTCAATAAGACTTAGCTTGTAATAGTGCCAGGAGAGTGCTTTTAAATGCTCAAGGGAATTCTAAGGAAAGGTTATCTTCTCTATTTGAGACTCAAACATCCCAAGTGTGGGAGAACATTGGGTAATCCCCAGAAATGCACACATTTTAAAAGGAAGAGCACACAGCAATTGTGCTAATATAGCAAAGCAAGGCCTGTGATGGAAGGGCTGTTCTGACCACGGGAGACTCAAAGCCTGTGACCAGCTAATCAGTATTTAGTACTTTGTTTTTCAGACAGATCAAAAATGCTGGGTTCTAGAGCCAACACAGGATTATAGTGGCTCTGCACGCTCATCAAAAGACATGTAAACTGGTCAAGAAATAAATGCAAATATATTTCTGCTTTGTGTTCCTCTAAATGTGTGCTGGGAAGCAGGGATTCTGCTCCCTTTCCCAAGGAGTCCTGTCTTATTTCTGTTTGGCAGTCAAGCAGCTACAGTCACTAGCAAACAAATTTCTCCTCTGTGGCAGGGCTGAGGTCAACAAAGCCCAGGGTTCAGCTCATTAGGAAGGCTTAAAGATACAAAGAAGTGAAATGTTTCCCTGACTGTTTTGCTGACTAATCCTTTGCGTTTTCTGTCTGCCACATTCCTGGTTTACGCTCTCCACACCAGTGTGTTCTTTTCTTTGTTCCTCTGAGTGCACCTGTGCCCCTGCAAGGGTCCTGCTGTGCTCATCTCACTGCTATTGCCCTACTGCAAAGGAGAATGGGCTGGGAATATGGTGGGCTCTGGTTACAGGTGCCAAAGCTGCTTATTTGTCTCTGCAGCTGGCCAGATACACAAGTGTTTTGGGAAGCCAGGAGTGCATGGCCACGTAATGGCACTTGGCTGGACAGCAGCTACATAAATAGGAGCATAAAAGAAGGATTCATAGGCTGAGCCTCTTCAAGGCTGTGTGGTCCTGCAGCTCACCAAGGGTTCGCCTTGTCAGCCAGCCCCAGGTGCTTTCCAGCTAAAGAAGTGCATATGGTTGTTGTCTGTGCTTTGTTCTGTGAATAAATGAACAGTCACACTTTACTTACTACATGCTTATTCTGGCATCTTTGATACATGAACAGGCTGAGATTATGTGTGTGCATATGTAGTCAGAAGAAGAATACCTCTAAAGTGAGAGAGATGTTATTTTGGGGGAACATCTGCCTTGCTGTATTAGCATTTACACTGACTAGCAAAGCTTAGAAAACCATTTAACTAACTTTAACTCTGTATTTTCATAGTTAGCAAAGGGTACGACATCTGAATTTTACTGTATAGCAGTCATCCCTCCTGTGTCTTGAATAGAATTTAAATGCACCTCATTCTCAGTTATTTTCTGGAATGTCTTAATTTAATTCCCATTCGTTCTCCCTTGTGGCCTTCAAAGAAAAGAAAATAGGTGGGGCAGACAAATTGGAAAGTAGGAAAATACTCTGTGTCAGCTTTTCTGATTGTGTCAGGTGCACTGCAGAAAAAATAATCTACTTCATTATCTCCTCCTTCAAGTAGAATACTAATCAATATCAAGGACTGAAAGAAGAGTGACAAATACAGGATGCTATTGAGAGTTCATTTTTTAAAGTGATCATTCTTTTTTAACTGCAACTTACAATTAAATATTCTAAATATATTTTTAAAATGTTAAAGTCTTATAGAGCACTGTATTACTACTTATGCCCTTGAAAAGGAGGTGTCATTGAACCGTCCTTTAACTGTCTTCTACTCCACCTCAAAAAAATAAAGAAGGTGTGTTATCTTTTCAGGCTAGACAGAGCCAAAGGAAAAAGTTCATTATGTAATTCATTCATTTAGAGAGCAGCCATAAGTGCCCTTATTCTAATGAGTTGTCTTCCTTATGCTGTATTTTCCTTCTTGCACCAACTTTTTCCTCTGTTTATATTCATTAGTACATGGGATGTAGAGAGTGCATTAGTAATAAAACAATTTACTTTGGATGGTTTGGGCAACTTCAAAACCAAAGGAGTGCAGATATCAGGAGTATTTTCTGCCTAAGATAGTGTTTTACCCTATGAAGAGCATTTACTGCTCACTCAGGCATAGACATCTCCCAACTCTAGAAAAAACAACATAAAAGTAACCACCTACATTCCTTTTTCAAGATATTCTGAGCTAAATGTGGGCCCAAGAGATCTGTCCTTCCCATTTATCTCTTCTATTTTCAGCAGCACAGGGATAATAGGAGTAGCCTTGGCTGGATCAGGAGATTTAAGCAGGTGACAATCCACCTTCTTAGGCATGTTCCAATTGTGAATTCGGTCTCTTGCTTTCAGTACACAAAGATGAGGATTTGTGACATCTCACTTTCCCCTTTAAGGCACGTTGCTGGGAATCAGCATTTTCAGAGATCTTAGTGTCCCACATCTGATACTGTGACAAGTGAGGTCAGATAATTAGTGTTGAAATTCTCTGTTCTTTTGTGTATTTTTTTCCCCTTTTTTCCCCCCTATATATATATTTATTTATTTTTTACTGAAAGACTGCCTGCTTTAAATCCAGTATTAGGAAAGAAGACTTGAACCCAGCATTTAAAAATGCTGATCACACTGTTTCTGTAGCTCCTCCTGTGGAGGTTGAATGGAGCACTTGTAAATTTTCTGTGGGCCAGTGGCATGTAATTGAATGTTGTAGGTTAATATCCTTTCTGTGATGGACAGTGACTGTCTCTGAAGAGTTTCTCTGGCCAGCAAACAGCCCAAAAGACATACAGTTGTAGACACAGAATATCAGATGTCTTCTTGATGGTCAAAATGAAAGCATTTGTCTTTCTGCACAGAGGCTTACATCCCTCCCTAGCTGACACTCCTACAAAGTAGCTGTAGTGTTTGGTCTTGCCCTCCCTGTATGGATCACTGCTCAGCTGTAGATGCTGTGTGCTCCAGGACAACCTTAGACATGGAAATGAGGTTTGAGCAGGGCCCTTGCGGTGTCCGTGTGTCTGTCTGTGCCTGCCTGGCACTTAGCAGAGGGGGCAGGCAGCTGCTGCTGCCCAGCCCATACTGCTCTGGCAGGGACCCTCTGGGGACAGGCAGCCCTGGCTCCAGAGCCCACATGCTCTCAGTAGTGCCCCAGGGGCCAGGCTGCCGTGTTCATTGCTCTACACATGATGATGATGATGATAAGGAAGTTACTTGAATTCATTATCCCCCTGGTTTTGTGCTGAGATCCCATTCTGCCCGTTCTTTAACAAAGGCCTAAAATTTACACCTTGCATCTTGTCTGGTACAAGGCTGCAGCCATGAAAGGAAAACTCTCCAAGTCTCCTCCTGAACATATCAAGATCTCTCTCTACAAGATCGCTCTTGAAGAAACAAGTATTTCTTTCTTAGGAAATATTGTTCCCTATATCGTCCCTAGAAAAAGATATCTACATCCTTGTTCTCGAAGTGTACTTTGCCACAGTGAGAGTGTTTATTTCCCTCTGCTTTCTCTACTTTAATACCAGCTTCACATGGCTTAATTCTCACTAATGACTGCAGCTTGGCCCTGTGCCATCAATCCACCTATGTTTGTAGACTTCAATCCTCCCCCCACAACCCCAAAAAACCCCAAACAAAACAAAAAACTGTGAAGAATATTGGAAATCTAGCCAGAAAGACCCTCTTTAACTTCCTTGGCAGAGAGCCTAGAAAGGAAGAGAGAACACAGAATCAAAATAAATTACAGGATTCAGAAGTGCATTAAATTAGCCCTAAGAAATTGCTTTCTCTTGGTATTAGTGAGTAGTGGCAATTTGAAACACTTCAGCCCTGGTCACTTTGTTATTTTAAAAGAAATAGAAATAGAAATGTAAGAAAAGAAACCTTGAATAATAAGGCCTGTGGTTGCATTTTCAAGTGGTAACTTAAAGTGAATTGATTTGGTTAAGATGAGACAACCAAGTGAAGAGTTAATTCTAAGCAGTGTAAAAGGAATCAGAAGATAATTTTCTTGAAGGAATTTCTGGAGATTCTGTTGTCAATCCCCTTACTCAGAGCAGGGCCAGTGAAGATAAGGTTGCTCAAGACCTTGTCAAATTAAATCCCGAGTATTGTAAAGGCTGCAGATTTCACAATCCATGTCAGTTTTTGAGAGTGAGGTGCTCATTTTTCAACATAGATCAGGGAGAGAAGAGATTTGAATCCCAGAGTTGAATCACTCTTTATATTTGCCTTCTTCACAGGCTTTTAGGACAGGAGCGTATTTTGGTTTTGCTTTGGTTAGCTTTTGCCCAAGTTAATAAACAATAAAACCTGCCTGTATGAAAACAGAGAAGTTCAAATTGCAGGTGTTCATTGGTTAAATCGATATTGTCTGGCCATTGTTCAGTTGGTCCTACCGTGCTGTTTGTCTTCTCTGAGGATGAGGAATCCCCCAAAGATGCTGTGTGGGTTCAGTGTGGTGCAATCACTGGTGTCGATGCGTGTGGACTGACTCAGCCAGGCAAACCTGATCGGGTTATTTGGCTGCTGTGCTCATCAACCTCAAAAAGAATTCCTGCCAGGAGTTTGAAGTTCCCCCAGTACAAGCTCTTCTGGTGGCAAAGATCTTTGCACCAGGTTAGGCTGCAACTTCATTTGTTTTTTCCAAAAATTGACCATAACTAGAAAAAATAATTCAGAAAGGACAATAATTGCTGTTGTTTTCTTCATGCCTCAGTGGGAAAAAAGACTGTTTTAACAATGAAATGTCATTTATTGACATTTCAATAATGTCAATAATGTCAATAATGTCAATTGCAGCTCAAAGATTATCTCCTCATTTCCTGTAGGTGAAGATAATCCTATATTTATTGTGCAAATGTGTAATCCCAAGGGGAAGGATTTGCTGCAGGAAGGAAATATTCACCCCAATGCACTAATAAAGGATGAAAGAATATATGAAATTAAATAATGAAAAATGATGGAATCTTCACTCCTCACAGTTTTTATACAATCATCAATCATGGATTCATTTAAATATACCAGAATCAAATTCTTCCTGCTTGTGCCTTTCTTATCATTTAATGCTTAAATGAAGAGCATTTCTAAGGAAGTACCACCAAGGCTTTATGAATATTTATAAATATTAAGGCTTTTATCCCCCTGGAACCTGGTAAAGTCCAGGGGGCACAGATTTGAAAAGGACATTCTTTGGTTCTTGTCTTCCGTATTGAGTTTCTGAGCTACTCTTTATTTACTTGTTCATTTACTGATTGATTTATTAATTGTGCCCTATATATATTTCACTGGCTGTGATAACAGAGGCGCCTTTCAGGATTTGTTTTCCAATATCTGTCACCTTCTCCTCCTTGATGGCTTTATTGTAAGAGCTAGAAGAGACAGTCTGTTTTCCAAAAGTTGTCTGGATCAGCATTCTGGAATTGACCTCAGCGACTGACCAGTGTCGTGGAATTTGGAGATGTGCTGCGTAATGAATGCAGTGACACAGTGGGAGAGACACATCAGTGGAGGTGATAATTTTTTGAGCAGAAGGGAATAGTGTAGACATTCCTGCAGGTACTGGGGGAGAGAAGTGAGTCTCCAGAGGGTAATTCAAAGGAAGTCTTTGGAAAAGAAGGGTGGCACATTCCCCTGAAGTTCACAGGAAGCAAAGAGAGCTAATCAGTGCTCTGTCACATCAGAGGGGGCAAGTAAATGTCGAGACCTTACCTGAGGAAGGTCACAGGCTGAGGCATCCCTAGTCATTTATCAAGGGTATCATTTCAGAGCAACTATGAATTAGAATTGTTGTACTTATTACAGGACATGTTCTACCTTTTTTTTTTTTTTTTTCCCTGTAAAATATCCAGAAGAACATCCAGAAGAACACACAGTTTCTTTTGGTTTGCTTTTAGGGATTTGTTTTACACAGCATGTTGCTGGCAATTTTGTCAGCGTGGCTAACCTTTGTACCTACGAAGTATTATCATATGCCAATGTAGCCTACAAGTAAGTAACTTGAGGGAAAGAAGAATTTCAAGTTTGTTTATATGAAAAATAAATGAGAGATTATTCGCAAAGAGAGATCCAGTGTAAGTTTAATTGAATATATTTACATTTAGAATGCAAAAGATTAATAACAGTAAATGTAAAGATTTAATGTGCAGCAGTAAGTTGTCTTTCACTGAGGATAATGTTGGAGTTTGAGAAATTTGTGGAAAAAACAAACTATTTCTCTGGGATGCTCACAATGCTCCCTGAATTTTTATGATGTGTTTCAATTTGCCTCTGAGGCAGAAAAATCCTGTCCTTAGCAAAAAGTGTCCTTATTTTAGAGCTAGGGAAGTGAAACCCAAGGTAGACTCTGGCTTTCCAAGCAGGAAGATGTGTGATACAGAGCAGAAAGTAGCAACTTGGTTTCCTGTGTTCCGGGCTGCAAGGCTACCCCCAAGTTTATTTGTGATTGCAGTAGAACCTGCTTGGTTGGGTTTAAACAAATTGTATTGTCTGAGACACTGAGAGCAATTTCTGTGGCAGAATGAATTTCAGTGCAGTCCAGACTGCTCTGCCTCTCATCTCTGTAGGTTATATCCAGGAGTACTGAGCTTCATGGGAAGTTGGTTTCATACTCCCAGTCTAACGAATGGAAGGGTAATTTCAGGGTTGCCCACTGCACTGCAGTGTGTTATATGAACAACCCCTAGTGTGTAAACCTACCACATTTCGTGGAGTCAGGAAACATGCTTTTGCATTCTGTCTCCCTAAATTTATTAAGTTCATGAACTTGATGGTTCAACCAGAATTTCCCAGTTCTGCCGCAGATACCTGGTTGTGTAACATTGGCCGGGACACTTTCTGGGCCTTGCAGTTCTGCTGTAAACTGAAGGCAACGTTTGCTGGACCTGTTCTGCACCACAGTTCATGTCTGTTCAATGCCCAGAGGCAGGGGGAGGACAATCATAAAAATACACCTCGAAGTACCCATGACCATTAAGGCTTTGCAGCCTTGAAACAGCTCCAGCTGCTTTATTGCTGTTAAATAGGGAATGAATATTGTAATGAATATGATCCTGTCATATCTAGAAATGCAGCTCTGGGAGAGAGCAGGGAAGGGTGAAAGCTTGATGCTTTTCTTGTTTATTGTTATGAAACAGAAAAATAAGTTTGTCATTATTACTTTAAAAGCAATCTCAATTACTGATTTCTACAGAAAGTGTGCATTATGCCTGTCACTGATGTGATTTTGCTGAGGTCAAGAGTAGTGTTGTCAAATAAACATATTGATGAGTTTTCTACCTTTCATTAAATCTTTATTGTTACACTTTGTTGCCCAAAATTATCTGTTTCTTCTGGCACCATAACAAAACTATAGAAGTTTTGAGAGAGTGTCATTAATCACCTTCATGTAACGCAGGTGAATGTGGGCTGGCCAGAAGGCTCTGTGTGTGCTCTGACACACAAACAGATGCACAAATTCCAGGGAGCAGAGTGTTAATAAAGGGGTACTCTGGAGCCAGGAATTAAAGTTATGCGACATTTAATGCCTCTCTGTCTTGAAATAACTTAAAATTGGAACTTATTTTGAACCCCTCTCTCCTTGCCTCAGTTTGCTAAAGGCTCCAGGAAACAGGATTTGCAGACCACCTTGTTTTAGAATAAACAGTTATTTTAAAGGACTAGAGAATGGACAAATTCTCTTTCCTTTTCGTGTTGTTATGGATAATCTTTCTGGAGTCCAAAACCCTACAGAAGTGATGGAAAAATGATCTGTGAGTGTATGGCTGAAATTATTGATGAGAATATAGGATATTTCACATTCCTGTTGTTTTTTAATCCAGACCATGTAAAAGGGTTAAGCTGCGGCTGTTGCTCAGCAGTCTGTGCAAAATAAAGCAGTGCGTGTTTTACAAAATATTTGTGAAAAATTTACTTATGTTTCAGAGCTATTTAGCAGTACAAATACTTATTGTCATGAATGAGGGGACTTCTTAAATCCAGACTTATAGAGTTAAAAAATATTAGTCTGTAACTGGAAAGGAACCACTAGTGGATACCTTATGAAAAGACTAACAAAATGTCTAGCAACAAAAACTTGTTAAAATAAAGAACTTGGAGAAGAGTTAAAGATAAGACAGACCTTCTGATGTATGAAAAATTTTCTTGCTCTCCCAAGAGACTGAGTTAGTTCATTCAGGAAGCTTTTTCATGCTTCATCAACAGATCTGTGACATTCATTTTGTTATCAGCTCTCTGTTTTTCTGAGCTCCAGTGACAATGTTACATCTGAAAGCTCCTCATCCTGTATTAGAATTTTTGTGTATTATCCTATGTAAGACATTCATTAACACATAATGCAACAGGCAAATTAATAAATTAGCCCATCACAGAGCACAAAAATAACAGATCTGACTCCTAAGCCTGATGTTTGTGAGTCTGCAAGCATAGGCACTCAGATTAGACTTCTGTGCTGAGAGTTGCCATGAATTTTCAAGTAGTTGTGTAATCAAGCAGAGTCAGCAGTAAAGTTTTGATCACAATTTGTTTGCTTTTTTTTTTTTTATTAACTAAAGTCAGATGAAAAAAGAAAGCTTGTGAGTGAATGTGATATGCTTTGCCCTGTAGCTGTTCTTTAAAATTACATATTGTTTGGCTTTTTCATATGTTTCCTTCCCAACCAAGAGTATCATGGAGTTGTAGTTTAGGATGCTTCCTCAGAAACTCACCCTGAAGTGATCTGGGGTTTTCTTGTCTCTTGACTGGTATTGGGGAACTTAAAATCTTGGACTCTTACTAATTGATAAAAAGCATATTTTACATTTCTACATCTTTTGCCTTGATGTCAACGTTTGAAAGGAAGAAAAACTCTTCTGGCTGAATAGTTTTGAGAATAAAAAATGCCCCAACCCAGGTCTCTGAACTAGAGTTGAAAGCCTTCTAATTACCCAGGCAAGAGCAGAAATTATGTTTCATGAATCATTCAGAACAAGCATACTTTTAATCCTCTTCCTGATTATATTTTTTAGTTGGTATGCTAGAAACACCCTCCTTCTTCAGTTCATTTTCTTGGTGATGAGTTTCTGTCTGCTAGAACCAGAGCTGAGCTGCTCCTTCTTCCCTGGCTCTGAAATGTTCATATTTTTTTATTTGATTCTTTAATAATGGCAAACCTACAGTTTTTTAATGGAAAGGAAACATGTCGTCTTCAATGTTAAAGAGATGCATGATTATATCACTATTGATTTGCAGTGAGAAAACCCTTTAATTTGGCATATTTATATTTGTATGAAGTGCAGTTGAACTTTTGCTGTATTTAATTTGGTGGTAACCTAATTATACAGTTCAATACAGTCTAATAATCCAGGCTGAAGTACAGGACAGTAGAAGATTTTTCTTTGTGATTTAACTGGCAGCAAACACTAATCTTCGTGGTTGTTATCAGAGAAAGACATCTGAATCTATAGCAGTATTTGTCTTTCCCTGGCACTCAATTCCTGCCTTCTCTGTGTGTCAGGGTTTTGTTTATCGTTTCCGGTTGTGCTGGGCTCCAGACATTCATCTTCATTTCTGTGTTTTTTCCCTTCCCTCTGTGACTCACGGCAATAACTTATTTTCCTCTTAGGTTGGTAAACAACACACTGATGTGTATTCTGAATGTGATGTAGGACATTGCTGTTGGATCAGAAGCAGTGACTCAGCTTTCTTTAGCCAGCGAGTGGCCAGTTGCTGATTCACTTTGACAAATGCCTGGTTTATGGTGAACAGTGACAAATTTGACAGTATTTAAGGAACTCTTGAATAAAATCACATTTTCTTTTATATTATTTAAAGTCGGATACAGGCACAACTGGAGGGAGAAAAAAGTCTGTTTACAGAGTGACCTTGATAATTTAAAATAATTCATTCTATGATATAAAAGAAATTTGGATGCTACTCCAGTGTGAGAAGTTACCTAATAAACTGACTTCATTCTTGGCATAGCTACTGAGTAGTTAAATCAGTTATACAATTATCTTTCCTTGCTTTATTACTGTACTTCATATATTTATATAAAAAGTTACAGAAGAACTTCTTGCTTGTTTTGCATGTGTGCATATTTTTTTGATTTGTGGTACGGAGTGTTCTTTTAGACTGCACAAAACCAGCCTTTACTAATAAACCCGGATCTTTAATTGCTACAGTACAATTTTCCCCCATTCCTCCTCCTTTCTTTGTCTAGTGACTAAAAAGTGATGAATCCAAGTCATCAGTCATCACTAGCATCAGCCTGTTCCAGCGGCAGTTTATATTTCTGTTCTGCTCTTTCTGCTGGTGCTTTAGATGAAAGCCTTAACAACAACAGAAATTAAAACAAGGGGAGTCACAGTGACTTGTAGAGACAGGCAATGTTAATTTATTTCATGATTCCCTCTCACTTGCTCTCTGAAACAGGAAGACAATAATCCTTCCTTAGCAGGATAGAATCTTGCCTGTCACTGATATCTAGAGGGGCTGGTCTCAAAGCCCCGTATGTTTGAAGATTACAAATAGGATAATGCCGTGAGTATACAACCTTAATACATGAAGATGGGCAGGACTAATCAGATAAGAAAGAATGGGGTTTTCTGCTTTTAAAATTACCACCTGCACTTTTTTTTTTTTTACTTCAGGTAAATGCCACTGTCAACTTAGTGCCATTAGAGTTAGATTTTTTTTTCCTGAAGGAAGCATGCTGCTGGTGACAAACAAGTGTAAATGGAAGAAGGATTATTTTAAAATTAAAAATAGTGGTTTTATTAGGTAAGAATTGTTTGTTATGCATGGATTCAGGATGCAACTGAAGAGTCAATGCAACTGAAGGAGGTCAAAGTTGTGCCATGAGCCTGACTTTTTCCTAGTTTTTTTTTTTTTCTTCTTTTTTTTTCTTCTCTATTTCCTTAAGGCAAAATGTAAATTTATACTTGGATATGTTTCTAAACCTCTGGCTGGATTACTTGGTTTGCTATACCAAGTCTTGGTCTTTCTTTCTTTGCAAATGGGTATTGGAAAGGAATTTTCATCATCTAATGTTTGATATGCTGCAGTCTTTACTGATATTTGCTCCTCCTAGAGAAGCATTTTGTTCCTAGGGAAGAAGGTCATCTGCTCCCATCCTTTGGGGAATGTGTTGAAAAGCACCTTGGGAAAACTTTGGTCTATCACACCATTTCTGAGGCCTTGTTGCCTTTCTGAATTGCTGTTCATTCCTGAAATGATTTTCGCAGTTTTGCCATTTGTGCTTCACAGACGTTTACCTTGCTGGCTTAATAACTTTTTCTTGATTTTCATACCTCTACCATGACACCACTACTGGACAGAACTGAAAAAAAATGAAAAATTGGAAAAAATATAAAAAAGAAAAAAAGTGAAGTGATGAAGCACATCTGTTTGAGTAAACAGAACAGTTGAACTGTCAAGGAGCATCCTAGGATGTCATTTTGGAGAGTATTTATCTATGGAATCCCAACAACAGAAAACTATCACGGAGTATAAAATGTGTTCTGTTGCAATGAAGATGTATTCTGTTGCAATGAGATTCTACTCATTGCACTACTATAAGTGTAGCAGTGTCCAGGTGAGTTGCAGAAATCTTAAATCTTTAGATTCAGATTTTCAGAACTACCTGTAACTTCTTTGACTACATATTTTTATTCATTCTTAATCCTCTAAAATGAATTAATATGTAAAATAAACTAGCATTGCATGACTGAAGTTGGTGAATACATATACTTTGGGGAATTTAAAAAGCAGTGAACAATTTTGTTTAAAATAGTTACAAGGAAATTTGTCATTTATCTGTGGGTTTCCTTCTAGCTTCCTGTTTGTTTGTCTCAAGTGGTTGTTTCATCTCGTCTTTCTTGTATTTTACTGACTGTTACACCTTCTGAATTTTCTTTACTGGGAAATGCCATTTGTTTAATGTCTGTACAGGGCCTAGCACAAATAGGGCCTAACCTTGTCAAATTTCTGGTTGCAAACAGCAATATTAATAATTAAAAATGGCACAGGAAAATAGGATTGAGACTGGAGTTTGTATGGAACATAATAGCGAATGTAATAAAAGACCATCTTTAACATATAAATGGGTTTGAGAAGATACAGTGCAATCAAATTCAACTGCATTTTTTAGTACTTTTCATGTCATGTCTCCCAAGATGCTTTACAGCACAATAATCATGATTAACTCTGGATTTAATCAGTGAACTAGTGCAGTAATCCACAAAGTGGGACAATGAGTTAGAAGAGCCTGATGTTGGTGAGGACCCCAGTGGCCGTGCTATAATTCATGAGGAGATGTCAGTGAAGCCCATCAAGGCCGGGTGTGACAGAGTACATGGGGAGGCAATTCCATGTTTCAGGGAAGCAGTTGGAGCAAAGTCCAATTCTTTGAGAGCATGGTAATCTGAAGATGGGAGGGTTGGGATGTGTGCTTTGTTTAATGGTGATACTGAGAAATCGTGAGAGGAATTGATACCGCATTTTCTGGTTTGCTTCAGTTTTGCTTTTGTGAATGTTTGTGAGTGCAAATATCTCTCAAACGTGAACTCTGTGAATTGCAAGTACTGGTTTCTTGGCAACCACATCAGGACTTTGCTATTTGCAGCTAGAAAGGAGGGTGCATTTTAAAACAGTCTGCAAATTTAGAGGTTTTGATGGCATTCATGGTAACCGAGCTCTTACAGCTTGTGTTTAATTCTTAGTCCTCAGACCCCTAAGGGCACTACACCATCGATGTAGTTGGTGCCTTGGTGCCAAAGCAAACTTGAATTACCTGAGGTTCTCCTGCTTATTAGAACACAGTCTTTAAAATACAAACTTTACTATTCAGGATGTTTCATACCAGGTGTGTTAAATAAACCACTTGTATAAAGTGTTTCAGATGGATAATGGTGGGCACTCTCCGTGTCACCTGGAGATGATGACAGGAGCTGAGGAGTGTTCCTGTGCACACTCCTTGGGAGACGAGGAAGAGGTTGTTCAGGTGTAGAAGGGAACAGTGTGGGAGGGGTAAAGGTCATTTGATGCAGTGATATGATCCATACAATTTTCAAATACAGTTTTCCTCTTCTTTTTACCTCCCTTCATCTTACTGCCTCAAATCTAAGGAGTGTATTTGCTGTCCTGGATCTCTGTGGAGCACAGAGACCGATGAATATCAGGCACAGCAGGCAGTATTCCAGTTGTTAGGGTCCAGATGCCTGATATGCAAGCAGTACAATTTCAAGTCTTAAATATATTTTTCTTTGCCATTGTATATGATTTACATAAATTGTTCTTGAAAAGTAACAATGTCTGTGAAGAATTCATTTTAAGTATTTATTATGGTGAACAATTAAAGTGATTTATGTTAAGATATTACTACTGTGTGAGCAATGAAATCTGTGGTTATGAGAACTGGCTCAGATTTTACAAGATATTGATTCTGCTGAAGTTCAGATGAAGTAAAGAGAAAGGTCAGTGAAAGGAGGAAAGTGAGATATTTTCATTCTCTTTTTGTGGATGTTGGTGCAGGCTCTAGAATGCATGTTCTAAATGTGTGTTGGATCAAGGTGAGGTTTTAGGATCAGAGAGTTTTTAAATTATACCATGAGGGATTTATACCCCATTTTGAATAAATGTTGTACAGTACTAATAAAACAGCATAATTGTCATGACTGCATCAAAGTTTCTTATAAAGCTTCTTATTTTCTGGCACTGCAATATAAATGCCCCAACACATTTAACAAATGTAAATGAATTGACCTTCTTGTACCTTCAGAGATTGGATAAATTTTCTACAGATAAGGAACCCCCAACAGAAGTTTCTGAAAGGAGTCAGTCCAGTCACTTACAGTGGGGTCACAGCTGGGAACCAGGTTTCATTCTTCACTGCCCTGACTAACTCTTAACTCCACACTCTACCCCTCTTTGCTCCTCTTTAGCCCATTTTTTGGAATTAGGCCCCTTTAAAGCCATGTGTATTTTTAAATTTTTTTTTTCTTAGTCTTAATACAATTTTCCTTCTGTGAAATGGGGAGAGCAGTGCTTATATAACTCTGGAGGGGTTTAGTAGTGATGTTTGGTTGAAAGATGCAGAACTTCTGGAGTCAGAGAACTGTGACTTTACTTACATATCTACACAGTGAAGAAGAAATTAAACTCCCTTCATACCTGGAGCTTCTAATGTCTCCCATGACTGCTGATGGGTGCAGCCACTGCGTAATTTCTTTCTCAAGCTCACTCTGCATGAAGCAATTTTTACCCATATATTTATTATTAATTAAATAAAACATTTATTATTTTTTCTTATTATTTTCAGAATCTCTTGACACAATTACTAAATTATGTATGCTTACGGGTATGTTAGTTTGTGCTGATAAGAAGACAGAACAGTTACAGGTTTCAATTTTCAGAGTTAGAATAAAACCCAGCTACATATCTCAAACAGCATAGCCAGATGAAGTATCTATTGTGCTAAAGCAAATAGTGCTAATTTTTTACTACTTCCTCCTGGAAAAGGGCCATGTTTTTGAGATTAAATCCAGCATCTCAAATTAATTTTTTATATGACTTGATGTAGCAGGATTCATTTTCTCCATCATCTAATGGATCATGTTTATTGAATCAGACAAACTCGAGAATCTGAGCTTTCAGATGTGGAGGGCAAAAAATTGCCTGTGTTTGTTTGGCATCATTGATTTATCATGACTTTCATCTTGTGCAGGTACTTACAGGTTGAGTTTCCATCCCTGTGTGAAAGTTCCGTTAAATCTTTAAAACCTAGTATTGAGGGAAAAATATTGTTTAGGAAAAACACCAGAAATATTGTACAGAAATTTTATAGGAATGCAATAAAGTAAATGAGTGGTTATTGTGTTTCTGTACATTATTTTGGTTCAGTGAGTAAGGGAGAATATGACTTCTTGAAGGAAAAAATAGCTCTGATCAAGCTTTAGCAAGGTTAGTAGCAAAACTTCTGCAGTTCTGCCGCTCTTAAAGATGCAGATACTCAGCAGCTCTTTGGGCTAAAGATCTTTTTTTTTTCTTTTGAGAGATTTTTGCATCGACAGCAGTTCTGTCTGTCTGGTAGTGGAAAGACTGATTGCTCCCATCACCGTAGGACAGAAACCTGCCTATTTTCTCCTGACGCTCTCCTTAGTGAACCCTGTGGAAAATTGACCTTGTTGCACTGAAATCAGCCAGGAGAGATACCACTGACTGCAACAGCGGCCAGGTCAAGCCCAGGGTTCAATTCTTTCGGCCCACACCTTGAATCCAGCCGTGTTTTGTTCAGGATTTCTGGCAGCTTTACCCGTGCCATAGATAGGCCTGGAAGGGAGGGTTGGCAGGATCTCCACGTGCAGGGCAGGTGTGTGCTCACCGAACAGCAACGGGAGGGGATGGAAGGGGATGGCAACACCTGCGGAGGGGATGGGCAATACCCGGGGAGGGGATGGCAACGCCCGGGGAGGGAATGGGCAACGCCCGGGGAGGGGATGGCAACGCCCGGGGAGGGAATGGCAACGCCCGGGGAGGGAATGGGCAACGCCCGGGGAGGGAATGGCAACGCCCGGGGAGGGAATGGGCAACGCCCGGGGAGGGAATTGGTAACACCTGGGGAGGGAATTGGTAACACCTGGGGAGGGGATGGGCAACGCCTGGGGAGGGGATGGGCAACACCCGGGGAGGGGATGGGCAACGCCCGGGGAGAGGAATGGCAACACTTGGGGAGGGAATGGGCAACACCTGGGGAGGGAATGGGCAACGCCCGGGGAGGGGATGGCAACACTTGGGGAGGGAATTGGTAACACCTGGGGAGGGAATGGGCAACGCCCGGGGAGGGAATTGGTAACACCTGGGGAAAGGTGTTAATTAATTAATTGGTAACGGTTGGGGTGGAGCTGCCCTTGCTGCAGCAGAACAGTGTAACGGCTGCTCCGGAGAGGTGGCTGTCTGCCGAAGGTGTGCCTGTCTGTCTTCATTTGAACAACGGCTCTCAGGTTAGATTTCTGTGTTTTAGGAGTCAGTAGCTCGTCTCTTGTGGGTAACAAATAAGGTTTACTTATTTGCTCTGTTTGGGTCACTTTTGCTTTTTGTGGGCGTCTGTTTTTGTATGCGTTAGGGAGACTTGGTTTGTGTTTGTGAGCTAGGTAAGGCATAAATTCTTTCCAGGGCTGTCTCAGAGTGAGAGGATTGATGTGGAGAAAGTATCTGGGCTGGAATGAGTTAAGCTGAAGTTGGAAGACTGACAAAACCTTACCGGTGTTTCAGACCTAGCCCTCTTTGGGCAGGGGATTGTTACTTACCTGGTGTTTAGATGTGTTGGCTGTCTGTCTGGAAACCATGGACAGGTAACTGTTGTGCCTCCCAGAAGGCAATTCTATTGCATGTCCAATAATTACGTGTAATGTTTTAAAGTGCATCCACTAGATTTCATATTGATTGATTTAATGCAGCTTGGCTTTTGTATTGGCTCTTAATTGTTAGTAAACTAGACTGAGATCAAGATTTTTGTGTGTGATATGGAATACTAGTGGATGAGACAGATTTTGAGTGATGCTTACTAGAAATTACTTCGGATTGATCTGTTTTGATGCTGGGTGGCAGATATTGCACCCAGTACTGGATGGATTCATTCTCTTCTGCTTGTGTAATGGAACCCTTTGCACCTGTGAAAAGTGGGAGCAAAATCTAACTCTTCATCGTGCTATGAATGTAAGAAACAAATACCAATTGGAAGACAGGACATTGATGTTTATGGTTTTCTTTCAGTAACAATATTCCCTTTGGAAAACTAGAGGATTTATAGTTAGGAGGTTGGTTGGAAAAGCTTGGCTGGGCAACTGCTAAGCTCTAGTATTAGGAAACTAAGACCAAATATTTTTAACGCACCAGCTGAATCTTACTGTGGTTTATAATTAGGTTCAGCTCTCTCACAATTTAACAGACATTTGATTTTTATTCTGCCTTTTCTAGAGACTTTTTTCATACGGATTACAAGGGTCTGAAATGAAACAAGGTGTATGCTCTGGGGCTTTAATTGCTAGCTGTTAGTAAGCAGGAGTTTCTTTGCATTAACCTGTTGCAGAGGCTTCTGAATGACAGTTCAGGGCTATAGTTTGCTTTTGTTTGGGGGACTGTGTCGCCTTTTGTGAATGCTAATGGCCCACTTTGAATTACCAGGATTTATTTCAGAGGCTGCAAAACCTGTGAGATCTCTATCAGCTGAAAGGCAGCTCAATGTTCCTAAACTAGCAGTGTGTAAATGAACTCTGAGATTGTATTCTTTGAGCTCTGTGAAGTGCTGTAGGGTGCACACATCCAGCTGTGAAGGATTACTGTTGATCCCACTAGCTCATCTAGAGAGAGATTTTTATTTTAGCTCCCACTTTGAATGACTGATTCCTGTCTTGATGGGGTACATACATAATTGTAGTCCATTGATTACTTTATATCTTACTATTCATATGCAGTATTGATTTATCAACCGTAAACTTTCATCACTGTCATCTCTGAAAGCTCTTATGTGGAGTGCCACTCATAATGAGAGTTTATACTGCTGTTACCTGTCTGTGCTGTGGTAGAATGAGTTGCTTTACCTCCCAAAGACACATTTCTCCTGGTGGGTGGAAGGAGTGATGTGTGCAGTTCTCAGGGGGGGTTACTGTAGCTGCCTGTTAGGAAGTATTTTTTTTTTCCTATTAGACAAATTTACTGTCGTTGAATTCCAACCTTAAGTAGCTTTGGGAAGGGAGAAAGGAGAATAATTAAATCAATGGTGAGTGGTCTGCAGGCTGCCCTTGGGAACTCTAGCCAAGCCTTCAGCTCCCAATAAAAAATCCATTTCCATTTGACACCCAGAGCAGGAATTGAAGTATCTCCTCTAGCCCTAAAATAAGGAGAAACAAACTCAGCTAGCTGAAATCCAGTCTGAGCCAGAGATTTCTTCTTACTGCCCTCAAGTAAGGATGTGGGGAGGATGCAATTGTTCAAACATTATAAGGTGTGTTAGAGATCTCTGCTTTCTCTCTTTGCTTATCCACTTTTGATTTCTATGACTTAACACCTTCTCTGCTGGATTTATGCAAAGTTTCAGGCATCAGGTGTCACCCAGGTATTCCACAGTATAGGGCAGTATATTAGCAATGGATTTTTGGGTCAGCACAAGAGGTTTGAGCTACCAGAAGCTGTGTTTTGTCCAGAAGCTGAGGCATAACACACTTGAATAAACAAGTATTTTATTTTTCCTGTATGCTATGCCAAATAATTTTAAAATTAATAATTTTTAAATAAAATTCAAAGTTAAATCTTAATTTTTAAAGTAATTTATCAGACTTTTTCTTCTTTCACTTAATGAGTCCACCATAAATCTATGTTGATAGAGAAGCTCTTGTTAATTTTTTTAAGGTTTACCCATGACAGTCTTAGTACTTTTATGACTGAGTGTATTTCATAGTTTTAGTCTTAAGCTGAAGGTGTAAGTTTATTGTTTTAGCCTTCTAGTGAAAAAAACCCAATGTTTTTTTCTCATATCAAGTTGAGATTGGTGATGACTTTTTCTAGAGATCTTAAAAGCTGAGGCCTACAAGGAAGCTGATTTTTGTGATGTAAAGACTGATAGTAATACACCTCCAAAGGAGTTTTAGCTTTTGATGTTATAGCCCTTTGCAAGTTCATCTTGGACTGATTGTATGCTTTGGAAGTTGAGAAATGGAAGATGCAGTGGAGAGCCAGGTGAAGGGTGTTAGGGGCTGTGATGGAGAGCAGGTGAAGAGTGTTAGGGGCTGTGAAAGCAGCACCTGCCTTGTAACTGCCTCTGGACCAGCCTTTCCTTTGTACTTCTCAGCACAGGTGAAAGCTGTGAGATTGTTTTATTTCTTGTACTAATGCAGGTGGGGACACTCTGCACATTTTCTCTCCGGGGACCTTCACCAAAAAAAATTGATATCACAACAGGGACTTCAGTGTGTGTGTAGATGTGAGTTTAAATGACCGAGTTAATTTTGAAATCAGTCTCTGCTACAGTTAGTACCTTTTGGTTTGTGTCATGAAGCAATTTCAGACTTCACAAGCCAGGCTTTTTCAAATTAAATTGAACAGGAAGATGCTCTCCAGGAGCGCTCCCAAAGCTGATAAGGGGCAGTGAGCCCACAGCACTGGATCAGTGCTAGTCCCGAGTAAAGCCCTGTAATCCTATTCTGCCAGCCCTTGGTGATCAGCACCAGCTGGTTCACTGCTCAGAGTGCAGGGTCTCCTCACACTGCCTTAAGTTACTTGCTGGTAGAGATAAAGCATGGGAATTAATTAATCTTTTTTTTAAAAAAAAGGAGGGTGTTTTTTTGGACTGAAGTTGAGGGATGGAGAATAAGTGTGAAGTATCTGTTGAGATGAATTCAAAGGATTAGAAATGCTTCGTATTTGAATAAAACTGTTTATACTTGGATTTTTACTTTATTAAGGATAGATGAAAATCTTGCTGTTCTCACTGTTCACAAAGGATAAGGGATGGTTATGATGGCACTAGTCCATCAGACAGTAGTCAGTGAAACACATATGGCACTTCCCTGAGATGGGAGAAACATCTTTTAATCTCTGATAAAACTTAAACTCTCTCAGCTCTTTGAGGAGCAAGGTAAATGCCAGCTGTGTAAGTGATGATGTGAGCTGGTGGTGGTGATTTTGCTTTTGGCATTTCCCACAGAGGGCATCCACTTTGCAGACACACGCGTGTATGTTTTGTAGACAAAGAAAGTGAAGGAGAATGACTCTACCCCCTGATAATCAGCCCCCAGAACAGCCTGGTCTGTACTCCAGTCTTCCAGTGCAAAATGGGGCAGCTTTAGCCATTTGTGTTGCATGTGTCATGTTTTTAATAATGGCAATTAATCTGAGTGCCACTTCTAGGACTGTGTTTGGAAGAATGTGTAAAGGAAGTTTGAATAGTTTGAATTCCATAAGATTCAGCAAATGCAGATGGGGATGGGGGGAGGGTGAGGCAAGCCCCAAACTCAGTAATTAAGGTTATGTGGATGTATCATTTTCATCTTCCCTTCTACTGTTCCAATTTTACTCTTCATCACATTTTATGGATTCATTTTAATCTGTCTCCTGGGTGATTTTTTTTTTTTTCCTGAGAGCTTGTTATGCCATTGTGACTGTGGGGCGTAGTGTGCCATTTCTCCTTTCCTGCCACTATTTATTCAAAAAATGAATTGTGATTTTTGTGTGCTGTTTCTAGTTTGAGAGCATGCCAAAGCTTTTTAGGGTTTGACATGCCTGGTGTCCTTTTGCTGTGTGGCTGGACTATACCTTTTGCAGTGATGAAGAGCTATTTGCTGTAGGGGGAACAGGAATCCAACATACTAGAAAAATCACATGTACCCATGATATTAACAGTTTTTGTAGGACTTTTCTGTCTTAAAATGGCATGATAACTATGGAAGGAGCACTAGATGAAAGCACTGTCAATTGAAATATAAAGCTTTGTGTTCTCACCAGAAGTTACAATAAAATCTTGTGATAAATGATGCATTTTTTATGCAGAAGTAATTTTTTGTCTAAAACATAGAATGCTACCAATTATTAAGAAAGTAAACCAGAGAGTAGTGATTCCTGGGCACCTTTATTCAATCTGAATTACTTTCTTTAAATGGGTTATTTATTGATTTTTTTTTTTTTTTTAATGAAAACTTTTTCTTTCAGGAGGCAACTGGATAACTCAGAGTGTTTTCAGGCTTATATTTTTTTCAGAGGTTTAATAATGCCAAGTAGCCAAGACAGAGGAATAGTGTAACTCATTCTGATCTTTTTATGGGTATATAATCAGGGATCCTTATGTTTAAGCATACCTACTCAGTTATTTATAAAAATGTGAGGTTTAAGATGACTTTGAGAACTTGTAGCATACACAACATAGTGTAATTATACACCAGAAACACATACTGTGATATATGCTAATTCTAGCTAACAAAAGCTTCTCATATTACTTTTACAGTTGTCATGTTTTCCAAGGGAAATTTGTTTGTGCTTGCATGTGTGTTTCCTCTTCTTGTGTAGTCCTTAGTTTAATTTCAGCTGAGCTAAACAGGAGAGCAGAATCAAAGAAGAGGGGGGCTGTTTTGGGGAGATCCTATCAGGAGAATGCTTTTGTGGCATTTGATGTTGAATGACATGAGGAAGAACTACTTTATGTTAAGGGTGGCAGAGCACTGGAGCAGCTGCCCAGGGATGTGTGGAATTCTGTGATTTTGTGATTTTAGTTAAACCATGAGCAAAACAATTTTGTTCTTTGGAAGGGAAATGCAGCTGGAAAAATAGTTTGCATTTATAATAAAGATGATTTACTACTTATTTTGTACTGGACTGCGTTTGAGGAGAGGGAGGTTTTAAACTTTTGGAAGCAACTCGAGGAACACGCATTTCAGTAGTAGTGATGTATTATTCAAGGGAGAGAAAGGCTAACCTCATAAAGCAGTGGGAGAGATATTGAGCCCTTTATTGTTTCATGGAACAATACATGAGGCAGATTACAAATGTTTTGGAGTGTTGGAATCTTGGATGCTGGATTGTTTGATAAAGTACTCATGAGTGGAATGTCAAACACCCAGCTGCTCCATGCTGGGAGCTGACGTGTTCAAAGTGCTTGCAACTGTCCTTAGAGTTGGTGCTTTATGTGCAGTGCTTTCAGCCTTGGATAGAGCATTGGAAGCTGAGCTGCAGTGCACTGCATAGCTCCTGTGCTCTTGGGGAGCTGGTACTGAGGAACTGATATTGACAGGTTTTCAGCTGACAGGTCTCTGACAGGAATTGTACAAGAGGGCCAACTCAATACTGAAATTTGCCGGTTGATCTGGTCCAGAATTATTTTTATATTTACGTGGTCCCTCAGCAGTTGTGATGGAAGACCCTGGCTTTGCAAAAGTTATGCGCTGTAACTAAAGTTCTGAAAAACGTTTGTCATGCTTCAAACAGAACATGCTGATATCTGACTGTGATTATTACAGTTGTATTAATGTCTTTTGATGAGGCAGTGAATAACCTTTGAAACGTCATTGCTGTCTTTGGGCAAGGAATGTAAACAATAGAAATTGGGCCTTTTGGTAATGATTTTATAGGTTTTTGGGCTTAAAACCTACTTCACTTCTTTAAACTGGATGAGGTGTTTTGGTAGATTGAAATCCTCATGCCCAGTGCCTTCCAGGATAGTCCATGTGATATTTGTCCAGCTGCTGAACAGGCATGTGAGTCATGACCTTGTGTGACATGTCTCTGAGCTTCATGTTTGTTTCTTTGTCTAAGAAGCCTTGTGAAGCTTTCTGAGAAAAGGAGACACAGGTAGAAAGAAGGGTGATAAAGGAGGGTGGGGAAATGAGAAAGTTCTACTGGGCTTTTGCAGCTAAAACTAAAATTTTGAGTTTTGCCCCAAACTCAACTCAAAAGCTATCTATATCTCCCCTTTTTCTCTCTTAAATCTGGTGATAATACAAACACAAGAGGGAAGAGGTAGCTCTTCTTTTCTTTGAGCCAGAAAATGTGGAGACTGGCTTGAGGTATCTTTGCCAGGCTACTTTGATTGGCCTATGGATTAATGAAACGGAGACACAGACTTGTTTGGAAAACAGCCTTGAATTTCTAAATAAAATTGTCACTGTCAATTTCCGTGTGAGTGAAAAGCTGTGTTTGACTACCTTGTAAATATTTGTGCTTTGCTTTTCAGCATACTTGTTGCTTACCTGGGTATGCCAGGACCTTTGTGTGCTTTGTGTGTGTGTGAGTTTGGGTTTTTTTTTTTAAGTGATTGTTACAAGTATTTATCAGACATTTGGCTTCTGTTCTATTTTTTTTTTTTTTTTTTTTTTTTTTTTTTTTTTTTTTTTTTTTTTTTAAAACTTAAAAGTATCATTCTAAATTGGGGACATTTTCATCCATGTGTTAAGGGAAGTGACTGTTCTTCTAGCAATGTTTTCTGCTCTTGCATTTGCCACAAAACTCCATTTACTTGAATGTTAATGGCTTATCTTTGAAATTAAGTATGCAATGACATTTATATGTGGTGTAAGATTTTTTTCAAATGCTGACTATTTTCTTTTGTTGGGAAAACCTATCCTTTAGAACTACTGTGCTTGATTAGGGTTGTATGACAGGGGTTAAGCTATTCCATTTAATTTGAATATACACCTTCTGACAATTGTCTGCATCTGAAAAATGGTTCTTAAATTCTTTTTTTCTTGAAAGATAAATATAATATCACAGCTTTTTAAAAAAGTAATATTTAATACCTCGGTGAAAAAAAGGTAGATAGGTTTTTAAAAACCAAGGAAGTTAATGTGATCAAAACATAACTTTCAACTACCAAGATTCAATCTTCATTATAAGTATCTTAAAATGATCTGGAGACTACATGTTATTAATAGTAAAAGATTTATTAAAAAACTTCTGAAGGCCTCTAAGGAAAATGCATGATTAAGTCATAGATCCTAATGTATCTCTGTAGCTTAGAGCTGGTTTGATCAGAGTTGAATCTCTGTAGTTGCACTTGATTCTCATGAAGCAGTGTGAAGTATATTTATTTGAAGTTCTTCATCGGTATTTTTCCTCTCTTCCCTGTAAATAGCATTAGCCACTTAGTTCAAATATTTTAAATACAAAAGAAAGAGGAGAATTAGCGAGAAACCACTCTAAATATTGGAACAAAAATGTTCTAGGTTTGTGTGGGGGATTTTTATTGCTGTCAAAATTTTCTTCTGCATGATAGCAGAAGTGAGTAGTAATTTACTGCATTAAAATTTATGATGCTCTACGTTTGACTTTGTTGTGAAATTTCTAATACTCTGTAAATTTTTGCTTACCAATTAAACCCTATTTTTAAAATAAAATGTTTGTTCTGAAGTCATTCTTTTTAAACTAAATACTCAGACTTAATTATAATGTTGTCATATTGTGTAACATAGGCTATAAATGGGTTCAGAAGTGTCCAAATGTATCTCAAAATATTAATAAGCACTATCCTACCAAAATGATTTATTCCTCATTGTTTTGTCAAATGAAAGAGTTGAAATATTCTACAGATTTTTTTCTGTTTGTTTTTTTAATCTGATCATTTCCTTCTTTCCTGCTACCTATAAAGCTTCTCTTCACTAATAACTGGACTCCAAGGGAGGGGAAAATGAAACCTTATAAATTTTAAAACATCTCATAAAAGTGATGTAAACCAGCCTTATGATCTATAAA
Source organism: Sylvia atricapilla (assembly GCF_009819655.1). Lineage (NCBI taxonomy): Eukaryota > Metazoa > Chordata > Aves > Passeriformes > Sylviidae > Sylvia > Sylvia atricapilla. The sequence goes on from NC_089147.1 coordinate 27,616,689, forward strand.
AATGTTACAGATTGTAAATCATCCATCTGGGGACCTTCCAGAGCGAGATGCAAGCGCTGCTGCTTATTGGGCAGTTCCCATCTCTAATTGCATGGGGGTTTAGGGTGCTGAAGCTGTAACCTGTAAATGGAGCAATACTGAACATGGTTTGGTGGTGGTTTTTTTTCTTTTTTTTCTTGGACCTGAGAATAGTATTTGTTTTTTAAAATCAGAGGTTGGAGAAGTGGACTGCAATGAAATGTTGAGGTAAACAAACCTTGTGAAATCTGTGAATCGTTCAGGGATTAGGGGTGTTAGAGATGGTAGGATTAATATTGCCTCTGTTGGATGTCATATATTCAAAAATATTAGCAGTATATTAATAGAAGATTAAATGCTTCAACTCCATCAGACTTGGGATTCTTGCCTTTTGCCTGCTTCTGCTGGTTTAATAGAAACTCACGTTGTCACTTGCTGCAACAGAATCTGATGCGTTCTTCACAATTATTAGGTCCACTAGCCCTATTTCCTTTTCCTTAGAAGGTGTTACTTGTTAATTTTTTGCTTTGTTAGTTTTTATTGCCTTGTGTAAAAAGGTCTTGAGTAACCAAAGGGAGAACTGTAACCTGTGAATGCGGATACAGGTTGTAATCTCCGAGTTTCGTCCCTGAGCTGCCTCAGTCCTGGGGGAATTGCTGCAGGAGAGATGAGGTCACTTGCTCGCTGGAGTCTTTAGTTTTTCTGTGGAGAGCTGGGTGTAAAGGTGACAGTTCTAATGAGGGTGTTTTTCCGTGGGCTCGTGCTCAGAGCAGCTAAATGCAGTCACCCCTTCCAGACTGTGTCAGAGCAGCCCCCAGAGAGCGAAGCTGGTGAGGTTCTGCTGTCAGAGTTGAGATCATTTAGCACCTCAAGATCAGGCTTCAGATAACAACCTTTGTGCGGGTTGACTTGGACAGAATTCAAACTACTCACCTATAGCAAAAACCAACCGAAAAATGCCCTTTTTTAGTAGAATTTGTACTGCCAGGGCTCTCTTTAAAGCTTGGCAGTCTTGCTGTCACCAGTTGTTTTTGCACTGCGGGCACAGCACTGATCTTCCCCTTGTGTGTGTGCTGCAGGAAGGGAACAAGGCATGCAAGATGAGGCTGTGCTCTCCAGGAGAGCATCACTGTCTCCTTTTGTACAGGAGAACTAAAGCTCGAGATGACTAGAGATTGTGTGCAACTCAAATCAGTCAAGTCTTTGTTAGTTTGAAAAGCTCTCGTATTTTTCTGAAGTCTTTATCTGTGTAAATTGGTAGAGATTCCTGATCATTCATCACTGGAGATTATATGGTGATGGAGAACAAATTTTCATTTGACAGGCTTTCACATGACAAATTGAAAGAGATTGTCACTCTGGGGTGTGGTGGGGGAAGTGGGTGGGAGTAAAAGAGGAAGGAGTCTGGATGTATGTGAAATTCTATGGTCTTCATCACTGCATGCACTTCACAGTGTCATTGTTATCCAAGATGAAAAGGATACTAAAGAAAAAGGATTCTTCTCTGTTGTGAACTCTGAAAACACCCATAGGAGGTTCTACTTCCCTCTCAGTACAATGGGAGTAGAGTTTAAAATAATTTAGACAAGTGAGTTTCGGTTCAGTTGTTAGAAAATTTTTAGTCCTTGCTTGTTAGGGGACTGGTGGGCTATTCACAGCTGACTCTTTGACTTTCTTTTCCAAGAAAACTGCTTTTGTGCTAAGAAGTTCTTGATCTTAACCTTCAACTGCTGGTTATCCCAACCAACTCTGCTGTCCTATTCCTTTGGCTGAATGTCCAAGAGGAGCCTTGTCCAGAGGTGGTTGTGCCTCCCCAGCCCATGCACAGAAAATAACAGGCTGAGCAATTCTTTGGCTGTTTATGTGGGACAGGGGTTGTGCAGTGGATTGTACTCTGAGCACAGCAATGTGACATGAGCAGTTTGTTCCTTTTCTTTCTTGTATTTTTAGTCAGAACAAGCATTGGCCATACGTAAGCAGTTCCTATTGAACTGGGTCTTCTGTTGACATTATGTAAAAACAAAACTAGGGGGGGTTATACAGTAGGGCTGCATCTTCATATTATGCTCAGAAAAATGCAGAATTTTCTTGTTGGTTTGCTATTTTGTTTTGTTTTTCCTTCTTCTATGATTTAAATAATAGTGAAAACCTAGTCTTCATTGCAGGCCTGTTCCTGAATAAGTCTTCATCACATTTCCACCCAAAACTCTCTTTTGGTGATCTAATCTACTCCTGCAGTGAATCAGACAGTAATGACTGATTTAGAGATAAAAAATCAGGTGATGGGTGGGATAAAAAGCTGAGCTCCCCATTGCCAAACATACTGTTTTCTCATATAGAGGATATTGGTTCAAAAATGGCTGTTGCAGAACACTTTTCAATGATACACACCTGTACCAGTTACTTAAATGTGACAAAAAAAGCTTTTCCTTTAATGAAGAATTCATCTTTTAATGGATTTCGCCTTTTGGAAATAGAGTCTCTATTCTCACTTCCATGCTGGTGATGGTTCAGAAGGAGCAATGTGCTTTATTTTCATTTCACAGAGACCGCTGAAGAGTGCTGGGCTGATGAAAGTACCAGTACCTGTATCAGATATTTGCTCATTGATGTGACAAAACTGCATGCCAGGTTGCAGGCACAGGGAGACAGATGAGCCAAAAAGGTTAATTACTTCTCATTTTCTTACCCTTATGTTTATTTCAAATGCTCATCTCTTTCAGTGCCTGAAGGTGGCCAATTAATCTTCCATATTTTTTGTTTCTACCCAGAAGAATGGCTGTGGTGCGTCTGGCTGTTTTTGACAAAGGTGTGAAGAGTTCTGTAGTGAGGAAGAATACCAAAAAGAATAGAAAACCATTTTGCTTTCAGAAGCCTTTTTGAAGGTTTGTTTAAAGCAAGCTAAAACTTGTCATGAACTTAGCATGAAAGTTCTTCCACCAGGAAGATTGTGGGTTGCACTTGAAGGGAACCATGGTCTCTACCTTTCTTCGAAATAGTCATTTCATTCCCTGCAAGTTGTATTCAGAAAGAAGGCTTTCGAATAGAGACCCAGCCCCAGGGAGCCGAGTCACCTCCCTGAGTACATTGTCTGTGCTTCTCAGCTGTTAAATGGTTTGCATCCAGTGGTTTTGTCACTGAGCTCTGACTCTCCCCAGCTCCGTGGAACAGGCGATGGAGCTCGGTGTGTTTTTTCACTATTTATCTTCATAGCTCCATGAAAATAGGATAAATCATTGTGAGTTTCTCCTGTGGTGCCCTTCAATCTAAAGTAAGACATGTTTGTATTTTTTTTTCTTTTATGCTTATTGCTTTCTATTGCGTTTTCTGTCATCTGAAAATACTTTGTTTGAGAACCTGTGCAGAGAATGAAATTGTCTAACAGCAGTTCTTCCTGACTTCTGCAGTTACAGTTAACTAGTTTTTCTACATCTGCTACATCAGAAACAAAAATAACTTGCTAAAAATAATGTAAGAAAAACTTTCATATTTTTTTAAAATTTCTTGTCTTATTTTAAAACAAATTCCATGCTGCAGAATGGTGTCGGTGTACCTCAATATTCAGATTCACTGTCAAAAAGTTGCCTCTTAGCTGGCAAAGAATCAGTAATATATCAGAAAATTTATGTCAAAGTGATGTCAGCATGAAGTCACCATGTAGAATGAGAAGTCCAGGAAGTTTAATTATTAGAAATGGTGTCTGGTAAATGAAGGCAAGGTACTTTACCAGGAGGACCTCACAACTCCTAGGAAGGGATGTCTCTGTGATCTTCATCATAAAATAATTTGATTTTAAAATATTTTAAGAGTACTTTTTTTTTAAATGGCTGACCTCTTTATTCCCATTACATCTTTTCCCTTGCAGTGAAGAAGTATTATTCAGAGCAATCAATGATAGGCCCTTTAGGGCCATGTCCTGAAAAGCGTAGTTGTAACAATACTTCACAGTGCTGTGCCACTGGTGTGATGTTGAAAAGAAAAAGGGAAGAGAAGCCAAATAGTAAAATGTGTTTTTGATGCAGCTACATTGTCCTTAATGGGAATTCTAACCAGTCCTCTCAATGTAGCTCACAGTTTATCTTAAATTAATTGAAAGGATCTCCCCAGCTAGCTAGTTACTCAGAGAAAGTGGTTTTGGTCAAACCAAGATGATGAAATTCAGTGAAATTGGATGTTCTGTGAAGCTCTAAATGATACTCAGCTCCCTGGATTGATAGACCTGTTCCTAAATCTGACAATTTACATTGTGTTGTTTACTTTTGTACAGGGCTGAAGTGATTTCAGGTGATGGAATGCTGAATTGCTAACATGCAAGTACCTGGAGAACTTGACTTACTCTTCTTTGGGTAGGATGGAAGGCTGTATCTCCAAAACTGAGAAGCATTACCTTATGGCTACTCTCACCTCGTGAAATGAGGATTTGCTGGGTAGGCTTTGTGATGTTCATCCTGGAGGAGGGATGTGGTGACAGAATGACTGCATTGAGCACAGGTGGCTTTCAGTAGTACTCAAAGGAGCAGCATGCTGGTAGGTTAGGGGCTAGGGAGAGGTGGTTGTGAGATATATGTAGTCTAAAAGGGTATTTATTTTCAAGATGTGACCTGCAAAAATGTGGAATTATTTCCAAATACATTTTTTTCTGCCTTTGCTTCTTGCCTCGCTTTTGGAAGGGATTTATCCATGTCATGCTGTGATGCAGAATATCATGCAACAAGAGGGCTGGAAAAGAGGCTGTCCTCTATAGGATTTGGTTTCATGTGTGTTTGGTTTTTGTTGTTGCACTCTGAAAGTTTAATCTGCTGAGGCCTTCCATTAATGCCATTTCTCAGAGTTACAGTATTGCGTAGTGAGAAGTGGTTGGGTAATTTAGCAAGTGGCATGCTGGTCATGGACTTGGGAAATTTCTTTGGCTTTGTCTCTGCTTCTTTCACTCTTTGGGGCATGAAATGCCCAGTTTACTTTGTCATTGTTAAGTCTCTTCCTCTTCAGAACAGGGTTGTTAATGCTGTTTTTGACTGTTTCAGGATCTGTTTGAATGTTTCATACAAGGAGGTACTGTTATTCCCCTCTTCAAGTTGCAGTTTAATGGGCCTTTTCATTGTTGTTTTATAAAAAGAAAAAGAGGGACTGCAATTGTTAGCACTTTCTTGATTACTTTCCCATTCCAGCTAGGTAATTTCCCTGGACTTGAATTTGATTCCTAGCCATGAAGAAACCTGAATTTTTTTACTCGTTCCCATTCTTCAGTAGGAGTTAAGATTTGAAAACCAAGACTTCTCATACCCTTTTCCCTGCAGACTGTTGATTGTTGAAGTACAGAACTGGTCTTTACTGGTCAGGATTTAGAATGGATGTAATGAAGCTGGTGGGGAGTGGTGAAAGATTTCTGTACAAAGTAGGAAAGAGGAGTGGCAAGAGCACTAACGTGATTTAGGGTATCATCAGCCTCACCAGTAAAGGAGACAGCTAGTCAAATGAATGAAGAATAGGAGCTCTTCAGATCTTGCAAATGAATAAAAGAGGAATGATAGTTTATTAAAGGCCTCCGAGGCTGAAAATGGACACATTTTCATTTTCAGCCTGTTACAATAGTGCACGAGTTAGCATGCAAAAGTCAGTACTTATTTATTGTAATGTTCTTCAACTTCAGTGCTTTTTGGATTTCTATTTAATACATAATAACTGTTGTATCCAGTTTTAATTAAATATACAGTCATGCACACTAGAAACATGATTTACACATTTTTCAGTGTAATGATTCCCAAGTTATTTTCCTGGGCATTTGAAATGTTGGTTGAAAGTAAGACTCAGTGTAATTGTTTGGCTTTTTATAAGAACTGCTTCTAACTCAGCTCTTATTGATGCATCACTCCTCTGTCTTCCCTACCACACACCAAGATTTTTAATCTGAGAAACTAGGATTGAATTGTTACATTCTACTACTTTGAAACCCTGCCAGCCTGTACTCAGTAATCTCAGAAGAATTAAGAAAAGAGTGGATGGACTCTGTCACATTCATTCACATCATCTTCGCTCGTCATCGGGTCACAGGCTAAAGGAATGATTGCGTAACTGCTACAGCAGAGACATGGGCATTGTCATTAAGGAACTGTGAACCAAACAGGCTGCTCAAATATGCATGTGTGCAGCCCTTGGGACGCTGCTAATCACTAACATCTCTGTATGCTGAAGGTCTGAAATTGAACACTAAAAGTCACCATGAGGCCACTTCGGGGTGTTTTTTTCCTCCAAATTCTACTTTAATGGAGTCAGAGTGAAAATCCTTAGAATCACTGATGTGAAACCCTTCAGTGGCACTATATAGGTTAAAGATGTGCTTTGTGTGAGAATATATAAACAATGCTGTACTACTGCTGGAGACCCTCTTGCCATGTCTGTACATACTGTGCACTTCCAAGTACACTGACCAAGACCTGGGCCTCCATCCTCATCTGGCAGAGCTCAGCAAGGTACATGGCTGCTTTTGATGGCGAATTTGGTTTCCTGTACCTTCTGTCCATGCTGATGAGCAGACAAGATGTCAGTGTTGTGACCTCTGTGCTCAGGGAAGACGGGATGTGTGCTTCTAGCAGGGTGGCTGAGCTGGAAGCTCTAAGGGCAAAAATGCCCCAAAAGCCTTGGACTGTTTGTTGTCAGGGGTGACCTTGCTCATTGCATTTGTCCACAAGTTTTCGGGTGTCTGGCTGAATTAGAAGAAACAAAATTCTGGAGATCTGGTGGGAGAAAGGGGAAGGATTCTCTTTGCAACTCTGAACTCTAATTATTTGCATCTATGCTACTGTGAACTTCCAGATGGCATGATGCTCTGTTATTTTCCAGTGCACTGCACCCTTTGGGGAATTTTCCTGAGGAACAATGAAACATATTTGAATTTGCATTCCATCCTAGTACCCTGTGAATGCCTTGTAAGCAAGACTCCCTTGTCTGGCAAAAAGCGTCTGTGAATTAAGAGCAACTTGGGTTAGGAGTCCACCTGCCAAATTAACTTAGTTTTGTTCAGCAGCCCCAACAGATTTTATTTAGCAGGCAGTCTGTTCCACATTTGGATGATCTGCTGACATCATGTGCTTTCTTCCTCTGAATCATCCTGGATGAAAACTGGGGTTTAATCATGCATTGTACACATTCTCTGTCTCTCTCTGACCTGCTAGGGCTAGATGGTTCTTGTTTATTTTACAGGTAAATCAGCTCTCAGCATATGCACATGTAAGTGTTCATCATAATACTTTCTTTGACAAGTCCTAGACATAGAACATGCACCAGCATTCATATTGACAAATTTTCAGGCTCTTACTGCACAATGTTATGTTATGGAACAAGTATCCTGCTATGTCATATATTTGCACCCGTGGTTTTTCAAAGTTCCATTCCTTTCTTCTTGCTTTCAGTTTTTCTCCCATTAAGCTTTCCATATGCTTTTTGTGCTTATTTTCCCCTATCAAGAGATACTCTGCCCTGTGTGATATTACAGGGGGTAGGGAAACTGTAGCTAACAGTGATCTTATAAACAGGATTTTAAATTTCTTTTTTAATATACAAATTAGAAACTAGAATTTTAGTAACAAATGGAACAGGCTGCCCAGAGATGATGGAGTCACCGTCCCTGGAGCTGTTTGAGGGAAGGCTGGATGGGGTAGTTAATGGTGTGGTCTAATTGACATGGTAGTGTTTGGTATCTATTGGTTGAACTCTATCTCAGAGGTCCTTTCCAACCTAATTGCTTTTGTGATTCTGTGAAACAGCCTGTTTTCATCTGTCATGTATTCCAAGTAAGGGCAGAGATGTGGGAGGGCTTACCAACAGGCGTCTCTCCATCTTGCTGTTTGTTTTATTTTGAAATCAGGGTCTATAAGACTTCCATCCCATGTACAAATCTACACTCTGTGACTAATTCTTATCTCCAAATTCAGCTGGTTGCCCTGCTGTGGTAGAGTTGATTCCCCAACCATCGAGAGTTCTCACTTGAACAAAGCCAGCTCAGATGGCTATAGGTGTGCATTCTCCTCTCTGCTTGAATACTTGATGGAAAAACTGGGGAAATTATGTATTGCATGCCAGCATAGCTTCGAGTTTCCTTTTCTGGAGTTGGTTCCCTGCTTTAAAAGGTCTCAGATATTTGTATGTTTAGTTTATAACAATACTTGAAGAAGAGAATTTGGCCCTTTGTGAGAGAGGATTTACAACTCATGTTGTGCCTAGGCAGTGGAGTTCCAAAACTGAAACTGTTGTCTGACTAGCAAATTGATAAGCCCAGTTTGAAATTGGGAATTTTTGCTTGTCCAGCTGTGCATCTACTTTAGGGCTACCAGTCCCCTGTCAAGCAGCTGGCTTCTTAATCATTTGAAATGTGTTTCCATGGTAGGAATTGCACTCTAACTGTCCTATTTTTCAATATGTACAAATAGCTTGCACCATTTTTATCTTTATTTCCACAATAAGATAAGGTCTTCACAACAAACAAATGCTCCATTACTTTTAAAAGTAAGGTCTAGTCACGATGATGAGAATCCCTCTTTGTGTGAAGATTTTTTGTTTGTGTGGAGTTACTTTGAATGATGCTGGAATGGAATTGTAGTAAGATGAAGAATTCTTGCTTTTTCTGCCAATCCCCTTGGGTTTTATAATTTTTTAACCCTATAATGCCCTCAAACATCAGCCCAGCCCCCATCTTGTGTGGTAGAGCTTCCTAGAGCAGAATCTAATGCTGATGTATTGTTTGAATCATATATGCTGCAATGTAGGTGAGGGGCTGAAGATCAGGTCTGTTTGCAGATAAAAATTTGAGAGCTTTTTCTTTTTTCCTGTGCTGGTAAGAAGCAGAAAAAAAAATGTACTGTATGAGCAGCAGGTGAGAGAGTGAAATATGCTCATTTACTGTTCAGGTGGACTTAGTCTGCCAGGGAGATATGTAATAAAATTCCTGCATGCAGGATACAGTAAGTACACAAAGATGATTTTTTTTTTCTGGTAGTGTCTGCACAGAAATATACTTGGAAGTAGAAAAAAAGATCAAATACTGTTCTGTCTCACCCTCCTTTTTTTTTGTGCAGAAAGTCTGAACAACTATACATTTGGGAAAGGAGTAATATTTCAGGAGTTCTACTCAGTTTCTGGGCCAGCCTGTGGTATATTTGGGCTTTATTTATTTATCATACCTGGATCTGTCCTGGGGTTCTGATCTTCATTAGAGAAGGAATAATAAAGTCCTCCTAGCTCAGGAAGTTGAAACTGTGGTAGCTGTTGCTTTATGCAAGAAGTAGTCTATAAAAGAAGAGAAAGATGCTTTCTGTACCTGTTTCCATCACCTATTCCCTCCTTCTCCCTTCTGTGTCCACCCCCTACCTGATCACCTACTTTTTTTTTTCTTTTTTGTTAAGTTTTCTTTTTTTTTTCTTTTTTTTCTTTTTTTTTTTTTTTCTGCCAGAGGCAGTTTACCTGTGGCTTGATGCCAGTGAGTAATGACTAAAATGAAAATGCTCAAATATGTTTGCCAATGCACATGAAGGCTGGCTGATGTTCTGTCTGTGTGATTTATACTGGTGCCCATGGGATTTGATCCGGTTAGGTGCTTATTTTTATTTTATGTGGTTTTGTCTATGGGTTTTCTCACCAACTCCAGAACGTTAATTTAAAGGAGAACTTAAAACCAGCAATGTGAAATAGGACTATTTTTCAAAGGTGTAGGTGAAACAGAGAATGAATGAATAGAATTAATATTTTCTGCCAAAAGGCTTGTCCTACTAGATTTATAAGCACTAAACTCAGGGAAAGACCCTTACTCAGCCTCACTGAATCAAGAGCATTGAGTTGCTGTAGGTGTGGCCGGGTGTTTCCTTCAGTCCTGGGTAGACACAGCAGTGTTCCCTATCCTCACTGGGGCAATGGGGGGCAGTGAAGGCTTCCCTTGATAATCAGCAGTCCCAGCAGCACACTGCAGAAGGCATTTTGTTTCTGATCCCTTCATACATGGCATCCGTGCCTTTTCCCACATAACCTTTGTCCGGGTCTGGGAGCCAGTGTTGGGGGTAAACATTGCTGGGTTTGAGCTGCTCCGTGGGCGGGAGTAAATTGTGCAGTTTTCATTTAGAAACCAGACTTGCAGGTGCGTTTCCAGACTCCTGGAATGAGGCAGCAGGTACTTCCCGGCGTCTGCATTCTATAGACTGGCTGCTCTGTCTGCAGAGCACCAAGGGCACCTGTGGCACTGCATGCAGAACAACTGCGGCACAGAAACTGCCTGGGAAATGAAATTCCATGCCTCGCACAGTTGCTTGTACTGTGGAAGAATTAGGGATAGCTAACTAGGAAAGAAAAATTGTTCCTTGTTATATTCATATGCCCTGCCAAGCAGGGTTCTGCATATAAACAAGCGTTACTGCATAATTACAAAATGCATGGAAACTTTGAAAATATATAATGCTGTTCCTTATTGCATCAAAGTACTAGCAATTTTTTTTACTATTGCTATCTTTCACGTAGAACATTTCAATTAATTTTTTTTTTGTGTTATGTATAGTCCAGAGAAGAAGTCTGCTCAAGAACTGCCTGCAGGTATCAATACTTAACCATTTTATTTTGCCTGTGGTGACTAATGCCTTTGCTTACTTGCCTGTACAGTGCTTAAGCAAAGGCCAAGGCTTAATTAAGATTCTAAGTCTTATTTTAATATGCATAATTCAGTAATTATTAAAATTATTTCCTTCCTGCCTCATCTATTTGTTATTGTAATTCACACTTAATAATTTGAGAGGTTGAGAGCTGTTGGCAGAAATTCAGTGTTTACACAGGTTTATTTACTAGTTTATTACTGCTTTGTGAATTGCAGTGGTCAGTTCTGCTCCTTCTATCATGAATTTATAGTCAAAATATAAAAATTAATACCAAATTACAGGCATAGATAATAAATAAAATCAATGAGATGATACAACATAAATAGTAGTATTAGGTTACCAAGTGACTGGATAAGCCAACCAGAATTAAATAAAAGTATTGTGGGAGAGGGTGTTGAAGTAGTAAGCCAAGTCCTTACAAAACATGTTATTTTATACAGAAAGAAGTGGATATTTTTGAAGCCTCATTTGCTGTTTGAACCTATACCTTCTGCTTTTGTTGGCCATGGGAGCAGGAGAATATAGTGGCTCAAACCTCTCAAACACCACGCAGTAATTCCTCCCTCCTTTTAATGTCTGGCTGCAGCATCCTTGTGGAGCTGTGAGGATGAGGTGGTCTTTAGGCCTTTGCTCTAGGAGGCAGGGTGGGGAAATACCTGTGTGCTAGATGCCTGGATCATAAAGTATGAGCAGACTGTCCCTTGGAAAATTGAGAGCAGACTTCAGTCATCTGTAGAGCTCACGTGATGTTTTTCCATTAGTGTTGCTATGCTCCACTGTACCTGCAACAAAAAACATAATTAAGGCCAGCAGAATGCCTTGCTGGCAGGTGCAGAAAAAATAGCCCCATGTACAATTAAAAAAGCCAAAACAACCCCCTGACATCATCTCTCCTTCTCCTCTACTCTAAACCACAAGCCAACCCCCTCAGGTTTGACTTGGAAGTAATTTAGTTCCAACTAGTTGGTGTCAGAATGGATTGAATCCTTTAATTTGGAAACTGCTACCTAAAAGGTACCTAAAAAGAAAAAAATCAAATACAAATGCTACACTGTGGTTGTCATCCTGGGTTGTAAATGACATAATGAACCTTTTGGGCATTACATAATTCTACCCAGCATGTGTTACTGTGGTTATTATTTTGGAGGCTTTTTAAAAAACACTGGAAGGTCAACAGTTATAAATCTTAGGATGCTGCTTGTGAGTCTGGAATGTAACACTTCCAGTAGTTGTGTGGCCCCAAAGCAGGATACAAATATGGGACAGTAAAAGAGACTTGTGTTAAGCAGGTGAGGTGAGGAGGTAAATCTTTCCAACTGTTTAGATTAGAATGATTTGAAATTAAAATCCTTATGTTGTAGGTGTTTCCTAGTTATTCTGATTATGAGGTGCAAATAATTAAAATAGTATCTTGTGAAATTTGTTCTGGGCTTTTTTTGTCTTTTTTTTTTTTCCCAATTTTGGGTCTTGATTAAAATATGTGGGCTTGTAGTTTCCAACATATGTAGTAGAAATGAGATAATTTAAACCATTTAAAAAAACCACAGGGTGAGTTAGAAATTTTTGCAGAGACAATAAAAAGGTGGTGCTTGTTTTAACTTGTTTTGTAGAGTGATGTGGTACAAGACAGCAATAGTGGTGCACATACATGATCAGGCGCTACATTAAAGAGTTTGAAAACTTCCATGGTATTACTCTAAGCACAGCAGGGTGGTAGATCCTTTATAATTCAAGTGGAGAAAATGTGCAAAACCCACAAAACACCTCAAAACTTTTGGATTCAGATGAAATTAGGACAGGCTGGAGTAAGACTTATTATAGTCTGTGTTTCCAAGTCTCTCAAGAAATGTTGATGCGTTGGTGAGATTATTGTAGTAGGGCAGGACACGGAACAACGGTCACTTAAAAATGATTGAAGGTCATGTCATTTCCCAAGGGGTACAGCTGCAGTGTGGAAATGACCTGCAGGAAGGCAGTGTGGTGACAACCTTCCATGAGCTACGTATTTCCTCAAACTGTGGAACTTGTATTGGTTTGTGATAATGGCAGCCTGAAAACAGCACCTGCCACTCTTAACATTTCTGTTAGTGTTTCAGTTGTGTTCTCTGACCTCAAGGTTAGAGAGAAGAAACCATTTAATGTCCTCTTGATTGAGAAGCTCAAGAACAGTAGTCACTATTTCTTTGAGGTCTGAATTTCAGGATTATGTATAAAAGCCACAGAATTACTCAAGAGGGTTCCCCTAGGATTGCTGTAAAATACATGACTTTGGGTTAGTTTTTCAGATTGTTGTGACATTTGATTGTTGGGCTATTTTTGGAGAGTGGGCAAGAGACATGTCGTCATGCTTATGCTGTAAGGATTTTTTTTGTTGTCATTTAAGCAGTACTAAGTAAAGCTCTTCTATTTCCATCCGCATTTTCAAAACCAGACTGTGAAATGTGCTTTGAGCATCTATATTTTAAAAGGAGTCTCCTGGGTAAAAAAGAGAGTGAAAGCAGTTTGGTTGCCATAGAGATCGTCGTGCTCAGTTTGCTCCGTACCCTGAGGTGTGTAGAACTTAGGACTGAGCTACTCTTGCAAAGCAACAGGTCTTGGTTCCTTTTGTGCTTACTCTCCTCAGAATTCAGCAGCAATCCAATTGTTCTGAGAGGGAGCTTTTCTATTCCCTCCCTCCATCCCCAGCGCTTATCCATGATGGCCGGGGACTATTGCTCCGGGCTGAAGAACTAAGGTGAAGTGCTCCTGCGGCAAGGGGAAAGGCCCTTGGAATGCGGAGAAGGGACTTGGTGTTCAAATTGGAGTCAGCACGGTGAAGTGGAAGCTTGTTTGGCTCTTGCAATCAAGACACAGAAAGGGAAGAGTCATCGTGATAGAAGGAAGAGTCACGGTATCATCGTGTCTTTCCTGCCTTTGTCACGCTCTTTAACAATGTTATGACGCCAGTGCCTTTGCTAATGGCAATTTGAAGATCGGCTCTGGGAAGGAAGTTTGCCTGAAGAAGACCATGTGTGTTTCTTGTTTGGTGCAGAGAACAATCGTTTGCTGCCTTTGGACTGTGACTCACTGGGAACATTATCGAGTGCTTTGTATGTATGGAATGGGAAGCAGGACTCGGATATGAGTCGGGTCTTTGAGTTGTGCTGCTTTGTAGGAGTTAATCCAAAACACAGTGAGGTAAATGCCAAGACCCCAGTGGCTCATCAGGACTTTTCATCTAGCTGAGGAGCCTGTAAGTTTGGTACTTCCCCCGCACAGTGCACGGTGACTCGTTCCTGTCTTGGCTCCTTAATTGCTTTCTGCCTTCTTTAAAAACCAAAACCATGACAAAAACCACCTTGCCAAGCAAAGCCCAGAGAATGCATTGTCTGGTTGTGTCCCTTCTTACATTAGTGAGGGTCCATAGGCAAGATGACCACATCCAGTTCAGGTGTTGATGATAGATGCTGAAGAGAACCTCAGAGAAAAACTTGAGCAACATCTGGCACGGCAGAACATACTTACCTGGCAAGCTTTTAGAATGACAGATTTGCACTGTACTGTGTCGTGTATCTTGGATGGACCTCTCTTGATTAGACCTATTGCAAGCCCATCTGTATTTGTTCCAAAAAATGTCCACTGAAGAGTTACCAAATTTTTTTTTCCATTTCTTTGATGGTTTACTTTAATTGCTTTTCTGTAGTTCATTCTAATTTCAGGTTAATTGTGTACAATTTGATGACAGTGTGCTGTGTCTACCAAATGCAAACTCTCCAAAGGCTTCAAGAGGCATTTCATCTTAATGAAAATGCCATTTGGAAGGGAGATACGTGGTTTTAAAGCAGAGGTCAATTTTGGCAGCTAATGAGTTGGTGTAAATGAAAAGTTCTTCCTGAAGAACTTTTTTTTTAAGAATAGAAAACCGTGGTGTGTTGTGTTTTTTTTTTTTTTTTTTTTTTTTTTTTCCTCGGTCAGGCCTCAAAGTGACTTAGATCTTTTTCTTACAGCAGTTTCTGAACGAGCCTGCTTTGGCAAGGCTTCATTAACCTGGCCTGTTTGTGTTGCAGATGACAAGTGACCTTTTTCTTGTGGCCGAATATCTCCTTGGTCAGTGCCATGATAGAGGGGTGGGGGCATGGAAGGAGCAGAGTAAGCAGAAAGCAAGCTTATGTGAGTGCTTTGAATAATCCATGGAGACTGAGTAATTATGTATGGCTTTTAATGAGATGAAGATGTTGATGGTAGGTAATGAGATTTTTTTTGAAGCAAGAAGAAAACTGGTGCTCAAAAAACTAAGAAAATTTAATGTGGAACTGCAGTTCTGTGCTAGCGTTTTTAAAAAAAATATACAGTGTCAAGTTGAAAACATTTAAGACTTACTCACTTGTCAAGGAAAAATAGTATAAACTGAAAGGGTGATGATTTCCCATTTATCTGTGGGAAATGACCTTGCTGCATGCTTTCCCCTCTTTAAAATGAAGATAAATCCCTTTTATTCTACATGGTCCTTTTATCCCGTACTGTTCATTTGTTATTTGCCAGGAAGCAGATAGGATTTGAACATTGCCTCAGCCTGGACATAAGGAAAAGTGGTTTATAATTACACAAATGGAGTGGAAAAGTTTGTATCCCATTAGCAATCCTCAAAGACTAAAGCACCATAAAGTGTAATCACTTAAAAATGTGTGTCTATAGTATTAAGCACATTTGAATGAATGCCAATGAATGAGTTCTAAGTGGAGCCAGTTATGAAAGTCGTTGGGCGTATCTAAAATGTTTGGTTTAAATTTCAGAAACAAACATCAACTAAAACGCAGTAAAAAATGGATTTTTACAGTTAGTCTGTTCTCTCAGATGGAAACTAATTTCCTGCTTTGAAGGAAGTCTTGTACATAAGCAGCATATTCGGTGACTATCAATGACATTTGGCTGGTAGGCTTGTTCAGGAAGGGGGTTGGTTTGTTTTTGTTTTGGTGAAAAATTCAGTAACAACGTTTGGTCTCGTGACTTTCTTTTTTTCCTCTTTCTAAGTTGAAACTGTGGAATGTCAGCATCAGAATACAGATACTTTCTGAAGAAAACTTTTGGCAAGTGATCAAACTGTGACTAGGAGGTGCCAAATGGGAATTAGGTGCCCGGCTCTCAGCGTCTTCGAGCATCTTAACTGCCGTTTGTTCTTTCGTTAATCTCTCTTTTTGATCCCAAGTAATTGGCTTCTGCCTGTGTGTCTTTATCTCCTTCTGTGAGGCGTGTGTGAAGGGGAATGTGTCGCAGGGAGATGCGGGCTGCTATCGACCGGAGCATCAGCCGTGTGCTGGCAGCTCCTGGATGTGCCGGCATGCGGAGCGCGGCTTGCGCACCTGCCGAGTGGAGAGCACCGGAGCACGGGTCGCCTTCTGGTGACCCTATTGTGCCAGCAACCGAAATGTGCTGCTAACCCAAATGTGTTATCGTCAGGTAGGGGCTGGATCCTGTGCATTCACTCAAGCTCTGTGGTGGCTGCCAAGGCATGGCTGCTCTGGCTGATATCTCGGAATCTATCGCTCTCCTAGTATCTACACGCTTCTTGACTTAGATCCAAGATAGGAGATCTCAATTTTGTTGCTCTTTTAAAGCTTAAGAGAGCTCTCAGCTGCTTCAGAATGGGGAGAAAACCCCAGCAAAATCAACTCTTCCTGTCAAAAGAGGAAAAAACCTAGGAGAAAAACATTAACAAAATGACGACCCAAACCTAACTAAAAATCCCTCGAACAAGCAAACAAGAAGAACCCAACCCCAAACACTGAATGGCAAACATTTCTGAGGAGCCCTTGAGTTTGAAGGGGGGAGTAATTTGTCTTGAAGTTTCAAAAGGACAAAACTGGTTGTGAAGCCTCTTTAGTGCGTACGTAGGAAAACTCCAGGAAAATGCTAAGCAAATTCCCTCAGCCAAACTTCCTACAAGTTGGTAGTTTCATCTGGCTTGTCATGATGCTTTGCAAAATTCATGATTATCGAGAGATGTGAGAAATAAGGCTGGGAGCTGAGCTAGGCTATGCCATAGGTAGTACTAAGGATCCAGATCTGGGCTGATTTGAGTGGTTTTAAATGTTTTTCTCAGTATTTTCTATGTTTGTGTGCTCACCATCCAGTGCGTGGAACTGGTGCAATGAGTGGCATAATTTTATTAAGCATCCAAATGCTAAAAACTCCCAACAGCATAGAAGAATCCTGGTAAGCATCTGTTTTGGAAGGTGAAACTGGAGAAGAAGAGAGAAAATATTTTTCTTTGTTATTCAGTCTTAGTGAGTTCCTTATCTCCTCAGTGCCATGGATGGCATGGGCAGGTTTGTGGGGAGGGAAGTGGGATCGCAGAACTAACAATTATATAACAATGCAAACAAGGCTGAACCAAACATGAATTAGGCCATCTGTGCTGTATAAGTAACTTTTTTTACAGGGGTGTTCGTGGAGATGTGTGTAAAGCAAAAACTGTGGGTAGCTTATAAACATTAATTAAACCATGTGTTGATTTTATAAGTGAATATTGTTCAATAGCTAGGAATCAATTACACATTGTTTCCAAAGGGCATTTAGTGACACAAGGTAAGCCACTGCATGGAGAAATTCCCTCAATTCTTGACTCATAGCCATAACTCCCAAGGTGGTAATTCCAAGTGGTTACTAAGTGGTCTTCTGCTGTTTTAGGCCATGATCTTTGCAAGAGCTTTCCCTGTAATTTCTAGGTAAAGTGTTTTGAGTGCTGTATTTTATAGTTTTCTATACTATATCTGTACAATTAACTTAATGCACATATTTCAATATATAATATTAAACTATATGTGCTATGTAATACTTTACAGACTTTAAAATTTATAGTATTATATAAGGTGATAAGCTCAAAATGCTTTGTTGTAGAAGTTAAAATTTATTTTCTTGGTGTTATTGATGATAAAAAGCAGGATAGGGTGCTCACAGACCTGTAGGGATATCCCAGTATGTAAATGAATCCACTTACCAGCTTGTTTTGTCATGTGTGATTCTGGCTTCTCTCAAGCACAGTTAAAGACTGGGAGGTATTTATGTACAAACAAACTCCAAACACATTGCTTTAGAAGGCTGGAGAGTCTATGTAGAAGTCTCTCCTTTTCAAAAGCATATTGGTATACAGAATATATTAGTGTTGCACTTCTTTTAAAAACATTATTAGCTAACTTGAACAGTTCTTAAAATGGAGGAAGAAAGCATGCATTGATAAAACATGAAATATTTTGTTCATGATTTTGAACAGCAGGAAAGAGTCTTTAGGGTTGAGTGAAACATTTGCTTGGCCCAAGTAATAGTTTCATGATATTGATGTATTAAATTGATGCCAACAGACGTAATGCATTGTAAATAGAACTTTTATTGCTTTAAAATCAGGGAATGTAGCGCTTCAAATCGATAAAAGGGTTAAAAAATCAATGTCAAGGACTAAAAACCAATTAAAAATTGAAATGCTTTGCTAGAAGCATCAGCAATACTTTGCCTTAAAAATGTGCAGGCAGTTTGATTTTTATGAAGGCAAATATTAAAAACTTCATTTATCACCATGTTAGCGAATCCTGCTGTCACTCCTACATTCTTTTTGTTTTCTGAATTGAGAGGAAGGCCTGTACTGAAAGATCTCACCCAGCCTCAACTTCACATCCTCTTGAAGTAGGCAGCTCTTGGGGGGGGGAACCAAACACAAAACCCACCTGTTCTGAGTCTTAAAAGTTTTGGAGAATGTGCTTTTGCCTTTGATAAAGCAGTCTGAGGGTTGATCGGCCCTTGGCAGCTACATAAGTATACACAGCAGACTTTACCTTTTAGCTGCTTGTGCTTGATTTCACTGTGTGGAAGTTGTTTTCAGGTTGCGCCTTAGCCTACTTCACAGCTCGGTCCTGTTTGGCTGCCTCAGGTTTGGAGAGGCTGAGAGTGAGCTAACAGGGGGATAAGCAGGTTAGGGCTGACCTGAGGCACAGGGAAGGCAGCTTAGAGCCTGTCCAGGAGCTTGGCACGCAGCACTCTGCTGCCTGCTCGGGGTTTGGAGCCGTCATTTGAACATCTCCTTCTGCAAATCAGAAAATCCTGTAGCTGCTGGTCTCCCAAGGTGCTGTGTGCTCTAATGAGTTATGTGCTGTGCCCAGGAAATAACTGGCTCATAAAGTGTATCTCTGGTTTTGGAAGGACTGAAAAACTGATGGTGGATCAAGTGTCCTGTACTCCCAAGAGGTTAGTTGGGATTTCAAAAGAAAGTAAAAAAACATGCGCCATAATGAAGTAACTGACTCCGTGGCACCGAAGGGAATTTGGAGCTTCTAAGTTTCTTGTCTAAGGGCTCTGTTTGGTATCTGAAGTGCTGCAATGGCTCAAAGTCAGCTCCTACAGAAGTGGCATAAATCCTGTCAGAGTGCAGCTCGCCGTGCCAAGATCTAGGCCAGGAAGCTCCTGCTGCGCACAAGCCACAATGAGCAGAGTCTGTTGCTGGTGATGAGAAAGGAACCCACTTAACTCAGATTGAGGAATTACCGCTCTGCTGAACTGCATCCAGGCAAAAGTCTTTGTAATTATAAATTACTTTAAGGCTTTTAAATTTCTGAGGGGGGAAACCCCTTTGTTGTGGGCTTTGGCGTTGGGAATAGGATATGCTTCTCTGATGCTACAGAAATAGCCTGCAAGTCTCGGTCTACCCTATTCTGACGATTTTTTTGTGATTTAATGTCTTTCTTGCTCCAGAGTTTTCTGCCATTCCCTCTAGGGACTCCTACATCTGAGACAAATGCAACAGAATAGTACTGACTTGTGAATGAATGGCTTTAGGCATTATAAAAGTTTAGTGAGGAAAAAATGGGATAAAAAACGCTGCTTTAAGGTTCTGTTACTTGATGGATTATCTTCAGCTTCAAACCTTTGGTTAATAAGTACTTGAGGGAGGGGAGGAGACAGGGAAGAATAAATTAGCTTGTAATGGGCAATAATTTAGGACTGCTATAAAAGCTCAGTAACTCTGTGTTCTCTTGACCACTTGTAAATCAGGCCCCTGGTCCTAAAGCTAGTGAGTAAATTTACTCTAATTATTTCAGGAGGGTATGGATAAAGTTTATGCGAGTAAAGGTTTTTCAAGTCTAGACCCATGCTGTGTGGCTCATACCTGCTCAGAATTACCCCTTTAGAACCACTTGCATGTTTTATCAGAACTAAAATTGCTGAAGTACAAATCTTATAGGGGAACTCAGTTACCAAACTTTATATTAATTTTCCCTCTTACTTCCAAAAAGTAGTTGGACAACAGGACAGTGTGTAAACCATCCCTGCATCTCCCATCCTTATGGGATTCTGCTGACAGGCCAGGATGGTCCCTGAGTGCTCTGGGACCTGCCACAACTGTGTTCCTGGGCTCCTGAAGCCAGCTCAGTCAGCCGTGTGTGTCATTGCTGATGGGTTATTGGCTTATGGCAAAGAGTGACTCTGTGGCCAGTTTCCCAGTGTCCCTGTCCTAATCTGAGCCTTATAATATCATATTAACAGATAAATATGACTCCTGACCTATTTATTTTCAGAATGATTTGGGAAGTGCTGTGGGTTGCGTGATGTACAAATCTAAGATTTAGAGGATTACCGGGGAATATTAAATTGTTGTGGCTGGATCACATTCAGTCTAAGAATAAAGATTCTTTTTCTGAAAGTTGATACATAATGTAATTTTATTCTTAGCCATCACGAGCTTCTCTTTTTTGTATTCTTGTCTTTTTAATATTTGGCTTCTTTGTAGAAGTCAGTAAGCTACTGACAATTTCAGCCTCCAATTCAAAGGTCCAAGGGTTCATGAAAGTCTAATTCCTACTAAAGACCAAGACTTGTGTTCCCTATCTGGTGGGCATTATCAGATTGTGCATCGCTCAGATGGAGAGGTGCATAGGAATTGCTTCTTAACGTGGCAGTTTCTTCCACTGTGTTTTCATTAGGCTGCTGGAGAAGGGGGCCAGTACCCATTATTTTAATGCAAGTAGCAGCTGGAGGCCTGGTTATATTGAGAATTTACCTCTGAGTAACTCCTGAGCTTAGTCATGTTACTGAAGTAAACGTTTCCCCAGCACGGACCCTATCTGTGTCTTTTAAGCGAGTAAGGTTTGCTATATAGCGGATAACAAAGCCATCCAGATAATTCCTCCCTTTCTAGGTCAGTGCTTTCTTCAGCGTGCACTTGTGCTCTGAGAGGCAGTGGCTGTGAAGTGTCTGTTGGGCTCTGCATTACGTTAGTGTCACGTTTTCACTCATTCTGTATGTTAGGGTGTTGTGGATGATGTTGTACTGCAAAAGCTGTGCTGCCAAAGTGTGTACTCTTCCCTCGGGAGATATCACTCTAATTTTAGACATTTGAAAACAGGGTATAAGAACAGTGGAGATGGGGAAAGAAGGTGAGAAGTGGATGTATTAGATCAGTAAACATTCTGAATTTACTCAGTTAAAGTGGAACGTCGAAGGAGAAGTATATAAAAGAATGAATGACCTTTGTGAGCTCATCATTACAGCTGTCAGCATGAACGCAGATCTGGAGGAGATGTGAATCAGGAGAGCAGAGCAGATGGGTGTGCTGAGGGTAGCTGAGGAGTGAAACTGAGGACAAGAAGTGGAGGGATTTTTATGGGAGAAGCGGGTGCTCTGTGGAGTCTGATGTGCCAAATCCCAAATCCCGGAATATTTGATCATGTTTAACTATGGATCTGGATGAAAGAGTGAAAATGTACTGAAATATGCAGTGAAGTCAAGAAGGTTAAGGCTAAAAAGCCAAACTGTCTCATGTGTGAGGAAAAGAGAATTAGTAGAGACCTAGATTTGTGGAAAAATAGAGTAATATAAGTAATTCAACTCTTAGTAGTTTTACTTCTTAGAAACTTGGGTTTTTTAGGGGGGGAGCATGTCCTTGTGTCTTGAGCGCACAAAATGAGAAGGTTTTCCTAGTCAAATATTTCTGTGATGGGGGCCTGGATGAGAGTTTCAACTGTCAGAGCTGAAAGAAAAGGTCACTTCCTAGACACTGTGGTCTTTGTCCTTTTAGTTTTGCTCTTAGGGAAAGCTCTAAATGAGGTAGTACAGGATGAATATGTGGCCCATGAAGGGTTTACAGTGAAGAACAAACTGTATTAAATTAAAATATGCATAAAACCGAAATTAGACTAGCTTATAAAGTGAAGTTGAAGCCAATTATGGAAATTAAGCATGATGTAATAGTTAATGAAACCAGTGTAGCAAGCACAGTGAAGCTCTGCTGATTGCCAAGAACATCTTGCTTTTACAGTACTTATGTAACCATCAGGAATGGCCTCAGAGTGTTTTTAATAACAATAAGCCTTTTTAATAACACTTCTTTGCTGCTTTTTTTCATTTTATTTTTTCTGTGATATTTTGTGCTGCAGGTGGGAGTGTGTGTGTGTGTGTTAAAAAAAATTAATTTGTGATTTTCCCAAGCAGTATTCCAGGTTATACATGTATTTTTATTGTCATTGTGCACTTTGGTGAATTGCATGTGTGTACTTGATTAACAGGGAAGTTTCTGGCTCCTGAGGATTTTTACTGCCCTTCCTGGCTGAATGGAAGATTTGTGTAGTTGTTTGTCTTGATTTGCTTCCGTAGTCAACAGTCCAAATATAATTTAATTAGAGGAAAGAAATACCCGACAAAAACACAAAGCAATGTAAGGTTGTGTTGGTTCTGTGATAGTAGCTGTTTTCTAAACTTCTGTGTTTTTAAAAAAGGTATAAGGTGAATTTGGGCATTAAAGAACTTGATTTGTTACTTCTCGGAACATCTCAGCCTTATTGCTTCAACAGAAAAACAAGATTTTTCTTCACAAGTACTTGTCTGACTGAAGTAATAAATAATTTAAATGACAGGGATCTTCATTTTGGAATGGAGATTTCTTTTAGGTATAGGCTGATAATAGAAGTTGACCTGCTTCAGATGGTCTTTTGTTCAGGTTCTAAGTTTCTTCTGTGCTTTACAGATATATGGTAAGAAATAAACATATGACAAACTTAATGAATTGACGTTGAGAGGTCATGTCTACATGAACTGCTTAGAAGATCTTGAGTAATTTAGGTTACATGTACCAGATAAGCATTAAAATCAGAAATTAGAAGATTTAAAAATGTTTTCTGAACTATCAAACCAACTCCTTTTAGAAATACCAGGATTTGCCAAAATTTTACCTGATCAGCCCTCGAGTAGGACATACACTCATGGACAGGGAAGGGAAGTGCTGGACTTTGCTGATGAGCTTTAGTAATGAGCTTTAGGCACAGCAAAGGGCTTGACTGGCATTTCAAATCACAATTAAATGATAGAGTGGGTGCTTATTTCTCAGCATACTCCAAATGTTCATATTTTTTATGTTTAGATTTTTTGTAGTACTTGTAACAAAGGTCCTCTGTTTTAGTATCTGGAGATTGCTGTTGTGGTACTGCTGCTTGCTGGAGTTGGGAAGGCTCAAGGAGAACATACTCCTCTCTTGCATTATGTCATCATCTCTATTTTCCTCCTGCAGCCAACTGTCTTGTTTATCCTGTGTTTTCCTGAAGTAGCCCAATTTTGGTGGGTGTTAATGTGTGGAAAACAGATCATCAGAACTGAACTACTGTGTGGAGCAAGGGCCTTCACAGATAGCAGAGAGTGTGTTTGGATAGTGCATTCCCACAAGAGATTCTGTGTCCTCTGTGAATTAAAGAAACTGACAGCCTTAACCTGAGAAGTCTGATTCAGAGCTGATATCAGTGAATTTTCAGTGATTTTTGAGAAATACGTGATGAATTAGATAAATTTTTTCCCCTTAAGCCCTACTTGTTAATTTGCAAAATACAATTTCTTAGTTGGAAGCTGATGTGAAGTGTTAAAACACTAATATTTTTAGGAGAACATGATCCTTGGAGTTGGTTATCTTGACAACTCCAGCCATCTCCAAGTACAGATTGTTTTGGGGCGTCTCTACTTGCTCAGACATCTATTACTTCACATCGTGGAAAAGCATGTCTAAAGAGGGTTGCTAACAGTTTTACATCATTAACAAGGCTGTAAGCTAAATTTATGTTAATATCATGCAATAAGGAGAAACTGTTACTAAGTCCTTAGAAATTCTTGTCTCTAAGTTATTATGCGCATGGTAGCAAGATACACCATCTAACTTGTATTTCTGTCATAGCCAGATAAAAATATCTTGAGCTAGAATCAAGGCCTGGTTTTGGGTTACTAGCGTTTAGGTGAAGCAGTGTATGTGGAAAAAAACTAAAAGCAGAATGGGTAAGGCTATGCTCTGAAGATACCCAAGATGTTCCAGAGATGCTCACTTAGAAAAGCGAATTTGTACTCAGTTGATTTTTCAGTCAGAACTCCTGGAATTCTGTGGTAGGTTTTTGATAATGCTATTAATCTGTCTGTGAATATAGGCTAACTTTAATTGATTTTTAAAAAATAATGACATGATTTTCTTTGTTTTCTCCTCCCTCAGCTTAGGTTGTTGCCAAAAGTAGTTTATTTTACAAATAATTTCTGAGAGCACTGACTCTGTTACACATAGAATAGTGGAAACAATACGACAGCTCATTGCACTGTGTGTGTCTTTTTCCCCTGTCATCTATTCTGCCTCATAAAGCAAACATCCCAAACAAAGGATTAAATAAAAAAGTATAAAAAGAAAGGGGAGTGAAGCAGTAATATGAGAAGCAGCATAAAACAGATTCATGTTCTTCTTTTATTTCAGAGAAAATTTGATTATGAATGAGAAACAGGTTTCTAAAACACTGAATATCACTCTTTCCTATATTGGCTAAACAAAATAGTATTTGTATCTGCACAGAATCATCAAAGAACTTGATGTTGGTTGTTTTTATAGCTAAGGTGAATATAATTTCCAGGTTTCATTGTTACTTTATATAACTAATGGCACTTTTTTTTGACTGACTGGGACAAAACACTTATTTTCATTTCAGCACAAGTTATACTGGTTTCCATCTTAGTTAAGTACTTTGTTGTAAGACTTCTCTTCTAAGCCTAGGGTTGTGTCTGTGAGCATATTATAAATGTTATTGCCGTTTATTTTCTGGAAGGAAGATAAAATATTGTGCGTGTTTGTCCATTTTTTTTCTGCTTGCTACATACCACTGCAAATTCAGTGTGAAATCACTGCAGAGATAATTCCTACCATTCTCTAATAACTTGCATTAAACCACAGACACCCCAGAGACCATAACATTATCTCTAGGATTACAAACTATGCAAATACAGATTTGCCATGCAGGGTTGAGCTAGACCATGTAATTTCTAAAACAATGACAAAGAGAACAGGTAAAATGCGTTTATTTCCCTTTTGTCCATTACAGCCAGGTTTTCAGCTACTGCCTCATAATTATTCTGTGGGAGGAAGAAGACCTTTCTCTTTTAGGAGAGGTTTTTGATGAAAAGTGATAAAATGTAAAGCACAATTCAGGCTGAGCAAACTTTTCAGTTGTGGAATACGGTGCGTTTAAGGGATATGCACAAAGGAGTTTTTTTCTGAACTGAGGAAGGACAGCAGAACATAAATAACTGGATTTATCATAGAAAAGTGAAAATCAGCCTGGAAAATTGTACAACTGTGCTTGTTTGCTCAAAAGACCTTTGGTATATTTTGATGGCACTAAAATCAAGAAAGTAACTTTTGCCCTTTGTGACTACACATAGCCTCAAATTACCACCATGTCAGAGATTTCAAAATAATGGGTAAATTAACATTTCAAGTTTTTGAACTGACCCAAACACTGGAATCACAAGTTATCTGCTTAAGGATGCCCTTTTAATTTGTCTTCAACTTCTTGTCTTTGACTACGCTGTATATAATTTCCTATTTGAATAGATACAAAAAGCAATGAAAGCTCTGCTAGTCCATAGAAAGTTTTCTGAAATACCAAATGCTCAGTGGGGGTGAGACAGTAAAAAGTTTATGCAGGGTGCTGCTTTGTCCCTCCAGAAGAACCAGCTGACCTTAGTGAACTTTTTTTTTGTGTGTAAGAAATGCATCTTCGCATATTTGCTTTATATGTATGTGTACACATAAATATTAAAAAATCCCCTTTATATGTGGCTAGATGTGCATGTGTTTTTGGATGTGTGTATCTGTTTGGTTCTTCATACAGTAAATCAAAATAAAATAGGTTTTAGTCTAGCATAGACTTGTCATTGGTGACTGTCTTAAATGCATTTTCTGGTGAGTTGGTTAAAGACTGACTTTCTCTTGTGGATATAAGTGCTTACAAAGACACAAGTTTATTAGCTTGGTAGTTGAAATTTTAGTCTGTTACCATTTTTGTCCATGTCAGTATTTATACTTGTCAGATATTTGCCGTTTTTGTTCTAGTTGTCATTTGACAGATTTGCAAACATGGTGTGTGAAATTAAAGAGCCTAAGTGGGGCGGTATGCAGCACGGTGTCAACTGTTTAAAATGAGTGAAGGGACAGTGTCAGTGAATTGCACGGACTGACCACGGGCAGCTTTCCTCACCATGTACTGCATTGTGTTGTGGCCAGCAGTCACAAGACCTGCATCATCCCGTACGTTGTCAAGCTGGCAGACAGGATCATTCCAGGATGGTTTGACATGCAGAACCCGACAGTGGTTCCTCCAGACTCTGATGATGGAGTTCCCAGTGAACATGGCTTAGCAGCTCCCTGTCAATTGACTCTTTTCCTATAGCTGACAGCCAGCTAACATGAGAGCAGCTATTCCAGAAAGCTCCTGATGCTTTGTGGTTTGCCCTAGCATAAATAAGAGCTGGTACGTGACCATCTCATTCATGGTGGGGAAAACCAAGGAAATTAAAAGGTTGAAGCAATCAATGGGCAGTGGTTGCTTGAGTTCTGTTTGCAGTTCTTTGAGCATCAAAAGGCGTAGAAGCAAGTTGACAGATTGTTAATTCTTTTCTTACACATAGCACCCGTTATAAATATAGACAAGGAAGAAGGAGGTTTGGGCTTATTCCAGGCAGGATCCCAGTTCCCTCCATTTGGTACATGGGTGGTGTTTCCTCTTCTGGCACTTAGGGATTTGATTGTTTACACAGGTTTGCTTAGCGAGTGCACAATTTAAAAAATGATTTGACAGGAAAACAGACTTGCCTGCATGTGTGCACAGGAACATGGGAATTGATACATTCTGTGTGGATGCAGGGCATGGACAAGAAACCCAGCTGCTGCACTCTAGAGGAACGTGGTCTGTGATGGGAACCTCTTTGCCCCAAGCTCAGCCTTTCTCCTGCAGCTCCCCAGTGCGTGGCTCCCTCCCTGTTTGCTGGGGTGAGCAGCGAGGGGGATGTGGCTGTGAGATAAAGTTATTCTTCAGGACTGGCCAGAATTATGAATTCTTGCTGTTGGTGCTTGGTGTTTGGGGCACTGAAGGCCTGCTAGGAGTTAAAAACCAAGACAAAGCGAGTGGGCTTCAGTGTCTTGCTGCAGCTCACTCAGCTGTGTTATATCCATGGAATAACTCATGCATTTACTTCACATGGTAGCAGCAGTGATTTGTGCACGTGAGACATGGGTATTGCATAGGATGCAGCACTGTACTTGCTGTGGTTTTGTTGTTGATTGCAATGTAGATTGTTTAGGAAACACTTAGAAATGCAAAATGCAGAGCTAAAAATATCGAGATATCAATTGTGTGCTTAGGAGGTTATTTAATTAAGTTCATCAGGAGACTCAATATTGCCCTTAGATGTTGATGAATATCTGTCATATCTTCGGGTTTTGTTGAATACTTAAACTATACTATTTGCCTCTTTCACATTGTTTTAATGACAGTTCTTCTAAGTAAAATGTGAAAAGAGAGAGAGAAGCTGAATTTGTCTTATATTCATGTAGTTAATCTTATGGTTACTAACTTGTGCCTGTGTCTTCACAACAAATCACTTTAAAAGCCAGTCCAAATTTTCCATTTCAATACTAAGACACGGTGCAGGAAGAGAAGTGAGTACAGCTTAAGAGTTGTAAACGGAAGAAGTCTTTACATGGAGTCTAATGTCATTAACAACACTGCTCAAAACCACAGTGTAAAATCTTGGGGTGTCACCTGTGCTGCTGTTTCAAACAGGTTGTCTTGTGCAGTCCTCCTGCTGCATTAGGATAGTTGTAGACCAAGTGAAAGAAAAGAAAGATGCTTCTGCTTCAGTGTTTTGTGACAGCTGCTTCAGTGATTTTGAATGAATCAGGTGAGCACTTTCAGTTGTCTTTTTCTCAATTCTTATTGTTCCTTGGCAACACCAATAAAGAAGGATATAAACGGCAAATTAACAGCAAAATGACAATGGTACAAAAAATTAGAATGACTTTTTCTGTTGGCTCTTGTGGGAGCCAATATTTTGCTCACATAATTTTGTATTAGATGGATTAAGTATAAGTAATAGAGGTTTTATCAGCACTAGGGAAGCAGAGATGTTTACCAGGGCTGTACATAACACCTTTTCCAATTTGAAATTTGTTTCAAAAAAGTTGGGCCAGACACTGGCCAAACACTTGGTCATTCTCATACCCCCTGTGCTTTAACTTTGCCAGCCGTGCATTTCCTGCACTAGTGCTTCCCATACTTCTCTCTCATATCTTCTGGATTTCTTTCCGTATCTATGCCCTTGTCCCTCACTTACTGTTAATAAATAATTAGCACTCTTCTGCAAGTTAGAGTGCTAGAGATCCCTGAAATTGATCTATGTTGATTGTGCAGCCAACAAACAATGGCAGAGCAGGGACTGTTCTCAAGCCCTGGTGTCAGCATTGCCTGGCAATGTTGCAGCAGCCAAGAGCTGGGTGGTTACAGTGGAATGTTTTTCTCTTCATTTTTTATTAGAACTGAAAGATATTTCTATGTAACCTGAAAAATCCAGGCTTTTTTGTGTGGATGTGTGGGGTTTGTTGTTGTTGTTGTGTTTTTTGATAAAGTTGAATCAGTAGAACCTTCTTGAAGACTGATAAGAGCAATGTAACTAGATTGCAATTACATGATGTGATTTAACTTCTGCAAAATAACCTTTCAACTGACAAACAACCCTTGAAATAATTCTGTTTCAGTGCATCAAATAAAAGGATAAATCTTGGGCAAAGTTCTTTCAGATTTCTGAGACAGGCAAAAGACTGTTTTATATGAAGGTGTCATTTTTGTGTTGTAGGAATGACAAATGACAACCAGTGATTAGGAAATACTTGAGAAGAGTTGGTAGAGAGGCATTTAAAAAGCAACGAAATGAGTTTAAGAAATGCCAGTGTATGCTGAGGGTATGGTTTTGGAAGGGATGGTAGCTTTTTCTGTGACCAGTAACCAGTATAGTGTTAAGAAACTATTTGAAATGGGACAAGCTAAATAACCTGAACATTGAGTATCTGGAAAAATGTGTCGCTTATAACAGAATGAAAAATGATGATAATTGACGATAAAAGAAAGATTACATTGATATTAAACCAGCTCATGCATTTCTTTGACTGGAATACATGTTGGTCTGTGGAGGCAGTTTGGTCCAGCTGAGTAAGACTGGCTTCCAAATCATAGCCATTTCCTGAGCTGGCGGCTCAATAATGCTTTCACCAAGCTGTGCTCCCTGTTATTGCTGGCCCTTCTCCTGGGAGCTGTGCCTTCTGTACTTAATTAGATGGGAAAAAGATGAGCTGTTCCCCTCTCCCTCACTTCAGGTTCATGTCTGGATTGTCCCAGTTCCAGTGCTCAGTAGCACAGCTCACTGAGCTGGCTGCTAACCTGAGAAGCCCCCCTTCACTGAGAAGGATCTGTTTTGCCTCCTCAGCTTGAGAAGAGAAAATTCCAGCTAAAATTCCTCCTTTGCTACCATCAAACCCAGTGTGACTGTGGTTGGGGGAAAGAGGAAGTGTCATGCTCCCAGCGCCTTGGTCATGTTGGATATTTTCATAGCTTGGATTTCAGATCTTCCCTTCCTGCTCTGAGTTACATCAACATGCAGAAAAAGATATCATGTTCTCCAATTAACGGTGGAATGAGTCCTGGCGAATACTCCTCCATGTACCAAGCAGCCAGAAATGGTTTAAAGGTTCCAACACCAGGCGATGTCAAGCTTGCCTGGAAAAGCCAGCTCTAATAGGAGCTAAGCTGGATCAGCGGAGTGCTTGGCTTTTCTAAAATGATCTGCAAAGAGCTTTAATTAGTAGCATATCAGCAGGCTGACATTTGAGGTTCTTCAGTAAGTCTGCAGTGATGATATTGGTCAGTAACAGTAACACCATCTTGTCATTGAGGATTTAGGTAAGGTTCAGAGGTCGTAAGTAGGTGATGGTAAATGGGTCAGTTGCATTTGGTGCCTTCCACCCCACACAGCAAGAGGATGCAGAAACAGCTGCTGTGGCCACTGCTTTGTTTTCTTTGAGTAGTTTTGCCTTTTACATTATAACAGAATAGTCTCACATTATAAGGATATCAAAATGTACACACACGAACAATTCAAAGCAGTAAATAATTATTCAACTTTGTTTGGAAAAATACATATGTAAGGGTTCCTCACCTTCCTAAGGTGAGGAAAGAACAGCTCATTGCAGGCAGGGTCACGTATTTTTTTAACATTGCTTTTGATCTTAGCAAAATACTGAAGGAGAGTGGGAGGGAATCAACCTCATTTGTTACGGTATTGGCAACCTTTAACTGTTCCCAGGTGCTTAGAGTCAGTCCTCAGCAGGAGGACTAGGACAAAGTTCCCTCATTCCAGTGTCAGAAAGGTCACATGCTAGAATCCAGAAACATTATTCACCTCGTGTGCCAAATGCAGATTTGCTGAAAATAGCCATATGCCAGTTTGTTATGGTGATGTGCACATGCTTGAGCTAGTATGTTGCTTCTGATGCCAAGTGTCTGTCTCAATGAGATGAGTAAAGCAGAGTGTGTGAGTATAATCCATTCTAATATTAGAACGTGGGGCTGGATCCTGCACTCGGGCTGCTCAGGACCTCTGTGCCCTCTGCAAACAGCTTTCTTTGCTTCTAATTCTTCTACTGCTTTTTCTGGGAAGCGTGAGTAAAGAACAGCTAATCCCCTCGCAAAATACAGTTGCAATATGTGGACGAGTACTGTGTTGAGGTTTTGCTGATCTCAATTAATGCACTTCTAGCTTGACAGACAGCCCCATCCATTGTAATCCCATGTGGAAAGGAAGCTGGGAAGTGGTGAAGGTAATACCTTAAAAATCACAGAAAATCCCATCTCCAACCCCCCAGACTCAACTTATCTGGCCATGTCTGAATTTTGAATGCCAAGGTGAAGGACTTCTGTAGATGAAGTTGTACAAGGAAGTAGCAGCATTGAAATGCTGGGTAGGTGAGAAGTGTTACGTCTTCAGCTCTAGCTTACTTTGTTTTAGGAAGGGAGTTTGCCTGCCTAACTGGAAGACAGATGTCTCTATCCTACCTAAAACTTCAGGAAAACCCAGCTCGGAGCACTTTGGCTTTGAAATGGCAAACTGGGTAGGACTGACAGAGCTGCTCAGAGCTGATGCTGCCACCTTTGGGCCAGCTGGAAATATCTCCCCGTGGTGTCGCGTATTTCTTTCAAACCACCAGTTGCAAATAAAATTCCAAACTTCCCTAACCTTTTGAGATTTTGAGCACAAATCTAGTCCAAAACTCCTCTTCAATGCAGGCCTGCCTATTGGACTTGAACTTAAAACCACAATTACACCTATGTCATAATAAGTATTGGCATGCGATTGTAAAGAGCATGAGTGCTCATTTTAGTCAATACTAAAATCTGCTCTTCCTTGCCTGTGTTTTATTTCAGTTGATATTTACTTCTAATAAATAGATCAGGGTTGATGCTTAATTCAGTAGTGTATTTGCTTAATAGTCACTTGTTAAAACATTAGAATAATCAAAAATGTTTTTTCTTCACAGTCCCTTTCTACTCAGCACTTCCCACCTGTCAAATCTGTCTTTTTAAATGCTTTTTATCCTTTGGTCCGTTATAAAGGCATTAGGGCAGGACAAAGATGTTTCTAAACATAATGGAAAAATAAAGATACAGTGTCAAAAATGTTTGGTGCTGTCTCTGACTATGGTACTTATAGGAAACTCATCACCATAGTAACTAAGCCTCTGCTAAATAATTACCAACAGATTTGTGGGTTTTTTGTCTTCTGACTATGTCTAGCCTTGGCTATAGTTTAGGATATAAGAATGGTATATACATACATGTTAGCACACTGCATTTGGATGATAAGCCAAAGAACTTGCCATAGAGGATCCTTATTCTTGCAGAGGTGATTTCTGATTTCTAAGTGTTCATGGCTGCTGTTTCTTCACAAATGAAAGAACAGTGCAGGACAGTTTTAATAAAGGCTATCTTAGTGCTACAGCTATCATGAAAAGCCAGACTTCAGGAAAAAAAAACCAAGCTTTTTCTACAAAGCCAAAGCAATTTCTTGAAAGACATTAGATTTGTGTTTAATAAGCAGCTATTTGAAACAGCAGAGTAAAATCTCCTGCCTTGGCTGTTCCTCGTACTCTGTCAGCAGCACTTGGGCAGTGCCTTACTCTCAGTAGATCAGTGATGTTGCATCTCATCTTTTTTTTATTCTTTTTGCCTGCAGTATTGTGCAAAGCAAATGTTCTAATTTGGTTTGGAGGATTGGCTGCCCTGCAGGCTGTGTAACCTGGGTGAACAATGAACAGAGGAGCCAGCTGCAGACTAGGGGCTTTCTGCATCTTCATTCACTTTTTGAGTTGCTGATCCTTTCTCTGAACTCTTCTCATGCAGAGTGACCTCATGTTTGCTTCAGGAGCATTTTGGAGAGCACTGAAGTCTTGTACAAAATCTGCTTATGGGGGAACTAGCCTGCTTCTCCTTTGTTTTATTGCCCAGAAATGCTGTTTCATGGGCATGTTGTTTTTAACCCCATTCTTTTGTGTAGAATTTGCTAGCTTTTCATGCTACTCTGAGCTGTGAGATAAACTTGCTTCTCAAAATGTTGGCTTGCACAGTCTGAAGGGCTCTAGTGAAGTGGCCATGCCTTGAACATGGTCTTGCAGAGCACTGAATTTGTGTTGAATAATGGCATATGAAGTCTTTGTGCTTCTGGCTGAGCTCAGTTTCATCTTGTTTGTTGGGAGATCAAAGAGGTTCGCTTTCTGTAGAAGGTAATGCAGCTTGGTGCTTCAAAGAGATGACAACCAAGTGATCTCTGACTTGTAGTAGGGTCCTTTTTGGTTGTTGCTTTTTGTGGTGTTTTGGTGTTTCTGTTTGGTTTTTGTCGTGTTTGGGTTTTTTTTGTCTGAGGGCTGTTGGTTGTGTTAAACAGGCCATATGCCATTTAGGACCAGACATCTGAATATGTGTTGCCTGTGCTCACACCAACTAACTGAGGCGAGGCACAGATAAGTCCAAGCTTATAAATTGATCCTTTACCTTTGTTTATTTGTGTTGAAACCCACATCTTTCTCTCCTGGTGAGGAGCAGCATCCAGATAGCTGTCCAAGGTAAACATGCATGCACCTTTACTCTTTCATTTATTAATTTGATTTTTTCATTGTTGTTGGGGGTTTTTTGTGTGTGTGTTTTTTGGGGGGTTGAAGCTGAGGAAGGGAGCAAAGAGGAAAATAAGCTACAGGCTCATTTTTTTAATGTGAATAATTCTTGTCTTTCTTTGTGAAACTCTGACATGAATCCTACAGGTTCTGGAGGTTGGTGCTCTTTGTTGTGTTTAGGTTTTGGGAAAACCCCCCAAACTGTGACTTGGAGCTAGTCTTTCAGCACATGAAATACTCATCTGTTTGTGGTACAGGCATGAGGTCTCTCCTGACAGTAGCTGCACTGTGTGCTCTTGAGCAGAATGGAGGTTACCCTAGAAACAGTAATAGGATCAAGACCCGTACCACAGAGCAACCTGTTGTGGTATTCTGAAATCACCACATGTAATAGCAGTAACTTGGGACCGGTACTGTGAAAGTCATTTGTTGCCATAAAACGTGTATTTAAAATGGGATTCTTCTAAATGTACTCTGTAATTGTTGAAATGTATGTGTGGACTGGGTTAGAGATGCAAAAAAGAGTTCAGAGCAGTTTCTGTGAATATCATACAGAGCCACGTTTAGACATACAGTTCTAAAGCTGAACTGAATCACTGATCTCATTGAACATTATGGAACAAATTGAACCTGTTCCCCAAGGAATCAAACTTGCAATTTTCAGCACTACCATTCCTCTGAAATCTAGAAACTTAAATATGTTCTTCAACTGGATGTGGAATATATCTGTGCAAGTAAGAGGATAGATCCATTCAATGTGTTACGAAATCTGTTAAAATTTGGTTCAGCAGGGCATAAAATGTACATGCACAGATTTCATTGGCTCAACCCACGTTACTTAGAGTGTTGATTAGCACTGTCTCAATTCATTATCTAGCAAAACTCTTCTAAATTGCAGTATGTTTAAATTCCAAATATCTTTACTAGTGCAGTAAGTGAAAAGACTTTCTCCTCTCTGAAGATGATTCATTTTGGGAAATGTCCTTGAAAAGATCTCCTTGTATCCTAGTGAAGGATATGCATATTAAGTCTAATCAGCAGTTTTAAATTCTGCCAAAGACAAAGATTTATGATCGAGGTTAGATTAAACCATGGCAATATGGTCTTGGTTAGTATAACAGCAAAGTATGTAAGTGAATTTTAGGCTGCAGAAAGTACAATTTCTTGTTCATAACATCTATTTCATTTAATCTGTATTGGAGAAATCATGGATATAACGTCTCAATCGTTATTACTCTTAACAGACGATTACTCTTTTACTGACTCATGTCCCCTGACATACGGTTTGCTGCTTCTCAAGCCACTTTTAGACTATTAAATAGCCACATGACCCTTTTGAGCTAAGTGTCCAGACCTTCAGTTCTAGCTTGTATTTATGCAGTTGACTTTTTGTCCATGTCTCTCATTACTTATTTTGGCTTGACTATTCTAGTTGCTTTTCTTTGAAAATGTGAATGGATTTCTAATTTTTAAATTTAATTGGTTTGGGAGACCTGATTATTAAAATAAATCAATTTGCTAGTGCCTGCTGGGAAATACTTAGCTAAATTTCCAAGAATTAAGTCTTGCCCAACCACCTCCATGTTAGTAGTCACCAAATAGCAGTAAGCAGCTTCACAATTTTTTTCTAGTTTCATCTTAAATGTTTTGTTCTTGTGCGTTTAGTTGGTTATTTCACTCTATGTAACATAATTTGGATAGTTGGGAACATGGATGAAATAATTGGATATAATCCTGTCTGTGATAACTGAGAGATATTTTCATTTGCTTGTGCAATATCGACACCATTCCCCTTTCCATGTATGTTCCACCAAGAGGGAAAATCGTGCTCAGGGTTTCAGCTGACCCTGTGACCTCTGCACAGTGTAAAACACGAGGTACATAAGGATTAACAGCATCTGCTGTGCTTTGGAAATGGAATTATGTTAAATGATTGTAAAAACTGAATCTCTCTGGATTTTATCGATATGTTGTGTAACAATCTGTGTGAGCGAACAGCTACTGAGAAATGTGCTTTTTAATAAAAATATTGTGGTGGTTTTGTGTAATATTGAACAAGGGGAGTCTAAGAATTTAGTGGGAATGAAAGCAGCAACACAGTAGAGAATTTCCTTTGACAAATCTCTAAAATTAGGTTCTTTGTTTGTTTTTTCCCCCAAAAAACTTGAGGTCCTTTATCCTGAGGAGTGATTCTCACAGATTTTCTACTCTGGTCCTGAACAACCTGCAGTTGCTGATCCTCTTGAGTGTGTGTGTGGGTGGACTTCCAGCCTTGCTCCCTGGAATTAACTGGAATTTGCCCTAAAGGATAACTTGAGAGGATTGGATTTTGCCCATAATCTCTTTCTTTCACAGTTCAAAGAGGTGAATTGATCTGCCTTCTGTTTAGGGTAGCCGTGAAATTTTGTGGAGTCAAATTTGTCTTTTATTTAACAACATGAATTTAATAGGGGCTAATGTTGTTTGCTTCTGTGCTTTAAATGAGCATTAGGGGAGTCTGTGCTCTTGAGAGTTGATACCAGAAATCTCTGAAATGAATGGCATCACATCTTTAATGTGGGTTTTCATTATACTTAAAAAATAAAGCTGTATGCAAAACCAAAAAATCCATGTAGTTAGCTGAATTCAGTCATCTTTTTGCATGGTTTAAGGTTTCTAGAAAATGCTTTCTGAAGTGTTGGAATCAGTCTGCATGATGCGTAGATTTTTAAGGAGAAGATTGTAGAAAAATAGCTAAAACTTTTTTTTCTCCTTAATTATTAGAATCTTTACTAAATTTTAAAAATGGAGATGGGTTTGCCATTGAACATTGACTGCCTTAAGGGACCTTTATTTGATGCTTTCACATTAACAGCCTTTATTATCATAAGGAACTGATGAAAATTTTAAAAAACATTCTTCTGTTTGTCAGCTTGTAGTGAATTCTGAGATTTCCCCATATTTACATAAAACAATAGGATTTGTTATGTCTCAAATTTTGTTACTTACTGTCTGATCCAAGTCCTGTGTCTCCATCAAGGTGATCCATGTGTCTGTTCTCTATCGGCTATTAACTGCAGAACCACTGAAATGTATCTTGGTTTAAATTATGGGAGAGGAAAATTTCATGGCAGAACACTACACCCCTTTGTTGCTGGCTGAAGCTCATTTTAAATCTAGATCTAAATCTGAATTCTAACTTCCATTATATGCTTATAAAAACACATGAAGCTCAGTCGTTTATCTGAACCTCTTATTCTGAGTGTTCAGTTTTTCCGTATCTCCTTCACCTTGTTTTGTATAAATCCTTTTTCCCGTGTCTGTATTATTATTATTTTCAAGAGGTACAGGAAAAACAATGTGTTTTTTTGTTGAAATAGATAACATGAAAAAGATTCAGCAACTAACGCCGTGGGTATTTCCAAGGGCAGAACAGTGCTAATGTAACAATGAACAAATAATAAAATCCACCACAGAGGGATTTCAGGTCTATAAAACAAATAACTTGTATGAATATGATAATAGACCGGCTGGGTTCAGAAGCGATTTGCATTGGTACAGCTACAGGTCTGTTTTGAAAAATGTAGCTGGATGTCAATTTGAATATTTTCATGATCTGAAAGCATCACTGTCAACTTCTTTCCTTATTCAGAGATTGTGAAGCAGGAACTGCAAGAAAGCCGTGCTCGTTCCGATAGATTAGAAATAAAGGCAGTGTAAGCCAGGCTGTGGAGCTGGATATAAACATCTGCAAGGTGGAAAGTAAATTATTTTTCATTTTAATATTCAGAAATTTTAACAGGGGAGTTTCATGTTTGACATCAAGATATGCCACAGGGTGGTCCTTTCTTCAAGGCTTGCACTAAGCCTTGTAGAAGCCTAACTTCAGTAAAAGACAGGGGGGTGTAAGGCATGAACCCTGGGGCTGTGAAGTTTAACCATGCTGTTGTGTGAAGTGGCTTCTAAAGCACGAGTGAAATTCTTTTTACCCTTGTGAGACTGTTACTGATTTTTGTTTGAGATGACAGCCTCCTCTGTGGCTAGGTGAGTTAGCTGCCTGCACAGTTTCTCCCTAGAGAGCTGGGTGCTTCTTCTGCCTATGTAGTCACCCAGGAAAGGCATGTGGCGTGTCAATATATTGCATTAAACTTAGGAAATGATTTTTCAACTTGGTTCAAGCGGGCACAAAATAATTAAACTTGTTTTTCGGGGGCGAATTCAGTCTATACTAGAACAAATCCAACAAAAGTAGTGGGGAAATATTAAGAAGAGTAATCATCCAAAGGGGGAAAAAAACATTCAGGCTTTGAAGTCAGCCTGAATCATGCCCGCTTTAAAACAAATGCTAGAAACAAAATAATTATTCTTCATTTTTAATTATTTTTCAGTTTGAAAACAAATCTGTGTCCTAAAGATATGGGTTCACTTTTTGGTTGCATACTTGTTTCTGTAGAGTCTTAAGGTGGTTACTTAATCTATAATTTACAGCTTTTATTCAGTAAAATACCTTGACAATACACTTTTCTTTTAGTTCATGAGGCTTGCTTTTAGGTGCAGCTGCTTTGAAATCTAGTAATTCAAAAGTATTTCAGGTGAACTGAATTCTTACTCCCCAAGAATTAGCCCATTATGAAATTCAATTACTTCAAAAAATATATTTCTATCATACGAACAATTCAGCAATAGAGTTAACACCTCATTCACACCTTAAAGAATTTAATCACTGACTTAAGGGAATTAAGTGCTGAATTTAAATGCAATCTTCTAGCACCTTGTGTTTGGAAACTTGTAGATAAAAGATCAGTTTAATAGAATTGTGGCATCTCTTGTCTCCTATCTAGCAGAGCACAGATGCAGATCACAGTATCTGTTCCATGTGATGCAGCTGTGCAAAACCACAAAGGACAAAAACAGTGGGGAAAAAACACCTTTGAGGGACTAGAGCAGCTGCATGTACAAAATCATGAGCAAAATCAGATCTGAAAAGTAACTGAGAAGGTCACTTATTACACCATTTCAGGAGTGTTGTATCAATGTAAAGTAGCTGGAAGGTGCCTTTATTATGAAATGTTGAGTATGTGTCATGTTGTTTTCTGCGTGGAGTCAGGAAGCTTCTGGCAAAAGAAGATGAGAGAAGTTTAAAAACACACTAGCAAGTATTTTATTGACTTTGTATCGCAGTGTCACTTAACTGACACAAGTGACTTTTACAGCGCTTTGGCTTCTGATGCTAAAACTGTATTTGATGTCTGAGGTTTTACAGGTCTTCTGGGGGAAAAATAGTACGGTAGAATAAACTTGAGTCTCTGAATTTAGAAGGCAGTAGTTTACAGAATTGGGAGTGACCCTAATCCCACTGCCTGGCCTCATGTAAGCAGGAGACAGATCTGCTGGGAGTCATTGTATTGTTGGCCTCTAATGAGAGATTCGACACAGGATCTGGTCACAACTGCTGGTACCTAGCAGACTATAAATCTAAACCCTCCTTTGCCTTGTTAAAGAGTCATAGTTGGCTGCAGACCAGTGATCAGATCTCTGAGCAGGCAAGGAGCACAGGCTGCTCGAGAAGAAAGAAGATGTGTCTGTCTGTGGCTGTGCAAGTCTAACAGAGCAGCTAAAGAGAGCTTGGAGCTGCAGCTGATGAATATAAAGACAAAGTAAACCTGGTTCTCCCAGGGCAGTTTTGGCAGTGGAGTATGGGCTAGGAATGATAAGCTGGAAAACCAGCTCCCCTTTTAAGAATACTGGTTGAGGAACTGAACACTTTGAGACCATCACTGGCAGTTCGGATACATAGAGGTCTGAGGGAAGTTTGATTTCTTTTCATTAAAAGTTTATGCTGGCAAAGGAAATGGTTGAAACAGCTTCTTTTCCAAGCTATCATAGAGAAAGTCCTTGAAGATTGCCTCCCTGAAAGTCAATATCTGATCAGGCTTATATCAAGAGAGTGAATGCCATAAACACCTTGGTTTTGTGAGAAGTGTGTGAACTTAAGTTTACTTTTTAGCAGATCAGGTATTTAACTCCAGCTCCAGGATAGTCTGGCAGAACAAATGACACAACGAAGTGTCTGTCCTGGGTATATTGATTGTGCCTTACCATGAACCATGGGTGAATTTTGGCACGCTCCCAGGACTTGCTCAGAAGCCTCTGAAAAAAATGTCAGCTCTCACACGGTGAGTTTGTTTGTTACAGGTGCCAGTGTCAGGTGTGTGCTGGGCAGCAGAGCAAAGTGAACTGCTCCATGGAGTGCAGCATTGAGGGCAGGGAAGCTGTGAGGATTGCAGCTTTCACAGCTACCAGCCAGGCTCAGCATTTTCCCTTTCTAGTTTACAGGTGCTAACTTAGTGAGCACTACATGAGGCACTGGTGGGGGTGTTTGTGTGGTTTTTGAGGTCCCCAAAGTGTCCTAAAGCTCCGTCCAAAATGAAAAGCTAAGTCATAAGATTGCACTTGTCAGGACAAATCCCAGCAGCTATTAGAGGGTTAGCAAGAGCTAAAGCTATGGCTAATGGTATCATTTCATCAAAAGAGACTGCGTTGGCTAGTACGTAATGATTAACTCTCTACACATTTTCAAGAGTCCTAGAGTTCTTAATTTCTCTTTAAAAGTCTCTAGAGGTAAGCAAAAGAGACCTTGTCAGTACTTGCCTGAAAGGCAGCACTTCTAAGCTGTGCAACTTGCCCATGCTGTGTCGTGCCCCAGCAGGAGTACTCTAAGTGCAGGTTTTTGTCAGGGTTTCCACATATGATTCCCTTCTAGTTCAGCCAGGCTTCTGATTCTTCTGAGCTGGTGTTGTTGATTAAGTGCTTAATACATTCTGTACCCACACTGCTGGTGCTGCTGGGTTCCCAAACTTGAACAACTGTGGGTAAAAGGCAACTGGCTGGAAAGACACTTGTCCTCTGATCAAGTTCTTTGGATCATGCATACAGTATTTTGAATAATGGTACTTGCAGGCTTGGCTTACAGTTCACACTGCCAACTCGGTGCTCAGAGTATGGCACTGAAAGGATGTTCAGTCTGCATTAACAACAGCCAACCACAAAAGTCTTTCTATAAGAGAAATGACAGCTTACTGGTAGGGTTTAAACCCTGATGGTTTGGCACAAAGAAAGGCAGAGATGTGTTCAGAACACAGAGGGCGGAATATTGAATGACCAAACACTGCTTTTAAAAATGCCGTATCTGGGTGGGGAGTGTGTGTGTGTGTGTGCACTCGTTAGATACTTGCTTTGTGAAGTAGGTTCAAGCACCTAAATCAGTAAAGTTGCACTGCTTTGAATGGAGCTTTGTTTTATATTATAGAGACTTTGCTGGGAACTTTGCATGGGTTTGCTAATGACTTGCTTGCTTCTGAAAGTGAAGGTTGAAAACAGTTGGGCTGAGTGCTTTTGAATATTATGTTATTAATGGTTTGATGCTATTATTGTCTTCTGGCTTTTTAGGCCTTTCAAGGTGGCAAAATTCTCACTTTTAACTCTTCCCAGTGTGTCACTAAATCTCCTTGAAAACTATTTAAATGGATGGTATTTAAAGAAATTGGCTTGTGGTCAGTAATTACTGATGACTTTATCAATTTCTTTAATGGTTTCATGTATTTACATGTTAGGCTCATTCTCCATTGATAATGTGCACCTTAAAGAGACCCTGAAGCCTTGTGTCAGTGTTAATATTAGAGTTTTTCTTCTGACAACAGTGAGTGTTAGATTCTGATTTTAGGTGTAGATACCGTAAGGAAGAAAGACGTATCACTGAGGGTGATTTTGTGCTCAAATATTAGTGGCTTATGTTCTGAAAAGACGTTAGGATTCTGGTCTGTTTAGCACTTGTGTTTTGCTGGATCAATGTGTTCTGAGAAATAGTACCTAAGTGATTTTTCATTTTACAAGGAAAAAAAAAATCTTTTAATGGAAATCCTTTTAGTAGCAACTCTAGCAAATAAAAGCTGTTCACATGTACTGTTAAACTGTCTATGTAAGAGAACTTGCAAACTAGCAGCAGTAATAATAGAACTCCTGTACTTGAACAGGAAAATGAAACTTCCAACCTACTAATGTGCTCTCTGCCCTGCTCAGTGGGTCCTTGTTATCTCAGTGGTGCCTGGAAT
Source organism: Sylvia atricapilla (assembly GCF_009819655.1). Lineage (NCBI taxonomy): Eukaryota > Metazoa > Chordata > Aves > Passeriformes > Sylviidae > Sylvia > Sylvia atricapilla. Next base: position 27,657,956 of record NC_089147.1, read on the forward strand.
TTATGGTAAAGATCGCCTACTTTTCTTTATTGTGAGCCGTGCCGTTTGTGAGCTCGGCTGAATGCCTTGCTCCCTTTCATGCGGCAGAACTCAAAGGATGAAATGGTACCCCACTATGGCATGCTGGGCAGCGGCTAGTGGGCTCCGAGAGTTGTGTACAATGCAGCCTAAACAGGAGACAGTTGTGTAAAGTGAGAAAAAGCTGCAATTCTTTAGGGAATCATCAACTTTGTAGTAACTACAGTCCTGTCGCTTACGTTGCAGAAACCTCCTAACTCAATTTGGAGGACAAGTTAGAAGGTGGATTTGAAGATTTTTATGCCTTTTCTTAAGCTGCAAGCAGATACACTGTTTTTGAGAGAAGAAATACGCTGGGGGACTGTGGGTTAGTCAAGCCAAGTCAATTTTGAGCCTTTTGGCACAGGCTGGACATGAGCTCAGTACAAAAGTTGTTTGCAGAGTAATTTCCACGAATGCAAATGCCTCTTAATGTGATGTGAAGAAACTATTTTTATTTTACTTGCTGATTTAATGTTAGACTTGTTGCTTTGCCATTGCTCATACATTTTCAGCAGCCAGTTTTCAGTCTAGGAAAAAAGCAGATGTAGGCTTTGGGAGGACCTGCACTGATGTCGTTTGCTCCAGTGACTCTTAAAGGCAAACGTTGGACTCTGCTCCCCTTCAGCTATTGTGTGAGGCAGAGCCCAATTCCTGGCTCCATTTAGCTTTAGGATTGCCAAAAAGGAAAAGGTGAGGTTTCACTGTCACTGAATTCTGGTGGCTGTCAAAGACAGGCAAGTCCTTGCTACTTGATGCTTTACTCTGGATAATCCCTATGGAAAGAAGCCGAGCATAAGAAAGGAGAATTTAAGGAGCAAAGTCTGCCTGCACAGAAAAATATCAGGACAGCATCTAAAACTCAGGAGGCTAGTTTTTGCTATCAAGAAGAAGTAGTAAGAGCTTTCCAGAGCAAGCAGAGCCGTGCTGCAGTGTTCTCAATCCCTTCTGCAGTTCTGAAAGCATAGCAATGTAGCAAGATAATTTCAAGGTAATTTCAGTAGTGGGGACAAGAAGGAATTAAAGCCTAGAAGCGGCTTCTGGCAGAAGCTGGGAGAAGGTAGAGATCAATTTTGGCAACTTTCCCATGGCTGCTCTTTCAGCAGTAATGGTTACTTATGCTCAGCACCCCTTTTTTTGCTGGGAATGGCAGATGATTGCTTCTACGTCTGGTGTCTCTGAGAGATCTGGCCAGCTGGCAGGGAACCTGCTGATGGACTGAATGACCCTGTTCCCTCAGAGCCTGACCGTGGGATTTCTGTCTCTGTCTTGCATTTCTCCTGGCTGGAGCAGGGGGAAGGCTCACCTCATCATTGCATACCATGCTTTGCCAACAGTGGTCTTGTCAAACCCTTTGTTTGAAGTCTGGGAAGCTTGGGGTGTTGTGCTGTGGGGGAATATCACTGGCAGAAGGTCATGTCTCTGGGCCTTGACTGTACTTATATCAAAGGATACTTTTTTAAACTTGTTGATAATCTGTCAGGCAGCATGATGAGATGCAGAGTAAACCAGAATCTCTTTGATTTCTTCCCTGGTAAGGTTATCTGTATGCATGTCGGTCTTGTTTTTCTGTTCTTAGCCTTGGGCTTTATACAGCTATTGATTTTTTTTTTTTTTTTCTTCTGGTTGTTACAACATTAATGCTTATTCAGGTAAAGATATTTGTTATTTTCCCAAGACAGCCTCACCATTCATTAAGAATGTGAAGGGCTCCCGTGTGCTGTAATGACTGCTTTAATTTCAGCAAACAGAATGCCTTACAAACAGGTTAGATATTCACAGCTAGTTCTGTGGTCCATTACAGCAATTCCTTTTCTTCTTCACTGCAGCTAGCATTAGTATTCAAAAGCTGAAAGCATGTTGGTCGAGAGCTACCTAAATATTTATGGACTATTGCTAGGGTCAGAGTAACAAGGGCAGCAAATGAAATTAAAGATTTACGCCATGAAACAAAGCGACTTATCAATCGCTCTTTGCCAAGTTGCTTCTGCTGTTTAAAGAAGTTATTGTCTTAGGAGGTTTTTCCTAAAGATGAGCTTCAGCATGAAATTTTGATCTGTAGTTTCACTTTAATGTCTGCATTATTTCTTCCAACAAGATGAGCTGGTGGAGAAGACCTTGCAGAACTGATAGCACTGGCTGGTGCATAGCTTGATTCCCTAAGAACGGTACTCAACATCTTTTATCTGGGTATATCAAAGTCTCTGACCACCTTCAGGTCATAAATACCCCTGAGTGAGTGAGGAAATAAATGACAGGAGCAACGAGGAATGCGGCAACTTGAGAAAATTCCTGTGCAAAGTCAGATTTAAGAAAAGAAACCAGGATTTGGGTAGGCTTTACATTTAAACTTTGCAGTCAAACCTCAGGCTGGATGTGGAATCTTGCTGTGCTGAGCAGTGGGCAAGCTGAGATGGTTTTAGGTTTTTTCTGGAGGGGTGTGAGAACCTCAATAACCTGGTGTCTGCGTTAAATGAGAAATGACGCTACATTGTTTTGTGAAAGCATGGCAGAACATATATTTGAAATGGAAATTGCCTTGCTTATTCAAATGAAAACCTCGGAGCACAGAAGCCCTGCTTTCATTATTTTGATTAGAAGCTAAGTATTTTGCAATAGCAAGCAAGTAGGAAAAAAGCCAAATTTGAGAGGAGAAAATACATTTTATTCCCTCAATTTTTTTTTTTGTGCTTTGAGATGTGTATATTCATAAAAACAAAGTAAACCATGATATTTTTTGGTTTTGTTTTGAGATAAATTTAAGTGATTATCTAGCAAGGTCTCCTTAATTGTGTGACAGCACAATGTGAACAAATAAAGAGAAAATGAATGGATCAGTAAATGGCTTTAATAAACAGCAGGTCATGTTTTTCTTTTGCATTTTAGCTGGGGTTGCTTAAAACAGAACCCCAGGACCTGATTTAACATTAATTCATTTTCTACTTTTCTTTGAAAATTTTATCCAATACTTGAAGAGAATAAGTTCTGGGTGCTTTATTATAGTATATGAATTACAAATTTTTTAAAAATTACATTTATATAATTTTTACAAGTGCATGCACGTGTTCAGAATAGCTTTTGTTTTAGCTAGGAAAATTCTAAAGTAGATCAAAAGCTGTAAGGAGTATATAATCTTTCCAGTTAAATATTGAAATAGCATTTATTTGCCCAAAGTAGACTACATGTGTAGCAGTGGCAGTTTGGAATCAGCATTTGTATTTTGCAAATGAAACTGATCTCTTTTGGTGACTCACTCCAGAGAAGTTGTTGCTAATCACCCAAAAGGGATTTTGGATGCATTTGGAGAAGATACATCCTTGTTTGTTCTAGTGGAGTGCCTGAACGTTAGCATTTGCAAATATTTTGGTTTGCAGTAATTAGTGGTTCTTTTGCTTTCCAGGGAAATAAGACCTTTGTGAAGGTGAAAGGAAAAAGAAACCTAAGAAATATATACAGCGATTTTCATTCTTAATGTATAAGGCTAAGGATTCATGGAGAGGTCTGAAATTGATTGTCTCTAGATGAGGTGGTTGTTGTGTGTCCTGTCCTTTCATCCCCCTGCCCTGAGGAGAAAAACATCTGGAACTTTACTGAAGTCCTCAACAGCATTTTAGGCTCAATGCCTCCCAAAAATCACATGAAGAAAGGTAAATTTGTGAATTTTTCAGTATTGCTTACTGCATTGTGATTTAAACTGTAATATTCTGCTTAGAATCACAGCAGTTCAGATCCTGGATGTACCAATCACAGTATGTCATTTGAGTTACCAAAAAAACCCACAGATACAACAAAGAACTTAATGTCTTGATAAATTCAAGTTTTGCTGATTTTTATCCTGAGAAGAATCTCGGCCTGAGGAATAGTTCTATTGCTGAGTCAATGAAGACAGCTCTGACACATGAGCACTCCAGTCGTCTTCTTCTGGCTCATTAATGTTGGGCTGATGTTCTGCTGTATGGCCAGTGTGGAAATTCCAAGGACTTCACCAGTTTCAGAGCATCTCCATATTTAGCATTCACAGACGTGCCTGTCTAAACATAGTCTTTTTTTGGTATTTTACTTTAACTGTATAATGTTTTCCACAGTGAGGTGGAAGGTACACACAGCCACAGATGTCCAAGTGAAATTCCTCCTGCTGTCCTGCGCAAAAATTCTGAAAAGTCCCTATCAGTTAAGAATTTTAGATGAGGATATTTACTGCTAAGGATCATCAATAATAAATGCTCATGATTTTTTTATTAAAGATGGAATTTGTGACATTTCCTCAACTTTTGAACCTTGCACAATACCTAATTGAAAATGTTCTTATTTCTCCCACTCAGGATGAAAGACATCTAGCATTTCACATCTTTTTATCTCTGTTAGAGGAATCAGTTTATATTTCCTCTGAAACTGATGCTTCCTCCAGAGTTTGCCTTTCCCTCACTCTCCATTTACTGGCTGTGGTACTGTATGTCTGTCTCAGCCAAGGTGGTGCTGACAGCACCAGTGAAATATTTCAGTGCCAAGATCCAGTTAACCGACAGCTTTAACTGGTCTGAGTGGCTGCAGGGAGTCAGACACTGAATTACCTTGTGGCTCTGGCCACCCTGAGAGATCTAAAGGCACACTGCAGAAAGCTGAGGGTTTATGAGTACAGGTACTTCATGCAGGACCCTAATTACAGTGTTGGTTTAAAAATAATTCCTGGCGATGATGGGTGAGTTAGGCATGTTGTAGCTGTACAGCAGAGGATACTGACTCTGAGTATCAATCAGTCTAGAAAGACGTGGGTGGGGAGTAGATTTCCCTTGCTTCATTTTTAAAATTCAAATAGTAAATGCATTCCAGAATACAGCGCTTTGTGTATTTTAAAACGTATGCGTACCCTGTGTTTGGCTCTTTCCCATGATGTGTGGGCTGTAGGATGAGCTGTACTTTTCTCACTTCGGTCACTCAGCTTGGACAAACTCTTTTCATAAGAGAGACTCTTGAGCATTTTTGCTGCCATACTACAGAGTTCCCAAGTCGTTTACATCATATTTGGAGTCAAAGAGGAGTCCTTAGCAGTGGATTCCCAGTATTTGGAATAATGTTACCTACTTACAGCCCGAAGTTTGAATTAGCTGCTGTTAGATACTTCTCTAAGATGTACATAACTAATCTTGTATCTATGAAAGCTGTATTTATCATTTATTTTTTTAAACTGCCTTGGAAGAGTTGTGGTTTGTTCCTTGTGTGATAAACTAAACACAATTTGGTTCTGTTCCCATCCCCAGGTTTCATTTATTATAAAAACATGTCTGACTTTCCTGAGCTGCTAGATTTGAGGGGGAGAGAAAATGAACATACATGGGATGTCCTATTATGGTACTTGGAAGTGCACAGTATTTCTCTGCCAGCAGGATTCCAGTTTCCATATTGTGTCTGTATTTTTCTTAGTTACCCAACAGAGAAGGTAGTCAGTGACTGAACAAAAGGGTTTTTGATGGGAATGCCATTCTGGCATGGTGCTGTCTCCAAAGGGTAGTTTTAAAAGGCAGGTGCACCCTGTGTAAGAGAGCTCTCCTAACTCCCCAGCACTGCTGGGGGCTTCTCACTGGGAACTGCAGTGTGGGCAAGCCCTGGGAGCAGACTTCTTTCCTTGCAGCAGAAGGCGGGGAAACGTGTGTGTGAGATGAGCGTAGCTGAGTGTTTGGCAGCAGCGCAGCCTGTCAGTCAGGAGGGCAGCAGCAGAGATGGACAGCTTGCTGCTTGCCAACAGCGAGCCTGTCTGGGAGCAGTGTTTCCAGGAACTCTTCAGGAGTTGCCCCTTGGAGTGGCATTTGGGCAGCTCAGCCCCAGGGGCTGCACAGTTGCCCTGCTCTCTGTGCTCTTTACTGCTGTAGTTGATTGCCACACTTATTTAAAGAGAAGCAGCTAGAGGCATTATCTCCTGGGGATGTGATTTGCATTCTGTGTTTAATTAAAGCATGACAGTTGATGCCAGAGGATTTTACAATAGGAAATGGAATGCTTTTTGCCAAATATTGGGATTTCATAGAGACTTGGAAACGCGTTAGTGGAGAATTTTATTTCCAAGTTGCAGCCTGTTTTGCAGGGCCCATTGAGTCTGGCTTTGTTTTCTTCTGGGTTTGTCTGGTATTTCAGCATCACATCATACTGGTGCAGATACCCTACTCAGTGACAAAACTGTTTGAGAAACAGGGCACCGACCAAATTGTTTTTCTTGTAAGGAGCTGTGCCTGGGGATTGTTAATGAGAGTTAGAACCTCCCCTGCACTAGGTCAGAGGTTTCAATTTGATCACATCAGGCAAATTTTAACCACCCTATAAAGCTGTTAGGTGGCTTGTAAGAAAGGTGGTAGGTATTTCATTCTGCTTGTTGGTTTTTACAGGACATCTGACCCTCACAGCTTAAGTGTTAGTCTCAGAAGAGAAGTCAAGTATTAAATAGGAAGAATCATGAGGGCAACTGTGAGGAAATACTGTGTAGGTAGGTCAGACATTCATAACAAGGCATAAATATTTATCTCACTTGGCCTTGTGAAGGAGGTCACAAAATTTTGAATTCAGCTGTTTGCAAATGAATTCACCCAAAATTTGTTAGTTTGGTTTAAGCATGAAAAGACTGTTATATTTACAAATGCATAGGATTTCAGGCCACCTGAAATTTTATCTTTCCGTGTTTTTATTTACAAAGGTTTACCTTGTAAATAAAGTAAGTAAACCTGATAGAATTCACCCTTCTGTCAATTTTAAGACAAGCTTACACAGCTGAGGGTCCCTTTGCTCTTTTTGCTGGTGGTGCTGTGAGATATGGTCACCCACACTTGAGCAGGGTACTGCAGAGCTGCTCTTCGGAGACAGGCACAGCTGGCCAGGCAGCCCTGTCCATGAGTTATTCATGTGTTGATTTAGAGTTGTTAGAATTATTCAAAATCCTATTCTTGTGTCAAAAATTGAGCTGTAAACCATGGAAAGAAGAGACATTTTCATGTGCGTGAATTCCATGTCTTTTAAAGTCCTTTTTTTGGTGTTGTCAGATAACCTGCACAAAGCCAGAGAAAGCAACAGGAGGGAGTTGGTGATGAGGGTCAGAGACTGGGAAAGTAGCTGAGTGAAATGTTTGTGTGATGGCCTTCTCTCAAGATTACTTACTTGTATCTAAAACTTTAACTGATTTGCAAAAGTTTGGGGTTTTTTGCAGGTAATTTTAGATAGTGTGTGTGATTGTGCTAATACTGCTCTTTTCTGCCTAGCCAGCGATGTTGAAGGGATTACCTTGGGTCCAGAGAAGGGAAAGAAGTCCCTGTACTGCAGAGTGTTTGGATTAGAGCAATTTATACAAGAGTCCGTGCAATCCTAACAAGACATGGAATGCTGGAAGTTAGAGCAGCCTGGATCATATTAAACCCCTATTTGGTTTCAGATAATTAGCAGTGGATTCATTGTGAGATTGATCCTTTTGTGCTGTCGAACCAAGGAGGTGTGAGTGAACAATCCCTAGTGTGCATTATGATCTTGTTTTACTCTGTATGCACTTAGAATTTACTTTTCAGTCTTTTTCACTCTCATGTTGAGTTGTACCTGTTTGACGAGGCTTGTTTTGCTGCACAAGAAATGAGGCCTTCCAAAGATGCCCTTCAAGGTGACATTTCTCTGGAGTGCTGGGAGAAGCTGGATTGGCCCTGCTCACAACAAAGGGCAAGGCTGCTGATGGTAACTTGTTCCCTTGTAGCTTTCCCACAGCTATAAATGCAGAGGAACTGTACAGTAAATGATGTGTTTGGAGGGAATGTTTGCAGTGCTGTCTGCCACATCTCCCTGACGCTTCGGCAGCACGTACGTTCAGGTTTAAGTGTTGGCTGGGGTATTCATCTTCCTCTGCAACAAGGCACTGCTTCTGCACTTCAGGAGGATTTGTAACTCTGGGCTTTGGCAACCTTTCCGCGTATGTGTGGCTTCTGTTTGGAGATGGTGATTTCAGGTGGCCTTGGGAAATAATAGATACAGCAAAGGGCAGGGTTTTTCTTTGTTATCGCTCTGTGTTGCAAGGGCTCATTCCTTGTCATTTTAATTTATAGATAGTCTCAGCAGAGCACAGGAGAAGCCCCGTTCCACTCCTCCTGGCTGAGCTGCTGCCTGTGCTGTTCCCATTCTGCAGCCAGCCCCACTGTGGGAATTTGCTAAACTGAAGCAAGGACTGCAAAGCATGTAGTTAAAACCTAATTTGTAATGCCTGATTTCATGCAAAAGGGCCAAAATAGAATTTGCAGGTGCTTTAACAGGAAGTCAAGATGGCCCATCATGGAGAAGTTTATTCTGCACTTTAATGCAGATGATTCATGTTAGGTTTAATATGGAATTGTTAATTTTTTGACCTAAGGCCTGAAATGGGGAGAGTTACAGCTTTACCTACCATAAGCAGCAAATATTCATGCTTTTAAGTGAGTTTCAGATTGTACTAAAGTAATTTCCTTTGTAATTAATAACACCAATAGAGTTGATTTCTTATTTCTTTCCCATGCTACAATTGTCATCCAGTAAATTATATACCTGTGATTTCCTGTTGATGCTGAAATATTGTCATTTAATGGCCTACTATGCTCATTCATGGATATCCAGAAATAAATAAATCAAAGGAAACAGTCTTTTAAAGTGCACTTTCAGCATAATTACTAACACTGGATATGAACTACTCCTTGTGCTATTTTTTTGTATTCAGAAGATATGAAAGATGTGGATTTTAATCAGTTTCTGTGGGAGAGGCTTATTAAAAAAGATCTTCAGGGATTAAAGAAGCAGAGCAGAAGAGAAGATAGTTGTGTTAGTGAGACATCTTTTAAGACATTTCTGTGTATTTTTATGAAAAAACATTGTAACCTATGGACACAGAACCTATGATGACAGAACAAACATCATCCAGAGAATATCCTGATAAGATCTCTTTTTTTTCTTACGTATCATATTATATTATATTTCATATTACTGTGTTATATCACAGCCTGTTACATAACCTAATGCCCCAACAGTCAGAAAGGGAGTGGAGGCCTGAGCACAAATGTCTGTAATGTAGCAGAAATATAACACATTTTTTTGTGTGTGCAACTGCAAATGGTCAGAAAGCCAGGCAGATATAGCAGCCTTTGCAGCTGCAGTACTAGAAATTTTGAATGAGGGAGAAGAATTGCAAATGAGATCTATAGAGAACTGTGGCATGGGCTTTTTAATAGACAATACTCATAGCATCTATTCATCCAAATTTGAATATAGAAAATTAGATTAGATTCAGATTGTAGTTAGTATTTTTCTGAAATTACATTTTGAAACCATGGAATTCTCTACTGCATCTGGGTTTTTTTTTCTCTCCAGAATCAATGGGATTTCTATTAATAATATAAGTTGTTCTAAATTGCCTGTTTAAAATAATGCAGTATTGTACTTGTGGTTCACCATTTAGAACCTGGCTGCCGTATTTATTTCTGTGTTTAGGTAAGGACAGGTTAAATACTGCTCACAGCAATAATCCGGGGGGGTCTGATCCTGTCCTCTGTGTCTCCAGTGGAGCAGCATCACTGCCGTGAGAGCTCTGATGGCCAAGGACAGCTTGCCATCCCAGAGATGGCTCTGTGTGCTTACAGGGCTTGTGCTGGCTGCTTTATTGTGTCACACAGCTTACAGTAGTTCAGTGGCAACCAATACTAGACAAATGGCACCTGATGTTAATTGCTGTATTAAAAAGTGATGTTTGAGTGTGGGCTGGGCACTGCCAAGATGTTCTTGTTTACGTGGCTACTGCCATCCCTGAAAAAAATTTCTGTTATTGATACAGGTAACTTTACAAAACTTTCTTTTGATCTTATATGAAATCTGTAATCTGGCTAACAACCCATTCACATCTGGAACAGATGTTAAATTCAGAAAATCAGTTCAGAGACATGCAGATCCCTGCTGGGTGGGGTGTGTGGTGAAAAGGTCTAATTTGGCTGGGGTGAAGGACACTCATCTTCCATGTGTAGTGATTATAGTGCTATTGGGTGCATTAGAATACCACAAAGCTTTTCAAAACTGAGCGGTGTCTTTTGGCCTGCAAAACTGGGCTGCAAGATAAATACAGTTCTACTGAAAATCTATCACGGGAATATTTGCATTGTGATGAAAGAAATCTTTACATTTTGGTTCTGATAGTAACATTATTATGATTTATGTTCCATTCTTCTGTTTATTTTTATTATATGTTTTTGAAAATAATGTAGCTGATACTTAATGTTTGAGATTTTTATTGACTCTTTTACTCTACCATTGTGTAGTGCTGTGAAATGAATGCGGTTTAGCAGTCTTAGACCTTTAGTCTTTTGTACTGATTAAGAAAAGATGATCTGAAATGTCAGGATTTCATGTGAATGAAAAATATATTTTCAGTCTTGCTATTTGAAATTAACTTGTACCTGCAAAACAGAGGAGGATGTTTTAACATAACGTGAAGGAGAAATGGAATTCCAGTGAAAGACAATCTGTCTTGGATTTCTCAAAAATTTGAGTTGAACTCTTAAGTCTTGAGCGATCGCTAATTGTTTTGAGCTGTGCATCTCTGGGATAAAGGAATATCTCAGATTATTCTAGGGGAAGGTGGAGCGAAATAGCCTTTTTGAGGAGAGGGAAACGTGTGAATCTGGCTGAGAGGAATGAGTTAGGCAGCAAATACTGAAGAAGAGAGTGGGTGAGAAAAAGATGACCAAAACCCCAGGTTGTAGAGGCGATGACAGAAATGGGGAAGAGGAGTGGCAATGTCTTCGGGAGGGTTGCCCAGTGTGCCGTGGAAGGCCCTGTGCTCGGTTTGTAAGCCCGTTGGGCGGTGGGCTGGTTGCGGTGTCGCTGCTGTATGCCCGGTGCCGGGCAGGGCTCCGCTGGGGATGGATCTGCCCGGGCGGAGCAGAGCTCTGCGCCGGGAAACGGCGCCTCTTCCCGGGATGGGCCCTGCCTGCCGCGGCGACATGGTGTCAGGGCTGGTGTGTCACCCTGCCGTGGGACAGTGACGGGTGTGTCACCCTGCCGCGGCGACATGGTGTCAGGGCTGGTGTGTCACCCTGCCGTGGGACAGTGACGGGTGTGTCACCCTGCCGCGGCGACAGGGCTGTCAGGGCTGGTGTGTCACCCTGCCGTGGGACAGTGACGGGTGTGTCACCCTGCCGCGGCGACAGGGCTGTCAGGGCTGGTGTGTCACCCTGCCGTGGGACAGTGCTGGGTGTGTCACAGTGCCATGGGACAGTGACAGCGGTGGTGTGTCACCCTGCCGTGGGACAGTGACAGCGACGGGTGTGTCACCCTGCCGTGGGACAGTGACAGCGACGGGTGTGTCACCCTGCCGTGGGACAGTGACAGCGACGGGTGTGTCACCCTGCAGTGGGACAGCGACAGGGCTGGTGTGTCACCCTGCCGTGGGACAGCGACAGGGGTGGGTGTGTCACCCTGCCGTGGGACAGTGACAGGGGTGGGTGTGTCACCGTGCCATAGGACACAGTGACAGGGGTGGGTGTGTCACCCTGCCGTGGGACAGTGACAGCGACGGGTGTGTCACCCTGCCGTGGGACAGCGACAGGGCGGGTGTGTCACCGTGCCGTGGGACAGTGACAGGGCTGGTGTGTCACCCTGCCGTGGGACAGCGACAGGGGTGGGTGTGTCACCCTGCCGTGGGACAGTGACAGGGGTGGGTGTGTCACCGTGCCATAGGACACAGTGACAGGGGTGGGTGTGTCACCCTGCCGTGGGACAGTGACAGGGCTGGTGTGTCACCCTGCCGTGGGACAGCGACAGGGCGGGTGTGTCACCGTGCCGTGGGACAGTGAAGGGTGTGTCACCCTGCCGTGGGACAGTGCTGGGTGTGTCACAGTGCCGTGGGACAGCGACAGGGCTGGTGTGTCACCCTGCCGTGGGACAGCGACAGGGCGGGTGTGTCACCGTGCCGTGGGACAGCGACAGGGCGGGTGTGTCACCGTGCCGTGGGACAGTGACAAGGGTGGGTGTGTCACCGTGCCGTGGGACACGGTGACAGGGGTGGGTGTGTCACCATCCCGTGGGACACAGTGACAGCGGTGGGTGTGTCACCCTGCCGTGGGACAGTGACAGTGCTGGGTGTGTCACCGTGCCGTGGGACACGGTGACAGGGGTGGGTGTGTCACCCTGCCGTGGGACACAGTGACAGTGCTGGGTGTGTCACCCTGCCGTGGGACACAGTGACAGTGCTGGGTGTGTCACCGTGCCGTGGGACAGTGACAGCGGTGGTGTGTCACCGTGCCGTGGGACACAGTGACAGGGGTGGGTGTGTCACCGTGCCGTGGGACAGTGACAGCGGTGGTGTGTCACCGTGCCGTGGGACACAGTGACAGCGACGGGTGTGTCACCCTGCCGTGGGACAGTGACAGCGACGGGTGTGTCACCCTGCCGTGGGACAGTGACAGGGGTGGGTGTGTCACCGTGCCGTGGGACACAGTGACAGGGGTGGGTGTGTCACCCTGCCGTGGGACAGTGACAGCGACGGGTGTGTCACCCTGCCGTGGGACAGTGACAGCGGTGGTGTGTCACCGTGCCGTGGGACACGGTGACAGGGGTGGGTGTGTCACTGTGCCGTGGGACACGGTGACAGGGGTGGGTGTGTCACCGTGCCATAGGACACAGTGACAGTGCTGGGTGTGTCACCCTGCCGTGGGACAGTGACAGTGCTAGGTGTGTCACCCTGCCGTGGGACAGCGACAGGGCGGGTGTGTCACCGTGCCGTGGGACAGTGACAGGGGTGGGTGTGTCACCGTGCCATAGGACACAGTGACAGGGGCGGGTGTGTCACCCTGCCGTGGGACAGTGACAGGGGTGGGTGTGTCACCGTGCCGTGGGACAGCGACAGCGACGGGTGTGTCACCGTGCCGTGGGACAGTGACAGCGACGGGTGTGTCACCCTGCCGTGGGACACAGTGACAGGGGTGGGTGTGTCACCGTGCCATAGGACACAGTGACAGGGGTGGGTGTGTCACCGTGCCGTGGGACAGTGACAGGGCTGGTGTGTCACCGTGCCGTGGGACACGGTGACAGGGGTGGGTGTGTCACCATCCCGTGGGACACAGTGACAGCGGTGGGTGTGTCACCGTGCCATAGGACACAGTGACAGTGCTGGGTGTGTCACCCTGCCGTGGGACAGTGACAGTGCTGGGTGTGTCACCGTGCCGTGGGACACGGTGACAGGGGTGGGTGTGTCACCGTGCCGTGGGACACAGTGACAGGGGTGGGTGTGTCACCGTGCCATAGGACACAGTGACAGTGCTGGGTGTGTCACCGTGCCGTGGGACAGTGACAGTGCTGGGTGTGTCACCGTGCCGTGGGACACGGTGACAGGGGTGGGTGTGTCACCGTGCCGTGGGACACAGTGACAGGGGTGGGTGTGTCACCGTGCCGTGGGACACAGTGACAGGGGTGGGTGTGTCACCGTGCCGTGGGACAGTGACAGTGCTGGGTGTGTCACCGTGCCGTGGGACACGGTGACAGGGGTGGGTGTGTCACCGTGCCGTGGGACACAGTGACAGGGGTGGGTGTGTCACCGTGCCATAGGACACAGTGACAGTGCTGGGTGTGTCACCGTGCCATAGGACACAGTGACAGTGCTGGGTGTGTCACCGTGCCGTGGGACAGTGACAGTGCTGGGTGTGTCACCGTGCCGTGGGACACGGTGACAGTGCTGGGTGTGTCACCGTGCCGTGGGACACAGTGACAGGGGTGGGTGTGTCACCGTGCCGTGGGACAGTGACAGTGCTGGGTGTGTCACCGTGCCGTGGGACAGTGACAGGGCTGGTGTGTCACCGTGCCGTGGGACACAGTGACAGGGGTGGGTGTGTCACCGTGCCATAGGACACAGTGACAGTGCTGGGTGTGTCACCGTGCCGTGGGACAGTGACAGTGCTGGGTGTGTCACCGTGCCGTGGGACACGGTGACAGGGGTGGGTGTGTCACCATCCCGTGGGACACAGTGACAGCGGTGGGTGTGTCACCGTGCCATAGGACACAGTGACAGTGCTGGGTGTGTCACCCTGCCGTGGGACAGTGACAGTGCTGGGTGTGTCACCCTGCCGTGGGACAGTGACAGTGCTGGGTGTGTCACCGTGCCGTGGGACACGGTGACAGGGGTGGGTGTGTCACCGTGCCGTGGGACACAGTGACAGGGGTGGGTGTGTCACCGTGCCATAGGACACAGTGACAGTGCTGGGTGTGTCACCGTGCCGTGGGCCAGTGACAGTGCTGGGTGTGTCACCGTGCCGTGGGACACTGTGACAGTGCTGGGTGTGTCACCGTGCCGTGGGACACAGTGACAGGGGTGGGTGTGTCACCGTGCCGTGGGACACAGTGACAGGGGTGGGTGTGTCACCGTGCCGTGGGACAGTGACAGTGCTGGGTGTGTCACCGTGCCGTGGGACACAGTGACAGGGGTGGGTGTGTCACCGTGCCGTGGGACACAGTGACAGGGGTGGGTGTGTCACCGTGCCGTGGGACAGTGACGGGTGTGTCACCGTGCCGTGGGACAGCGACAGGGCTGGTGTGTCACCCTGCCGTGGGACAGCGACAGGGCTGGTGTGTCACCCTGCCGTGGGACAGTGACAGTGCTGGGTGTGTCACCGTGCCGTGGGCCAGTGACAGCGGTGGTGTGTCACCGTGCCGTGGGACAGTGACAGGGGTGGGTGTGTCACAGTGACGGGTGTGTCACCGTGCTGTGGGACAGTGACAGTGGAGGGTGTGTCACTTGGGGTTGTTGGGGTGGTGCTGGGGGCAGAGGGGCTCCCTTGGGTGCAGGGAGCTGTGTAGGAGCAGTGTTCTCCCTGGGCTGGAGAGGGCCGTGGAACGGGCACTGAGGAGCTCTGCTGTGGCAAGCCAGGTGTGATAATTCAGATGTTTGAACAAGCTCTGCAACATTACAGTCAGTATGGAAGGTAGTGTTCAGAGACGACTGATGGTGTCATTTCTGCTTCTGGAACAGAATACATGCCAGCTTCTTAATTTCTTGCTGTTTACTGTCTCATTAACTTTTGTCTCAAGGCTGTGTAATATTTTATTACCTGCTTTTCCAATACTTGTTATAAACACCTACTGAAGCTTCATATTAAAGTAATCTCACTCCTGGCTTCCAGACTAGAGTTCTCAATTCAGATTTGCTATGAAATGCAGCCTGCGAGATAATTATGTTAGAGAGATCTGCAGTCTGCAAAATGCTTTTAAAGCTAGAGTATAATTAATTATAAAGTGACCTCTTAAAGAGAGTAGATTTATTTCTTTAGCGTGAATTAATTTCCTGATAGTGATTTTGGATTGCCATCAGAACAGAATTGCATCTGTCAGTGTCTGTTGCTATTACCCCATCCAGCAGTATTTACCAACTTTGATGTGATGGGAACTCTTCTGGGGGAAAGAGGGCTGCTTGGGGGCCAGAGCTTTCCAACCCTTAACTTCCTTTCAGAATGTCACAGTAGCGCTGATAGCTATTGATGTGTCTACTATAATTTACTAGGAGCTGTAATGAGATCAACAGCTCCATTCACAGAAGTGGCCGTGTGCCAACGAGGAGGTGTAAGGCTGGCTCAGTCCGACTTGTACCAAACTGTGATTAAGGCTGAAATGACGGGGGTTTGTACTTTGCCTCTTCTCTGCTGGGCACCACAGCATTGATCAGCATCCCGTTGTTTTTGTCTTCTTAACTATCTGTGCTGTATCTCTGCAGGAAATGAGAGCTTGTCAATGGATAAACCTTGTTTTTCCTTGTTTTGTGTTCTAAAATACAGCTTTTGTATATAAGTTAGCTAGACAACAGTTCATTCTGGATATAGCCTCTTTGTCTCTGTAGCCACTGATGGTTCTGACTTCATCTACGTTCAGCTTGTCCTTGGTTGAATACTGAGCCTTTCAGAAGTGCTTGGCAATAGCCGGCTGATGTGGATTGCCCTGTGCAGCTGCTGATGCTAAAGCTTTTGAAAATAATTGTTTTGAGTATACATTTAATAGGGGTTCTCATTGTTACTTTAACTGTATTAGTAGTAAGCCCTTTAATTGTAACATTACTACTCTGGTTGAATATGGTGCATCATTTTAAAATGTTTTCATTTTCATGACTGGCAATATGTTTACGAAGATTTTTTTGCTGCTACCTCTACCTCTCCAGTTAATCTGCATGCCAGTGCCAAGTATATGGAAAAGATTTCGTTTTCTTCCTTAATCATCTGTACATTGAAAACATAAAGGTATTGTTGATGAGTGTTTTAAAAGCAGAGAAATGGAATTGTATCCTTGAGACAGATCTGAGTGTTTCTTGTTTGAGCTTTGGATATTTAATTTGAAGTAGCCAACGTAAGGCCCTTCTGAGTGTTGGGAGCCTTGTGCTGTGCCCTGGTGAGCGTTGCAGGGTTCATGAGCTGTGTTGGAGCTGTCAGAGAAAAAGGCTGGTGGGGATGGCAAGTTTGGCCTGGAGCTGGGGAGGATGAAGGCAGCCAAACATCCTGCTTTGGATGCTGGTCCCTCTGCTCCAGCAGGGGAGGATCAGTGTGCGGGGAGGTTTGCAGGGAGTGGAGTGTGCTGCCCGGTGGCCTCACTCACGTGGGGCTGGTGGCACTAGCACAAGGCTCTGGCCCAGCCACATAGCCCAGGGTGCCCCAAGGAGTGGCTCAGCTCTCTCTGGGGCAGTGTAGTAGTGGCTTTGCAGAGAGGACAAGTGACTCCCACCAAGCAGCGTGGCAGGAGAAATTTCCAAAGGATTCACAGCAGGAAAGGCAAAAGAAAATCCTCTAGCAGGTCGTTATCTTGGTCTGGTTATGTTGTGGCTGAGCAAGGCATGTTGTCCATGGGTTAGGAAGAATCTGCTTCAAAGGCCAGTGAGAATGTTGTTTTTTTTTTGTTTAGATCTGACTGTGCTGCAGGGAGGAGCTGACACATCACAATGTGCTTTGCATTTCTTTGAGCATGAACTTCTCACAAGGGAGTGATGTGCCACTGGTGGTTCTGGGATGATTCTCTCGCTATGGGCATCTGAATATAAAATCAAAAAGAAAGTAGCTAGGGCAGAACGGGACAGAGAACCCAGATGCTCTGGACAAAGGCTACTGTGTTCTCATAGAAAATTTTGCTTTTTTATTTTTATTGGCACAAAGAACCAGTAAAGGTGCACCTTGTAATCTACGTATCTAGGGATGTGCTTCACTTAGTGAGGCTTGAGGCCTAGTTTGGTTTGCTTATATGGAAAGCTGGTTGCCTTCAGGAAAGTTATCTTTGGCTTGTGTTCTTTGTGTAGCTACTCCTGAAGTTTTTAAAATAAGGCAGGCTCTGCTGGTGTGATTGGGAAGGGAAGTTTCATACTGATGGAAGTCCTGCATAGCAGCAGCCAGCCTTTGCCTCTGTCCAGTTGCTGCAGCCTGTTGCTTTTGCAGTGCAAAATACACGCTGAAAAGTAATTGTATATATTTCCATGTTTGAATGGATGCAGGAGCCTCCAGGTGCAAGCTGCGTGAGGGTGATTCCCTGGCCACTGTAACATGCCTTTCAGAGCCAAGAATGAGGGAAGCCAGCGGATGAGAACAGCCATCCATAATTGGTCTTGCTTCCACAGTTTTCACAGCTTGACCTCAGAAGCAGCCATCGTGCCTGGCTTTGGAAGGAAAACCCCCTACATTCTGTGTGTTTATTGATTTGAGGACACATTTGTTGTCTGGAATTAACAGGATGTAGAGCCAAGTGGGTATTGATGCTGATTGCATACAACTCTGATTTGGATTTTGGAGTTACATACAATTGCACAAATTGTATCAAAGGCAACTTAATTGCCCTAGATTTGTATTTGTGCCGAGCCATAATGAGAGGTCAGTTTTCTTACATGGGAGATGAGATTTAAAAAAATTCAGCCTCTGCTCGCATGGTCAAGTTTTCTCTACCTCTGAAACCACAAAACTGGTTTTTTTTCAGCTTTCCATCTGTGATGATTCTGTGAGTACAGTGTAATGAATGTGTTTTGGCTAGAAAAGGGGAGAGTTAAAAGTATGGTGTGAAAGGCATATCAAACTTGATTACCTTTCTGATAGAGTTACAGATCTGGTGAATGAAGGGAATTCAAGAAATGTAATGGATTTGGACTTAGGTAAAGCATTGATCATGCTTTATGATAATCTACGTCATGAAATCTTACTTGAAAATATTGATTCAAATTTACTGTGATGGAGATACTGCCATATGATCTAAGAGTTGGCAGGGCAAGTGTAAACGAAGAATAATCTTAACTGGATGAAGCTGGAGCCTTTGAAAAAGCCTGAGGAATCATGCTATATGTGTTCTAATGTTTAATATCTTTGTTAGTAGCACAGAAAATGAAGTATATAAACTAAATTCTGTGGAGGTACTGAACCATGAATATCTCCAATACAGAAAAAAATAGATAATGCAAAGCACTATTGAGAGTTATTAGAAATGAGGATGAAAAATAAGATGATGAATGTTGAAAACCATAATCTGATTCGTGGCTGAAGGGAAGAATAATGCATAAGAAAACTCAGAAAACAGTGAACCTCAGGAAATGGATTTTTCCTTTTCTAGTTAATGCAGATTAATTGAAGGTTGAAGGAGATTTTCTTTGGGGCTGCTCTTAGTTAGGTAAAGAGGCAATCAACTCCCACAAGAAAACCACACCCAGCATCACTAAAATACACTGCTTAAGGGAGGTGTAGTTCCACTCTTCAGAATCTGCTCAAGAGTGCTCGCAGGATTTATCACCTAGTGGACTTCTGTTGGGAAGAAAGCAATGCAGTCCATGGAAGTGTGACCTCAAAGACTAAAATGTCATTTGTAGAACTTTTTTTAAATCCTCTTAACCAGTTTGTCACTATGAATGTGTGTGTGAGTGGAAAAAAAGCCCCAGAAACAAGGAAATTGTCAATAACACAAAACATAAAACCCCATTATCAATAACTCAAGTTGATAATCAATATCTTAAGCTCTTTTTTACAGGAGCTGTTTGACAAAATGGGTATGAATAAAATGCAACCCATGAAGTCTTTCTCTGGCAGTGTGCATGTAATCACATCAAAGGAAATGGCAAGGTCGCTGTGTATTAATTCTCTGGGTATTTTATGAAGTTGACCTTTTCTGGTGTTGTGTCCTAATTAGTGTAGGCAGACCTGCTGAGCAGTGATTTGAGGAGCATGTAACCTTACCTCTGAGGTTTTGGAGGTCTTTGATCATCCTATGGATTAGAATCTATTCATGTCCCTTCTGAACTATGGGCAAACTGAGCTTGGCATTTCCCTCTCTCCCATGGTTCCCCTCTAACTGATGGATGCTGCTGTTGCTGTAAGATGAGGGGAGTCAGCATTTGAAGGCTGGATATGCATAAATGCAGGCTTGAGGGGGAAAATGGGGACTTGTGTTTCTGGTAATTCAGATGCCTACCTGAACCTAACACCCTGCTTAGGCTTTTTCTCATCTGCTGGTATCAACTAACTGTAGTTTCTTTCAACATGAATTATTTTTAATATCTCAATAAGGAGGAGGAGGAAGCATTGAGGAGTAACCCAGTCAGTTTTCAGGTGAATTACATGGGAAATATCTACTAGGCTAACTGAAGATTTGTAATTTGGGCTGATAGTTAATTATTTACTGTTATGGCAAAGAACATTTCTGTCTTGTAGTCATATCAAATGCTGTGAACTCATGTTTCTAAGAATGCAGGGTATGTATCATACTTATATAACAGAGAGGTGTGTATTTCGGCTTAGTAAACAATATGAGTCATTATCTTCTGTGACTTCTAAACACAAGCTTTTAAGGCAGATATGTGGCAGATATGAGTGCAGAATATTGATTAATAGCAGTAGTACCACTCTTAGAGTAAGCAGTCTTAAAATACAGCTTTTCTCAGTTGTGTGGGCTTTATGGAGGATATGAGAAAGTCACTGTGCTGGGAACTGCAAGGCTGATCTGACATCTGTGTCTCGTGCTCTAAGAACTTAAAAAAGCTTTGCCTAGTTCAGAAAAAGAAAATTTGACAATCTTTCTGTAATGACTTTGAGACAGTATTTCTGGTAGTAGAGTTGCTGCATGCTCATGTAGGAAAAGTCTTTACAAAATAGAGAAAATGAAGGTGGTAAAAACTGAGGCTGGAACAAACCACACATTCTGAAACACTTATGGTGATAAAATATTGGATCACTGAAGCTGAGCATGTGGTGAATTGAAGAAGCTCTAGACTTGATGTGAGGGTCATTTGATAAAATTTCAAAGCAATATGGTACAGAACCTCAGACTTAATGGCTGTAATGAAATTTACTGGCCTTAAAAATATGAAACTTTATATTTATTGTTGTAATTTCTAGCTAGTGAAATGAAGATGTCAGGTGTTTAGAGGGTGAAGTAGTATTATTATTGTTTTTATATTATTATTGTCTCTATTAGGTTTTTCCAAGTGGTCAGTGACAGCTGCCATATTGACACAGTGGTAAATTTAATGCAGCTTATTTTGGCATATATCGATATTACTGAGTTCAGGGTGTCTGTTGTGGAGTCTGGAAGGGCGTACCATGATCATCAGTGTCTCACTGGCCGTCTCCTCTGACCAGCTGCCTACAACAGCCAGAGATTCATGCCCTCCACCCGAGTGTAATTTTACATTTTTTTTCTATCAGGTGTTTTATGTTTTAAGGGCTGAAAACAATAGCATGCGCTCTTTCCCCAGATCTGCTCAAATTGGTGCCTGTTATCACAGCTACGAGTTGCACTTGTGGTTGGAAAAGAGGTGGGCTGAAGTGTGCAGGAGGGGGATGTGCCTTGTGCCAGCGCTGCACCGATAGCAGTCTAACCCCAGAGTGGCCCCCTGGGATAGCTGCTGCTGTCCCCTTTGGGGACATGGGTGAGCTGCGAGGATTTCCAGAGGCTTTCAGTGCACCTGCCCCTTAGACTGTTGCTTTGCAGACGTTGTGTGCAAAAATCTCGTTTTAAAAACGTGCAGATGACTTCTGCCTGAACGTCACCTGCTTTTTATGGTGGATCTAATTGCACACCTCAAGCTACAAATTTTGGCAAATGTTGCTGTAAATTTTTATTTGCACGGGTATGCATGTATGGATTTGATCATAAGATGATTTCTGCTCTGCTGTAGGCAGTGGAGTCTTGCACTTGGAATGACTGAGAATAAAGAAGTGACTCCTCAAGATACATAACATCCTCATTTTAGTTTTTTTGATCTGAAGTATGCCCAGTAACAGAAGAATAATGAATTTTCTTGGGGGGGAGAAAACCCAGCACCCCCATTTATTATATGCATTTTAAAACAGTAATTTGAAGTATGTAATATTGTAAGCATTATCAAATATTGTTAATTGTGTGTACTCATAAAAATGATTAAATATATTTTAATAGTATTCATGCAAGACTTATTCCACATATTAACAACTTTCAAATACTGAAATGAAAGATTTTTCAAGCCAAACTAATTTAATCTGGTTTTTAAAGTGTTTCTTGTAATATCATCCTAATTTATTCCATGATTCCACTCTTGTTCACTGTCGACTACTTAAGAGTGCATTCATCTTGTAATTGTTGCTGTCACTTCCATACTGTTTCCGTGAATTAAGAAAAAATCTTGCATGACTAATTTTTAGCCAACTGTCCCTAGGCTCTTGCGGGGCCCTCAAGGATTCCCCAGCCTTTTAGAGAAGGTGGAGAAAGGAGGTGGTGACCCTTGCTGTGCTGCCAGCTGTGGGATTTCCAGTCTCCCACCCCTCCACTGGAAAGCCTTATAAAGATGGAAAGCCACTGACTAGGATGAACATCATCAGGATTTAAAAATGGATGATTTTGTGAATAAACTTTCTAAATATTGATATGAGACAGATTGCTACAGATGTCCAAAGACACAGCGTTAGTTGCAATGTGGCTGTGCGTTTCCTTGAGCGAGGCCCCGCACAGCTGTGTGTGAGGGTGTTTTATTGCCCAGCATCTGGGGTCTGTGTGACCCCTGTGTCCTTTGGGCATCACCTATGCAGTCTCTATCCCTCCCTGCACAGGAGCCATAATTCAGCCTGTCTCTGTTACCTGCTGCTCCTCCAGGTCCTGCTGTCCTGCTTTTTCCTGCAGTTCCTTCTGTTGTAACCCTCTGGGCAGTGTCTCCTGTGAGCAGGAGAGCAGTCAAGTCTCAGCCTGTTGTTGATAAGCTATCTCTGACAAATGGAGCCTCTCAAAGACCAAGGCTGTTGTCATTCTGCTTGCCATCTTACCCTATTTGAAAGAGCATTGGCGTACAGGGATATCATCAGTTTGTGATACGAATCCGGCTGACCCTGATGGGCAACCAGTGGGCTGAGCCAAGTGCTCTGGAGATGTTATTTCAACATGGAAAAACAAGCACATATATACCTCATGCTGCTCAGAGGGAGAGTTTAGCTTTCCTAAACTGTTTAATGTGGAGCAGTCAGGCTTCTGATACAAATGAAGAGGTATTTCAATAAGTAAAGTATTTTAAACTCCTCCAGACAAGGGTGATGTGCAGTTGAAGTTAAAACATTGGCTGGGGATACATTTATCTGCCAGGTTTCTAGCTGTGTTAGAGTATGAATTTTTGTGCTGCTTGGAAAGTGTGTAAGATGTGCCAAAGAGATGTAGAAAGTTAATGTTATGAAAAAAAAAAAACACCCTGAAATTTTCTGGTTTTGAATTTAAGGTGCTTTTTCTATTATCTGTTTACAGCACCAGACACACATCTGATAGTATCTGCTTTGAGGATTAAATTAACTTCTTGGCATTTTTTGAATTAGGGAGCATATAAAGGCCATTTAATAGGAGTGCTTCATTTGATGAGAAGAAATTGAAGACAGCAAGATTACATATAGCCCATTCTGCAGATCCTGTTAGGATTGTGCATCTTTGTGGTGTTAGGAATAGACTCTGTTATTTGCTGCTGCAGTGTAATTTTTCACGTATTTGAAACAACATGAAGTGCCTCACTATTCTTTCTTCTTTAAAGTAACTGTGGATAATGGAGGATTTATGCTGCATGTACCAATCATAAAGTAGTTTAAAGAAATACTTTTCCAAGATGAGTAGAATTAATACAAGCAGTCTGGGTTTCCTGTGCCTTATAAAGTGAATATTACTTTTACCACTGGATGGTTCTCATTGAACACTTGAGTTCAATTGTTCTGGTTTGTGGTTGTGCCATTTCTTTCCACCATTTACTCCAGCATTGCTGGAGCCAGTCTGGAGCGGGGGAGAGCTAATGTAAAAAGAAATAACTCTCCATTGATGCAAATAATTTGCAGTGGCAATTTCATAAAATTGAATAAAGTAGCCAAATGAGATCATATATGCTAGAAGATGGAATTACCAACTGGAAAACAAAAAAGTTATTGCAGCAGATGAGCAGGACCAGAGCAAAAGGAGCTGGTGATGTAGCAGTGCTCAGTTGGGTGCAAGTGAAAAAAACACCCAGACAATCAGAAAACACAAATAGAAAAGCTGGCAAGAAAATACCTTCTGGTGCTTCAAAATATGCTCTTTGATTTCACTGAGGCAGGTAAAGATATTCTCAATATTTTCTGAAAAATATGAGTTTACATGTAGCGCGGAAAGACTTTTCTGAAGGAACGCAGTCATATTTATTTGCAGTTAGCTGAGATTGAGAGAATTTGACTGTTCTGCCTTTCTGCAGGGTGTATGTTTTTCTTTCCTAACAAATGCAGAATTCACGCCTGCTCTCTGTGGTGTATCCGTCTAGTGCTCGTTATTAGATGTGTTCATCCCTGTTCTGTGCGCTGCAGCTGTCTTCCTGGTGCAGGTGGGTGTATTCCAGGCTCAGGTGAAGATGGCAGAGAGGAATCCCCCCACAGGCGGGGTGTGGATGTGGGCACACACCCACACATGGCCCCGCAGGGCGCTGACCACACGGTCTGTGTGACACCCCACGCCCAGCTGCACTCACCCTGCCCTGGAGTGGCCTCAAGGGCGGACTCTCTCCTGCTCCACAGCCACTCCCGCTGGGCTTGGGGCAGCCTGGGTCAGGCTGGGCATTATTCCTGCTGCCCCTGTGCTGGGCGGGCTTCATCAGCCCCCAGAGCGGCTGCTTTGCCTCGGAGCAGTCTGAGAGCACTGACAGGTTCCTGGCCGTGTGACAGCCCCCTGCAACACGTGTTGTGTGGTGGGGAGAGCAGGTGATGTGATCTGCGTCTTGGCTGGTGAGGACATACCTGTGCTTGACTGCAGCTTGGACACTGGCCACATGCCAGACGTGTGTCCTCCTGGTTTTCAGGCTGTCTGCTTTTATAAATAATGGGTTTTAGGGAAGCGGAAGATGCATATAGTTCAGTAATTATTTTGATCTGGTATGACAGATTCTGTTGGTGTTTTTTCCTGGACATTTTGTTTTCTTAGCGTTGTGGGGCTGTCAAGAAACATTTTCTGCTGTGATACGCTACGTGTGTGTTTCCACACAGAATATATATGTGTTCATGTACACAGCAGTAAATTTGAAGACTGTTATTACCATTCAGGAAAGAACATCTCGTGTCTATTGTGGATATTTCTCAAAAACCACTACTTGAATGCTTGGTGACAGTAAGAAACAACAAATAAATCTTCGGGATTTTTAGGAAAGGAATGGAGAACAAATCAACCTCATTTTTCAAGTGTATTTCTGTATCTCAGTTTCTGTGTGCAGATCTGATGATCCTGTCTCTTAAAGGTCACAGTAAAACTGATAAAATCTAGAAGGAGGACAAGAAGGATGGTTGAAGCTGTGGAGCTGCCTGTACAGGAGGAGAAACACAATAGATTAGGATTGCTGCGTGAAAAAGTATAATAGTCGAATGTAAAAGTGTGCATGGGAGAGAAATAAGAGTAGGGAGTGAGAATTATCTGCATGATGTAATATGGGATCTAAGGGGCGTCCAACAAAAAATAGGTGTTTTAAGATAAGCCCTTTTTCATGGGAAGTACAATTAAATTGCAGAGCTTGCAACCACATAGTACGAAGGACAAAAAATTATACAGGACATAAAATCCAAGAATTTTCATCAAAAATAGTTCTTTTGTAGGCTACATCCAATCCAAAGGATGGACTGGAAGCCACGTCCAGCTCAGGTTAATTCTGTTAAGCTGCTGGAACTGCTGTCAGTGTACAGGCAGGAGGGTCCCACAGTACATGCTCTGCTTCATGTTAATTCACAAAGGGAAGGAAAAGGGAAGGTAGTATTGGGATAGCTGGTTTCTCATTCCCTTTTAGCTTAGTCCTTTCTAATGCGTTCAGATGTCATTCCTCGTGTTCATAAATGTGATTGTGGCTCTTTGGTAGTGCAGGTCTCTTTGTTTTTAGCTGTAAGACCTAAGAGGCAGATACTGTTTTTATGTTTCTAATTTAAAAAAAGTAAAAGCGGAGCCATTTAGCCATGGTCTTTCCTCTGTGTCAAAGAGGGATTAGCAGGGTTTGTTGGAATTAGTTTAGTTTCTTTGTTTGTAGTTGTTGACAGTGCCATTGTTTCTCCTGGATGTTCACAGCTGGATTGTGGGCTGTCCACTCAGCCACAATGACTTAAGTCAGTTATTAGGAGTCACAGAAGAGCATTATGCAAGTCAGTTGACTTGAAAATGTACATGTACGTGTAAACATACATATATAAATATTTTAGTACAAAGTCCTCTTTTTATTCCAGTCTGGTGTCTCTTATTCCAGCTCTGAATGGAAGACCCATCTCCGCTGCTGTAAGATAGATTGAGTGTGAATTTGTGCTCTGTGTTCTCAGAGGTTCCGAAGTGGAGAGGGCATTATGACAGTCCCGTGAAGATAATGCCAACAGAAGAGTGTTTTGTCAGGGGTAAGCGAATACTTTTGTGCAGGCTAGTGTGTGGTAGATCAAACAGAGCAGAATCAGCACTGCAAACTCCGAGGCTCCTCTTCAAAGGAACACTTGATGCTGTAGCAAGGCTCTCTATCCATTATTTGCTTGTTATTTTATCCACTGGTGTATGTGAACCCAGGGATTTTAATTGATACTTGTGGAGGCTGTAAATGAAAACTCAGACCATGATCCTGCTTTATGCTCTTTGGTTTAGAAAAAAACCTGTTTGTTTGTTTTTGTTTTTAATCTCCTCAAAGGTTGTTCTTAAAAGTGCAGTTTAACAGTTGGTGTTCTCCAGTAGTGTATTGGGGTGGAATACTAAAGTTTGTGACATGTGTATGTCTGCACATATTTAACTGAACTACGACAAATATTCCAAATTAAAAATTTGATACAGTCACGATCCAGGTGAGATACAAGATAAAGCTTCCTCTAAAACCAGGAACAGCACCGTAAATATTCATGGTGGTGTAATAAATCATTCACCTTGTTAAAGGAGTTATCCGTACATCCTGAAATTTTGCTTCCATTTATATGTCTTATGAGGACAAAGAAATGAGTCATAAGGATTCTGCTGCTGACAATAAGCAGCACACGGTAATTTCTTGCACCTCAGACATGAGAAGGAACCTTCATTTCCACTTCTAAGTAGTAAATCCTGGGTGATTTGCATAAAGGAAATTTGTACTGGAGTGAATAACATCACCTTTCTTCTCAGCCATGTAATGGGGTGAAAACCATGTTGAAAAGTTCTGTGCAGGATTTTGAAGTATTTTAGAGGAATTTTTAGCTCATGTGTTTAGCCTATGAATTCTAGAGCAAGAGTAACCTCAAATCCAATTCAACACTGAATCATTCCTTTTTTTTTTTTTTTTTTTTTTTTTTTTTTTTTTTTTTTTTTTGTGGAATTATTTCCTCAGGAAATGGTACAGACTTCTAGGGTGGGTTCTGCATCCCTGTTGAATCTTGAATTCAGACATATTTTGCAAGATTTTTTGATGGAGGAAACAGTTGTAGTATAACAACTGCACTGAGGCGTCAGAAACTTACCCAGAACGTCAGACCTTCTGCCCTACTTTGCATTTGTGAGATGTGCCACTTAGGAGCTTGTCTGCACTGCTCAGTGCACTGTAACACAGACAAACCTTCTGTGTGACTTCAAAATGACCTAGCTCATGTACCAGCGGCTTGTGCAGCTGAGAACTGCACAGTGTAGACAAAATGTAAAGTCCATTTGTCGGTTATGTTGGTTTGGCTTTTCATGTCTTTCTAGAGACAGCAAGATTTGGTACTAGTGAGTCTTACAAAAACAGGGGGAGCTTTATAATCAGCTCACTGTTCTTTTGGTTTTGTTTATTATCTCTTCAAGGGACTGGACTGAGAGATATGAGATGTTTTGCTGCAACACTGCAAGTGCAATTTCATTAAAACAGGACTGTTACAATACCTTTCAGATCCTATGAGACAGCTTGTGGCTTTTGCTGAAGCTGCAACACGATTTCCCAAAGCAATACCCAATTAAACATGGGGTTTTAAGGCAATGTGATCTTCACCAAAGGTGGAAACACTTGCTCTGAGGTATACTTATTTTTCAGAATGTTCAGATAAAACTATTATAGGTCAATGGGTTACCAGATGTAAAAGTCATGCTCTAGCAAATGCTAGCAGAAGCCAGTGGAATATCTAAGCAGCTCTGGAAAGCGTGGAGGTGAGAAGCTGTTGCAGTTCAAGAGCTCTGTGAAGGTAGTTGAACAGGTTGGCGCAGGAAAAACATACAAGTTCTGTACTAGAAATGGTGTTTAATGGTCTCATCCCTAGTCTGGGTTTGGGAAGGGGAATTGTGTGTGGTGACAGTCATGCAGGAAGGCAGGAACTCAGTGACTCCAGCTGGAGTGGGTCAGTGAGCACTGCCATGGTGGCTGAAATCCCCTGCTCATGGGAAAACGAGGAATCTCACAGCTGTGTTGGGGTTTATGGAAGAAGGGGCCTAAGTGTCCCTGGAGAGAGATCAGTGGGAATGTGTTAGGAATGTCATGGCTTTTCCTTTTTCCTTTCTGGTGACTGTGTTTTTTGAAGATATGTATTACATATGCTTAAGTATTCACAGGGAAGTGAAAACTAATTAAAGATGTGGAAAAGAGCAGAGACTTTTTAAAAAAAAGTCATAATTGGAGGAGGGGAAATGGTGATGCAAGAGAGAGCAAGAGGGACTTGATTTCAACTCTGTAGGAGGCAGTGTCAAGGCTTAAAACCAGCAAGAACTTGTGAACTCAGGGTGAATGTATTGAGTGCTTAGAATCTTAGTAGGATTTTTCTATTTCTCATTTTTTTGGTAAGGATTAGACTCTATACTATATTAGATAATTAGAAAATGCATAAGTATACTTGATAGGATTAGGAAATTATAAAGAATTTAAATCCTCATGTTTCAGCACAAAAGCCAAAGAATATAGCAATATTCTGAAGAATATTCTCTTATAGGAATTTGCTTTTGTGTACGTCTGCAGAAGATTTTAAAAGCTTTAGAGAGACTGGTGTGGTGTCAGTGACAGATATGGAAAAGACCTAGACAAGCCAAGCTAGCTAATATGGTAGATTCAATATTGTATTTACCTTTAGTGAAGGTGTTGCTTACACAAGTACAACATTGAACTCTTGACAGAGGAGCAATTGGGGGATAACAAGTTTTCACAAAATGGCCCCAAAATTTTGTGTCACAAATCCTTTATCCTTATCCTTTCAGTGGAACTGTGACAGATGGTTAAAAACTCACATTGTATCATACTTTGTAATAGAGGAGAGCTGATCCTGGACTGCACAAGGGATACATGGGTAGTTACTTACATTAAAAATAAGTTTATAGGAATTCAGATTTCTGGAAATTTACTTTTTATAGCCTCTGCCCTGTTTTGATTTTAGTAGCCCAAAATAATTTAACATGTGATTCTGCTGTGCCGGGCCTGAAATGACATGACAAGTGTGTATTTCTCTTCATGCTGTGTTAACCACTCCAACAGAATGCAATTGCATGCTTCATGCAAGTACTTCAGGAAAGAACACAAAAGAAATAAGCAAATAACTACACAAATGAAATTGGACCTTACTATTGTTTATTTATCTGTATAAATTATCCATGTGACTCCTTGCTTTCTGTCAGAGAACAGAAATGGAGTTTTCCAGCTAAACCCAATTGACCCTATGATAAAAGTTGAGTCTCTCCTGATTTGCCTAAGTGGCATAAAGTGTTGTGCCTTTTGTGGCACTCGCTGCTCTCTAAACAAACACCGCATTTTTGGTGAAGGAGAGAGCCTATCGCCCTTGGTTAGGGTTTGTGAGTGATGGAAATTGGGGATTGTGTAGGACAGATTCAGTCTCCATCTCAGCTGGCATGTACCCAAGGTGTACAGGAGAGCTTTATGCTGGAGGCTTCGTATGACTTGCCCTTGAGAGCTCAGGCTGTTCATAGCAAAGAACTGAAGCAAGAAGTTGCCAGCTGATGCTTACCCCAATTGGAGCTGATAGAGATCAATCAGTTGCCAAATTCTTGTGGCTTTCAGACCCTCGGGCAATGTGACTGCCTCATGGGGTGAAGTTGCACATGGGCTTAGGAGGTGTCAGGTGAGGGCACTGGTTATTTAACTGCAGCTGAGACCTGGGTGTTCAGGGTGAGGGGAAGTGTGGGGCAGAACCTGAGTGCTCAGCCTCAGTCATGAGGGAAGTGGGGAGGCAGGAATGGGAGATGGTGGTGGTGAGAGGAGCGTCTTGTGTGTTGAACTTCAGCTGGTTTTCAATTTTTGTATTTAAAAAGTGTATTTTTGTTTCCTTTGTCCCCCTCCAAGCATTTAGATTGTAATTTTTTTAAAAAAATGGCATTGCCTGAATTGAAATGTCCAAGTTTTATTGTTTAACCTTTGTTTAAAAAGAGTTTCATATGTTCTTCATAAGAAACTTATTGTGGTTGATCTTTTGCTTTGTAGAGCTTCATATTTGAGTGACTTCAGCAAGGGTCAGTGGGCAAGAAACTTGTCACTTTAAAATACCTGCCCTTTTTGGATCACATTTGCTTCCTAGTGCATCAGCACATTGTGGGGTACAAAGATACTTTAGCTCCCTCTCTCATGGGGCTCTGTGTGCCCCCAGGACCCTGACCAGGAGTCTGTGTCGGCTCCTGGGCCTTGGTGCAGTTCAGCTGGTTGGATTCTGAGCATCTTTGCGGAATATTAGAAAGGGTGTATTCACAAAATGTGAAAGTTGTCTTCTAGTTCATGCAAAACAGAGATAAGTGTCTTGAGAGCATTGGTATAAAACATTGCCTTTATTTTCATTATGCCAAAATTGAACACTACCTGCCTTTCTGTTTTGTAGTCTTTCTGACGGTTTAGCTGATGTATTTGGTCATTGCTCACAAAACCCTTTTCATCCAGTTTTGATGTTCAGCTGAAGTCCTGTGAGTTACCTGATTAGCTATGGTCAGTGCAGTGAATCAAATGTATTATTAAAATGGGGAAAAAATTATAGGCACTTCTGCCATTTAGAGCCCTCTGTTACTAACATAAGCAAGTGTACAGTGCAATCTCCTGCATGCACAGAGGACCGAGAAATTTGTGAAGTCTTAAGTGAGATGTTGCCTTTTGTTACGTTGTGCAGAAGTGTCCTTTAGGCTGGAAAGAGACTTGGAGTGGAAGTGAGAAAAAATGTTTTTCTCTAACTGCCCAGGTCCTGTGTGATGGAGGCGTAAATGTACAGAGCAGTGACTGTCCTGCTCAGCAGGGTCTGATCCTGCAGCTCCCTTTAACGCCCTGCTGTGCTTTGCTGTAGCTCAGGGAACAGAGCAAGCAGTTTGTCCCTCCAGTGGGTGCTGGCCTTGGTGTCCAGGGTGTCCAGCCTGTGTCTGGTATGTGCAGCCACCCTGCACCGGGAGGGCGCTGTGAGGATGGAGCGTCTGATACACGCTGTCTTTACATCTAAATGTAACTGTCAAGTGTACAAGAAGGAGCCAGACTTCCCCCAAACTTTAACCCTGCTTCAGTCTTGGGCTTCATTAACACCTTCTGCTGGTACTGTGGCCAAGGAGAACATACTGTGCCTTGGGCTCTACAGCTGAGAAAACCTGTTATTGTAGTGAAAAAACCTAACCCATCACTTTTCTCTTGTAGAACTGAGAAATGGTTGTCAGTCTAAATATAAAAATATATAAAAATAAGAATGGTCTCCATGGAGTTTCTGAGACTAGTAAATGTACAAGGTCATTGTCTGCCAGACAATCCCAAAAATGTAGATTTGGACTACATCAAAATATTTTTACCGTGTGAAAATGAAGAGCCTCTGTGACAAAAACCCCCCTGAGAAATCGGCTGACATGTGAAAACTACCAGGAGGTACTTTTCCTGGTTGCACAAAATAGTTTCAGCCTGTGAGGAAATAAATTAATTTCATAATAAATAGTTACTGAGATGCATCGGGTCCAAAATACAAGTGGTTCATAGTACTGCATGTGTCATTAATGCTATAGAAAATGCTCAAGAGCTGTGTAGAACTCACCTTAGGTGATGTGGGGAGGGGCAATGTGTTTTCTACATCAGTGGTATGTATTTAGACAGTTAGAGATCCTTGAATGAAAAAAATGTCTTCTGGCCTAATGCTCATGAAACTGGATCTTTGGGAAATGGTTGTTTTGAGTAAATTGGGAAGGTTGGGGAGCCAACAGTAACCACTGAGTCTGCAGAACCAACTGCAGTGTTAGAGCTCTCAGAGGCTGTACCTTCATGGTGTGTCTAGGGATTTAACCTCAGACGGCAGTGCCTCACTTTTGGAGAGATTTGGGAAACTTTAAAAGCCCACAGTGTCAATTGTGTGGGTCATTATCAGTCAGACATGAGGGTCATGTACTGCCAGGCCTGGGGAGTGATTCCCTGCAGCCCCATGCCTTATAGACAGGTTGCTTTGAGAAAACAATTCAGTGATTATGAGAAAAGAATAGATGCTGTCAAGAATGTGACAATTTAGCTGGGGTATACAGCATATGTTCTGGACGAGACAGTGATTTTATAAGGATGTTGTGCAGTAAAAAGAGGGAAAAAATCAGAGTATAACAGTCATACAACGATGACTGAAGAAAGCCCATCTCAGCCCTGCAGGGAATACCATGGTCCTTGTCAGGGTGTCCAGGCTTGAAAGCTGACACTGCTGTCTGTGGCATCCTGCTGTAACTTGATTTTTTTCAGCCTAGAATTTGGGTGCTTCTCACAGTCAAATTCCCTAATGCTTGGGGGACAGTGTGAGGATTGCAAGAAGGCTCTAGCTGTGTGGCTTTCTAGCATTTGAATTCTTTTTAAATTGGCTTATGATTTGAGCATACAACCATAATACATATTCTCAGAAAATCTGTATGATCCAATAATGAATGCCTTTAGTGAGAAGCTGATGACTTATGAATAAACAAACAAAATTTCCTCATTTTTAGTGGCACTTTCTCATTAAAAATTCACTTTTCTAAGAAGTCACTTACCTTTTTTTAACTGGTAAAAAAATAAACAGATTGGTATTTGAAAGCAGGAACCTCCTCTGACCTCTTCTTTCTGCTTTTATATTTGAGGTGCATCTTTTTCTTTCCTTAAACCAATCTCTATGTGCCCAGGTTGAAATTAGGCACTGGCTTCTTCGTTATGAGGTTTATCCTGTTAGGTTAAGCATTTTTCCTTCCATCTCTGTTCAGCTCTCTGCACGAGCACTGGTTATTGGTGTTACCAAGCCCTGTAGGAACAGATTCAGGAAGGTGCAGTATTGAATTCCTTGCTTGTCCCCACGTGATAATGCTTTAGTCACTGTCTGTTTCTCTGACTACTCTCTTGGTCTTGTGTAGAATACATTCCAAGGCAGTGCCAAGAGGACAGGGCAAAATTATTTTGGTTTTAGTCTGTGACTAAAGCAAGCTACCTGAAGGTGTTATAGAGTGAGATGATTTGAATGCAGACATAAAACATAACTGCAGTTAGAGGCTCTCAGTAATGAAGCTGAAGTAGCACCTGGTAAGAAGTGTAATATGGTATTTCTGCATGGTTCATGCCACAGGGCTTGAGTTCTCATGTCATCTGTCCCCTCTGACAATGTGTATGTATTGTGTATATATATAATGAAGTTACTAGTTACTGAAATCAGGGGCAGCTTGGAGGAACTGTACAGTAGCTGGAAGTAGAGCCTTTAAGTGAAGCCATGTCTTCATGTGGAAGGTGAGGTGTTTTAAAAGCCCATGTTTTCTATATGGCTTCCTCTAGATGAGTCTGAATTAGTGTCTACCATGGAAACTAATTGAGAGTGACTTTCATGTGGAAAGAAACCTTAGGTGGAAGTTGTACTTAGGCCAGTTTTTAAACAGTTTTTAATAAATAATATTAGCTAACTCTGCATTTCTGTTGGTTTGAGGTAAGCCTGGTTATCACCAGTGTAATACCTGTTTATCCCCAGAGACAGAGGCTGACATACTTTAAAAAAAAATAAAGTCTAGTTGAAAATGGGAAAATCTTTCAAGAGGTCAGGTCTCATTTAAACATCTAAACAAGAGGCCTGGTCTTGCTGCAGCCTCTGGTAAGGAAGTGTGTAAATGCTGAGGCTTTTTGAAAATCTGTCCTCAGGGTCACAGTGGGAACTACCAGGTGTTAAACACATTTGAACGACTGGCTAATTTCATACATTCCGATGAGAACTCCTGACAATTTGTGAATTTTGGTGTTTTCCCCGATTTGTCTCACGCAGAGCTGAAGGGAGGAGAAATTCAGAGTTACAGTCCAATAATTTAAAGCAGCTTTAGTAGGTGTTAAAAAAGTTATGTGTGTTGTCTGAAGTTACTCTGTGGCATCTGCTAAAAGGAATACTGGGGAATGCAGATTTGCAGTGTTTTAATGCTACCCAGTTTATAGCACTGGATGGCCACAGGGGATTTGAGATCTGCAAGCAAAGAGGTTTTTATATCACGAATACTAGTGCTGAGTGAGGACAGGAACCTTTCCTTAGTAATGAGCAAAAATAATTTTGGCATTTGTTATGCCTTTCATGGGTGAGGAAAGGAGAAAGTGTTCCTTTTAAAGCTGATTTTAGAAAATGACATAGCAGCTTTAGACTGTTGCTAGGCTTGGGATATTTGCATAATCTTTGAATGCAGTTGTAAGTATGTGATACATTGCAGAGATCTTTCAATAGATCAACCCCTAAAGCTTGTCGATAAATATATGCTATAAATACATACTGAGTCACAACTAGATTCATAAACACTACAAGTCTTTCAGCAGTTGGCATAAATAAATGAACGCTGTTTAGATAAGTGGGCTCCTTCACCACGGCTGTGCTTCCCTGGCTCTGTGATGATTTCTGGTGTCTCCTCTGCCTTATGTAATATCGCTGTCCCCTTTGCTGGTAGAAGTAACAGCTGTGGGAGGGGGAAGATCATAGATGGGACCATAAGGATAACTTTTAAAGCTGTGCATTTTTGGAGCTGCTTGTTGGAGTATGGAACTTGCTGTCTGTGCATGAGATAATGGGAGCCTTTGTGAACTTGCCTTGAGACTCATAACGTTTTTGTTTCTGGTTCTGCAGCAGCCCCAATAGCATTAGGCGTGCTCCAGAGTTTTCCTTCAAGTCTGAGGATGTGAAGTGCCCCTTTGGAGCAATGTTTGGGGTTATTTGACTTGGCTGTCCTCAAGTAGGCGTTTCAGTGAGCACAATGGCAGATTGGAAAGGAGATCATGCGTCAGTGTTTTGGTTTGCTTAAAATGTCTACATGAGTGGGAGTGTGCAGTGAGCGGCACGTGATCCTAATGTGCTGGAGAAACAGCAGGAACCTTTGTAGGTAGTGCAGAAGTGATGTTGAGGAGGCTTAGGCTGGTGCTCATCCCTCCTGCTCTCAGCTTAGGTGTGATGCAAAGGGGAAGAGTTTAAGCCTCCCCCCAGATGGAAGTTTCTCTTGGCCCTGTTTGTGCATAAGTATCTTTAGCCCTGTTTGCCTGTCTAATGTGTTCCTTGCTTGTCCAGAGCCACACGTGTTCCTCAGTACCAAAGAATGGGAGGTTTTATCAGCTTATCTGGAATCACCGTGTTTGACTGCTTTTTGTAGCTGCCAGAAGAGTGTTTTCCTTTTGTTCGTGCTCAAACTGAGCCAGAGCCACGCTGACATTAAAATAACACTCAGCGTGTACAAGTAAAATAGTCCCAAAGGAGGCGACAAAGTCGGGCATCCCTGCAGAATGCTAACGAGGGTGTAAAAAATACTTCTGTGTCATTGATTTGTCATGAAAGGCAGGTGAAAAAAGCAGAGGGTGAGAAAGTGCCGCTCATTCCGTGTTGAAGGGCAAAAGAAAACATAATTATTGAAGAACTTGCAAAGAACAGAGATCAAATATGCAGTGTTCAGAAAAGCAGTTATGTCCCATGAATAATTGAGATGGTTTGCAGTTAATTCTACCTCAGAACTAGTGTTGAAGGGGAAAAAGAAAAAAAAAGTCAAAGCTGATTCAGTTCCACATAGTGCCTTAAAATAGTATTGATGCCATTGTGATTAATGTGTAGTTCTGTAGAACCCTGCACTATTCAACATTACCAGAAATGCTTATTCACATTTTTAATGATGCCAAACTATAATTCCAAGAGAACGTCTTCACTATCAGAGTTACATTTTGTTGAGAAAACAGAAGTACAGTTATTCTGCAGAATTTCTGTACCGTTGAATTTCTATTTAGCTGCTTTAAGGATCTTTTTATTGTTGATTGAGAAAACTAGAAAAGGTTTAAATTCTGGCATGTTGCACATCCTTAACCACTCACAATGCTAAATTGTTTTTTTTTAAAAAAGTGAAATTCTTTTAATACCTTTATTATGCAGTCTTTCCTGCTGTGGCCTTCTAGATCGACCCAACTGTAAAACCAAGAGGAAAAATCAACTCTAAAGCGCTCAGAAGGCTGTTTGTGCTCTCAGAGACTCTTACCTTCTTAGAAGGAGCTAGAGAGCAGTATCAGAGCTGTCTTTTGGAAAGACAAGGCCATCTCTTAGCTGTCACTAGTGCTCTCAGTTGATGCACTTTTATCAGCGGAGTGTGCTTTTTGCTGGTTTCATGGCAGTAGCTTTTCCACACAAAATGCAGCGTGTTCAATGAAGATTAACCCAAAAACCTCACTTGGAAAACAACTGGTGCATTTGTTGACCACTTGATGGCATCACTCAGTTGTGCAGAAACTAAACGGTGTTGTCAGTAGAGCAGTGTTACTTGTGCTTGGTGTTTTATTTTGACCATCAAAGAGTGAAGGGAGTTGATACATTCCCATCAGTTAAATGAAAGCCACAGCTCCTGGTTTGATCACTGTTTTTATTCTCTGTTGTATATTACTTACCATTTTGGAATAATTTCATTGTCTGCATAAATGCAAACAGAAGAGTGGTCTGGACTGCTCCCCTTTGTGGTGTTGGTTAATTTTTCAAGGACGGCAGTTAGTGGGTTAGTACTGAGACAAAGAATGTGGTCCTGCACAGAAATGGCTTTTTGGTTTGTCCTTCCAGCAATATTGCTTTAAATCTCCGATTGTTGCAGTTAATGCGAATGCTAGGGAAAGGATTTATGCAGTTTTGGTGTTCATCGTAAGTCCTCTAAAATGAAAGCATTTTGCAGCCTTCGTACCAAAACTTGTCTGTGTGTGTGCCAGCCAACAATGAGAGTGCACTGAAAACGCTGAACCAAGGGAGTAATGGGGCAAACCAGGCACGGTGGCAATTATTTAGGTGTAAAGCACACTTCTGGTAATGCCAGGGGAGCTCTGAGAGCTTATACATGCTGAGACTTGGCCCACGAGACATCAGGTTGTAAAACACAGAGGTGAAAGGGAGATGAAGGTCTGAAAACTGCTTCTCTTGAGCAGTGACGAGGCCTATGTTAGTGCCCTGAGCCCGGAGGGATGGAGCCAGCTGCTGACCCCCAGCACCTTATCCCATTATTCCTCCTCCTTGAATAACGGTAAAACAATACACAGACTGCCCAAAAATTGGGGGATGACCTTTAGAAGCAACTGTTTCGAGGATTTTTTTGGTAAACATTTTGAAGTCATCGTGCTTTCCTTGCTTTGGAGATGTTTTTCAGATGCTGCTTTGTCAGAGCTATTCTGACATGGTGATGATGTGAATGCTTATGTACACATACTAATGTGTGAGTGTACTGGTACACCTCTGTCATGCCCTTCCTCAGATCAAGAAGAACACAGGGAGGGGGGCATCTTTATTGTTCTCAGAGGTTTTATCCAGAAAATGGACACGTGTAAGTTGAGGTTTGTTTTGTTTTGTTTTTGTTGGTGGTTGTTGTTTTTTGTTGTTTGTGTTTTTTTTTTTCCCCTGAAACGACGAAGGACAAATTGTAAGTTTTCATTCTTGTTCTGGGATGTATTTCATTTTGATAATGGAGTAGGAAATATTCATCTTCTTTACATATAAGGTGATAGAGCAATAAAAGTGCTACATGAAAGGTTTTTGCTGTCTACCTTTGTTATCTTTTCTGTGTATTATCAGTCATTATATGACAAGTAACTATGGCTTTGTGTAAATTTCATAATAAAAATAATAAATTCTTTGTTGTTTGTAGAAACATAGTGTGTAAGTATGGAACATAAAGGAAAAGCCTACAGAAACAATACAAAACAAGTATTTATTGCTGAGTATCCAAAGGAAGAGCAACTGCATAGCATGTCATTAAGTGCAAATGATGCAAATTCGTTATGAATTGCTTTTCCCAGTTAGGAAAAGAAGCTGAAGAGTAAGAAACATCGTAAAATGTGAAGCAAGAAATAAATTACTCTTCAGGAAATCTCATTAAGTGAAGCATGAGGTCCAGTGAGTGCTTAGATAACTAATTTTAATGTTCTTAATACACTAAGAATAGGAGTGAATCTTTGGATAAATCAATATTTTTAATAGAAGCATTCTCGGTGATATAGATGAGATTATTCTACAATTTTTTCTGCTTGATCAGCTGGTTTTGCGCAAAAGCATTACATTTTAAAGACCTGTTGAGGCCTGAAGAGGAGTAAAATGTTGATAGCTAATAGTCTTTTGCCATTTTTCTGGGTGATTGAGTTTAATGTGGGCCCGTGGGCACTGACTTCATGGAAGTTTCTCTTGTACTACAGCAGAAACATTCAGGTTTTGTTTAGATATGTGTGAAAACACTTCCGTGTTTTGTGTTATTTTGGCGTTACCTGGAATCATCACCATCTTGAGTTTGAAATACTGCTTGATGGATGCAGTCTTTCTCCTTGCATCATTGTCTTTTCTGTCTCATTTCAGTGCTCCAGCAAACCTCCCAGAAGGACTTCATCCATTTAATTTAAGAACACCTCTGTGGGTGTGTTTCCCACAGACCTTATATCTTGATTTGAGACACAATTTTCCAAACTGATACGTTTTTAGCTCTTGGTTGTTCTAGTGTTTCACCCCAAAATTTTACATGTGTCTCCCTTTATCTGTAAATTGGCTAATGAACCAAATTCCTAATTAAATTTTAGACCCATTAATAGTACGGTAGTTCATGTGTATATAGCACATGATGTTCTGCTTCTGCTAACTATGAACTTTCAGCAGATATTACAGGCCTTCATAATCTAAGGGAATATTAGGATTTAAGTTCCCAAAACCAGGTTTTTTTCCATAGAATCTTTTGTGTTCTTCAGACCTAGTTTTAATGATTTTTTTTTCCCCTACTGGTTTTCAAGCATAAATAATGTGAAAAATCACATTTTTCTCTCAGATTGACTGAGGCAGTAGTACTGAGGCAAGCATGAAGTCCCTCGTCTCAGCAGGAAGGTGGCTTTCAAACCTAATCACAGACACTTAAGTGCCAACTTAGTTAATCACTTCATTGCAGAGTAATACAGTGTCTGAAGTTATCTTCCTTCCTTAGAAAACCTTTCCAAGCAGAAAGGCAACAGCCTCTCAATTTTCAGACAGTAATTTTTTTAAAATGCAACTTCACAGAATCACGGGGTTGGAAGAGACCTTCAAGATCATCGAGTCCAACCCAACCCTAACACCTCAACTAAACCATGGCACCGAGTGGTCAAACCACATCCAGTCTTACCCAGGGGTGGTGACTCCACAGTCTCTCCAGGCAGGCCATTCCAGTACTTCATCACCCTTTCTGTAAAAAACTTTTTCCCAATATCCAACCTATATTCCCCTTGGCACAGCTTGAGGCTGTGTCCTCTCATTCTGTGAGTTGCTGTCTGGAGAAAGAGACCAACCCCTGACCACAGCCACCCTTCAGGGAGTTGTAGAGAGTGATAAGGTCACCCCTGAGTCTCCTTTCCTCCAGGCTGAACAACCCCAGCTTAACATACCCAAGTTATTTGTGATTTGGATGAATCTGCTTTTGCAGTGCAGTTACGAGTTTCTAAGGGTTAGTCAAACTGAAACAGAAGGAAAAAAAATTGAACTAAAAACTTAAAGAGCATTAAATATGAGAGGGTGTCCAGAGTGGGCAGGATGGTGATGCCCAGAAGTGAGAGACAGAAAGACATGGAAGTTTGACGAGGCAGTGTGAATACCAGTAGGTGGATGAATTGTTAGAGCTGAAATTACACTGCCAGCTGCTCTGTGGATAATGGAGGAAAGAAAAGAACGAGTTTCTACCCTTTTCTGATAATAGGGAATCACTGAAAGGGAGATGGAGAGATGGCCACATTGTCACATTGCCAAGAGCAAGATAACAGTTCCTCCTGGAGTATTTTAATCCCCAGTGGTTTGGGGAAAGAGGGATTTAATTACAGAGATCTGAGATAAAGCTCTTAATGCAAATATCCCCATGAAGATGGTGCCAAATCAGGATGTTGCCATCTGCACCTGTCTTCAGAATTAGGAAGTA
Organism: Sylvia atricapilla; assembly: GCF_009819655.1. NCBI lineage: Eukaryota > Metazoa > Chordata > Aves > Passeriformes > Sylviidae > Sylvia > Sylvia atricapilla. The sequence continues at coordinate 27,697,769 of NC_089147.1, forward strand.
CAGGAAGCAGTGGTAGCAGTGCAAGTCCTGAAGGATGATGGCAGCAAACAAGAAGTCTTGCATTGTCTCGTGTGCCATGGGGAGTCCCACTGATGAGAAAGGTCTTGTAGATAAGGCAAAGTCTGAAAGTTAATAGCTCCTTTTTCAGACTTAAGTGTGGCCCTAATGGAATGTATCTGGAGTTAGAGTTATGGGTCACAGAATGAGTTTTGTTTAAATTGCAATAATGTGAGAGTAAAATCAGAGGGAATGGATAGAGAAGAAAGCAGTGTCTTGTGAAACACTGTGATGGGCGCAACAATTCAAGATGTAAAATGTTAAGCAGGTGTGTAAAAGGGAGTCTCTGTAAACAGAGTTCAAAAGAATAGGTTAGGAGAGATACTTCACCAGAACAGTTACAAACAGGATTAATCAATAATTTGTGAAACTTCAGTGCAATCCAAGAATAAGCTTGAGAGATGGTTTGGTGATGGAGGCCAGCACTGAACATGACATGATTTAATTGGCTCAGATTAATGAAGATTTATTCTTTATGATGTTCATGTTTTCATCGTGTTAGACTGCACATTTCTTACTGTAGAGTTTGTACAATGTTGGTATCTTCCTAAAGTGAAATTTGATGGTGAAAAAGTAATTCTCAGCACAGTAAACTAATACCTATTTCTGTTTAAATAGCAGTCAAATCTGGGGCAGGATTACCAGAACATTTGTCTTTTCATCTGTGGAACAAATACTTTAAAAGTCTTATTTCTTACAACCTATCTAAGTAAAGATACCTGCAACATCAATATGGAAGCCTTTTAGTTATGAGAATATTAAATGTATACTACCATAATTCTGGTAGTTGAAGATCACTGAAGTTCTCAAGGTGTTTTGATTCCCCTTTGCCTTATATTGGGAGTTTGATGTGGACCAAAACATTTAGAATCAACTGTATTCAGGTTGTAAGAAAATCAAGATAAGGGTTATGAAGTTTTTATGTAAAGTCACAGGTTCTTTTGGATGCTTATGAAACTGCAACTGATAGACAGAATTGGCCATTTACTCAGTCACAGAGTCAAGGATATTTGGTTGTTCCTGCAAATCCATAGCTATTGTGAAGTTAAACAGAAAATTGCATCTCTTTTCTAATGTTAGTTTTCTGTGCAAGGAATTGTAGGAATGTGGGAGGAATCCTAAATAAAATGTGGTCCACCAGAGTTTTCTCCCAAGATAGCGTAAACCTTGAATATTCCCTTGCTAAGGAATTTTGAGATGCCTTAAGAGCTAATGAGTTTTTTAATGGAGTCTGTTATGTTGTTGTTCCCCATTGTGTTACTCATGTAAAAAGTAATACTTTCCTCCTTTGTGTTCTCAAAGCTTATTCTCACCCTTCAGTGCAATAATTGTGGAGAGGTTGAACTCTTTGGAATCCATTGTATTTTTGTATAATGAAACTCTTCTATTAGAAATGACATGTTCTGTTTCACGTTCTGTAATTTGACTAAAGAAAGTGATTCAGAAAACATGAAACTTTTTTTTTTTTCTTTAGTCGTTCCAGTTTTTATTGCCTGCTATCTCAAAACAGAGAGGCAAGGGGAGCACACACTTACTAAGTAGCAAATGCTTTCAAGCAGAACATAATCAATCGACCAAAATATCAGAATGTGGAAGCGTATTGACTAATTCTTCAATCTAAGCCGTGGACACAAACTACAAAACGCTGGGAAAATGCCTCAGCTGGAACGTTCTTTGCTGAGATATTTCAGCTGTGTTTGGTGGGCTGTGCTGGGAGATAAGGGTGGCCCATTTGCCGTGATCTGTCGCCTCTCTGGTCTTTCTGCTGCTAATAAGCAGCAGCTTTTGATTAGTGTCAGCCAGTGAATGAAGGTTTTTCTTGTTGTACAACTGGTGATCAGCTCTGAATTGCACAAATAAGTGACTCTCCGAATGCAGCCTCCCCATCAGAAAGGGCTTTGTTTTTTGTCTCCTTCTGTCTGGTTTGCAAGTAAATTGTTCCTGCTACAGCCCCGTGTGGCTTGCTGCTCTCACCCTTGGTGACAGCAAAGCTTGCTGGTTGGCGATCTCCGCAGGGGTTTATGGCTCAGCTTTGCTGTTCTCTCCCTCTGTTCTCACTGCTCTGTTCCCTCCCCTGCTGTGACTAAATAAATTACCTGTATGACATGTTCAGTTTTCTCTGGCAAGAAGCCTGGGAAATCAAATCTGTTCCCGAACCTGGGTCTCCCATTTGGCAAATATAATGCCTCCCTGCTGTTAAATCAGGTCAGCTCTCAGGAAAAGCAAAGAACAATTTCATATAACTATAATCAACACAGAGTAAATTTAGATAATGCAGCTGACATATGTTTATTGTAAAGACCATCAAGGAAATAATTTTAAAAGCTCTTCATCTTTGTTGCATCAGGACACATGTTGAACATTCTGAGCACAGAGAAGATCAAACATTTTCTTTCTGTTATCCCGTATCAAAGTGAAATATATCTATTTTCTGTCTGCTCTGAGAAGATTTTTGGTGGAGCATTTCATTGCTTGTGCGAGAAACAGTTATGTATTTAATTATAGATGCTTTATGTAATTAATATTAATTGATACTTAAGTGCTAATTACTATTAATTATTCATAACCTACTTCCTTTGACTTTCTGGTCTCTGAAAGTGCAGATACACTTAAAAGTGTTTAGAGGAGGAAAATAAATGCTTTTAATAGATTGTGTTCTCTTTTCTGCCTTTCCACAGGAGATGAGGCAGCAGGTCAATGGCAGTAGGTCACCTGCTGCCACCAGCCCTGACATGGCGCTGGCAGACCCACAGCCTGTCCCTGTCCTTGTGTGGGGAGGCTCCAGCATGGGCAGCCTCCCCTCTGCAGCTGAATTCCCTGCTCAGCTCTGTGTGTCCCGGCGCTCTGAGTTGCACTCCAGAGGCTCTTCATGCACACTCTGTTAATGAGCTGGTGCAGACTGCACGGGGCTGTGCAGCATCTCCAGTCCCCTCCTGTCGGCCTTTGCTGTGCTGGGGGAGCAGAGCAAGGGTTTCCTGTGGGCAGGCTGTGCTTGGGTGGGTCGTGGTGGGGTCTGGAACAGGTGCTGAACCCGTGAGCTTGCCCCCAGCCCTCTCCAAAGGTGCAGCAGGCAGTCCCTAGTGCCCCTCAGGGCTGGTGCCAGGTCCCAGGGCTGACTTAGCTGCCACTTATTTGCTAGAGTTAGTAAGTTAGGTCTTACACCGTCTTCTCACCACTACTGAATAGCTGCTGAGGGCCTTGGCTGAAAGTATTTAACTAAGTGAATATCAGGTTGTGTTATCTGGAGAAGTCCTGGGAGGAACATGCCATGTGCAGACTGCCCAGGTCTCTCCACGGTCTGTGCTTCAAACTCCCCATGAGACAAATGCTTCATTCCCAAATACAGATGGGGTCAAATGTGGATGTTGTGTTTTTAAATGATATGTGCTTTTCCAGGTATTTTTAAGGACAGCTACAGTGTTGCTAATAATTGTTTAGTCATTCAGGAGTTGTCTTGGTTTGAAAGAATGCCTTTGTTGTTTCTTCATTGCTCTGGGACACACAGTGAATGTTTTTTATCAATTTAAAAAATCCTTCAAAACTCTGTTGTATGAGGCAATTCCTTGGAATGAAAATTGCTTTGTTGTCCAAAATCTTCATCCAATATACTCAGCAAGGATCAAGGGGTTAAGGCAGTGGAGTGAGTGTTAAAAAATGGGAATTCAGTTCCTGGGTGCACCAAGAAGCGAGGGCCATAATCTCAGTCCGCATCAGCTGCTGTCTCAAGGACTGATGGTAGTTACGTTATCTGTCCTCAAATTCAGCATATCATGTCAAAAAACGCCTACTTGGGCAGGTAGCAGATACTGTCTCCTCCTGTGAAGGTAGCGAAGGTAGGACCTAACTCTGAAAGGCTCCAGATGACAGTGTAATAGAGATAATTCCAGCCCTGCGATGGCGGCAAGGGCAAACCCTTCCTTGTTCCCTTCCTGGCGCCTAGGTTGGCCAAAGCCATTACCCAGCCGATTCAAACCCTGCTTTCCCTCCTGTCTCCCCAGCCTGCGACCTGATGACGCTGGGCATCCTGGCGCTGGTGACGTCGACGGGCTGCGCGTCGGCCAACGCGCTGCAGTCGCTGACGGACGCCATGCACATCCCGCACCTGTTCGTGCAGCGCAGCACGGGCGGCTCCCCGCGCACCGCCTGCCAGCTCAACCCCAGCCTGGAGGACGAGGAGTACACGCTGGCCGCGCGCCCGCCCGTGCGCCTCAACGACGTCATGCTCAAGCTGGTCACCGAGCTGCGCTGGCAGAAGTTCATCGTCTTCTACGACAGCGATTACGGTAAGGGGAGCACAGCGCTCCACGCTCATCAGTCGCTCCTCCTCGGCACTGAGGTGGGGAGCGCAGAGGGAAAGGTGGGATGCGGTGTGCTGGGCCTTTCGCTGGCAAAGGAAGAAAGTGTTTCAAGTGGGTGCAGGTCTTTGGAAGGAAAGGTTGCTGTGAAGACTGGTTCTCAGACAAGGAGCAAAGTTGCTTAGCAACACCTACCCAGACAGACAAAGTTTGAGTCATCTCACACTTTTTCAGTAAAATATTAATCAAGTGTTGACACTGATCAGCAGGGGTCGCATAGGTGTGCAAGGAAGTTTAGCGTGGTCTCTAGCTGTACCATTCTCTTTAAAAATTAATTTTCACAATAACTATTACTTTTTCCACATGCTTCCTCACACTATTCTGTATCTGGACTAAATTTCACAGTGATATTCCTGGCATTAAACTGAAAAGTAGAGTTAGCGTTTTCACTAAATCTCATGCATTTCCTTCTGGAGAATTCTTTCTTTGAGCTGAAACTTGAGGAAAAGGAGTCTCTGCACAGGTATTTTATGATAGGCGTAAAGAATAATAAAATCCCAAATCTCTCATTGTGCCAGGCTCTCAGAGGGAAAGGGAACTGTGTATACTGTTTTTAATATCCCCCCGCCCTTCCTCAACTGATATGAACACTGTTCCATTTGTTTAGCTTGTGTTTTATTCAACACTCCTGTCTTAGGATATAGGATCTGTAACGGGGAAAATAAATTTTCTATGGTATGTTTTAAAACCATGCTACACTTCCGCTTTAAAATGTGATCTATAATCTTTTGATGTGCTGATTTACCATAACAGAATATAAAAAAGGAAACTTAAGGTTAAGTCACAGTAGGAAAAATAATCTTATGTATGTCTATGTATATAGTTTAGATTTTATATGTCTTCCACTGTTGCAAAATACATCTTTATTTGCATTCTCCCTATATATTGTCAGATTTTCAGTGGCGAGTCAGAGAGAAATAGCATCTTTGGTTTTGAAGTTTGGTTTTAAACCAGTAGTCCTGGTTTAAAAATCCCCAAAATCCAACAAGTGAACCAAGGAAAAACAACAATCCTGAGTTTAAAAGAGTTCTGAAAGTCTTGGGTGCAGATTTCTCTTCTCAGTTGCTAGATAGGTATTTGCCATTTCTTTAACAGGAACACTGAAGATGATGAGGGTGGTTTTAAGTAAGAAATCAACTGTGACTGTAACATCCTTTTAACGACATAGGATTGTTTTTAGCATGAGAGGAGTTCCGTGATGCTTGTAGAGCTAATCTGTAGACTCACAAATCTAATAACGCAGCGAATAAACTGTCCTGTAACTACTGTCCTCTGTAATGCTTGAACGGTGAATGCTTTGCAAGCAGGTAGGTGCAGGGTAGGTGTTCTTTTGGTGGCCTTGTGGTAGTGATGAGGAGGTTGCTCTTTAGCAGGACATTGGGTTTAAAGAGTAAAAATTATTCTAACAGTTACTTCAAGAATGAAGGGGAGCAAAATCATCTTATTAGGATGTCTTAGAAACACCCCAGATGCTCGATGTTCAAACTGCTTTTGCCTATTTTCCCTACTAGCCAACCTGTTTACTGACCTATGGTATCCCTTTTCCCAGTGATAGATCTGTGTTCCTCTGCCTTATTTTCTCCCCCCCTCCCCTTTTTTTTTTTTTTTTTCTTCCCAAATGCTTAACGTCTCAGTAGCAAATCCTGAAACCCTTAATCCACATGCCTCTAAATTCAGTTATGATCAAATCTATCTTTTCCATTTGGCACAGGCTGTATCACTAAGACATTAAGGTTATGGAAGATTGCCACAGGCATTTTGCTCCTTCCAGTGGGGAGTCTGGTGCGGGTTGCAGCTGCCCATGTGCTTCATCTTATGCTAATTCCACTAGAATAATTTTTTCCTAAGAAATTGGTGGGAGGGGTTTCCATAAAGAAGCCAACTGACCCTTGCCAGATCTGGGCGTGGATCAGCAAATAGAGGATAAATAACCCACTTCCCAGGATGTTGCATGCTGAGCTCCTGGGGCATGGCCCTTTCCTCACTCTGAGCTTCCACAGAGCCCTGCTCCTGCTTCTCCAGCAGCACCTCCCTGCCCAGTGGGCAGGAGCTCCCTGCTGACCATGGTGAGGGAGGTGACGTATTTGTGACTACAGAGAGTCCCCAGCGCTGGGCTTTTGTGGTTTTCTGTAATTAGTGGTCCTTCTCGACCCGGTCTCTGAAAGTTGTACTGTTCCTTTGAGTAGTGTTTTAATTTGTTCATTTGCTGATCTCTAAAAGCCCTTGGTGTCCTCCTTGTGGAAGCTGTCAGATTTTCTGAGGACAAAATAGCATTGCACAACTTAAAGACGTTCCATGTTTATAGCAAGGCTGTGTAACATCGAAGCTGAAAATTATTTATTAAAGTGATTACTTGTCCTTTCTCTAACACAAATTTTGAATTATAATTTCTGTGGAAAAAGCCATGGACTTGGCTGTTAAAAACACAGAGCAGTTTGTGAACAGCCTAACAAGCCCATAATATTCTTGTGGTTACAGTAAAATATGCCTTGTTTTATGCTGAAATCACAGATAAAAATGTATGCACAACTTCAGTGAAAGGACGTGGTCCTTTACAGTAAAATGCCTTAAAGTCTACAACAAGAAATTGAGAGATTTCTGAGCTATACCAACAGGGGAAAGGTTGTTGATAACTATCCATTCAGTTCCTCTGTACTTACATAAGAAAACAAGGAGTTAATACAGGTGTTTCATCTTCATGGTTTAGCTCCTGCTTTTCCACGTCTCTCATTTATGGTTTGTGTGTGATCTCTGAAGATGCACAGAAACCTGCTCCCCGCTGACCACACGGGGAGATTGCTGTGACAAACATCCATTTTTTGGTGGGAGAAAACCAAGCTGCCCCTAAGATTTCCAATGGCTCTCAGATAGTGCTCTGTGTAAAACCAGGTCTTCCCAGCTGTAAAAACTTGCAACAGATTTCAGATCTATTGTGTCATCCTAAGAAGCTTCAGCTGTGCTGATGTGTTTTGAGCTGTTTTCCTCTACAAGAACGTCTTCTGTGCTTGTATTTATATTGCAACCATGTGGACAGGCCTGCTGGGAAGTTTGATGTTTTATTTTGCTGACCTTCGGGATGTAGAAGCATCAGTAATCAAATTTTCTGACAGAAAAATTGGTAGTGGGGCCAGTTTCATAAAGAATTTTACCAAGCTGTGAAATGACTATCAGTTAAAAGCAGTGGGTGCCACCCACCAGAAGATGAGGTTGGGAAATAAAAAGTTGAAACTGTGCTTCTAGGGTAAGCAAATAAACAGATGTGTGGTGAGAGGAGTTTTGGAGGCTGGATGTGAAAATAAAAACAATGAGGAATATTAAGTCATATTTCTGAAGAGAAGTGTGAGTAATAGCTGTGTTTTCACTAGATTAACCTTATTGCTGAAAACCACTTTTCATCTCTGTAGTTAGACTAGGTCTCTGCTTTCCTTCATACTTGTCTGCATATCCATATTACACATTGTGAGATAAAACAGGCGTGTTTTATGAGTCCACTTTGCCAACGAGTGGTATTAGACTTGTGAAAAGTAGATGTAAAATAAAAAGGTAGATGCAATAGTAGTATGTAATATTTTATTCTTTTGTTGTCAATAAGTGAGTGTTGTCCACTGAAGAAAAGTGTTGTACAAAAGTTTTACAGAAGAAACCTTTGAAGAACATTTGACCTTCCAAACCTGTATATGAAGCTTGGTTCCTACAGGAGAAATGCCCCAAGGCCACAATTTATTGATTTCAATTTTTTTTTCCCCAAGATTAGAGGTCTGTTCTTTTTCATTGATGCTGCATTAACTTTGAATGCTACTTGATCAATCTTGCTGTGTGGAAGGAACTTAATTTTCGATATGACTGGTTTTGTGGGAAGTTGTGTTTCCCACAGCAATTATGCGGCAGCTTCATTTCTGAGTCCTGCCTGTCAAGGGCCTCAGCCATGATTGTAAATTACAGGAATTGAGCTATTAATAATTTTACAGCAAGATGTTGGTCCTGGAATGGTCTGTCTTTTGTCAAGATCCCTTTGTGCAGGCTGCTACCCTTGCATTGATTTAATTTGCAGAGGAATGTTGTAATGAGGATTGAGAAGTGCAGGCATTTGCACAGTCCACGTGGAGCACTGCAAATCACTTGTGATGTGAAACACGGGCTGGCGCAACAAAAAAGAAGCAATGCAGAGCATTTGCATATGAGCTACTTTCACCTTACCTGCTTTAAGTTTTCTTTTATTCTTGTCTGTTTACAACGTAACTTATCTTCTGCTTTCTGTGTCATGATCTCAGCTGTCAGACAAGCACCTCTGCATCGCTGGGGCTGCCATCTTTCCAGTGAGCAAGCCTTGCTTGGTGTGAATACAGGCAATCTGACCCCTGAGGTGTTGAGCCAACTGCACATCTGTTGGTTGGTGCCCATTCAGCAGATCTGACACTATCCCAAAGTGTCTTTTCCTGCATGAGCTGTTTGGAGTTTGCATGTGTTATTTAAAAAAAAAAAAAACACTGGCTTTTTCCAGTTGGTTGGTGCATCCCAGCTGGAGCTGCTGTGGAGAAGCTGTTTTAATAGTAAGATATATGGATTTTAAGCAGCCAGCTGCAGAGAAATGTAACCTCTTTATGCTCATCAGTCTGCGACAGCGATCACTTTAGGGAGGGAATCCTCAGACATCTCTGCATTGATGCTGCTGTATGAGGTGGTAAAGGGGAGGGAGAGACTGGGACTGAGTACCTCTTCACCTGACAGGGAGCAGAATTGTCTGAAAATTTAATCTACACAATTTCTGCATTACCTGGTTATTCAGTTACAACTGCATACTGGATATCTGTTTTCCAGACTAATATAACATCTACCTGGAAATAATGAAGACTTTCCTGTAAAGGGTTTCACTCTTTTAATGTATGATTGTCATTGCAGCTGCAGAGAATGCCAGGAAAGAAAGAATTCAGCCAAGTTCTCTGAGTCCAGCAGGGACTTTGTGATACCACGGGGTAGAAAAAAAAATTGACCTTTTGACTTTTACATTGAATTTGATCTGGAAGCTATTGAAGAAATGGTTTTGTGTGTTCCCATACTTATCCTTGAATCACTTTTCTGACTGTAGCAGCACTTAAAGTAATTGGTCTGCTTAAATTAAGCATGGATTTTTGTCATTTGTGATGGTATTTCTTTTTATTTAGTAATGCATCACAATATATAACACCAAATGTAATTAAAGGAAGTCAATTTCACTTCAAATTATTACTTATACATGACTTTGAGTACTTTGATTTTTAAGGTGTGGGGGTGTGTGTGCTAATAGCAGCAGTAGGATTTCCCCCTTTCTAACCCCCCATAATTCCTAGCAAGGAATGGGAGCAGAGGCACGGGCAGAGGTTGTTTCCCATAAAAGCTATTAAATGCTTCCAGGACAATGCCTGATGTGGTACACAAATCATCTTGAAGTTATGGTACGGCCTTTATTCTCAGTGTGTACTATCACAGCTTACCTGTAAAGTTCAGTGGTAACAAAACCCAGTCAGAGATCTCTGGACCAAGAGTTTGGGCGGTTTCAGGCATCTTGCTCATAAATTCAAGGCAGGTTCAGGAAATAATTCTGAGCTTTCAAATAGTTTGAAAAATGTTTTGCAAAGAGATGATGCAAGTTCTTCTAAAAAAAATTGAAAGTCCCCTGAACTAACGCTTTTCAGAACAGAAGGTTTGCATTCTGTATTCAAAATAGATATTTCTAAAATCGCTTGGTATCTTAAAAGACTTCTGAAGACTCTGAGTGGATACTCATGAGAAAGGGAAGTGAAAAGTATTAGTAGAAGTAGTTTCCCACCAGTTTTTCAGCTCAGTCATCTGGTCAAAAATGATAATTAATCTAGTCCTGAAAGCTCTCATTGTTCATTCTTTACTGTCTCTTTCTCAACTCATTGTTTCATTTTAGTGACCAGTCTTAGGCTCAACTTTGTAGAGACTAGGGGCAGTTGGTGACTCTGTTTTCCCCCATTTATATTCTGAAACAGAATAATGCAGCAAACACTGTCTAGAGAAGCCTGGAGTCAGAGGTGCAAATTAAGTAATTTTCAAAAGTGTAGATGTCATCTGTAGAAGGCCTAAATTCTTGACTTTATTTCCCTGGCTGATGGTGGATTGAGTCTCTTGAGTTTAGACCGATGGCATGAAGCTAAACAGTTTGTTTAGGTGTGTGGAAGAGAGAGAGAAGGATGATTTGGTGTACTTGAGCAGGGAGTCTGAGGAGCCCATTCCAGAAGGGAGTCTCTTCAGTTCAGGTGTATTACACCTGAATGTTTACACATCCACTTAGAAATTGTTTGATAAAAGCACAACTGGAAATTGAACAGAGAGGCAGAAGTTTGTCCTGGAGGATGTATGCAGGGCTTCAGGCAGTGACATCATTCGGAGAAAATACATTCAGGTATCTCAGTCTGCAATGAGCTTTGAATAAGTTCCCAATCCCTACTGGCTTTGATGAAAGCAGTGGGGGAGAGGATTCATCTGTGTGTATACATAGATATGAAAACACACACATAGATATGGATAGATTTAGATACAGAAATATATATAGATGGATGTTTATGTATGGATTTCCAGAAAAATAGTAATGGAGTGTGTATTTATATACTTGCATGTGTACGTATTTGTGTGTAAATGTGTCCGTGAGTCTGTATACAGAATCGAGGCAATGTATTTGCTCCTTCTGTGCCTTTGCCCAGTCTCCCCAGTAATCTTTCTGATGCCACTATGGGCAGGACTTCTTTGGGTTCTTTCCTGTTTGGAGACTGTTTCTGGCTTGTTTTACCCAGTTGAGAGTTGACATGGCTTCCCACACTACTTTTCTCTGTTTTCCTCCTTGAGACAGAAATCCCATTCCTTCTCACATTTCTTGTATTTAGATCCTGTGTTTTATTGATTTCTTTTTCTTATGGCCAAACCTTTTTTGTAGGTTGGCTGGCTTTCTTCAGCACCCTGTCCAAATTGTTTTTAATATCTAGCTAGCTGTCCACAGCTGCACAAATTTCACCTTCCAGACAGAGACATGCGAAGGGAGCAGAGTTTTGCTCTTTATTGAATTATGCTGAGTGGGCCTTTTATGCCTTCTGCATTTACCTCCTTATGTATTTAATATTTGCATCTGGTGCTCTGGGAGTTATTTTAAGAGTTATTTCAACCATTTTAGGGAAAAATGCATCATTAGACTGTAAAAATTAAAAAGCAGAGGAAAAATGCTTCGAAGTTTAGGTTTTTCAGAGTCAGAGCCCATTGCCAGTGTAATCGGAATATTTGAGTTCTATTGGAGAGTAATTTAATATTCATCATCTTCTTACAGCATTTGTTTAAGTGGAAATAATGCATTCTTTTTTGTGTACAAATTGAGTAAATAAGATTAGTCTCACTACTGGGGAACATTGAGTCCTGCAGAGATCCTTTTTTAATACTGGATCTTTTGGTTTAGCATCTCTTGGTTTAGTAAGCATGACTCAAACAGGCTGTTTCTCACAAAGCCATATGGGAGAGTTATAGGGGGCTCCAAGGAAGAGACAGAAATTGAGCTGGGACATCCCTTGCAATAGTTTCACTGATTATTTTCTGTGATGGGAGAGCACTGAATGGCAGCACTCCTGTCACACTGTTTGGAGACAGGAGTTGAGTTCATCAATTTGCAATGTCTTATGGGGTCAGGAACTATTGGCAGTCCTCACTTCATTAAATCATTTACATTGGAAAAGACCTTTAAGTTCATAAAGTCCAAATATTCACAGTGTCCCTAAATGCCATGTCTACAGGTCTTCTAAATGCCTTCAGGGGTGATGACTCCAGAACTCCCCTGCTTTCCTGGGCAGCCTGTTCTGGGGTTTAAAAACCCTTTCAGTGAGTAGTTTTTACCCTGATATCCAACATAAACCTTCCCTCTCGCAGCTTGAGAGGGTTCCCCTTGTCCTGTCACTTGTTACCTTGTAGGAGAGTTGGACCCCCAGCTGGATACAACTCCTTTCAGGGATTTGCAGGGAGAGGGGAGGTCTCCCCTGAGGCTGCTTTTCTCAAGGCTAGACACTGGCAGCTCCCTCAGGAGCTCCTCATAGCACCTGTGCTCCAGCTCCCTAAACCCTGCATGATGCCTCTCAAGATCCCTGCTCCATGGCCTTCCCTGGCATCTTCCCAGCACCCTGCCTCGTCCACCAGCCAGAATCAAACCTTGGGGTGGATAAAGCCTCAGCTGTTGCATGGCAGATGAGGAAGGGAATTCTGGATAGTGATCCAGTGCTGGTGTGTTACGGCTGGCTTGAATTTAATTTCCAGAGTCAGGGTGATTTCCTCCGCTCTGCTTCTGGCCATTGCTTATATCAACAGCAAAGTATCTTCTAGCAAGGCGTGCATGGGGAGTCAGGAAAATAAAGCAACTGTGCAATAGAAGAATGTGATGTTTATACCAAAAGACCAAGCAATATCCAGTGCCTGAAATACAAAATGCCCTCCTTGCATAACGGTCCGTAACCCAGTGATCTCACTTGTCCTAATGCAGTTCCTCAGTAATTCTCAAAGTCGTTTTGCTTTGGCCCACTTGTATTAATATTTGACATTGTCACTGACAGGAATTAAGACATATCTCATCTTCCAAAAGCCCTATAATAACGCCAGGGGAACTTTGTTAATTAAGGAATAATCCATTAACTAGAACCAACATTTCTCTGTAATCACCTTTCTCCATCAAATGACAGAATCTTTATAGGAAGGAACTGTCATTGATTTTTGTCGTAGGAGTAGTAACCTCTCCTGCTGTGGAAGAATAATTAAAGGTCAAATTTTGGCCCTGTATTCATGAGTCAGCACAGCCTGAGCACCAGCACCTACAGGTGCTGGGACATCCCACCAGGCCCTTGAGGAGCAATAGAAATCTTGGCTGAAGGAACAGCAGTGTGCCTTTATTCTCAGTGAAGATTTTCCCAGTTCCTTTGCATTAAGGAAGCCCTGTAATGATTGCCTTATGTATGGAAGCATGTATAAGTGCATCAAATTATTTAGAAGTACTTTGGACCACCCAAAGTGCACTCTCCCTATTTAGCCAGGAGCGCTTGGTGACATACGGTGGCTTTGGGGTATAAAGAAGTGTCTGTGGGAGTCTTTGTGGTGCTGTATATCTTTTATTCTCTCCCAGTTTGTGCAGCCATATAAGTCTGGACAAGGTGTAATTAAGTGAAACAATATATTATAGTACTAAAATAGGAATAACAAGGGCAGCCTTGCAATGGGAAGGGTGGGAGGTGAGCAAAGAGGAGCATTTAAAATGCTGCATTATTGGCCAATTAGTGGGTTTGACTGAGTACTCATGACAGGTGTATTTAAGTTTTCTTTCTCTCAAATCCTAATTAAATCATTGCAAAGAAAAATCCAAATTATGGTAGAAGAAGAGCCTGCAAGCCCAAGAGACGAGTGAGTTTGGCAAATTCAGTAACCACATACTGGCTTCAGGGGGTTGTGACATTGGCAGTGATGACACTAGGAGCACTAGGAGTTGGATGTGCTTTTGGGGGGATCTCAGACCATCCTTTTCCTGTTCAGATTCCTATTATTTAGCCAGTTCCCTTTGGATCTGGTTTAGACATAAAATTAACAAATTACAAGTAAGAGAAATCTTGAATAATATTTTTTTTTTTTTTTAATGCTGGAGAACAGTAAGACATCTTGAGTCTCTTCAGATAGATGCATCAGAAAGGTGTTTGATGGCTTATAACGTGCTGTGCCTGGAAAAAACCAACCAACCACTTAGAACAGTTGAGTGACAAGGTAGAAAACTACCAAGTTAGTAGTGTGATTTTTCTGTTTCTTTTTGTGGGCTTAGCTGTTGTAAAGATGATAGAAGGGCTTAATTTCAGTCACTCAGCAACTCCACTGCACTTCATTTAATAAAAAAATCACCCATGTAAAAATTAGCTAAAAGCTTCACTTCTGAGTGGTGGGACAGAAAGAAGCTTGTTTTTAAGACTGAGATCTATTTTCTTGTTTAAGTTAAAGAATCTGGACTGAGCCGGTTTAAATAATAAAGATGAAAAATTTATTACTTTCTTTTTCTCAAATTGTGCCAGAGCTGCTGTGCCACTAGCTTGAAAAACGAGCGAAAGAGTCTTCTTGAAACCCAGAGATTTTTCTAAATTCTATGTGTTTAGGCAAATATAGGTGATAGAGAGCTCCAAACTCCTGCTGTGCAAAAGCTTGCACCGTGTGTTTGATTGCAGACTCTAAGACAGCAAAGAATCAACCCAGCAGCAGCAGCAGGTGCTCATTAGGTTTGACACCAGGGCTTTCCAGAGGGAAAGGGCCTTGCAGAATATCCAAGGGTCCTGAAAGCTTTAATCATTGTTAAACATGAGGTAATCCAGACATCAGTCACAGCACTAGTGGGTGCTGTGTTTGTTCCTAATGTTCCCGTGTTTAATCCCTTTTGTGTGCTAATTAACCTTCTGTGTTTCATCTTCCTCAGCTGATATCAGGAAGATTCATTTTTATTCTTATATTGGTTCATGGACTGGAATAGAGTAAACCATCTCTGCAAGAGTTCTAAAAACCTGAGTCTACAGTAGTTATTGTGCTGGTTTAGGATCTGCTAAAAATATTTGAATTTAATCATGGTTCATGTAAGATTTAACTTTGCCTTGTTCACATTTTTAAATTCCTCTGAAGGTGGACTTTTCCTTAGCTTGGGACATCATGAAAATTATTAATCACTTAATAATAAAATCAGACAAATTTGTGTCCCTTCTGCCGCGGAGGGGCTGGCAGTGCCACCTGAGGGAAAGAGACATCCTTACAAAACTAATAATCACCTCAGGCAGGGGGGACTATTTGAGGAGCTCTGATCCTTTGCAGGAGAGAATTGTGTTTTCATACCAGGTTTTTAATAATAATATATGAAGAAGGATTGCCCTTGCTGTCTAGCAAAACAATAGCTAATTGGTTATTTGGTTTTTAATAATGATGAAAGTTAGTGTTAGGCAATCATTTGGGGATTCTGAGTGATTGTTTAGAAAACAAAAAGCCTAGCTGAATTTCCTCCTAGTTGTGGTCACTGCAGCTTTTCAAGTATTGCTTCAGCAGAAATCTGTAGAGACATGTTTTTTGTCATGGATTGATTAGAAAATGAGGAGGTAAGAATACCTATGGTTTTTGCATGGAGTGTGAACGATTTTGAAGATGTTCAGATCAACGTGTTCCTTTATGTTTTTATTTGTGTTACCAATCAAATAAAAAAAAATTAAAAATATTTGTTTGAGTATTCTCTTTAGGAGGACACGCTAACCAAAATAAGCAGCTAAATGCTTTTTTCCCCTTAATAATGGTTTAAATACTGGAAATTGGCAAGCGAAAGGGGACCTGTGGGGATATATGCAAATAGCTTTGTTTTCCCATATGTCTTGGGTGGGAGGATGGCTGCTTTCTATTTAGCTAATTCTTTATGTGTTAAAGAGATGTGGCGTTAGGGGAAAAATAGCTTTATTTATGTATTTAAAGGAAAAACGAAACACTCTGATAACGATCTGAAAGAAGTATTTTCACCATTTAATGTTACTGCTGTTAATTACTGTGGTAATTGTATAGAAGTGGTAACGTGCGATGCTGATTTCCAGTTTATTTATTTGAAACATGTTAATGCATCCACAAGTGAGTTTTTCATTAGAAAGTCTTGTGTAGGATGTAGCCATGTTGTCAGACACCAGACTCTGCCCACAGCCTGTCTCATGGTGGGGTGTCTCTTACAGAACTTGACTTAGTGATATGAAATATCATATGTTTAAAATAGAATTAAGCCCAAATAGTCATTCAACTTAAAGACCACAGAAGCTGACAAGACGCTTTATCTCTATGCTTTGAACCTCAACTGCTAAGGAGAAGTAGTTGGAGTTTCAGTATCAGGGAGATGACCAATTTTCATGGGCTTTTAAAGCAATCTCAGAGCTTGGTCTACAAATTGTTTTGCCTTTTGAATACATTTTTACCAAGACCTTTTTAAAAAATGTGATGAGACTTAGTTTTACTGAAATTTAGGGGAATCTTTGTATATCAGTTTAACTTGTCTGGGATGTCCAGGCCCTCATGGAGAAGGAATTATAAATTCTCCTTTCAAGTACGATTGCATGTACATGTCCTCATCAATCATAGGCCTGATCCCATGTGTTGATCAGACTTTAATGCATCTTGTTCTTGTCAATCAGAGTAATTTGCACTTGGCCTTCATGAGTCAGGTTTACATTTGTGCCCCATAACCTTCTGGTTGCCACATGGTTTGCAGCAGCAGTGTTTGCATCCCTGTGGCTTTTCCACAGCTTTTCTTGTCAAAATGTTCAGGTCACAGGTTGTGTGTGTGGTTTAAATTTGTTTGCTTTTTTAAAAGGGGCAAACATTTATCACAAAGGAGGTTAATGGCAGTGGTGAGGGTTGAGCTGAAGTCCCTCCCCTAATGTTTCTTACAAAAATGTCAGTAACAGAGGCCAGCCTAAAATCTAGTTCTCACCTTTCATGTGCATCCTTTTAAGGAAAAGGTGATATGCCCTACTTTTTTTATCAGTTTTTAAAAGAAGCTCTGTTTATTGATTCATAATAGGTATTCTATTTGTTAGCATTCCTGTTGGAGAATTCACTTCCTCCTGCCTTTGACACCTTGACCCAAAGGGCTTAATAATAAGGGTAGGAGATTATTTAACCAATGGGGATTTTTTCCCCAACTACATGCTTCAGGAGAGGTCTCGCTGTACTTGTAGGCAGTTTTGTTCTCCTTGTATTGAGGGTGAGGAAGTTAGATCAGTATTTATTAAGTCTGAAGTTGCTTCTTCGTTTGTGGTTCATCTGACAGCCTTGCACTTTGCAGTTGGTGTTTCTATTTAAGGTACAGGCTTCGTCCCTCTCCTTGCTTCACACAGCAATGGGGAGAATGAACCATCCCTATTAGAGGTAATTGGTAAAAAGCCATAACTACTGCCACACTATGCACCGAGGCTTATATCTCACTTCACTTGCTGAGGCTGCAAGTCAGAGCCTGGGAAATGATTTGCCTTTCTCCCTTTGTAATCACATGCTGCTTGTGAGTGCAGGTTGAGAAGACTGGGTTGTGGTTCTGTCCTGTGCTCGTGAGCTTTCCCTCACAATAGGAAGAGCTGTGGAGTCATTTGGGCAACATTAATTGGAGGCTAATCAGGAGCTGGTTGTGTTCCTTCCCCTGCAGTCTTCACACTTAGAGCAGCTGCCTGTACAGTGGCGTGGCAGCTAATAAAGCAGAGACAGCTTTTTGGGAGAGCTCTGTTGATTTGGCGTGTCTGTCCTTACAGCTGCCCACCTGCTGCTGAGACTGACTGGCGGTGTAAAGGATTATTTTATAGCTAGATTTAGAACAGGAGTTGTAGTCATTGTAAGATTCAACACTGCTAGTAGTGTCCTCAGAACATTTAGGAGAAACACGAGGTCACCATGCTAAAGTATGAACACTTCTGGGTCAGTGTTCATGTCCTCACCCAGGAGAGGATATATTATGGCAAAGGAGGCAAAATTCAGTTCTAGGCATGGCAGGAAATTTTTGCATTGTGATTAAAATGTTTAATGAGTTGGTATTGCTTTGCTCATTTCTGTGTCCAGCTCTGTCCTAACTGAACTGTTGAGGAAGAACTTATTTGGGTGTTGCTGTTATTTCAGGAGCTGCTGCTGAATTTAAAAGAACAACACATGAAACATACATGAACATGAGTGCTGAGACTATTTCAATGGGACATTTTTTATATTTGTGTTCATGTCCTCGTGCTGGCACAAGTGTTGTCACTTATTGCTCTGTGTATGTGTGCATAAATACATACTAATGTATATGTATATAAATGAAGAGTAAAAACAGTTTGTGCTTGTCTTGATGAATGTCACTTTTCTGGATGTAATTAGAAGCTGAACTTTGTTTAAAGAGGAAGCATAAATACAAAAAAATTGCAGAAATAGGAGTTTGGTTTGGTACCATTTAGACACATGAAAAACTGTTTTTTTGGGAAAAAAAATGAATTTCTTGAGATCATTTTGGCTTGGTTCTTTTGTTTGTTTGTGGGTTTTGTTTGTTTTTTGTTGTTCAGGCTTTTTGCAAATAAACATCTACCTAGCTTTTCAGGCTCCCAAGCCAGGTCAGTTTTATGAAGTTGGAGGGTAGGAACTAATGCATAGCATTCAGTCTTTGTAGGAACATCCCACCTTTGAAACTGAAATTTCAATTAAGTAGCACAATTCCTTATGCTGCTTCCTTTGTGTGCACACAGCACAAATGTGAGGTGTGTGTACCACCTTTGCAAGTGCTGGTGTTAAAAAACCATCACAGAACCCACTGGTGATGAGTCCTGCCTGTAGCTGTTAGAGCTATAAAGGTTTTGAAGCTACAGCTTTGTTTCCAAGTAACCCTGTTAGCTTTGCTTACCATTTTGCTGTTCAGATTTAATTTGCTGTGTTTGGTCTGTCCTGAAGAGTGAGTGATGTTGGCAAGGTCAGGTTACGTAGGTAATGTGATGTTGATTTGTGAACACCAAGTATGTGGCAGACCCAGAAGGAGTTGGTGTTTTTGAGTGCTGTGAGCTGACTACCTCTTAGTGTTTTCTTCTCTTCTTGCTTTTCCTTCTGTTTCTCTGGTATATCAGCTGGAAAGGGAAGGATTTCCATCACACCAGGGTGTGCCAGGCAGTGTGCTGTCGGGGGTCATGCTGCCTTCCCCATACACTGATTGTTTGGGGTGTCTTGTCCCTCCCTTCTCCTTGTTCAGTCAACACTCTGTTACTGATGGACGATGCAGACTGGGAAGTGCAAGGAAATCCACGTTACCTGAGTTAGTATTCCTGCTTAGGCTGTGCTGAGAGCTTCTGAGCACTGAGTCTGATAGATGTGGTGTTGGAAGTTAGCTCCATTAGCTCCATGCGTATTATAATTAAAAATCAGACAAGCTGATAAATATTGGAGCGGTTGGCTGTAAATCCTGATATAGCCGAGGTAAAATATGTTCTATCTTACATGATACTGAAGTAAAATTACCTGAAGGACTTGTCTCAAGGACAAATTGAACTGCTTTTTAAGGATTAACATATCTCCTAAGTTAAATTAAAAGATAAAAATTAGATGCGATGTCAATATGTTTGAAATTGTGAGAGCGTAGAATATTTTAGTGTGAATTTAATCACATTTTGAAAGACTTCAACCTGAATGTCCATATGTTAAAAGAATGAGTCCTCAGGAGACCACGGAGAGACATTTGCTTTGCTGCGCTGGTCTTCCCACTTGAACACTCTTGTTTGCTGTTGGAAGCTTAAAATGATTGATAATAAAGCCCTCCACAGTTTTATTTCTGTCATACACAGTGTTTGATATGGCTGTTAAGGCAAGTGACAAAAGCTATACAGGCCTGAAGAGGGTAATACAGCAGTGAGGCTTTCTCTGCTAGTTCCCACTCCCTGAGACATTTTGGTAATTGAGAGCTTGTTTCTGCTTTGCAGTGTGTATTAAAATGGTAATAATCACATCCTCTCAGTCCTATCATGCCATATTAATTTTGAATTCCCATTGTATTGGTCTCTGTTTCATTGTACTCATGTGCTTATATGGCAAACGTTATGGCTGGAAGGTGATTCTGCCTCAGGTAATGCTCTTTTTCTCTAATGCCCTTGTATGCTGATGATTGAAGGCTTAATATGTTTACACCTAGAGGATTCCTGCATGAAAGTGGTTGTTGTCTTTTGAGAGTGGGATATGTATGGATAGCAAGAGTTTAATTAATCATCCTTTTTTCTTCTCATGGTTAAAGATACTTTTATTTTTACTGAAGATGTCTCTCAGTGAAAGAGGGGAAGAAGGGACAGCAGGAGAGTAGGGTTGTTACTTTTGTGTCTGTTGATTTTAAGAGTGTATTCGGGTTGGAATTATTTCTCAGCACTGTGGAGGATGGTTTGTTTATTAGGATCTTCTGAACAGTATTATCCCTGGCCAGTGGGGGATGCTTTGGTGCCTTGGGAAGGAAAGGTGGGATGTCACTGCTGGCAGCACCCTGCAGGTCTGGGGAAGGGGTTTGGCTTTGGGCAGTGTCGGAAGGCTCCAGAAGGAGCGCTGGGACACCCAAATGGCAGGGACCAGGTTATGGGAAAATGGCTTTTTGCCATATCTTGGTTAAAAACTGGTCCCTTTCCCATAGCTCTGTCTCCTGTGTCACAGATGATGAGTTCCATGGATTCAGTGCCGATGGCCAGCACCAATGGGCATGTTCTGCTCTCCAGTTTCCCTGTGGTAACCATGGCTGGGGTTGAGGACTTGGACAGCACACATCTCTACATCAGTAATATTTCCTGCAAGTTAGGGTGGGTGAGAAAACTGCTGCAATCTATTCCAGAATGATTGAGGTCTTTCTATGCTGCAAAATGTCTTGAAAACTGTTAATATTTTTCTTTCACAAAAGTGAGAAATAGTTTTTCATAGTAATTCCTGTCCAGGACACATGCAGGGACGGTTGTGTCTTCAGACATGACCAAGGAGATGAAACTCCAGAAGTGCTGGTTTTATTGTGACAATACCGACCTCCTGCTGATAAACCCTTGGGGCAATTGGATCTATTTGTTCCGTGAGGAAAAGAATTTAACACCTTGATCATGAGTTCAAAATATAAAAATGCTTGTATTTTACCTAATTTTTGATTTATGTTGGGACATTTTATGTTGGTGTATGCAATGAAGTGTTTCAGTAGATGCAGTTTTCATCTTTAGAGGTAAACATCATTTCTCAGGCATGCTTTCTGAAAGCACTTGGAAAAAGGCCAAAGTAAATTTAATATGCAGATGCCTTTTTTATTTTTTTCTTTTTTGGATGTTGACCCTCCCAGAACAGCAGCAATGATTAGTGGTGTTTTGAAGACAGACATTTCGCTTTATTTCTAGGGCTTTTCTGTATTTTTGAAATGTTAAATTGAAACATAAATGAAAAATGTTTACTTTTATCTCTGTATCTATTTCTCTTTAGTTTTCTGGTTGTTGACAGGCAACTTTGTGTTTCAGGACTGCACAGCTCCAGTGAGCACACTGGTCTTTATAGTCACTTTGTGCACACTTTACCAACATTTTGACATCATTTTCCTTCCTTGTTTCTTTTAACCCTTGTATTTTTTGAAAAGCCCTTTCCATACATCAAGCCCTTATTATCTTTACTAATAATATGGTAACAATCTCTGACCTTATAAAAACAACACTCTTTGAGGACATGGTTCAGCTAGACTTCTACACCAGGAGCTCATTATTTTACTCTAGTTTTAATGAGAGAATTACTCTTCAGTTTGTTATACAGGAGTTTAACGTGAGGTGTTGGTGAAAGACACTTGGCATGCTTCCCTTTCTAGGGCCTGTCAAGGTATTTCTGCCCGGTTTGGAATATTTACTACTTAAAACTCTCCCCAAAACTAAACAAAAAAACCCAGAGGAAAATGTCTTTTCTTTGTACGAGTTCAAGTTTTTGTTTCCAGTTTAGACATCCCAGTTTAAATTGTTGGAATCACTGATTGGTATTGATTGAGCATTAACCAAAAGCATTGACTACAAAGGATTGTTTGGTTTATGCCTTTTGTTTTCCAATTTTTAAGAAGCACTTAAAAATTGCTTTTGTTCAGAAATATTCCCAGTTTTTCCATACCTTTATAGAATCAATTCCTTTGATTTTCAGTTCTTCGCTACTTTTAAATTCTCTTGAAGCTAGGTTGTCACATAGATATCTTCTAAAAGTGTGTTTGAGGAATTTTACTTTTTACGTGAACCTATATATAAAAAAATGTGAATGTATTTATAAGTGATATGATTTGATGTGTTTGTTAAACTTTTTTCTCATACTTTTACGTTTTTCAGAAACTACAGGTCTTTATTAGGAAAAGCTTGGGTGGTACCTGACTCTTTTTTTTTTTTTTTTTTTTTTTTTTTTTTTTTTTTTTGTAATAGTTAAGTTTGTTTGGTCTGTGGAAACCAATAATTACTGTGGATAAAAGCAGATGTAAAGGTATTCTGAAGAGCTGGGGGATATTTGTTTATTTTCAACGTAGAATTCAATCCCCAATACAAATCCAAAGAGTCTGTTGAGTGATGTGCTTCTGCCTGTACTTTATTGAGGCCGTTTAACACCTGTCTCTGCTGCTGACCCCTTATCAGTGGGATCGTTCAGCGGTGGATTCCTTGACAGTTCTCAGATTACAGTGCAGAGAGACAAAACCTATTGCCAGAGAATGGAAGATCGCCTAATGTGTTCTCTCTTTTGGGGTCACTTCCCGAGGGCCGGAATGCTCTGCATTTACTTTAGAGACCTCTGTGTTTTGTGTCTGTAACTGATGTGCCACGGCAGCTCACATCAGATTTGCACGGTTTTCCCCTGCTGGATTTGAAAACTGCTGGAAACTTTCTCCTCGTCACGCTGTGAAGGTGATCAAGTTATATATTAAACTGCAAAACTGCTCAGTTCTATGCATGTGATCAAGTTATATATTTAAAAAAAATCATATATATAATAAAATATAAAAGTATTCTATATTAAACCGCAAAACTGCTCAATCCTATTCATGTGATCAAGTTATATATTTAAAAAATATCATATACGTATATATAATAAACATATAAAAGTATTCTGTATTAAACTGCAAAACTACCCAATCCCTTTAATGTGGTCAAGCTATATATTAAATATATATATATATAATAAAATATTAAAATACATATTGAACTGAAAACCTGCCCAATCCTATAAATGTCATCACCTCAATGTTAAAAACAAACAAAACCCTCAAAGGTGGTAAGCATAAAGTACTAGGGTAAGTATGTGTTGAAAAGGGCGGCCTGTGGATGTTGCCTGCACTATGAGATGAAATTATTATTATTGCCACATCAATAGGGTTGTGTCCTTTAGAGAATTGAATTCCTTAAAACTGTTTGTAACCAAGTTCTCTGCTAATTACTAGTTAGCAGAAGGAAGCCTTTGATAAAAAATGAAAATAGATAACACAAAGGAGAGAATTTAGTCTGTAGAATATAATATTAGAAGAATACTTGTAAATTGATTGGGTTTTGGCTCTTCCACCTCTTGTGTTGTCTTCTACAATTTGCCTACGTTACCTATCTGCTTCTGAGTATTGGCATGCACAGTCAAAACTAGTCTGCTGGTACTGTAAAAAATGAGTCAAATGAGTGTTGAGATTTCTAGGAATAATGCAGTGCAAATACTTTTAATAATTCTGTGGAGCCTCTGTGTGTGTTGTGATTTCTGCGCTGAGGCAGTGAGGTGCTTTGTGAGTCACACGATCTGAGAGAAGCCTCAGGAGATCCCAAGATCCCACTCTCTATGTGTATAAATGTATTTATTTTCAAATAAGACTCTGGACCTGAATGCTGAGGTACAGTGCTGTGCTGATTTTTTTTTTTTTTTTTTGTGATCTGACTACAACAGCATCCTTTAATTTCATGCCTACACATCAGTAGATTTTGGGAGAAGACATAGATTTGCAGAATAGTTTGGTTTGGAAGGGACGTTGAAGAACATCTGGTTGCACTCCACCTACCATGGGCAGGGACACTTTCCACTCAGAACCCCACCCAACCTGGCCTTGAGCACTGCCTGGAATGGGGGGCACCCATCACTTTTCTGGGCAATTTGTTCCAGAGTCTCACATCCTCACAGATGGATGGAAATAGAATTATTTCCTAATATCTTGTCTAGACCTGCTCTCAGTGTGCAACCATTCCCCATTGTCCTGTCACTATGTGCTCTTGTAAATACTCTACATGCAAAAGATCTTATAGTTAGGAAGCCAATGGCCATAATTTTTTTCTGAAGTGTATTTTCACTGATTTTCTTCTAGGAAAGATGATATTTCTTATTTACAGTCTGAGGGAACTTGATGCCACTGAAACACCTTGGCCTTCCAGACCAGAGCCCAGAGGGAGGGGTAGAAACAGGGAAAGTTCCTCTAATAATGGCCAAGATATAGTGAAAGAAAATGGAAAAATAAGTTTGTCCCTCTTTTCCACTCAGAGTACAGAAGGAAATGGAGGAAGCCTGGGGTTTTATGCAAAGTTAGTTTTTGGACAGCCTATACTCAAAAATTATTTCATTGGAAAAAGTGTGTTTTAACATTGTAATTACTAGTCATTTGCTGAGACTGATTATACTGTAAAGGAGCAGTTTAAAGGCCCGAGGAGGAATAAATGACTCAGAAGGAGAAGGTTGTCATCCACCCATGCAATCACCAGAAATAGAGAAAAGTTTTACACGATAACAGGTACAATTGTGGGTTAAGGAGCCAGGAGCCAAGGAGCTGTCAGCCTGGAAGGCAGCAGGAGGAGAGCCTGCTGTGAGGAGCTGCTCCTGACAAATCCCTCTCTGCCTCCATTCACAGAAATGAGGCAGCATTGCAATCAGTTAATGCTCAGGTGATTCAATTATTATATATATTTTAAGACCCACTCGATGATCTTGTTTGGTTTGGTAAGTTAGTTGTAATGCATTTTTTTGAATGGCTGGGAAAGGCTCTGTGATTCTAGAAATGCTTTTTGGAGTAGCATTTTTGCTACCACAGTTTTGAAGGCGCATCCAGTTTTTTTTATGTGATTAGCTCAGATACGAAGGACAACACAAGCCTTTTGAAGTCTCTGTGCCCTATTTCTTTTAGCATGGTTTTCTCCAGCTGGTCTGTCTGGGTCACAGCATAATTGCTATTTGAGTTTTTCCCTTGAAAGCTGGTTCACATATGACTGAGAGCTACAGCCACACCTTTACCTACAGTGCAGGCAAACTGAGTGTGATCCCTACAGGCCCAGCTGCTGTCACACTGCATTCCTGTAGGGGTAAATTACACCTGGCAGTGGCATTCTCACCACTTTCCAGCTCCCCAAATTGCCTCTGTCCCTTGCTTTACTTGTGTGAGAAAGAAGCTTCCCAACAAGTGTTCTCACTGACTCACTTGAGGAGTTCCAACCAACACCCAGAAATTGCTTGAAATGCAAAAGAGATAAGTTGGTCCCATGCATGGCTTGAATACTTACTTAGTTGTGAAAGCAAAGTTCAAGGTGCAGAAGTTTCTCACGCTAGGAGATATTTCTCGGATTATAACTTAATCTCGAAGGTGCTACATAAGATGGTCTCTAATGGGGAGGGAAAGATAAGCAGTACCATGGTCATCTCCTCAGTGAATGAACTTCATCTCTCCATGATCTACAAACTGAGCAGAGCCTCAAAGGTTTCAGTGGGAAATATTATTCCTCAAGTTAACATGCAGGATTTTCTTAATGCTTGTTAGATGGATTTTGTTCCAGTTGGCATCATAAAGTTGAGTAAAAGAAGCCGTTTATTTCAATTCTCAACCTCCTTTCCCCGCACTCGGTTCAGAGGTAGAATTTAAGTTGGTGTGTTAGTGAGACTTAATCCCACTGCATGTGAGGAAAGCAGCTCTTTACCAAAGTCACTTCAAGAAATGATAGAAAAAACCCCCATATATACATTGATATATATATATATATATATTTTTCTTAAAAGTTGGTGTGAGGTTGACTATGGCAGTTTTGAGTAGCCATCAGCTAAGACAAGTGATGCAATTAATTAAATTCTGTTTTCATGGATTAAATTGCTTTGCATCAGAAGCAAAATTGTCAGGATAGAATGGAACTATTTTCTCTTTTCAGGGCTCTCATTGTTGGTTTTGGAGATTTCAGTTAATAAATTTGGCTGTTGGAGGAGAATGGTTATGTTGCAGGGATCTTCAGGCGTTATCGAAACAGCCGAGATCCTGTGACTGGAGTTGGTGAGGGAGAAATGTCATGCACTTGCTGTGTCTACAGGGGTTAGATGTTCTCTGGTACAGTAACACTCCAGAGCTGGAACCTCTGCTCCTGACTCTGTGGGTTGTGTGCATTAATAGTCACTAAAAATACTTTCACAGACAGGGAACGGGAGGGAATCAAAGAATCCAGTGTTAAAAGGGAAAGTGTTTGTGATCCAAGGATGGTGCTCCACCAGTGTGGGAATTAATGCTCAGGAACAAACATTGGCACCGTTTTTTTTTCAATTGATTAAGATTTTCTCTCTCTCTGTTGAGCTGGAGGAAGAGGCACTGCCTTTCCTTTTGCCCTCTCTGTAAGAAACCAGAAGAACAACAATATGCTTTGCTCAGCAGCCCAAATTTGAGGTATGTCTGGGCTTTGGTTCCTTGTTTCATCTTGGTTGTCCATTCATTTTCTATCTGGGTGCTCCTTCATGTCTGAATATGCAGAAGCTTGAATCGTTGTTTTTGGAAGCAGAAGAGTACAGGAGCGCTTCTTATCAGAAGAAAAAAAAAACCCAAGATGATTATCCTGGACCAGTCTCTGTCACAATGGCCTGAAGAAGGTTGGAAGTCTGGATCAGTCTGTTTGGTCCTTTGTCTTGTTTTTTGGTTGCTTGCACAAGGCAGGAATGAGAGTCCCTTTTAATGTAACAGATGTCCAGCTGGTGAAGACTTGCAAGAATAGTCCTGTGATGTTTTCTGGTTTTACTTTTCAGAGGAACTGAATAAAATGTATGTTTGGCCACGGCCTCTTAACCAAAACCTTGTAATGCCACAAGTCTGCCATACCTTCAGTTGTGAAGGGTGCAAAGTCTGAATTTCTACATCAGCTGTGTTCTGTGTTTTCATATTAACTGTCACATTAAGAAAAAAGATTATTGGCTACATTTATTGCACACTTTAATCTGGAGACATTTAGATCTGTATTTTCAACTTCAAAGGTTAGGTGCCAGGTTTTACAGTTGGGATAACTAGGACAGAATGTTAATCAGCAGCACTTACAAGGCCTCTGAAGAGTCTCTTAGAGTGCACTGGAGGAGTAGTGGACCTTAGGATGTCATATTTCCCTCTGTGGTATTTTTTCACGCTATTCTTCCCTTTTGTTTTCCAGAGCACATTTAGATGTAGCTTGCCCCCACTGCCTGTTTTGGTTCACGTGCTGTGTGAATCTGTGTGATAGCTAAATGTCCATGAAACACGTTATTTTAGTTGCCCACTCTGTTTGTGCAGTGGGAGCACTTTTCTCTATTCGGCCAGCCTGAGTTGCTTTGCAGGTGAATATGGAAATGTGACTTTAATGTGGATGTTGCTGACCTGCAATCTCAAACTATAGAGTGCTTTTCTTAAAAAAAAAAAAAAAAAAAAAAAGAAAAATATCATTCTGTTCAATCCTTTGATAATCTCTATAATTCTCTTTATGGAAGACTTTTCTTATTTTCCTTTAAAAATATAGGATGCACAACAAGAGCAATTCTGATTTTAATTATTGATAACCTCTGGAGCCATTGGCAATCTAATCAAAACTCAGTAAGAGAGTTAAACTGTGGAGAAGGTAGATCAATTAACTTTCAGTGCATTGCATGAAAAAATCAGGAATGTTAAGTTTGATAGTTACAGTAAAAGCTGTGGAGACTCCTTAATACAACTAGAATAGACACACATACTCTCCACCCCCAAGAGCCTGGATATTTCGTTCTCTTCAGCAAAACTCTGTGTGACTGTTAACCAGTTTAAGAGGAAGTTGCAAAGACTGAGATTTCTGTTTTATTTGTGTATTTCTTAAGCGACTGGTGGTTATCACAGCTAGTCCTTGGAGTGTCCTTGGGAAGATTAACATTGACTTCCCACTGAACGGGTAATTATCCTACAGTTGCATGTCTGAATTCATATGGAGTGGGTGGGCTTTTGGGTGTCTGTGACAAAGAGCCAGTGTAATAGCTTCGGGCAGGATGCTTTGTAATGGAATGCAGGAGAGTTCAGATGAACTGAGGACCATTAATATGTGTCCAACTTCTCTGCTACCTCTCCTGGGTAATGAGGTGGAAATAAGGAGAGATCATTCTGAACAGTCAACTGCTAAGCCATCTTTGTTTATCGAAGATGTTCTTTCAACTGTTGCTTGTTTTCTTTTCTCTTTTGTTTGTTTAGTTTGGTTTGTTTTGTATTATGGAGATTGTAATCTTCTAAGAGTGCTCTTTCCCAATCTGTTCTTCCTTTCTTTATTTGTCGGTGCCATTTGGATTGGGTTTGTTCTTTTCCTTATTTGTAGGGAGATGCTTTAGAGATCAAGGAGTTTTTAGGAGATGTCTCTCACAGAAAAACTTAGAAGAAACTGTGCCGGTAGAAGATATAATCCCAGTTAGATGGGTGTAAAGTGGAGATGTCTTGCACAGGTAGACTCGTGTAGCTGACTGCACATTTCTGTCGTGCTTCTGCCACAAAGAGACAGGCACAGTGTTTGGTCCAGGTGTACTGAGGGAAAAGGGGCAGGCTGAGTCAAGAATGTGCAGAGCAGCTGGCTCACTTAATTCTAGAGGTGGCAGGGAATTTTTTCAATCTTTTTCTTCATATTATTTTGCAAATTGATAGAAATGCTTTTGTGATTTTTAGAGCAAAGTAAGTTTTTATACTGTTTTGCTTCCCAGGAGTGCTAGAGCAGATACTCAGAGGCTTTATAATATTCTGGTGCTTTTAGTTCCAGTTGAGAATACAGTGATGGTGTTGTGATGGAGTTGGCCATCTCTGACCTCCTCCTACAGGTGATAGTTTATGAGAAGGAACAGTGTGGGCAAAGCAGACTTCCACTCATTTGGCATAGGAAGAATCCCAAAAAGCAAGAAGAGATTTTTCTGGACAGTCATGACAGGTGCCTGCATTGTGGTTTGTTTTCTCCCACGGATTAATCTTCTCTTCTAAGCACAGCTCCAGCAAAGAGTCAGGTCGGTTCTCTCCTGGTGAGAGGATATACAGCAAACGAACAAACTGATTTTATTCTGCCGCTGCCAGGAAACTCCTACTGACATAATTTAAAACAAAAGCAGGCCACAAACCCAGAACACCAGAACAACCACAAATGAGTTGGTATCTCACAGTCCTCCTTTCCTTCTTTGTCTCTTAACACCCCATAGTGCTGTTCCACTGGGTTTTTAGTCTGAAGAAAGCAACTTCATCTCAGCTTTTGTTGTTACTTTCCTTTAGAAACAAAAGAGAGGCAGGCAGTGAATAACCTGTTGGCTAGAGATAAACTGATCTGCTCATGTTCTGCCATAAATGTGCTTAAATGATGTCAGACTGATGAACTCAGCATCGTGGTCTCTTCAGCGTTCAGGAGTTTTTGTCACAAGGGGTTAGGTAAAATTTCTCACTATTTATAGTAGTATCAAAGGGCTTAATTTTTCTTCTAAAATTTTTGAACTTCAGCTCTGCTAGTTTTTAGCCCATATACAAAGCAAGTATCTTCCATTGACTGACAGAAATGAAGCGATATGTACATATTTTCAAAGCTTATTAAGATAAACTTAATCTGGATATAAAAATGTTTAGTTTAGTAACTCTTGGTCTTCAGGAGAGACTAGAACTGCTGTCTTCCAAACCCTGTAAAGCACTCTGAAAGAAAGGCTGTAGCCCTGTAAAATTCTGAAAATATATGAAAAAACATATTTTCTTTTGCTCTTATTTCAATATAAAAACCAAATTGAAAGAGTGCTATTGGAAGACAAATTAAGCAGTGCAGCAGAGATGTTCTGCAAGGAGAGAAAGGTCTTGTAAATACAAGACTGTGCAGTGAATAAGTCTTTGGTTCCTTTTTGGTGCATGCCTTGGGAAGTCCAAAAGGTGCACGATAGAGAAGTTTGCAAACATATACTGAGATCAGCTTTCACGGGAGTGGGATTAACCTTTAAAATTCTTTTTTATCTAAATGCTTCAAGAAACCTGAAAAGCTTTGTTTTTATCATAAAATAAGGTAGAGCTTCAGTCTTACCAGAATATGACCTATTCATTTCTTTGGTGTTTGGGTGTTTACCTTGGAAATGAACTTTGAATTTAGTATGCTGTTTCAATGGTTAAAGCATGATGCTATTTTTATGGACATGGATGGTAAATACCTATTGTCCCTGAGATTAAGGCGATGGAAAAGATCAAATAATTACCTTTCTTTGATAAGGTTTGACCTAGGGTCTTGGTGCAGTTATTTATTCCAGTTTGCTTTTTGCAATGGTTAATTACCCATATTTTACTTTTTTTTCTGCAGGCTTACATGATGGGGTTGATGGAGGACAAACTCTTTGACAGCATAAAAAAGACAGTTTATGGACTAATTATTTCTGTGGTTTTTTAAAAGACCATGGTTGATCTAACCTTTGTCCCAAATTGAGGATGTGGTGGCCCAAACAATCAGAAAACAAAGGCAAAAAACTAGAGCAGGAAGGCATATCCAGGAGTGTCAGTGTCTGGTTTAAAAAATTATTTGACAGTCACAACTTTGGAGCCAAAAGATGGTAGTTTATGTTCTGTCTTACAAGATGTATTGCCACAAATAGAAAAGCAGGCTTGAGTGTCATTGGCATAACTGTGATACAATTACAGTGATGTATTACAGACATGCAAAATCACTGAGAAATGCTAAGGAGGTTTAGTTTTCTCCTTTTAGTGCCTGTAAATTTTTTTTTTAGCCTCAGGCATTACTAACATAAGATTACAATATAATATAATTTGAAGGATTTTGCATGTTTGCAAAATGTGTTAACATTGCAACCTGTGTTTATTGAAGTTAGGAACTAGCTAGTTCTTGCAGTTTTTATATGTTAGAACCAGCTTGTCCTGTATTTTAACATTAGGATTCTTTGAAAATAAGAAGCACAGTACTTTTTTTTTTTTTTTTTTTTTTTTTTTTTTTTTAAATATACAAACAGAGAACAGGTGAAACCCACCCTGTTCCTCTCTACTTCTGGTATAAATAAGGGTTTGCATCAGTTACTTTGGGATTGGGATGATTGCAGTGTGGAGCTGCAAAAGCAAACTGGAGTATTGCTTCTGGGCAGGGGTCAGCCCCCGAGTCACTGAGCTTTCCAGAGCAGCAGGGTCCTTCAGTCTACAGCTATTGAAGGAACTGTAAATGCTCAGTTTTAATCTACCCTACGTGTAGATTATTTGAGTAGGGTGGGTTGTACCACAGGCAGCAAACAAATACCTGTCCTGGCAAACCTGCATTCTCTGTTCGTTGCTGCATCCAGGAATGAGCACAAGCTGCTGCTGCCGCCACCACCACGGGCAGAGCTGCCACCAAGAGTCCCTCCTTCCCTCTTTTCAACACTTTCTCTCTTTCATAACTGCTTAGAAAAGACACTTTAAGACAAACCTTGAAGGGCGATGTGTACAAATCATGCCTGGATTTGGAAACACGGCCCTACAAATATTTGTGGGACTTCTTCCCCTCTCCTCCTCCACTGTGATTACCACTATTTCAGGAAAGTCCTGCATGTCAGGCATAGTTTTCTCTTTGGTTATAAAAGAAACTAGAATTAATGCCTTTGTAGTACTGTGTTGATAAAAGGCGCCCAGTTAAAAATATTTTGCTGGAAGTAAAAGTAATGTAATAAAGCAATGGTTTGGGTTTTATTCTTGGGTCGTCTTTTGGCCTGTTGTTAGCCTTCCTCTGTCTTGTCATGCATTGACTTTTCTGCCTGGGAACTGGGAGTTTATTTTTCTTTCAGGTGTTCTGAGGTCTGTTGAGTGGGAGCTTTATGTCAGCATTTGGGAAATAGAAGTCTTCTGTAATCAGTTAATTTGCATTTCATGTTTGAGATCTCCATTGGTTTCATGTTGTTTATTTCAAAAGAAAATGAATATACAAATTGAAAGCAGATCGAATAAATACTTCAGTATCCAGCTCCTACCATTTTTTTTTCTGTCTTTCTCATGTGAAAGAATTTCTGGTTTTCAGTATGGCTGTTTTGCTTAAGTGTGGAAATAACAGCTTTTTTTAATATTTAATTTGCTTGAATGCACATGATTTAGATACCTGGGCTTTAGTGACAGTAGCAGCTTGAAATGCAGATCTTTTGCCACCTATATTGAGATTGACTACAACAAAGTCTGTTGCTCCAGCAAGACTGAATTCTGATCCAGATTGCACAATTCCTTCATGAATATAGCACTGCAGATGAATCACTTGTAAATTAAACAAAAGCAAACCCAAAAGCAGACAAATAAAATCAACTTTTCTTCCAAATCTCACTGGTATTTTTATTGTTGTCAGGGAAGAGGTTGAGTAAATATAATCAGTATTTCTTTGCACTGAACTGCCATCATCAGATGCTGTAGATAAAGTAGAAGTTCATTTTCTAACGCATCATACTTCTCTCAGATGTTTATAACTTCGTTAGATAAGATCTCAGAGAGCATATTACTCATAATGATAATAAGAAACTGTATACATTTGAGCAAAATATGGCTTTTTTCCACAAAAACGTGAAAATACTTCTGAAGTGCTTCAATAACCATCTACCCCTCTCATTATTAAATTGAGGATGAAACAATTCTGTGTGCTTAAGAGATAAATATGTTCTTATATGTGCAGATGTATTGAGCACAGGACATGTCCTTGTGGGTTCCATTTTTCAGTAAACTGGAATCACAGTATCAAGCCTTGCTCAGCAGAGAAAGTGTGGAGCTGGAAATGAGAGATGATTTTCATCACAGACAAATTCCAGTGTCTTCCACTCTGCTCTTAAAGCTTGTTGCATGTATTAAGTGTATCACGTTAGTTTTTCATATTTTCAGCCTCATCTTGCACTTTGTGAAGGGCACTCAACATTTTGCTGACTGCATGTGATGTCTTTAGTATCTGCTGTGTGTATTGGGTGGACTTTTAAATATTATCCTGTTTATTGCTGGGCCCTTGAGCTGGGTTTTGGAGGGTCTTAGAAAAGCCATATTCCTTGGGGTTTTTTTCTGTCTTTTACTGTGTTTGAAAGCAGCACAGCTCCCCCAAGAACTGAGAGTAAAATCTTAGGGTGAAGTTACCATCTTACTAGTAGTACTTGTTGGGCTTTTAATCATTTTATCAGCATTCATTTTTTATGAGTCTACTTTGCTCCATTTCCCACAATTCCTTTGTGCATGTTTGCTTAACCTTTTTTTTTCTCTGTCTTCAAGTAAATGATTTTTCTCTGGCAATGTGAGAGGAATAATAGGTACTGATAGATTGAAAGGAGTATCTTAGCAGTGAAAAGAGGCGACAAAAGAATAGGATGCTCAGGTAGCTGTGTCTGAACACTGCAAGGAGGGATTTTAAAGATAATATGTCGGCATCAAATTCCCCATCAGATTTGCTGGTAATTTACTTTGATGATGCAAATAAAATTCACAAGTTTTTCCATTTTAGTCAATGCAGCAGAGAGCTGAGCTGCCCCAAACAGAGTGCACAGTACTCTAGGTGTGAGGATTTTGCCTCAAAGTGAGTATCTGCAGTGAAATCCAACACGGGGATTTTTTGGGATGCTCAGATGGGTACTCACCTGATGAGCTTCTCACCAGATACATTTCAGCTCCTGGGTTTAACTCATGTGCAATGATATGACCTTGTTCAGAGCACTCACTTGCACAGTGGGTCTCTTCAACAAGAGGCCTTCAATAATGTGGGGAGAATATCGTTAGGTAATAATTCAGGTGTTCTGTGAGGGAATGCAAGAAGGTAGTTAGAAAATCTTAAATGTTCTTCCCATCATCCCTGCTTCCTCTGGCAATCTGCTCCCACCAGCCCTTACAGTGTGGCTTCGTGCTGGCTGGCATTTGGACTGTGGACAGTCAGGTCTGGGGCAGCTACTGACCCCTGGGAGGTGGCAGAAGTTGGCTGGATACAGCCTGCCTTGGTGCACTCACCCACCTTCCTCGTGCTCAGCTTCCAAATTCCAATTCTAGCAGGTGGCACTGTTTTGGAAAACATCAGGCTGCTTTCTCAGCAATTCTCACCTTTGGGGTGGGACTGAGAAAAGGGCTCTGGTACAGAACAGTGCTGTGAGAACACAGGTTCTTCGAAGGGCTTTGAATCTGCTGCTGAGGCAGGTTCTAAATGTGTTTCACGGCACTTCAAATGTATTATTTATTGAGCTGACATTTTTCTTGTATGCTGCTCTTGTCATTACGGTAAATTCTTTAGAAAATTATTGTATTTCAGTTTGGTGCTACTTGCTTCACCATCATTTTTTCTGTGCTAACATAATGACTTTGAGAGGAAATGCATTTATATTGAGGCGCTGCTTTATTGGACATACTTTCCTAGACTCCAGGTAATATTTTCCTTAAATTCTTTGCTAAGCCTTTCAACAATTTAAGCAATACATTTAAAGAGTTTCTATCACACTGTGGCCACGATATTTAACAAAGCAAAGGCCTTTTTGTGAATAAGGAGATTTGAACATTAAAATGTTGTTGCATTGCTTAGTGCCTAATTTTCAGCACGCCAATATCGGGCTGAGGAACTTCAAATATAAGTAGCAGTGGTAAAATGTGGAATAACACCACCCATGGCTGTCTTGGGAGTTCTGGGTGTTGAAATGAACTCAAATGATGCAGCTGTGCCTCTAAAATATAAAAATATTGTTGTGTGCCAACCACTTTATTTTAATGTTTTGATCTCTGTCTTATGTTTGGGTAACAGGCTGTTGGACATCTAACTAAATGTGCAGTTCCTCAAATCTCAGTTGCACATTCAGTGTTTGTGTGTTTCTGCCAGTGCATCTTTTTTTCCTCACTTTTTGTTGCTTTACTTTGTTAGACAAAACATCACGCAAGGAAGACTCAGTGTAAAAAAAATGCTAGAAAAATTAACACTGACTCATACAGTAGCTGTAGTGTAACTTTACAAGCAATAGATACTCAAGCATAAATTTAAATTCACATTAACTGTGAAACATGAAATGTTCTGAGGCAACTTTCAGTGCTAGTAATAGCTACTTTATTGCTATTTCATGTGCTTGAAGTCTCTGCCACTGGGTTATGTCTTTTTATATTAAATATAAATTTTCTGTCATGGAAATTGTAATCGTGTGTGCAATGGATTCTCAGGCAAAATAGCTGTGTAATTGCAAACTTGGACTGGGAAAATCTACTCATAAAAATACCTGCTAATTCTTAAAATACAAAAGCCTCAATTTGTTATTTGAGAACTTGTTCAGAATTGTTTACCCTCTATATAGAAGAACATTCTTGAGCTTTAGGAAGTGATTCATTGTAAATAGGAAATATTTGGAAAACTGAAACCTTCCAGCTACTGTTTAATATCTTCTCTGAAAGGTGCAGGGTGTCATGGAAAGCTGCATTTTTAGATTTGATTTCTTTTAGCTAAAACAGTAGAGCTACTGGTATTTATTTGGAGTCTTGGGAAGAGAATAATACTGGAGAGTACAGATACATATATAAATGAAAACAAGAATTAAGTACTTAAAATTCTTGGTATGGTTGCATGTTTCTTTCGAAGCTTGAAAAGAGTGAGAATTTATTTCTTAACCCTTTTTGAAATACATTACATCATTCTATAAGTTTTGCCCTTCCTGTTCTGTAACCTCTGCTCATTTCCTTTCTTATCTGAGCCTTTTATAAATTCATGTATTTTAAGGCCCAGGGAGGATTATCTGATTTGATCTATCTTGAATATCACTTAGGTGGCGGACTGATTGAGTTGTAGCAGATTGCCTGGAGGGTTGTCACCTTAAGCAAAGGGTCTCCAGTGAAGGAGGAGCTGCCGTTTGCCTCGGGGAGATGGCTCTCAAGGTGTCACTCATCTGATTCTCACTTCCTTGTCCTGCTTTTTTTGTCTCGCCTTTTTAGGCTTTGTGCTTGGTTCTCTCCTGGAAAGACAAAAGGGAACCAAACCAAAACAATGACGTCTTCTTTCTCACTTATTAAATTTCTTCTTTCTGCGTTTTTCTGGTCACCCCTCTACACAACTCTCATCTTCACTTGAATGGGTCTTTTATATTCCTTGTTCCAATAAAGAAGAGGAATTGATAGATACTCCTGCTTTTTGGACCTTTCCTTTCTGCTCTGCTCTTGCTCTTTGATGTTTGGGTCCACCTCTTGTCCAGGGCAGGGCAGCTGCACTCCTTTTCAAGTTTCCTGGAAGGCATTGTTAAAAATGGTGTTTTCATTGAATTGTTTCTGTGTTCATCTGTTTTCAGCTGAATCTGGGAGCACGGCGAGGAGAAACAGGCTGCTGTGTGGCAGGGTCTTGTAGCTTTAAAGAAACGAAAGGGACATTGGCAGAAACACTGTCATAAAACTAATCAGTGTAAGAGGCTTCAATGGAAGACTTTGAATATCTTTTACAGGAACCACTGATTATGGTTCTTTTACTGCATGTGAAAGCAATGGACCATGCAAAGGTCTCAAAAGAGCGTTTTTGCTTCATAAGCTTGTTGCCAACATTATTGCTGAAAATCCATGCGAGTTGTCTTCATCCTGGTCTTTGGAATTTGTACACTTTCATGAGTAATTCTGCTCAGGTGGTGGGCCCTTTTACAATGACATAGGTTTCTCTATGAAACTCAGGAAATGCCCCTTCCTGGGTTGCACAAACTGTACTGAGGAGTGTGCACAAAGATTTATTAGCTTGTCTCTTGACTGATGTCATACCTTTGTTGTAGTGAAGAAAATTACTTTCGAGGAAGATTAAGAGCAAAAGCAATGTGTCAGGAAAGAGTGTGGGGTGGCTGAATTACTGTTTGTAAATATTTAGCAAACTTCGAATATAGGTGCACTAGAGGAGACCCAAGATTAAAATGTATAAAATATACAATTTGTGTATATAAACAGTGAGTTACTATAGGACCTATCATGCCAAAATTAGGAGAGTTACTGCATGGGAAAAAAATTGATGAGATATTTCACTTTTCTTTTTTATATGTTTTTTTAACATTTTTATTTTTCTTTCTGTTGCTGATTTGCCTGGGGTTCTTTTTTATTGTCCTGATCTAACTTTTCTCTTTTCGTGCATTGGGTCAGATACAGCAGCTGCTGAGGAATTGCAGCAGAAGTGACAGTTGTGTACACAAGTGCTGTACTTGTGTCACTTGCTCCAGCTTGTCTGCAGCTGGCTTCTTACAGAGGTGCTTCTTCCCCTTTTGTACACCCTTGCTGAGCTTCCAGAGCACTGTGTGTGGAAGGCTGCTCATTAGGAGATCTGGTGCTCCTTAGTGTGTAATCTTTAGTGAAAATGCTGCTCGAGAACAAAACTGCAATCCAGGATACCTGAAGCTGCTTTTTCACTAAACACATTCTGTTTTCAAGGCGTCTTGGGCTAGACACATCTGTAAAATGCACGCTACACTGTCACAGTAGACTCTCATCCCAGCTGATTACTGCATTAGATCTGCTGTGTTGGAGTTTTCCTGTGACAGCATTTCACTTTGTAGCAGTATTGTTCCAAGTATTTAGCAAATGACATTTTATGTTCTAGGACCGCCTTCAAATTATTTGATTCCAGCTTTGAAAGTCTTGCTAGCTAGCTAAGAGCAGTACAGGTAGAGAAATGATGCTATTTCCGTCTGCATGCTGGAAAATGTGAGCGCAGTTGAGAACGCGTGGGATAAATTGTGAGCACCTCTGTGAAATATGATCGTCATGTAGATGCCTGATAACTGGCAGTGCTGATCTCCTGGGCTGCTGATGCACTGATCTAGCTGAGATCAAGGTAAGTGTTGTGCTTGTGAGTTATGTTGCTGTGCACTGAACTGCACAGAATGAAGGAACTCTGCTTTTGAGAGGATAAATGGCTATTACTTTTTTTCCAAGTATCTTATCACTTATATCTGCGCGCAGTAAAGCATGAGTCAGGAATGGTTTGGCTGGATATTAAGCATTCCCCTGCCATGTCCATATACTGCTTTTTCAGAAAGTGTTCGCTTCAATTTTTAGAAAAAGTGGATATGGATTAGATTACTGTTTTTCACCTGTAGCTTTAAATACAGACTTTGCAGGTGTGAGGACTTTCCTGATGCTTGCTTAATTATTTCAGAGTAATTTCATGCAGATTTCATAACTCAGTAGAAAAACTAAGTAAACATTTGTTTAGAAGTAAGTACAAGAGAAGTTACAATAGAAGCACAGAGTTTGTGATGTCTGGGGAAAGGGGAGAATTTCATCTTTCTCATCTTTGAGAATCATCTGACCTGTCAGGTGACACTTTGAGTGAACACTCTAAAAAACTTTCTGAAGCTTTTTGTTAAGAGTTATTTTGTAAAATACTAGGACTAGTACAACATATTTCTTTAAAGTCTAATTTAATAAACAGCATTAATAGAAAGTGTAGATTTGTTCTGAAAGCATTTTGCTATAGAACCTGATAGCAAGAGGTAATTCTCTGAATTTTTCTGGAGGACAGCAGAGAGGAATCACTAAGTCCTGTATTTCAATCTCTTTTAATACACTATTGCATGTAATAAAAGTATCAAAGAAAGAAATGAAAACTGGCTTTGACTGTGTGTTAATTGTGCACAAAACTTTTTTGAAGTGATGCTGGAAAGCATCACTGCCTGAAGATTACTGGGAGGAGACTGAAGCCTGAGGTGTCCTGTTGGAGTGCCCAAGCTGAGGTGATCCTTGTGCTGAGATCCTTGCCCAGGCTGTTGTGCTAATTGTGTTAGTCCCTTTATGCAATCTGCTAGTGACCGGAGTCACAGCACAGAAGGCAGCTGCACCTTCCCGAGAATAGCAGCACTATTTCTGGCCTGGCCAACTGAAGCCCAGGGCACAGATTGAACTGGTGATTGGCCCTGAGCCCAGAGCTTACACAATGTCTTACAATCGCCAGTCTTCTCCCAAAGTTTTCTCTCATCTTCGTATTTTCTTAGTTTAAAGAAAGACGTGGTCTTGTTCTCCTGTTTGTCCGTATTTTTCGTTTCTTCTTGGCCACATCAAGACGAAGCAGATAGAGCGTTTGGGTCTCTGAGGTCCATCCGAACTGAAAGACAGTAGTCACAGCCAGATGGTGTGGTTTATCCCAAGAAATGTGACATCACTTAGGTGTGCACTGGGCCAGCAAAATACTTCACATTTTCCTCTGGCAGTAGTAAGTGTATTATAAAGGAATAAGTTAAAGAAAGAACTTGCTTGGGCAGCAAGCAAAAATAAAAATAATAACTGAAGGTGTAATTCTGAGAAACTAAAGGAGGTAATTCACAAATGCTGCTGAGCTAAACAGCTCAAGAACTTTAACATAAAGGAAGTATGAGAATTCTTTAAGGAAACAATTGCACACACAATAACCTGGATGAATAATTGCTTTAGAAGTTCCTGTGGTGGGAGGGCTGAGGGAGAGAGAAACAGTAATCCAGAGAGGGACAGACTTTATAAGTCTACATGAAGAAGAATGAATTCGGAGAATTTGAATTTGGATGAGGGGGAGCATATTTTTTTAAAATGGCTTTACATACGTTTTTATGTTTGTAAAAAAAATTGTATGGCAACAGATCACATTTCTGAAGGCAATGTGTGCTAAACTAACTCGAGATCTTTCCTTGGTAAGACAACTAATTGCTTAGGAACAAGAAATGCAGTGGTTCTTACACGGCTCTGCTTGGGCAGAATTTT
This sequence comes from Sylvia atricapilla, assembly GCF_009819655.1. Classification (NCBI taxonomy): domain Eukaryota; kingdom Metazoa; phylum Chordata; class Aves; order Passeriformes; family Sylviidae; genus Sylvia; species Sylvia atricapilla. The sequence goes on from NC_089147.1 coordinate 27,737,591, forward strand.
CTGTGCTGTGCCATGTGGAAGAATGTTGGTTTCAAAGGGGGCTGATAGAGGAATGGCATCAGTGGCTCAGGGGGTAACCTGTTGTGCTGAGAGTGATATGTATAGGTCGGAGAGCTGCGGGTTCTTTCTGGAAGCAGTGTGTCTTTCCTCACTGACTGTGCCATGAGCTGTTCGTACATGGAGTGTTCTTACAATGCGCAGTGACGTCAGTCCGTGGGGTCTGAACAGGCCCTCTGTGTGCAGTACCCATTCCTGCCTCAAAAACCAGGCTGCCCAGCCCCTGAAACAGGCAGCTGGCCTCCTCCTAGGGCTCCTGAGCTTTCTCCTGCTCTGAGTCACCTGTGGTTTGCTGTGGCCTTTGCCGTTGCTCTCTGCAGAAGAGCCGAACGGGAGCCAGGATGGAAAATGTGCAACTGACACTTTTCTGACAAAAGTCCTGATGAACTTTTTCCATCACCTGGTTTTGTGACATGTCCAGAAATAGGTCTTCCATTTTTTTTCCTTTGTTAGGATATATGTATTATAGAGGAAGGAAGTAAGTACTCCAATATATTTTGAAAACAGGGCTATTAATCTCTAATCTTCCTTAAAGGGATGTGTAACAGCTGGTATGCTGATGACAATGGAAAGATAAAAATAAACCAGCTTCATGACAAAAAAATAATGCTGACTGATTTCTTTTGTGGGGTTGTATGCAAAAACTTACTTTTTTCCACGTGGGAGAGTTGTTGCAGGTGTTGCTTGCACAAAACCCGATAGCTATTATTAGAGTGAAAGAGTACTTTCATGTGGTAGAGTTCATAAAGAATGTAGATTGATGGCATCTTTCTCTCAGGAAATTTATAATCAAGAGTGTAATCCCAACCCACGGGATTTTCCTTCTCTGTACTGCTGATAAGCTCCTGTCTTGAAGATGTTATCATGGGAGATTTAGATGACTGCTCTGTGCTTTATAAGTACAGGAATGGGCAGCAAGGCATTATTGCAATAAATTTTAATGCATTTTAAAAGCGACCATTTGGGATGGAGTGTTGAGGATTCAGTAAAATTCAGGTTGTTATCATCAGGGGGATTGTTTTGGTCTTTTCAAAGCCCCTGTCTTGTCAGCAGTGTATTGTCAAGCTCTGTGAATTCATCAAGGGTATTGTGCTATTTAGTTCCTTCTTTTCCCATTCCAACTCCAGGAATTATAACAGAATGTGATTGCTGTAACTCTTATTTGCTTGTTTATTTAACATTAACTCCTGTGAGATATGAGTTTTAGAGAAGTGAAAAACTTCAGTGCTAGGAAATCTATCTGTGAGATAAGCTAAAGGTAGAAATAGTTTTTCATGTCTCCCACAACTATCTGCATTTTTTAGGAAGCACTGCTTTGGGTTTTGGAGTCAATATTCTTGGATGGTTGAGACTAGAAATACAGACTGCGCGAAGTCAAAAAGCTGAAAAGAATAATATTGATCTTAGGAAACACAAAAAGAAGAAATACCTTGGGGATCTCCCCTGGTGGTGAGGAACCAGCGGGTGGTGTGAAATCATAGGTGTTTGCTGCATGTGTGGGTTAAAAACAGTGAGGCAGGGCCATGCCAGAGAACCAGGGAATTCTCAGGTAGCTGTGCACTCTTTCTGTAGGTCTCTACATTTTTATTAGGTGTGTGCTCGGAGGAGCATTCCTCAAAGTGGATATTGACTGCAGCATTTCTGCTTGTCAGCACCCAAACTCTGGTTCTGTAAAACCCCCCTGGGCAGCTCTGCAGGCACTTTTTGAGAAGCTCTGAGGCACGGGTGGTGATGCAGGCCACGGCAGAAATGCATTCACAGGTGTGTGGGAAAGATGGCAGAACTCACACAGGCCTCACTTCGGCCGTCATTCGCCCTGGCGCTATTAGCTCCTACATGGCTGATGGAAGTGAAAGCCTCTCTGTTTCCTTGGGGTGAGTGGTGCCTTTGTTTATGGCTCAGGGGAGCCCAGCCTGTAGGCACTAACCTGCAGGTAAAGCCAGTGGTGCACCCTGTGCTGGGCAGGCGCTCGTACCTGTGCTGGGCAGGCGCTCACACCTGTGCTGGGCAGGCGTTCGTACCTGTGCTGGGCAGCTGTTCACACCTGTGGTGGGCAGGCGCTCGTACCTGTGCTGGGCAAGCGCTCGTACCTGTGGTGGGCAGGCGCTCGTACCTGTGCTGGGCAGGCGCTCACACCTGTGCTGGGCAGGCGCTCGTACCTGTGCTGGGCAGGCGCTCGTACCTGTGCTGGGCAGGCGCTCGTACCTGTGCTGGGCAGGCGCTCACACCTGTGCTGGGCAGGCGTTCACACCTGTGCTGGGCAGGCGTTAATACCTGTACTGGGCAGGTGTTCACACCTTGGTTAGGGGAGTGCACATCACAGCCCAGGCTCCTCTCAGCAGCAGCCAGATGAGCTGGAGCTGAGGTGCTGGCTGGGGGCAAGGGGCAGCAGCGCACTGGGACCCCTGTATGCTGTTGCAGATGCCTTCAAAACGTCAGGAAGCTGCTGCTCGCTGAGGCTGGCAGGTATTTCATCTCGAGTTCTCAGTGGAATTACACGTGATTGACCCTCCCCTCCCTGCCCAGCTCCTGTGCAGAGGTTCAGCAATGGTTTCTTGCCATTATTTCCAAGTGATTTTATCAGTTCCATGGATTGTCAGCTGTTCATGTCCATTTTATGGTTCTGTTCATAATCTGAACTATTGAAGCCATTGACTGGCACTGAAACTGAGTCATCTATGAGATGACTGGGAGATGTGGAATAGACTTAGAAATACCTGAAATTATTCAGGAGCAGTCAGCTCTGAGGGGTGAATATGAGCTGATTGTGTGTAGACAATTCTGAAGTGGTAAACTTGGGATTAATTGTTGTCAAAATAGTCTGGACCATGACTACCTTGCTGGTGATTTTGAAGCAGATATTAAAAACTTAAAACAAGTGATATATCTATTTTTCTTGATTTTTTTTTTTCTTCCAGTTTTTACAGTGGGGAAAGAAATTGTAGCAACTGTGCATTAGTGAATGATGGCTATTCAGGCAGAGGTAGTCCAGGTGTGAATTTGTCTAGAAACAATTGTAATATGGTTTAAGTCTATGATGTTTAAAAAGTTTTAGAAAGGCCACAGCCAGTCTTTTTATGTCAGCTCTGTAGAGAGGAGGATAGTCTACTTTGAAATGTCTTTTTATGTTGAAGATACAGAGAGGTCATGGCAATAATGGTGTGGTGTAGTTTTAAATACTTCCCTACATCAATTTACTTACAGGATCACTGTTTTTGAAAATTCTCTTTGTTTGGTTGTGCCTCTTTTCCTGTATGAGTGAATAATGTTACAGGAGGTGCTTTTTTTTGCTTGTGTGTGTGTGTGTGATGGTTGCAATGTGGGTTACAATGTGGATAGAGTTGTTTTTTTAGCTTTAGGTACCAAAATGTGAGCGGAGCTGAGCTCCCCTCAGTGTTAACAAGCCCGAGCAGTTTGTGGGGACAAGCTGTAATCGCCACCTGTGTTTTCAGTTCACATGTCACAGCCCATGCTAATGTCCCCAGAAGCACACCTAAGCCACCATGACAGAGGAGGAACTGCATGCCGTGTGCGAGCCCAGATTAGGTGAGCTCGTGATGAAATTGCAGGATTTAGCTGTACTCTGGTGCAACCTCAAGCAGGCATTTCCAGCGATAAGAGGCTTGTAAACGCCCGGAGGCAGATGAGAGCCTGCTGCACCTACTGCGATCATTTGATTTCTTGCTTGCCTGGGCTCTGGGAGTCTGTAGGCATTTCATCAGTAACACTGAAACTGCTGAATTCATTAAGAATGAGAAGAGACTTCTCCTCGTGTATCAATGAAATTAAATGTAGAAAAGGGTGTTTAAAAAGTGATAATAGATTTAAACAGTCTTGTAATTTGATGGGAGACACAGAGCATGACACTATCGCACAGCGAGATCACTGACTTTTGTTGTATGTTCAGATCATTCCTGTGCTTAGTGCAATTGGGTTCCCTTCATGCTTCATTTGCTTTGAAGAGCTGCATGTTTATGGAAGTGAACATTAATTGTTGTCCTGAAATTTCTCAGAGCAGACATTCCTGATCACCGTGCACTATGGACTGCTTTTCCCAGAGGTGTCCTCCCTTATTTCTTGGCAGTTGTGCTTCTAAAATGTTTCACAGCGCTCACAGGTTTCCTTTAGAAACCAGCTTAAAACAAAAGATAGGTGGGATATTTTTCTTGCTAGCTTCCTTTTTTATTTTTATTTTTTCATGTCTGGCTAAAACCCTTAGCTAACCTATTCCTGCACATTATGCATATTTCATTTTTCCTCTGTGCTTAATTAAGTATCTGTTGATTGAAAAAGCAGCTGCTCCAGCTGAACACCCTGTACAACCTCTCTGCCTTCTCCAGGAAGGACTGACATCATTCATAAAGCTCCAGTTAAGCTCATAACCGAGCCAATGAAGCAGATAAATAAGGTTCCAGCCTTAACTTCCAGTGGTTTATGAGTATTTTTAAAGCCCGAGTAGAAATCTCTCGACTGGATGGAGTCAACACGGCCGAACAGCTGCTGTATCAGGAAATACCCATTGAAGACTCTTGATGTGTTTGCCAGGCACAAAATGTTCCCTTCTAGCATGTGCCCAGAATGTCCCTGTCTTCACAGAACGGGGCATTTGGGCCCATGTCGTCTCAGGCTTGTTTTGGGCTCCCAAACTAGTGCTTTGTGAGAGGCACAGCCTCGCTGCCGCCTTGCTGGCAGTGCCAGCAGTGCTGTGACTTTGGGCTCTGGATTGTTCCCCACTGCCCAAAGGAGCTGGGCACACCTGTGGCTGCAGGCCTGGCCCTGGTGTCACGCCCTGGCAAAGAGGAGATGGAGCATGCTTTGTACTTGTAATCGGTTATCCCTTCTTTTCAAACTGGAGCTGTGCCTCCTGATGGGTTCAAGTGACTGTTTGTACTTTGTCTCTTTGGATCGATGTACCCTGCCTGCTTTCCACTGCAGTGGAACAGCCTTGGCAGAGGGCACGGCGAGGGGGTGGACCCAAAGCCATAAAAATGAAGCTTGACAGGGGTGCAAGCAGGCTGAGAAGTTGCTTCTCCCTGGCTGAGCTGTGTAGATGTTTCAGTGACTGTATAGTGAATAGATAAACTTATCATTTCTGTAAAGCTCTTTGCAGAAAGCACACCAAAAATAGGGCTTGTGCTCGAGAATCTAATTACTTAAAGGCCTAATCTGATAGCTGTTGAGGAAAATAAGAAGTTCCCAGGTAAATACATGGCAGGGGAGAGATCTCATGGCTTCATCTATGCGATGTGCTAATGAGGTGGGTTAGAGCAATGCAAGTGCACAGCTATTAAATTTAGATGCATACAGAAAATGATAACAGCTTTTAGCTTGTCTGACTGTTGGCAGTGTGGGCTTCAGTTTCTTTTAGTGTTTCTCTCAGGAAAAAATTACATGCTGGTGCCTTCCCTTGCTGCTGCATCCTGGTGGGAACGGTGTGCTGCATGCAGTTACCTGTGCGCCGAAGAGAGGGCACCGTCTACCCTGTTCATAATTTATTATTTCCATGGCAACCAGCAGCCAGTGTCACTCCCAGAACGTTCCCCCAGTATACCACCTGAATCAGACTAAGGAACACGTCTGTCAAAGAAATATGGACTGATTATATCGTGTTGAAATCAGTCAAAGGGTTTCTCCAGTCTGTGCATGGATTACTGGATTCAATTATTTTATCTGACAGTGACATTTATACTGTAAAGGTCAACAGAAAAAAAAAAATGGATCAATGCATTTTAAAGGATAAAAATCAGTGGTAAAAGAACCCCACCAATCTGAAACGCATGCTTTAAGAAGCAGGTATTACTGTTAGTGCATTTGCTGAAAGGCATCTACCAGTTTTTGAAGGCAGAGAATTTTTCACTGGAATGAAAGGAATTTCTCTAGTGATATATATGGGGAGAAAATTCAGTTATATTGACTTTGGAGACAAACAGGTGGAACAGGGTTGTGAATTTTAAACGCTACTAGAGAATATGCTGCCGTTATTAATGGTGCTTTAGTCTGTGTGATTTGATATACATTTATATACATTTTGATTTGCAAATTAGAGAGGATTTTTCTTTATATACTCATTTTTTTCATGCTGAAATACAGTGGCAGTAATTAACTCGTTGCTGGAAAAATGCAGGATGACTGGATGGAAAGTCACCTTTCTGGTGGACAGCTGTCTGTCCAGCCCTTAGCACGAAACCTCCGAGTTAGGTTGTCTAGGATTTGGAAGGGACAGGTTAATGTGAATGACTCTCACTTTGCCTTTTCCAGTGTAGGTAGGGCAGTGTCTGCTACATCCACTGACATGTTGAGTTAAAATCTGCTGGGCTATTTACACAGTGGCTAATACCTCCCAAATCCTGGTTTAGAGAAACCAGTATGGGGCATTAGAGGGAACTAATCTTTTGTCCCAGAAATGAGCTTATCTGAACAAACGAGACAGTCTTCATGCTGTTCCAGCTTCAGTTGCCCTGCCGGTGTCCCCTGCAGGTCTGCTGTAAAACAATGACATCACTGTCAATCAAACATCTTTCATCTATCCCAAACTGGCTTAAAAGTCATCACAAATTTGCATGGAAGTCACCCCACGAGAATTAGGAGCCTGGCGTGCCAGAACTGTTGAGGTCAGAATTAGAGCCTATTGGCAATATTAGCGCTGTGGAATCCTTTGCGCTGTAAAAGCCCCTTTAGGTCAGCCAGCCCAGCTGTGAGGGGCATCTCTTCCACGTGCTGCCCTTTGGACCATCCTGACGCTGCCACACAGGGCGGCTCCGCCTTCCCCCTGGCAGCAATTTATCCTCTATTGTCCACGGAGTCCCTGAGCTGACACGTGCCTTGTCCTGTGGAATGAATACTGAGAATTATGTCGTTCTTCTTCAGAAAACGATTCCAGAAGACAAAGTTTAGCTGATTAGATTATCAAAGTGACCCAGCTGAAAATAGTAAAACATGAATAATGCCACATTCTTGGTGTATTTGAATTACTTTCAAGTGTCTGCTCAGACTATCAAAAAGTTTGCTGGGGGAGTACTTGCTTTTTGTGTCTGATTATTTTGCCCTCTGACCAGCAGGATTAAAGCTGCAGGCTCAGGGCGAGACATTTCTGCCCTCACGTTGTGCATATGTGCAGATGAAGAGGTTACACTTACCTTTCTGTCAGAGGTGAGTGCTACAGAGGTACCAGGAAGAGGTAAACAGAACAACAGTTTGTTTTGAAGTGAGATTTGATTCATTAAGCAAGTAGTCACCAAAGTATACAAATGGAAAATGACTCTGCTGGAGGGAATACCCTTAATCTTTGGTTCTGAGAGGCTTTTTCAATGAAATAAAATGATTAGCAAAGGACTGCAGATAGTGATGGATTAGGTCCTGAATGTTCGTGCTCTGGGGGTCCAGAAGGTGTGCATAGCTTCAAGCCAACCTGGCATTTTATTTTCTTTCTGTTAGTTGGGTTATAAGCCTAGGCTGCGCTCCTTTCCTCTTCTTCACTGAACCAAGAACATGTTATTTCTTTTAGAAAGAAATAGTTCTTTAGGTCTGCATCATACAGGGAAAAAATGAGAGGAGAGAGTCATCCATAGAGAAAAAACCCTGTATTATGTGGTAGTTACTGTACTTGGACTTGTTTTCCAACTTTTCTTCTTCACCTTCTGGTACTTTTTCTGCTGATAAAGAGAATGGCTGTTCTGCTGTTAAATTCTGCTGTTAAATCATAGAATGGCAACTTTGCTGCACATCCCTCTGTCATAGGAGAATTTTCCTCTGTTTCAGAATCTGATGAAACCCTCAAAGTTTGAACATGTGACAAATTTGGTCTTTCCCAGTGAGGCAACAATTGGGGACTCACTCTTTGTAACTTAGAAATTTTGCATAAAGTTGGTGCATTTTGAGACCAAAGTAAATTCATGCATTCCCAGTAATTTATTTTCTAAGTTTAGAAAAATATTATGTTATTCTGAAAGTAATTGGAGAACACTAATTATCCCTTATTTACATTATTAATGACAATATATTTTTTCCATCTCCATCTTAATTTGGAATTCCATGGACCCTTAAATTAGAGAGTGCTTTGAGTGCATTATTAATACCCATTTAATCAAGCTGTGACATGTAGTCTAGAGTTTTGTCTTTTTTGGCTCTACGAACTGAGATTCTATTGAACTCGTTTTGTATAACCTGTGAAAATATGGAAGTAGTAACTCTGTACTTAAAAATAGCTGGTTTAAGACGTCTGAGGTGTCTACAGGGACCATCTTCCATTAGGCCACCACAAAACACACAGGGGTCACTTGCAGACCTTGTGTTTTGTCTGAAATGTCAGGAGGCACCTCTTTGCAGATGTCTGAATTGCTCCTAACAGGTCTGACAATCAAAAGCTTTACTTAAAGATGGGGAACAGATGGGGATAGTTAATTAGCCTTTATTTTACTGTTGGTGGTTTTTTTTTTTTTTTTTTTTTGTTTTTTTTTTTTTTTTTTTTTTTTTTTTTTGGTGGTTTTGATTTTTCTTTTGTGTGGAAATTAATTTTAGAGGCTACAGCAAATACTGAATGAGTTCCAGAAGTAAAATTTTGAAGTAATAATGCTATTTGCTTCTTAAATGAGATACGACTGCCTAATTTCTTTCTTTGATGTGCTCTGGATATTTCCAGGACATTTAAAGGAATGTCCAAATATCTTCAGAACGTGGTTTGAATTTTGAACTCTGAGCAACTCCAGGCTTTTTTGTCATTACTCCTGATAAGGTTGTTAGTAGTGTTTCAAAGAGGGTACAAGCCAAGAGTTTTTCTGTGCCTCTTCTGGTGATGGCCGTGCAAGTGGAAATGTGGCAATCCTAAATAACAAGTCCTGACATTATTGTGTGCAATAGAACTACTGCCTTCACCTCGGGCAGCATCGTGTGGTGCTGACCTCTCTCCACTGAGCTGTTTGTGGCCCTCTACGCCCTCGGTGAGTAGGGAAGGGCGTGGAGTTTGTGTAGGTCTGGCCACTGCACCGGGGTGTGTAGAGCAGTTGAAGGCATAAGTGAAAGCAAATTCTTCCAGTTCTCAAAGTAACATCCACCAGAAACTTAATTACATGGGTCGTAGAGAGAAACAGCAGAATATACGGGGGTTCTTTCAAACAACAAGGGACAAATGTCAAACATTTCCAGCTGTACAATGTTAAATAGCAAGTGGTTTATTTAGCCATTCGAGTTAGAAAATGGCAAATGTGTCAGACATAATATTAGCTTTTTTCTTTGCTTCTTTTGTCTTTCTCTCTTGTCCTTCAGAGGAATGCCACACCCTTGCACTGCTGTGTGTTCTCTCCAGAACACACAGTGCACAGGGATGCTGCCTGGCTCACTACCTTCTTCAGTCTCAGGGAAAGAAACACAAAGAAAACATCCTTCCCAATCTGACTTGCTCATCATGCCAAAAAGGAAACAGATGTTTGGAAATAACAGTTTAAACTAGGAAGGAACACAAAAGAGGGCATTGGCATTTGAAACTTTTCCAAGTTAATAATATTGCTACAAAGTCATTTTATAGATCACTTGCACACTATAACCCATTTAAATCAAGATGTTGTCCAGCTATGAGAAACAAAGGAATTAATCTGGAACATTGGCTGTTGTGCATTCACTGGTGTGATTTTGATGGAGGCTGAGTAGGTATCTTGTAAAAATCTGAGGAGGAATAAAAGCCAGGGAAAATGCTTAGCCTCAGGCAAGGACACTTTATTGGAAGATTTTTGTATTACGGTCCAATAAAATTTTATTTTTATTTCGAATGCTTATTGTAAACAACATTGTAAGGTGTTAAAGAAGAGATAACCTTCCCAAACACTGGTTTTCTAATAACCACAATAGAAGGAGAGAACCTGTGGAGTTAAAGTACTGAAAAAAACCCCAACAAAACAATGAAAAGAACCACTCCAACCCAATATTTTTTTGATCATGTGAATTTAAGAGGAGATGAGATGTACTCTATTGGTTTGGTTTAGAAATACACGGTTGGTTTTGTTCTATCCATCTTCTAATAGTGAGGTTAGGCGATGTTAGAGCTTTCTGTTGTCATTATTACATTAGTGGTAATGTGGACATGAGTATAAATAATTGCATTGCAAAGTGGCATATACTTGCCTAACTGGCAAGGCGAGGGACTGTTTTTCTCTTGGCAAGGCGTTCATGTTCTGCAGTGAAGAGATCCTGAAGGCAAAGGCTTTGGAGATGACTGTTTCCTGCAGGTGTCCAAGGCAGGCTTGGTGCTGCAGTCAGTGCCTGCAGGTGTGGGAGTGGATTGTACATTTTCTACACTGTAACTCAGCCTTCACTCTGAGCTCCTGTTCTTGACTGCTGGACTTGGGCAAGAGGCATAAGCTAAGCCCCACCCACTGTTTTCCGAAGTTCTGGGGTGTCTTCAGGTGATTGGAGGTTCTAGAGAAAGGAGTGTTGGTGTTGGGGTAAGTGAGATCTTTCTTTTTGTCTGTTCCCTGCCTTTGAGGCTGAATGGATCAGAGGAAAAGATACAGATTTCTCTCATAGGCCACCCATGGATGCTTCCAAAGTCAGGTATCATATGAACACAATGTTTCCTGCCAGGCCTTGGTCATTAGTGAAACACACTTAAAAAAAAAATAATCTTATTCCACCTGTTAAATGAGATGTCCAATTTTGGGAGCTCCAAAGAACAGCAGTGGGTATTCCTCTGGTTTTTGTCTGGCCACAATTTCCATGGCTCCATCACAGTTACGTCCCCAGGAACTTTTATGACTGAAAAACTGGAATTCTAAGTTACAGGGTAGGGGTGTGGAAAGTGTAAGGTCTACCTCAGTGAGCCACTGCCACCTGTTCCCTTTGGAGCACTGCAAGTATTTACTGTAGTAACTAAACAGGTAAATTGTGCTGTGGAACAAGGGTAGCTGGTTAAAATGGCATTTAGTTTTATGTACGTGTTTTTATACTCAGCGAAGATATCGTCACGCTGTCAGTGCTGTCACTGTCTCAGAGCTTGCTGTTTCCTCAGCAGTGTGAAGGCTGGTACAGGCAGCTGTCTGGCTCTGACATCTGTCTGATTGCCTGGAAGGCGCCGTGCACACCTGGCCTATGAGCTGTGTAATAAATAATGGTAATAACTGTGATTAGAAGCAGTTGTCATGAAATCACAAACGCACTGAATGCAGCACAAACTTCCATTTAGGTATTTGCATATACATGTGCAGAAATGTGTGTGAGCAAACACAAGCAATCTGGATGATGCATAATTGGTAGGGTGTGGAGAGGAACGCATTGGCTTGAATAAAGCAAACCAAAATTTATGGCCATTATTGTTTGTTTAGGCTCTCTAAACACATTTCACAAAATTTGATGTGTGTGTGTTTCAAATGTGCTAAATATTTATATACTGCTTTCCTAAATACTAAAACGTGGAATCAGACAGACTGTGTGTAGATGTAATTTGATGTGAAATGTATGCATCTACCAAGGAAGGTGGTGTTTTATTTTCTGAGGTAGTTCCAAACATAGAAGGTGATTTTATTTGAGTTTTTTTAGTTTCTCTGCTTGTTTAGCTGTGGGTTTAGCCCTCAGAGACAAACTGAAATTCTCACCACTGGTTTGACTTGCAAGCAATTGAACTAAAAAAATCAGTAACATGTAGGGATCTACTCCATGAGGCAGTGCTGTGTAAGTAATGCAATAAAGTCTTATTATATTTTGCTGGTGTCTGGGAAGTTAAGCCCCTTTCAATTTACTTTCAGCTCTGTTTGGCTTTAATATTAAAAACTCCTGAAGGTCTGTAAATACATACAGTTGCCTTTGAGTTTTTCCTGCTGATGATTTCTAAGTGGGTTTTTTTGATTTTTTTTCTTTCTTTTCCTGCTTTCTTTGGGGTCATTTACATTCAGCTTGTTGATAAATAGTGGTTTCCTGCCTTATGAAAACCTTGGGTCAAGCATTTTTCTGTCTTTGAATAATCCAAATAGTGTACAGGAATCTTCTGGTAATTAGGCCAGTTTGTAACAGCTCATAAAGATTTTTATAGCCGTTTTTACTACTGAGGAGGATTGCTGCCTCTGCTGACTCTCACTACTATAAACAACTGGTGTGAATTAGAAAATTCCATGTTCTTCAAATGTCCACGTATCTGGTGTGAGTACTTCTGTTATTTTAGAAATAGGATACAAACTCTTTGGTGTATGGATGCTTTTAAATTTTCATTTTCAGCACTGAATGTTCTAATATGAACTGTGTAGCTTCTTGTCCTTATAAGGTGGTGGTAAACACTAATAGTTGAAGTATGTGACACACATTTAATCATCCATGTGAGTTTTTCTTTTGGTAAAAAACCTCATAGTAGAAATCAACCTGGGACCAAATATATGTTGGACCCTTAACTGAGCTGAATAAATGAACTTCATACAAAATGATCCTTGTGGACTGAAACTGAGGCATGGAGAACAACACTGTAGCAGCTTGCGTTGGAACGTTTTATACTGTTTATACAGGGAGGATGTGCAATTCATCTTTTAATGCTGTCCTTTTGTTTTTTCCTAGCTGAGATTTGAGGGGTATGGGTGGAAGTCATGGCTTTTGAAACAGTCACTTGAAACTCAATATCTTCCTCTCATCTTGTGCTGCAGCCTGGCATAATGCAATAGTTGCACTTTGGCACCATGGGTTGATGTCAAACTCAGGATCAAGATCGAGACTAAATGGGAGGAAGCATTAAAATAGGTTGAAATGTGGGGAAAAAAAATTCCTCTCACCCTTTTCCAAATTTTTGTGCTGCTGTAATGAGTGGCTGCTGTTGTAAATTCCTCACCTGAGGTGGTAGATGTCACTCAGTGGCAGCATTGGTTAGAGCTAAAATAATGAATGTGTCAAAATGCAGGAGTGCAGCTACAGGGGAAGGAGTCAGCAGCAGCAGATTGCAGCTCGCCTCTTAAATCACATACAATTGTTTTGCAAATGTCCTTTGGAATGTTAATAATTTGAGAGCCAAACTGGTTAAATGCTTGAGGAATGCTAGAACACTTAAATATTTTTTTAGGTGAAGTTGTTTGCTATTTATGTTTCCCTTGAACTGTCACTAGTCTCTAATACACGTGTGTTGGTTTGTATCCCAACTTGCCAAGCAGAAGAGGCATTTTGGTAAACTCAGTGAGGCTTTGGTCTTTTGAACTGGAGGAGGATGCAATGAAATTGATAGGTTTTGCTTTTGGAGAGGAGAGTTCTGGCTGCTTCACGCTGCAGCCTTCGGAGTGGACAGGACGGACAGTCAAATGTCATTTCTGTTAGACATCTGCTCAGTCGTGGCCTGCCCAGCCTCTGAGCTGCTCCTGCTAACAGCCTCCCATTTTCTGCAGTGCAGAAAGGACTCTTCAGTTTTTGTTTTAGTCCAGGGGCACACTGAAACATACTTTGTGTGCTCGGGAAGGTGGGTGCCTTATAGGCGACGGAATTTGAATCCAGCTGGGAAGATGTTTTACAAAAGGCAATGTAGGCACACAGTCTTGTCAAAACAGAGGAACAACTTCTCTGATTGCCTCAAGTGTGTTATTCTTCTTATGGGGGGCTGCTTGCTGACTCCAGAGGAGAATTGGCACACGTGTGTGAAAACACATCAGGGCAGAGCTTACAAAAGTGTCCATGATTTGTAGTTGTCAAATGGTGTGTGCTTGTCTCCTCCTGTTTGTTCCTGCATCTGCCCTGCCCCAAACCTGAATGCTGTCAGAGAATCACAGAGTATGATCTATCATGCCAACACAAGCCGTTCCTTTCCTTGAGAAGCAGGTTAGTCTTACACAGAGATAATGGTGCCAATTTCAGTTCTGTATTTTGGCTTGAAAGTCTCAGTGGGCTGTGGGAACAGAGGTGGTTTGGCACCTGAATGAGAGTGAAAATACAGATGGAGGAGGACCAGGAGGCAAGGTGAGAGGCCAGGCAGCTCTGGAAGGACAGGGATCATGGTGAGGATGGGAATCAGTCAAGACAGAAGGGACTGTGCTCGTAGGGGCTGGAGAAGGCTCCAGAAACTGAAATCCACAGAGTGAAATGGTGTATGTCTCCATTGTTCAGTCTTTATCCTCAGATTTCTATGCTGGTTCTCCACTGAAAAGGAAAACTTAACCTTGATTTCTGTAGCCACCCCCCTGCCCCAAGACAGGAAGATTATGAGCACGCATGAGACAGCTGCAAACTTGCAAGTTTGAATTTTGGTTCTTTGGTGTGTCTGTTCTCTGATTCCCTTTGAGATCCTCATGGATCTCTCCACTGACATTTTTATCTGCCCCAGTTTGCTCAGAAGTTGACCCCGAAGTCTCACCTAAACTGTTCTGTGTGGAAGGCTTGCTGCAGGACGCTTCTCCCCCGGCTCCTCCCCAGCCTGGGGAGATCCACCACAAGGTGTGTTCCTTCTGGGACCGAGGGAAATGGAAAAGTACACTTGGGGATTTGTTTCAGCTTTCCCAGCACATTTTTCTGGGTTTTCTTCTGTGAGTTCTTTGTGCTACAAGACCCATTGGATTCTATTGGAGCTAGTGCTTAACCATAGGGATAATTAGTTTGGAATCTGGAGGTCACAGTAAACTGCATTTTAAGCAAGCCAGGAAACTGGAAAGAGACAAGCTGCTCAAATCAAGTTTATTTCCAGCAGCAAATATTATGCAAATATCCTCTGTAATTTCTTTTTTAAAAACCTCACAGCTCCTCTCTTACCTGGAATGAGTGGGTCCTCAGCTGCAAAGTTGCATTCTACACTAGTGTGTGCATTCTCCGCTGTTGCATTTGGAAGAGAATGATCTGGAAGTGAGTGTTAGGCAGACTTCAGAAGCAGAGGTCAGACTGACCTTTCCCTGTGTCTGAGCTATCCTTGCTCCAGTGTACTGTTAGAGCAGTAATTGAATGGATCTCACAGTGAATAATAGGAAATGAATCATGCTTTTAAAATTATTTTTTATGCTCTCCACTAGCCTGAAAAGAAATTAATCTGGCAGAAGTTTCACGTATTGCCTTTTTCCCTTTCTCCTGAGTTCCTGCCTTCCATGATTACCACGTCAGGGCACAAAAATATGAAGGAATCCTTCTGAGCTCCTTGGGAGCATGGCAGTCTCACACGGGAAAGTGGAGTGCACGGAGAGGGAGTGGGTGTGAGCAGTTCTGTGCACAGGTGTGCTGGGACAGCAGCACAGCCCTGCTTCCCTGCTCTGGAAATGATATTGTGCTGTCAGAGGCGCTGCATAGTTCAGAACTGTAGAGAAAAATGGGTATTTTTCTGTTAAGTCTGACCTCATTTTGGGGGAAGAGACAGAGAGAAAAAGCAGATTGATTTAGTCTCTGCCTATCTGCCATATGCTGAGGGAGCATTAGTCTGCACCTGTGAGGTGGCAGAGGTTGAAGGATGTGAAGCCTGAGTTGGTGGAGTGATGGGGGGAAGGGGTGGAGGCTGTAAAACCATTTGTTTAGGAAGCCCATGCAACATGTTGCACTGAGGGGTTAATCTAATTTTATCTGTGTTCCTTGTTTACTGAATCATTTGGTGTGGTCCTGTTTATCTTCAGGATAATGTACTATAGAGGGTGTTTTCCTAGCACTGCTGCAAAGTGGTTACATGCTCAGAGGCTGTTTCACAGCCAGCAATAAGAGCTGATGTGGTCAGACAGGTGATATTAGCCTCACATTTTCAAACTTCTGCCTTCATTTTAGATGTACAAATCAGTGGAAACTGTAGAGCTACGTGTTTGCGAGCTAGTGTTGAAATCTTCAGGATTATATGTTTAAGCCAACAAAAGGAATTTGCTTCATGAATGCTGGACCAGCATGCTTGAAATAAGCAAACCGGAAAGAATCATCGAATAGATGATTGGGATGTGCTGGCTACCATGGTGACAAGGAGGGCATAAATGTTTCAGTTCAAATCATTAGTTAGTTGCAGAATTCCTGGAGTGTGCAAGGCTTTTCTGAATCAATAAAACTTCTAAAGAGAAATAGTTTAAAAACCAATTGTTAAGGGGCCTTATTTAATAGGCTCCAATCAGTGGTGAGCTCTGTATGTTAACTCCTAGATTTGTCCTTAAATGATGAAATGTATAACTGGAACATGGAGCAGGGTGTCTCAGCAGCAGCTTTCCTGGGCTGGGACTGCCGAGAGATTCGGGTCTGATCTAAGGACAGGGAGTTTGGTACTCGCAGAGGCTGAGCTTGTGATGGGCTGTGGCTGCCTACAGAGTAACCCAAGAAACAGAGCAGCTCGCTGCTAGTTCTGTCTCACTGACGCTGCTGCTGGGGGGTAACATTTCCTTCCAGGAGTTTGTCAATGCAGGGCTCTTTTCAGGAGCAATCTGCTAGAAATCGCACACTGAGCCAAAGTCAGTGAGGTAATAAGCAGATAATAGGTCTTTCAAGTGGTCCAGTTTACCCTTTTTCCTGTTCCATCTAAAATAAAAAAAAAAACAATGAAAGAATCATGGTATCTGATTGAGGGGAGATTAAAGGCCTTGAGAGTTTTTCTCCTTAGCAGACAGATATCTTTTTGATTCTGTACAGTGTAGTTTTCAAAATGAGGACTTTATTGTTCATATTGCTATGTTATTTTTTCAAAGTGGGTGCGTATAACTTTTGAAAAGCCAGGATCTCACAAAATCCCTTCATTTGGTGCATTTATTACAACATTTGATTAGTCAGATAAGCTTTGTGCTACCTTTGTACAAACTTCTCTGAGGTGTAGAATCAGATGGTCTCCTAGTTGCATCTTTACTGAGTTTCCACCTTGCTGAGGATGGGTCTAAACACTGTTGTGCAAAACTGTTGTGAGCTTTGCACTGCAAGACTGGCAAAAGCTCAAGGGTGTGCACTGGGCCGTGTCCCAGAGGGTCCAGGTGCCTTTCTGTCCAGTGCTACAGGTGGGCCACGAAGTGGCACCCGCTGATAGCAGCTGAAATCTCACTCATTCTGCGTTAGAATCCACAGTAGCTTTTTAAGGTATCACAGAGCCGTGGTGAGAGAATGCCTGTTCATGTACAGACATGTATAAATGAAACGCGTGGGAATGTATTAATTTTCTTGTTTTGTGTGAATCTGCATCTGTAATTAATGATGATATTTCTCAGAGATTTCTGGCTTTTCTGTAAGCAAGGCTAATGTCAGGGAAGTGTTGTAGTCTGTGGGTTAAAATTCTAGTTTTAGAAATTTCTAAGTTCCCGGAAGTGCAGCAAAAGGTACAGGTTGGTAGATTTCAGGAACTTGCACATTGGCAGATGAAATCGATGGTTTCAGTGTAGCACATTCAGGATAACACTGCAAAAGAATAGATTGGAAAATGGAGAGGGAACAGCATGAGGAAGGACACTGCTCCAAGCTTGAACTAACAGACTGTCCCTTGTGCTGCTGAAAGTTTTCCTCACAGGGGGGATAGTGTCTAGCAGGAAATAACCAGCATTTTGTGTGGACTGGAAAAAGTGCAGAGGCTGTTAGAAAAGCTCAAAAGAGTACATATTCAACATCAAAAATAGGAGAATAAATCACAGTGTTGACAGGGGACCGTAAAAATATTATGAAGAAAGGAGCAGCTACTTTTTGGCTGACCCAATGTACAGACATTAAAGTCTCCAGGGAAGAGAATGGAGAAGCTGCTTCTGCAGTTCAGCCAGAGAGAAGGGGATGAAAGAAATACCACATGGGAAGGATACTGGAAGACAGGTTGGCATTTGAGCAGATCAGAAATGTGAAGGCTTGTCTGCAGAAAAACGTCTTATTAGAACATGCCAGTTTGCTTCAATTTATGAGCGTGTATCACTTTGGATGGCAAATTCTCTTACACTCTTATTCTAGTCAAAATGACAAACAGAATTTTCCAAGACAGCCCTTCCAAGGTGATGGGAGTTTCACGCTCAGGTTGTTTGGTTGGATTCCCTAAACTCCTATTAATATTAATGCTTATTGTGTGCAGTATTTGGGGAGAGAGTAGAAATGGCATTTAGCCTTCTTATTATGTTTGAACTGTGTATTTTGTCTGTTCTCAAATGTCTCATTTTGAATTAGAAAAGGAAGAGGTAAGATGACCTTTTTGCAGACAGAGGGTTTGCAGTTTCTTCCTACCTTAAAATATAGTGGTACTCCTCACTGATATTTATACTTGGAATTTGAAGAAAGAAAATGTAGAACAACGAGGTTGGCACCGTAATTATCACTGATATGTAGTTTATGAGGGAAAGCAGCAGAGCTGAAATTGGAATTTTAGAACTCTGTTAAGGACTTTGATACCTTACTTGGGTGAGCTACTGCCAAATAAAGACACAATAGAATCTTTTTTTTTTTTATTCTAGATTACAAGATTTGAAGTGAAATAATTATGTTTCACTCCTAACTGAATTTTAGTGCTACTTCTGAAGGGAAGGATTAATCTCAAATACTTTCTTGGGTATTTATTTCCTTTAACCTGGAAATAACTTTAATTAAAGTGAAAACTCTTGACATTGATTTTAAATGTTCCTCTCTGTTTCCCACCATAACTTCAATAGACGTCTACAACTTATTGGAGAAAAGCCATTGTAATTCCTCCCAGGAAATGATAGCAGTTCCTCTATAAAAGGTTCAGCCCCTGTGGTGAATGGAGGTTAGACTACTTTGAAATGGTGCTTCGTCATTTGCCTCTCACAATTTATTGCATGGAAGTGGAAGACTTCAAATAGATTTCCTGAACTGTTTGAGCACATCCTGAAGATGATTTATTCCAATTATTGAATTCAGATTTACTTTTTGAAAGTGCAAGTATAAAATCATCTATCCTGGTCAAGTCTTTGCATCAAGTATTTGTCTAAACCACCTTGTCTATGATGGTTCTTCAACACAGCAACTGTCAAATGCTTTCTAGTGGCAAGATACATACTGGTACACATAACAATGGTTAAACTGGTTAAAAAGTCTCTGGAATAACTTGGCAGATTATCTAATGTGATTTTATTTGTGGATTTTTTTGGACATACGTAGTGAGGTTTTCTTTTGCTATAGGCTTAGACTTGAACTGTATTATAGGCCTAACTGGGTCTGATTTCTTAAATTGAATTTTTGCCTGTAAGTAGGAGTAGCCTGAAATGGTCCTTTCTCAAGCTGATAAATGGGCAAAGAACTTGGTTCCTGTGTAAAATCCATTCCCAGAACCTCTGCTTTCTGAGGCTCCTGCAAAGCAGCCGCCAATTATATTCTGGTAATTGGTCATTTTTTCTACCTGAATAACTCTTTCACAGCTAGAATTCTTCCAAGGTTGTTTGTTTCCTCTGATAGAGTGGTATATAACATCTCTTTTGAGCAGCTTTTAATTCCCAGTGTCTAAATGATCGCGCTCTCCCATACACCTTAGGCTGTGCTTCAGCTGCATCTCTGTGCTGCTTTTCTCTCTTTTCCAGTTTGCTTTAATTAGTTGTTGTGTAAGGTTTTATTAGTCCCGTGTGTTGTCTCAACTTTTTGTTTGCTGTTTGCTAACACACCTTTCATCACGAATAATCTGAAATGCATGCACTGGACATGGCAGCACCGTTTGCTCTCAGAAGATTGATTGTAACCATTGAATCATAGCTTTGATTTATCGTAGGTCTGGGCAGTGACTGTGGGTGATGGATCATGATGGTCATGGTATTTCAGAAGTAAAGTTCAAATTATATTTTAAAAGAATTTTCCCCTCCTTTGAAGCATCACATTTGTAATCTTCCCATAGAGTTTATGGCAGCAGATGATTATAGTGATTGATTCTTCCAGGATCCTATTAGGCCAGCTTTATTTTGCCAATATAGGTTTTTAATTAGTGGGTTTTTTTGATATTTTCAGCAGGAATTGATTTTTGAATGCAATCACTGGTAATATTTCTAATAAGTCACTCTAAAGACTAAGTTCCTTCATGCCGGCAGTAAACAATGTAAGGAAATAGATTTTGTCATGGGGTGCAAATAGTTTTAATCTATCAGTCTGTGGTTGTTAAAGATTTTTATATTCCTTAATTTTGTCTTAATAACTGAAACCCAGCTACTATTTAATTTTCAAATTGAGTTGATGGTGCTGTTTTGATTGTCTCTTAGTACTGTGGAGTTGAAAATCCATTCCTTTGGTTAAAGTCTGGGGCTATTCTGTGGCAGGACAGGGAGTGGACCAGCAACAAATGTCAAAAGCAAAAAGCAGTGGATGACCTGTGTAGGAGTCTGGTTGGAAGTCTGGTTCAGTCCATACACTGCTTTGCAGTCTCCTGTGGCAACATCTGCTGATCTGAAATAGGGAAATTGAGGTAAGAGAAAAATACTTAATTTTAAAATATCTCTGAGTGCATCACAGCACATTGCCCTGGTCCAGGACTAGCTGCTGAAATATTTTTGTAAAATGCATTGCAGTACAAAAGGAGAAGCCATATTCAGCTTTTAACTGGGCTGTGCAGAGATAAAGTTGATGGACAGGGCAGAGAAGACAAAACTGTTAATGTGTAAAAGCCTTTCCTCTAATGTGTCTGGCTTTGAGTGGAATCATTGAGGTTGGAAAAGACCTCAAAGATCATCAAGTCCAACCATTAACCAAACACTGCCAGGTCCACAGATGCTTGGATGTTAATGAAGATAAAATGCAAGGGATTTCTAAGCCTTTGGATGTGTTTCTTAATGATCTATCTAAATTAAGTGAATATTGCTGCTGTTAATGTAGAATCTGGATAATTTACTCACTTTAAAGCATTTTGTCCTTGCAATAACCACATAAAATAATGCTCTAAATTATTTAGATGGGGAATGGAGGCAGAGATATCCAGAATTGAATTTTAGGGGTTTGTTTTAGAATAGTGTTAAAAGCATCCAGCAGCTTAACAGTTTTATTGGGGAATAGACTGGAAGGTTCTGAAATTGTCACAAGTGTCACCTCTTTACAAGATCAGACCTCTAAGTATGTCAATGAACATGACCCCGTGAGACTTGCCAGAAGCCAGAGAGGAATAGCCTAGCTGTAGGAAGCCTCTGTGATTTCCTCTGGTTTACTTCTAATGCCATTCTAAAGACAAAATAATTTTACTCTAATTTTTTCTTTCCTCACTTTTCATTTTTGTTTGGATATGTAATTCCTCTGAGAATGAATCTTCTCTCATGAAGTGCTGACAGGACCTATCACTGGGTGGATGACACGCAAGTTAGGCTGCCACAAAGAAGTAAATTCATGGTAACTTGATAATGAAAAAAAACAACATGAAGAGCATTGGCAAGTTATTTATTCCAATGTGCATTGGATATTACAATTTTTTTTTTCAAGATAAAACTAAATGCTAGAATATTGAAAATATTGACTTTTCTCCCAGTGGTAGTTGGGAATTACGTATCTGAAATCACAGTTGCAGATATTAATTTGCATCATTTAGGCATTTTAAGAGCAAAAATGGAATCTGGAAGTTCCATCTTGTTTTCTGGTCCATGCCTTTCAGGATTTTTTTAAAGAATTAATAATCATATGTAATAAACATACAGAATTTAGCTTTGTACTGTTACAGTTATTAAAACTGATTAAGACTAATCACTGTCAGTGATATAAATCACATTTTAATCACAAGTTAAATTTTTACATTTCTGAGCATGTTGTTATTGGTGGTCAGAATACTCAACTGTAACTGTAGTCTATCTGTAGGTAATGAAACTGAGTGTTTTTATCACTTACATCATGAGTCTGTTCACTTGACAGCATTTTTGAAGTTTTTCCCTACATCTTTTTTATTTCCTTCACCAGAGCCCAAGCACTTTCTTAAGGGTAATATCAGAACGTGACTATCTATATGCACGATAATACAATTCCTTAGAAGACTAATAAAACCGTGTGTATTCATCCAGTGTATCAGATTTAATAAGCATTATCATGATCAAAGTCTGCTAGTACCAAAAGGTTCCTTGCCGTTGCTTTCCTGATATTATTGCCTTTGCAAAATATTTGGATGATGGTTTCTGGGATGGCCACCTGCAGGGGAGGGCATGTCAGCCTGACGAGCACAGGCTGATGAACACAGTTAGCTACAGATTATTCGGGATCAAGACAGCAGGGAGCTGTGAAAAAAAAATCATCTGCTCCTGTATGGAGAGCTGGCATTTTCTCTCTGTGAGTTGGCCATCCCACCTCTATCCAAAGGGACTGGCGTTGCCTGCTTCTTTCTCCATCTGGAAACGTCAGACCAAGCTGTCTTCTCTGATCTTAGCCGCTGTCAGGCAAATGGAGAGGAGGCAGAGGGGGACATGGAGCTGAGAACTTGCTCATGCTGAGCCTCAGGGTCTGTGTGAAAGGCTGGGTATGTGCCACCCAAAGTGATGGTGGGTTTGGGGTGTGCTTTGGAGTCTTAGCTTCCCGATTCTGCAGCAGTACAGATAAAAAAGAATACTGCTAAAACTGAAAAAAACCACCTTTTCTGAATGTGTTTGTTCTTGTAGGGAATAATCCTGGCCTGATTATTATGAGTTATTGTGTGAGTTTGGTGCTGCTGAAGTGGAGCACTGGACGCTCAGGAGCTGATGGTTTGTGTTCCAAGTTACAGCCAGGTCCTGCAGGGCTGCGGTTCTCCAGTCCAGGGGCTGCCTTGGCAGAACACTACAGTAGATCTGACCACTAGGAGCAAGGGATGGGCTTCTGGTTTGAAGATCCCAGAGCTGTTTATTCAAGAACGCAGACAGGAGTAGAGAATGGGTCCAGGGACTCAGGATAGAGGTTCAGGGACCAAAAAACCTCGAATAAAATCCAGGGGTGAGAGCAAAGAGAGGTCCGAGGGCACAGGGTTATAAACAGGACAGCCAGGGTGGGTCCTGAGGTCAGGGTCCGATAAGAACAGGGAAAAAGTGGTGCAAAGGGGTAAATATAAACTGAGGAGACTAATGGGGTCCCAGGGGTGGAACCCTATGGCAAAATTAACCCAGTGGGGTTCAAGAGAGGGGAGAACCTTCTAGGAGGATTGTGTTTATGGTGAACAGCGCTGAACAGGGGCATAAACTTAACAAACCAATGAAACAATGAACACTGAGAAATATTAACATGTGCCCATGGGAGGGAAGTTTTCCTCACTATGATCTAAAAGGGATGTTTCCCCATTTGCCTTGCTCCTTCCAGGGTTGAGGCACAGCTACCTTAGGGATAGGCCCTTGGGCATGGGCAGAGCAGAGCCTTTTTTCGGGGGGAAAAAGGGGAGAAGGTGGTAGACCATTAATGATATCCAGGGAGGGAATGGCTGAAATGTGAGTGAAGGTGCTCTGGGGTAGAGCTTAGTAGATGGGGGCAGTTGAATCCAGAGAACTGCACCAAAAAAATGACTTTAAAATTTGATAACTGTGGCTGTGAAGAAAAATCAACTTTATTAAGTTGCCATTAGTTATATGTGCCTATTGAAAACAAAATTATAAAATTACTGCTTTCCATGTAGCACAATCCATAAAAATTGTATCAGATCCATTTAATAAACCTGCAGGATACGTTAACTTTCATTTTAACAACATCTGCTTTCCGTAGAGCCTAAAAGAAACCAGGCAACTTTAAGAGGAGCTTGACCCTTATGTTTGTAACAGTAATCAGATTATACGAAATCTATAATTAGAGCACTAATATGAGACATTCAAATTAGTTGAAGTGCAGACTGTAACAAAAATAGACACTAGACATCTGATGAGTCTGAGACATCAGACGTTTGAGTGTGTATGCAGACCTTTGGAAAGTCTTTAACAAGGAGAAAGTAATAGTATCTGTCTGAAAACAGAATGATATTCAACCTTGAGTTTTGAGTCTCTTTAGTATAACCTGCTCTTCTGACTCTCCAGTCATAGTATTTATGTAGAAAATGAAACAAACAGCTGCTTGTATCTTTAAAGGCTAAATTTGCAGCTTATTTTAATCTTTCCACTGACAGTGTCACACTAAAATTGCAAATGCAATTAGAAATTGAAAAAAGGAAGTTCAAACCCTTGTCTTGAATAAAGTATCTTATGAAATAAGAACTTACATTTTGTTTTTACTAATTTTTTTCTGTGTGTATATATATATATGTATATAAATATATATAATCCTGCTCAGATGGCTGAAGGGGATTGTAAATCAAAGTGACTATTTATTGCAATGGGAATAAGGGATAGATTGGATAAAAAAAGAAAGGATGGAAATTAAGATACAAAGCATCAAAGACACAATGTCAGATAAACATCACCAAAAATAATTTGCAGGAGTGAATTATAAAATCAGAAAAAATAAAAAGTTTTTGAACAGTTTGTTTTGATTATTCTCAGCTCCTTTTTTGTTTTGTGGGTGGTTTTGGATTTTGTTTGTTCATTTATTTGTTTTCTTTCTTCAGAACCAGGTCAAAAATGTAAATGAAGTAGCAGGCTTGAGGATACACTTCACTTTGTGTTGGTTCTTTCTTTTCTGTTCTTTAGTTGTTGGTGGAAGAATTTGCCTCAATATTCCCATGGTACTCTTCAGTGTCCAGTTCTTTCATTTTCACAGTCAACCTTGCTATCTCTCTTCACATCTCTTTAGCCCATGGGACTATGCACTTCACTAAATCCACTGCAAATTTCACATGGTTCATTTTCTTCTTTTCTAAGTAGGTTTTTTTAGTCACTGTCTCTTCAAATTGTCATCAGCATACTGCAAAGTTTAAGAAGTCTCTTTTTTTTGCCTGGTATGTTTATCCTCAATTAACTAGTCTATATTCTTTCTAATATTCCTCCTTTAGCTTCAGCCCTTAAACTGTACCGTGGCTGCTCAAGGGAAATATTTTTATTGCTTGCTACTTATTGCTAGAGCAGTGGAATCCTCTTACCCCAGTCCTGCCTCTTTGGCTACAGAGATTTTAAAAGATTTTCATGATTTTGGTCAAATTTGTCCTTGTGGGGCTGAGAAGGAGTCCTTGGATACACACACACACACATATATATATATAGACACACATATTATATGTGTGTGTGTGTATATATACACACATTATATATATATATATATACACATACATTTTTGTATATGTTCCATATAAGTAAATCAACATTGTGGAATCCATAAATCAGTCACTGATCACTTCATCTACAGATGGGTGGGGTCTGCAAGAAGACAATAGGGGCTTATTTCTCTCATTAAAGGGCAGTTAAAACTTGTATGTTTCAATCATTGAAATATAAATCAGAAAAATTATGGTTTAAGTTCAAAAAGCGCAGCAAAATATGTTTTGGGGTTTTTATTTTATTATATTTTGAACTTGTGAGACGTAGTGATGGGGGTGAAAGAAAGCATAAATCAGGATACTATTATAATATAACCAGAAACTGATAAGCTGATATTTTTAGTATTAGACTCTACATAAAAAAAAGAGGGGAAAAAAAAAAAAAAAAGGTCCTGCTGTCTAAGGAATGCAATCACTTAGCTTCTAAATCTCAAGAGCACAACTTCCAGCTCTCTCTTTTTCCGACGTTAAAGCACATTTTGCTGATCATTCATTCCACTCTTTTGAGCAAAAGACCTCTGTTCATACAAACACTGAGCACTTGTTTCCAGGGGGGAAAAAAGAATGTTTCTTTTTCATGGGAACAGTAGCTAGTGCAATAAAGCCTGGGAGGTGGCTGGGGTGTGTGGTTTGGAGTGCTGTCACTGGATAGGCACCACGGTGTTTCTGGGGACATGTCAGAGGAAATGAAGTGTGAAACTCTATCTGCAACCTCTTGCTGGAAGGTTTTGAAATCAGGGTGTTCCCAGCAGCTTACATGGCTGTCTCATTCCCTGAAGTTTACAGCTGTGTTGTCTCTGCTGCTGTAGAAGTCAGCGTAGTGTCGTGTCGGGAAATGCATCTAAATAAATCACAGAATATTCAGAATTGGAAGGGGCCCACAGGCATCTGAAGTGAATGGCCTGTTCAGGGTGAGAACAGTACAAATGAAATCTGTTCGTGTCCTCTGTGAGCAAGAGCTACCTCTTGATAGTGAGAGAAATGGTTACATGAGTGAATGAAGAGATCTGAAGAAATACCTGAACTGGAATAAACCTCATTTTTGCTCAAAGGAGGAAATTAGAAGGATAAAATGGCAAAAAAATCTAAGCAAATAAACCCCCATTCACTGTTATTTTGCCTTCCAGGGATTTCCAGCTGGCATTCTTAAGTGGCCTTTCAGAGATATGGGCCATGTTCTCCTGACAAGAAGTTTCTGCTTCTTCCTGCACCAAGTTATTAATTATATTAAACAAATACATTTCAGATGCAGAAGTGTTTGAAAATATTATGTAGAAGCAAAGCACTCTGATTGTCATGATCCATGAACTCAAACTCTAAGACACTTGAAAGAGGCCTTCCCTATACTTAGTGCATAAATGAGCTAGCCAAATGAGAACTGTTAGTTCTCATCTGCTTTTATGATTAATTACAGTGTGTGGAAGTTATCTTAAAGCTGTAAAGAGGCAGAGCTCGATGTGTTGTGTCCCCAGAATAAAAACCTGAGATTGATTCTGCCTGGAGTGAAGGGCAGAATAAAAGGTAAAAATAAAAATGCTCTATGGTTCATCTAGAGTTCAAATAGACTTTCCATGTCTTTATAAAACATTACATAGTTGAATTGTTCCTGTGAACTCAGCAGATTTAGATTTTTCTTCCGTCAGAAAATGGAATATGTGAACGTAATGTGAATTTATTAGCTATAGTTTTAATATTTTTGTTTTCCGTTCACTGCGTTGTAGCAACTGTAATTTTTTCTTAAGGAGGGGTTTCTGTTTTCCCCTTTCCAGCTTCTCCCCAAGAACAGAAAAAAGAGAAGTCAGTAATTACATTAGTCTTGTCTTTACCTGACTGATGGATTTTGAGATGTCTGGCAGTAACATATTATCCTGTCCTTTCTGGCACCACATCTTGTCCTCTTCCGAGCCATTGCTTTATTTAAAGTAACTGGAATTAGCAGAGTGTCTGCTCCCGTGAGCCGTGTTCAGGTGTGTGGAATTGCCAGCACCCACCACAGACAGCAGCACCTGCGTGGTGTTGCTCAGCCAGAGATGTCCTTCACACCCTTTTCTAATGATGAGACATTTCCTCTGGTGACTGTTGGAGTTGCCTGACTCCTTTCCAGTAAATTAGAAGACATTAGCTAAGGAATTAAGTTAATTAGGGGGGGAAAGTAGGTAAGACCTCTAGAAATATTAACCTTAGGGTGTATTGGACTTCCTAAACGGCCTTCAGATTAATGGCTGTGATAAGTGGATAAAAGCTTGTCAGATTTTGGGGGAGTTGCTTTGTCTCTCTGTCTTACAATTGAATTTAAATGCACTGAGGTAGATGGATCTCTCGGTTAATTTACTCATAAATACACATAAAGGAGATGCTATAGGAATCCCCAGTTTTATGAACATGCAGACATCCCCTGAAGCAGACTGAGAACCCTGAAAATGAAGGGCTGACTCCTCAGGTACCTATTTAACGTTATCCTTTTCTACAGCTGAGTATTTAATGAGGACACACTCTTGTCCTAAGCCTGCAAATATATTTCTTGGCTGTTGCTCTGTACAAATAAAGTAAAAAGAAGAATAAAAGGTTGACAGTGCCTTCACAAAGGCCATGTATTCCTTCATGCACATAAACTGTTGAACTATCAGGATTGTGGCTTGGAGGGAAGAGTTGCACGGGAGCAGTGCTTAAAAAGCTGAGAAGCTATTTTTGCTTGTGTTTTTCTTGCTGTTTTGGGGAAGAATGGCTTCACATCCAGAAAGGTGTAAGTGTGTCCTGTGTGCTTTAAGTGCTTGTCCTGATTATCATCATCAAAGGAATAAATTGCAGTGTGTAGTAACTATGCACTATATTCATATGTTGAGAGATCTTGTACGTGGGAGGAGATTTGGCATTGAATCTCCTCACACAGAGCAAAATACAGACTTAAATGTTTGTGGGATTAAGGCCTGCAACGTCTCATTTTTCAGTTTGGAAAAATGTGCTTGTTTTGTTTACAACATGGTGAGTGGAGGATCTTCTGACAGTAGTCCTGCTGAAATCTCCCACCTCAGGGACCAGTTGTCTTTTCAGAAATTGGTACTCGTCACGTTCCTAAAGCATGGGGCTAGGAGAGGAGCCTGAGGAGGTCTTAGCTGATGAAAAAAAACCCAAGGTGATCTCTGTTTTTGTTCTCTGGCGTGTTGGTTATGTGGATTTTCCCCCCCTCCCTCTGGGTTCAGAGTTCTGTTAGAGAATGGAGCACTTGTGTTTGCCGTTGTACTACAGTAGTTGTCGTAATGTGAGTGAATAATCAGCAATTGATTTTTTTCTGTTTGTTTGTTACTGGCAGATTCCTGCAAGAGGGAGTAATTGGTGGCCATTATATGTGACGTGTAATTGGTGGTCATTTTATGTGACATGAACTTAGTTTTTATTTTCAAGTCCCTCTTTCTTCGGCCAAGAGATTTGTTTTCTCACTAGAGATCCTTCTCATCTTTCATCAGAAAATACTGAAGAAAAGAGGAGTCTATAATTGATTTTTTTATATCCCTTTCTGTTTTTCTGCAGTGTTTCATGGAAACTATATTGTGAAAATGGACTTAAAAAAAAATAAGTAGGAAAACAAAGAAGGATGCATTTTTTTTGCTCATTTTCCAAGTTCAGTGTTTGTATAAAAATGCTCTTTGTGAGTTGAAGAGCTATCCAAGGAAATCAAACCACCAACACTGCCATGCTCATTACAGCTTGGTGGACATCATGTAAATAAAATCAAGATTGTCCCAAGGGTCCTTCATGGCTTAAGCTAAAATATGCCGACTGTTGTCCTTGCCTTGCCAGCCCGTGAGCAAACACGGGCCAGGCTCAGGATGGGCTCGGCAGGGCAGTGAGCTCTGTGCAGCTCCTGGTGAGCTGGTGTCCATCTGGTGCCTGTGGTGTGGTGACACAGAGCCTGAGTCATCACTGCGGCCAGGTGCCCACCCAGTCAGGGGGCTCCTGGGGACCAGGCTCCAGACAAGGGCTGGGCTCGGTGCCCCTGAACCACCTTGTGCTGAGTGCTCTGGGCACTGAGCAGGGGAGTGAACACTGGCTCCTGTCCTAGGGGATTGGAGATGGTACAAGATCAGCATCATTGAGGGTTGGTTACGAAAAATCCGAGGCTGGTAGAGAAATAGTAACCTTACAGAGGTTGTTTCCTCAGTGAAGACTCCGTCCCTGGAGGGTGCCAGCAGCATTAGAGCTGCCAGCTCTGATGGCCTCTGCCGTTTGTGTGCCCAGACACTTGACTCTGACTTGAACCTACTGAAATGAGAGAAAGTTTCTCCAGTCACAGAATTACAGAACAAGGGAGTTGAAAGGGACCCACAAGGATCATCGAGTCTGACTCCTGGCCCTGCACAGGACACCCCAAGAGTCACACCATGTCCCTGAGAGGACTGTCCAAAAGCTCCTTGAACTCAGCCCGCCCTGTTGCTGTGACCACTGCCCTGGGGAGCTGCTCCACTGCCCAGACACCCTCTGGGGGAAGAGCCTTTTCCTGAGATCCAGCCCCAACCTCCCCTGGCACAACTTGGGGCCATTCCCTGGGCTCCTGTCACTGTCACCCCAGAGCAGAGACCAGTGCCTGCCCCTCCTCTTCCCCTCCCCAGGGAGCTGTGACTGCACTGAGGTGTCCCCTCAGTCTCCTCCTGCCCAGGCTGAACACACCAGGTGCCCTCAGCTGCTCCTCTCACGGCTTCCCCTCCAGCCCTTCACCATCCCCACGGCCTCCTTTGGACACTAACAGCTTTATATCTTATATTTTGGTGCCCAAAACTGCACACACTATTCAGAGTGAGGCCATACCCCATCAAGAGTTTAATTATTATTTGCTGACGTATAGTTAACAAAAGCATCTAGCTCCTGTGACATAGATTTATACTTTTTTAATGTTGTCCAGGTGTTTATAAAGTACATTGAGGTCCTTAGCTGAAAGGTGTCGTATGAACACAAGCAATGTCACACATGTGAAAGAATAAGATTTTCCTGCCAGTAGCCTTTCCTCAAAGGGTGATTTCATTTCTTTATCTGCAGTAATTTCATTGCCATCTCTCTTGATATCAGAACATGCAGTATTTAAAGCTGACTTAAGTGAGGGAGGCTCACTCTGCAATCCTTTAAAGCCAAAGGGATGAGCTTCTAACTTCTCAGCTGGACACTTAGCTATACACACACTGAATCTCTCACATTCTCAGGTGACTTCTGGTTTTCTCTGAATGAGATGAGAGAGCCTTTACCTCTCTATTTCAGGTAGGGCCTTTGCACATTTGGTTTGTTTCAGGATGCTTTTACTTGCATTTATTACCCTAGTTTAGGGTTACCAGTCTTATTTCTGAAAGGTGTTCTTCAAATGTCAAAATGCAATAACCAAAGTTACCGTAACAGTAGCAGCTACGTTTGTGGGAAAGCTGACAGGCTTACAGTCCCAACATCTTAAATGGGTGCTATTAATGAAGATATTCATGTAAAATAATATGGCTTCAGAAAGCTGCATCTCAGCCCTTCCAGAGAGAAAAAGATATGTTTTCTTAAGGTACTGGTGGATCGATATTTAGATTTCTGGTACTCAGTCATAGCAAATAGTCAACTCAGCAATTTAATGCAACGATTAAAATTAGTTTATGTGAAAAATATTTCATTTGAACTGAGGCCTGTGCATCAGAAAAAGCATATTTTCTGCTGATACAGATATTTTTGGTCTCACAAGAAGATACAGCTGCTGCCCTGTGCAGTGTCTTGAAAGGTATTTTATTTTACTGTATAAACAGCAGTAGTGAGGTGAGAAGCTGTTACAGCTCATTTCAGTGGTTCACCAATGAGCGAACAGTTGGCATTTATTGCACTTGGAAGAATCAAATGCATGGTTTGAACAAAAATGCTGGTTCTTCAGTGAATTCCCTTTTTACACCACTTGTAGCATATATCTGCGTTGTTTCCAACAGTAATGAATTTCCTGAGGTGCTTTCCCTTGTGCTTTTGAATGCTAAGTGTTAAAATCCAGCAGGAGAGACCTGTAGTTGACCTTTCATGCTAAATGTGAAAGGGCTGTTGTAGCCTTTGAAAGGCTTTTGTCCTTCTGGGCCTCCTGGGAAGCTCCTGTTACCTTCAGGTTGGATCAGCTGTGCCAGGTGTGAAACATCAGTTGTGCAGAGTAACTTAAATATTTTTAACCTTTTATGATGAGTCTGGAAGCATCTGTTTATGCATGCAGCACATCTGGCTTTATGGTGCATTCTGTCCCTTTTCCATCTGTTTGGGAGTGAAAATAACCTGTGATTTGCCTCTATTCGAAGTAGTTTTTGTCTTTGAAAGTCTGAAAAGAATATTGATGTGGGCAGTATGGAAAATTTCTGCAGCCATTATAGAAACTTCAACCTTTGATATTACAAGGAGTTCAGAGTGGAAGTTTCCATTTGGATAATCCTGATGCTTGGATCGAAACGCACGTGGTGGGACTTTGTGTTTCTACGTAGAGGTGGTCAAATGTCAGTCTGTGATCTTGATTTAAATGGTGAATCAATATTCTATGCATTTTTCAAAGTTTAAGTTTCTGATAGCCTGCTTTATTTTCCCTGAAATGTCTCACTTCTTGCTTTTCTCTCATGTCTTTGAGAAGGGACTGTGCAGCTTCTAGCTCGGTTTATTCAGGCAGGGCAGGTGCTGGCATGTTGCTTTGTGTTTGTTCCCTGTCAGTGGGACTGTCCAGGAGTTCAAGGTGAAATTGGGCCGATCCAGTGGGATTCTGAAAATTCCCAAGTTTTTACGCCGGTTGTCAACTGATTCGGACGCTCAAATTTTCCATTTGCTTAAAGGAAGCGGAGCTGTTCTGTGGAGGAAAGAACTGTGGAGGGTTACGTGGATCATTAATGCAGAGAAATACGGAGAAACCAGACCTCTCTGAGGAGGTCCTCGCACTGCAAACTGAATTGTTGGGAGAATATTCAAGGGAAGTATCCACAATTCCTTCTGGCTTACCCTGTGTGTCAGAGATGGGTCAGGGAGCTCAGCAGAACTTGTCTGGTCTCCTTTGGTCCAGCTGTTCTGAGCTAAGCTGAGGAATAAAAAGTATCCCATTTAATTAATGGATTTCTTGTACTTGATATTATATCTGCTTGCAATAATAATGACTACTTAGTTACTGACTTCATTTCTTTATTAAAAAAAGGCTATGAAATTGGGATATAATTGCGGAGGTGTTACTGTGAACTCTGGCATATCTAAAAGCATGTGAGAAGCTAAGGATTTTTTTTTTTCAGTAGTTTTTGAACTAAAACTTAATTAGGAATGAGGTAACTAGATCAGACACAGTTCGAAACTGTGAGTTCTAATGCTTTTAGGAAAAAAAAACAACAAAACAATCTTAGCACTGATTGTGGGAATATGCAGGCAGAGATACCTGAGGAAATTATGTAGGTGAAGTGAGAAATACAAGCTTGGGGAGACATTGAAAGAGAAAAAAAAAAAGGTAGAAAATAGATTGTCTTAATATCATTTCACATTTGTACTTGGCTCCAGAAGTATTGATGTTCTAGTATTAATGCAGTCATTTCTGTTGTAACAGCGTGTGTTGTTACACTTTCTGGCCTCATCACTCTATTTGAGCAGTTAAAATCATTCTGTGAGTATTTTAGATTGAAAGTTTCAGTGCTTGCTCAAAGTCTGATTCTTCTAGATGATTTGGACAAAATAATTCCCTTTTGGGAATATTTGCAGTAGTCTTATTTCTAGTAATTGGAGAAATAAGATTTTTGTTATTTATTGACTGGAGAATAAGAGCTTCTTCTGAAGTATGTCCACTTCCAGCTTTCTAAAATTCTAGAATAGGTTTAAATCCTTCAAGTAGGTTATTAGCAGCAAGGACACAAATATGGCATTCAAAATAATTTATTCAGAAAGCTGACAATGCAGCAGGAGTCTAATCATCAGGATACGTGTCTCTAAGACCAGGCGTATTATCCCTTATTTCTAATGCAAACAATTTGCAGTTGTGAGGATTGGGAAGAAAAGCCAATGTAAAATAAAAAGAATAAAACCCATGAAACTGAAGTGGCTTAAGAAACATGTTTCAGAGTGCTTATGCATTATCTTTCAGATCAGTGAATCCTAGAAATGTGGTTTATTCTGTGCCAAGAAATGAAATAATTGGCTGATTTGAAGAGAATCGAAATGACAATAAAGCTTATCTTTGAATGAGAAGAAACAGTATTAGTTTTTTCTTCTCTTTGAGTTTAAGTATAAAGAACAATGCCTTGAATACCTTTCCTCAATTCTTCGAAAAGGTAAACTTATTTTATAAGTGCATAAATGCTAAAATAATCAAACTATCCAAGCCTACTTGACACTCTTCTCACTACTTTAAATATCATCAAAATAACACTCAAATAAAACTGACACTGGGGGGGGGGGGGGGGGGGGGGGAAGTGTGAAGTGTAGAGCCTGCAACCCGCAAATGAGAAAACTCCAAACCCCACCATCTCCTGCCTGATCTCATTGTTTTTCACACTTATTTATTTTTCCCCTTTTACAAATGTGCCAGTGAAAGGATTTGCGTAGGTTATTTGAAAACAGAACTGGGTGACGACACTTCGTCCTCCCAGGATCTGCTTGGATAAGAATGACAGGGTGTGAAATTATATCCTGGTGCTTCTTTAGCTGTGCTTTCAGCTCCAACTCGGTACTTCAGTTTGCTTCCAGCTGTTTTCCACCCAAAGTAAAATGTTTCCTGGCCATGTGCTGCCTCTATTTCTGTCAAGTGGGGTTAGGAACTGGTGTTGAAAAGATGATATAGTGCTCTTTACCTCCTGGAAATTCCTTTCTGCAATGAGCCATCCTAAAAGGCCAGCTGTGCCCAGCCACACAGCTGTTTCACACAGAAATAATAGCTTCAAGCTCTTTTGTCAAGGCCATGAATCAGATCCTGTAAATTCATAAAAGATGAATGCCACAGTAAACTCCAGGAACTTTTTTTGTATTAAAAAAGATTATAAATAATGTAATAAAAATGAAGTGCTTTGTAGGTGACAATAAGCTTTACAGGTAGCTAATGCCACATTTAGTACTATTCTTTTATGTTTGTGTTCCAATCAGCCAGCGCAGTACCCAACCTAACATCCAGCAGGAAATTATATACTCCATGATTCTTATAGTTCAATGGAGCCCTTTTATTTATGGCAAGCATAAGTTTTGTAGTCGCAGTGACAGAATTGATGTCTTAGCAGTGAGTCAAATCTTTCCTTCCATCCTTGTAATGGTTTTCCCTAAAAGTGTCCTGTTCTTCTGTTGCCAGCCTGCATGTGGGGTTTATCTGTCAGCATTAGGGAGAAGGCTCTCAGACACAGAGGTTCTACTCTCTCTCTGGTCAGATGTAACAGAAGAGGCACAAAGTTCATAAGAAATTTCCCTTTTCTTTTTTTTTTTTCCTCACTTTTTTCCAGTTCCAGTCCAACTTGCTGATTCCATGGTTGTGGTTGGCACTGGAGTATTGTAAACATAGCTGGTTGTTGTATGGTGTTATGGATCCCTTGGATGAGAGGTGTGTTTCCTCTAGGGCAGTTTTCCTTCTGAAGTGCATCATCCTCTTCGAGAAACTGATGTTCTTTAAGAGGAAATGATCAAATATTGCCTCTGAAAGTCCTCATGCTGAGCATGCACAAATCAGAGGGGCAATTAGAAAATTAAAATATGATTATAGGGTTTTCTAAGGCTACAACCTGAGAAAAGCCAGTGATTGTAAGACTGAAGGCAGAGGCAGCTGTAGGTTTTGTTTTTACATCAAACTGGTCTGTTCCTTGTTCTAGACAGAGGTGAGAATTTGGATAGCTATACTTTGCCTAAAAAGTGTGAAATGAATGGGCACAAGGAATTATTTCATCAGTAATGGTCCAGGGTAACTCTCTAATGTTAGAATCCAAACTTTTTAATAAAAAAATCGCTGTTAAGACTTCCAAAGACAGGAAACAATTGTATTTTAGCAGACAAAACAGTTTATATAACCATTTGTTTTAATCAAATTCTATGTGAAATGTATCAAAATCCTTTTAATGTTGAAGAAAATGAAGGATTCACAGTCCTAGATTATGAGAATTGGAAAGAAATATGTAACTGTACCTGTATTTTTTGTTTCAGCTGTTGTGGAGCAAAGCTTAGATTTCTTTAATGTTTCATGGACTTGTGATCTTCTAAATGGAGGAAAAAAAAATGAGGGCACTCACTTCCTCGTGTGATGTCAGATAAAATAAGACTGAGCCTAATTTATTATGTCTTATAAACAGATGCTCCTGCATATGGGCATGTTTGTGTACTGATACATTTTAAGAAATGATTGCCCTCTTGGTAATTGTTGTGAATAATTATTTGTGAAAAAAGATTCCATTATGTAGGCACCTAAAGCTGTTAGTTACCTCTTCCAACAATTCTCTTCAGTTCCCACTTCCACCTTTGAATTCCCACCAAGCCTCCTCCTTTTTCCCGGTGTCAAGTAGAGGAGCAGGCATGTCAGCATTCAGGAAGAGATCATCACACAGTTCTTTCTAATTGCCAGCACCGAATAAATTCACATTCGCTTGTGTCTGTGAAAAACTCACAGATTGTGCTTGCACAGTTGAGCTTGGACAATCTCATCCATCTCAGATTTTGTTTTCTCACCAAGCTGGAAAAACTCGGAACCCTTCCCATTTCTCAAAGCGGAAAATAGTCTGTTTTCCTTGGGGGGAAAGGTTTGTAAGGGAATATAAAATGCCCTTCCAAGTCCAGATAGTCTTATCAAGTGCATCGAGTATTTTGTACTTGTCTACAAAAATATTTCTAACTGGTAGTTCGTCAGGTCAGCTGAAAATGTGAGGCAAAAAAACCCCCAGAGCAATATCAGCACAGTTAATCTTCTGTAAACAGCTTTCCTTTGGAGGCTTGCACAAAAAGACAGGTCATTACTGAACCAGGAGAAAGGGAATCTCCTCACTGCTTCTCAAGCGCTGCAGTAATTTTGAAGGACTAAACATCACTGAAAGAAAAATCTTTGTGTTTTGTGTTGCACGTAGCCATAAGGTTTGAATAGGTATAGTAATGAATGCTGTCTAATGAATTTAAATTCACAAAATCCAAACTTATTTTGACAACTTCAGCTAAATGCTTTAACCTGTAAATGGTAGCTGTTTGTCACTGTCATTATTTCAGCACACCTGCAATATTTAGCAGTTATACATGTGCTGAAGTCTTCTGTTGCTTTCCAGAAATGCCTGCATAACCATAAACCCCTTCTTTTCCCCCTGACTGGAATTTTGGATGGTGAGCAAGTCTAGGGTTTATGACAGTGGGACAAAGCTGCTGTAAACTTGCTAAATTGAGCATCAAAAGATCAGCACAGTCCTCGTGAGTGCACCTTTCCTGATGGTGTGGCTGGCTGGATGATCATGTCAACTGAATCAAAATTAAGTAAGTCAGTACGGACTGACTTTTTAATGGAGTTGGCGATGGTTGCCACAACCCAAGCTTAGTTTCTACTATTTCTGATGTGTCTCTGCAATTCAGCTGATTTTTGAAGCTGAATTAATCACATTAACAAGCGTTCTCATGTTTGGATAGAGATGTGAAGCTACTCAAGGCAGTTTGTTTTTCTTTTGGATCTGATATTTGCTAATTGACCCTAATATATTGCACTTGTACATGAGCTAATCTGGTGTATCCTCACAAGATGTTACTTATGTCGGGTTTCATATATATATATTTTAAGAGGGATAAAGAAGACTTCACATGTGTGTTCTGTGGCCATGAAACACCATGTTTGGGGTGGTGAGACCCCCCTCAGATGTGGCAGCAGGGAGTGCCACTGGTGTCAGCTGGACTGGGTTCCATCCTCTGACTTCAGCAGTGTCACAACGTGGTCACTTCAGGATTTAAAAAAACCCAGACTCTCCCCCAGGTGTGACACTGTGGTTTGTAGAGCTTGTTACGGTCCCGTTTTCTGCAGAGAAGGTTTCTCCATGGTACAGTAAATGTGCTCTAATTTCCACAGTTTGGCTTCACCCATGAGGTGAAATTTAATGACAGAACTGGAGAAATGAGTGTGAGAGGCATCAGTCCTTTGTTATTCATGACAAGTTAGACATTTTTCCCATAAAATTGAGGGTTTCTAAGGACATGGTACAGCTGTGATCGAGTCACTGCTAATTTCGAGAGCAACCTGCTCTGACGTTTTTCTTGTTCTAAATTTCACTACAAAGTAAAACCTCAGACATTTATTACAGACAAATGCTAAGAGTCATGAAGATACTTTGAACAAACAGATTTCAACATGAACATATGAAATGTATTCCTTCATGTTAATGCCCAATAATGTGGTTAAGGAAAAGATTTTTGAAGATATATTTTTTCCAGTCATCCTGAAGTTGAGGCATAGAGCTCAAAGGAACATGTTTTGAAGGGGCTTGTTTGCATGAATTTCCATCTTTGCACCTTTTTGTTTGTTTTTGAAACCTAAAATATGTTGTAATTACTCTGAGACTTTGTGTCTTCTTTTATGTGTTTATGGATAAATGATAAGCATCTGATTAGGCAGGTTATTTCTAGGACAGGGAAAAAAGGGTAAGTCAAAAGGAAGGCTGTGTATGTTCTGGATATTGTATTTTTGTGTTTTTTCTTGGGAAAAGTAACCGTGAAGTTACAGAAAGTGAGAAGTTCAGGTGTGAGTGACTTATCCCCTGTTTATTTATCTGCTCCTGGATTTCTGCATTTGATCTGTGACGCTGTTGGGGTGGGACTTTGTTGTTTGTGCAGCGTTAAACCCCACAGCCTTGAGCCTCTGGGGAGGTTTGCAGAAGGGGTTTATGGTTACGCAGAGCCACCCAAATGCATGAACTGGCTCTTCCTAAGAGTCATTCTCAGGCCTCAGGGAAAGGTCATTGATGGAGTTTCCCTGTTGGCACTCTCTGTGAAAGGGAGCTATGGAAAATGGCTGTGTGGCATACTCCTCTTCAAGAGAGCACTGCAGGGAAAAAAAGTAAAAAAAGTCTTTTCCACCTAATTAGAGCTGCTTGCCTGACTGGATGAGGTCGATGCAGTGGCTTCTTTCTGTTCTCCTTTATTTTATTTTATTTTATTGTTTTTGTTTTCCCCTCCTCCTGTGTTACAGATATCCGTGGGCTGCAGGGATTTCTCGATCAGGCCTCCAGACTGGGACTTGATGTATCGCTACAAAAAGTGGACAGGAACATCAGCAGAGTGTTTTCCAACCTTTTCACCACCATGAAAACGGAAGAGCTGAACCGCTATCGGGACACACTGCGAAGGGCAATCTTACTCCTGAGCCCACGGGGAGCCCAGACTTTCATCAATGAGGTCAGTGCACAGGTTTTTGGGTTTTTTTCAGAGTCCAGAAACACATGTTATGAGCAGTGTTTTGCCCTTTTGACAGTGCTGGTTGTTTAATGTCAAATGGGATTGTCAGACTCCAGTGCTGGGGAATTGAAATATCACGTGCTCTATGGAATATTTGCTTTATGGTTAATGCAAATGGGGCAACACGGGCCAGATATTGTATGAAATAATATAATATACAGCTCTGTGGGGGGTAATTTTTTTAATCTTATTCTCTTCTGTGTCAATACTTTTGTCCTGGATTTCAACCACTGTTAACAAGTGACCAGAAAATCTGCAGTAATCTATTAGGAATGAACCATAATGTGCCTGAAAGAGCTGTCTTTGCTGTGGAAATCTCCAAATTTGTATTAAAGGGGCACAGTATTGATCTTTGAAAGTTGAATCAAAGAGACTTTTATGGAATATGAAGTTGGAATTATATGTTTGTCTTCTTTTCTTAGTGGTTTCTTGAAATCAGTGATGCTAATTAGGACAGGGAGGTAGCTGTTGGGCAAACTTTTAATTAATGTGCTGTGGGCTAAGTTTTGGCATTAATTAGTTTCATCCAGATTTCTTAATATTAAATAATGAATTATTTTACAGTGCTTTATATGTCAGAGTTGAGAATGAGAGTTTGAGCCTCAGTTTAAGTTTGTGTATTCATTAGCTAAGATTTTGGCAATCAAGTAGGGGTTTGAAATTTTTTTTAACTGACCAGGGATATGACTGAACCAAGAATTTAAAACATGGATGAGACCTGTTTCCATTATCAGTTTTGCTGCATCAAAGCCTGTTAAATTAAAAAAATCAACTCAAATTAGCTCATTAGGTTTGTTTTTTTTTTTACCATAACAGCCTTAGTAAATGATCCACATTTATGTTCATCAGTGATTTTTTAAATAACAAGGTAAATTTTATCCTAAATAAATGAGACAAATAGGTAGGTTGGAAAAGACTAAGCACAGGGATAAATTCTCCTCATGTCTGTGCACACACACAGGTATTTCCAGTAGAGGATTGAGGGAGTTAGGTGCCCTAAGAGTGTGTGCAGCTCTCTCTCCACAGCTCCGTTGGTTGTTTTCAGAGGAGACCTCCAGCAGAAATGCACAGGGCTTGGCTTTCCAGGGCGTCCTAGAAAAGTACCCAAATCGGGTTAAAAGGAAATGTGTTATTCAGACCCCAGCTGGGTGGAAGTTGTGACCCCTTGGGGACACAGGGCTCTGGGGCTGTTGTGTGGGTGCCCTGTCAGGACCCTGAGGGGTCTCCAGGGTAGGGGCCAGTATCAAACCGCATTAAATCCTTTACTACTCACTTCACCTTAAAGCACTGTGCATTATGGGCATTAAGACTAATGACCCTGATATATTTCCAGCTCCCTGCAGGAGTTTAACAGTGGGCAGAAATGAAAAGTAATTTATTTGGCAATCTTGCTATATTGAATCTTGATTGATTCAGAAAAGCTTTACAAGAGAAAATTTAAATCTTAGAAAGGAATTCTCAAAAGGCTTGAGATACGAGGTGCAGAGTGTAGGGGAGAATCTTTCCCAGACAGAGGCTGAACTTATATTTTATGGAGAGTTACAATGACTGCAAAGTTCTTCAATATCTCAGTCAGTAAGTGCAACTAATTATCTACAGCACATTTTCCAGAGTCTAGAATAACAACCTGCAGCTTAAATGAAAAGTGCATTTTTATGTATTTTACTGAAATACATCATCCACAAAGTGTGGCAGTAAGTGCCTTCCGTGGGTTTACTCAGTTCCACAGTTGGTATTTTATACTAGAGGTGCCTTATAGCTCTGTACTGGCTGCTGTTGCTATTAATCTCACTCTGCACCTTGGAAATTGTTTGAGGGGTTTTTTTTTTAGTTTTTGGGGAAAAAAAAACCCTCTGAAAAAAATCCAAGTAGCAATGCTAAAAAAAAATGTAAAGCTTTTACTTTTAGATTTTGCACATATTTATTTTCTTTTACTCCAGTTAGGGGGGAAAAATGAAGAATCAAGAGGTTTTAAAACTTTGTTTCTGGAAATGGAAAATTTCACGTGAAAAAGAGATTTCTTATTAAGATTTTCAATTTTGCTGAGTTGATATTTTGTAGTAGGGAAGAAAGGTCTGACAACCCTGAACCGGGTTTGTGTTGAAATGTATTGGCCAATAGCATATCTTCATGAAAACCAGGTGCTGAACACCAACCCTCTGGTGAAATGCAGAAAAAATATAAGAACAGTGTTGTGATTATGAAAGCTGAAATAAACACATTTAACAGCTTTTTCTTAGCACAAGTCATAGATATCAGCTTTTGGAAGCTGGTACGATATCTATATTGCCCGATTTGATACTGCTAGTGATACATTTTTCTTCCTAGAAATACAGATCCAGGTTTTATTCTCTTCATCTCTTGGGTCAGAGAAATCTCATCTGATATTGGATGTACGAAGCTAAGGGACTCTGCCATCTCATGTGTAAAAACTTTTGAATTGTGGAGGAATTCAATTTCTCTAATTTTTATTTAGGCATGGTGTTCATTTAACTGTCTTAACATCTCGGTGCCTGGTTCTAGCATGTGTCAGAGTTACTGCAGTAGAAATTATTGGCCTTTTGTAAGTTTTCAAGGTTTAGTATTTTGCTATGAAACTTTATAAGAATGGAGAGAAGGAAAAAAAAATCTTTTCAATGGTATTGCCCTAAACCTGGAATCAGCCTTTATTCAGAACAGGGATGGTAAATGCATTTATAAAATGTTAACTATCTTAGATTATGCTTTGAAAGGGCATTTAGGGACTGAAGCAAACCTAATCTTAAGAGTGTTCCTCCTTAAATTGTTGTGAAAAATGTTTCTTTCTTCATCTGCAAGAATCCCAGATATATTGGTCTCAATTGTAAGAGGTGTATGTGTGCCAGGAAAAAAAGAATATATATATTTTGAAAAGCACATGATACTCTTGTAAGGTGGTAAGAAAAAACTGATAATCCAGAAATGGAAGATTTAGCACTT
Organism: Sylvia atricapilla; assembly: GCF_009819655.1. Classification (NCBI taxonomy): domain Eukaryota; kingdom Metazoa; phylum Chordata; class Aves; order Passeriformes; family Sylviidae; genus Sylvia; species Sylvia atricapilla. The sequence goes on from NC_089147.1 coordinate 27,778,938, forward strand.
TTACCTTTTCTGTTAGTTTCCTTGGCCCGGACACAGCAATCTGAGACTCAAAATGCTCCTTTCTTGAGACAATGAGGATTCATTTGCCTCTTTCACTTAGCAGTGGATGTGTTTTTTCAGTTGCAAGTCGAAGTATTATTTGTACGGGCTGCTTTTATCATCAAGGGCTGTACAGTGAAATGAATAAATGGAAAAAAGTTCAGAGGGGTGACAACAATGCTGCAAGGATGGGAGAGCACGAGCTCTGAGGAGAGGAACACGCTGTATACCTGAGGAAATAGAGCTGCTTGAGGGGAAGCATGAGTGGAGGAGGAGGAATTATTGGAGGTGATCACAGTTGTCCAGCAGGAAGCAATGACCCGAGGGTAAACAGGGCGTGTTTTAACCAGGGAGGTCAGTGGGACAGTGGCAGTGCTGGGCAGGGGCGTTCAAGGGCTCCCTGGGTAAAACACTCTGTCCTGAGCTGGTGTGCAGGATGTTCTAGGTGACCCAGGGGCCCTTCTGAAGACCTGCCAGGAAACATTTGTTGTGTGAATAAGTTTAGACTTTGTACTTTTTATATACAACCCATCTGAAGAGGAGGAAAAGGTGTTGTGGTTCAGCGCTTCTCAAGTTTCCTGTGGCAGATGTGCACTTCCTGACCTCTGTGGAGGGTTTGGTTTCTTAATTCTTCATAGAACACGTGGTTTATTTGGGATATGTGTTTTAATAGAATTTGTCTTTATAAATATAGGTGATATCATTTGCTTCATAGACTTTACTCTTCCCTCTTTGCAGGATTTATATACAACCTTTGCTTTTGAACACCAGTGAAATGGAGGCTGTAACCCAGTTGCATGTAGTTATTGACTAGAAAAAAGAAGGCATTATCAGCTTTACAAAACCTTTAACTCAGCATTACTTGTATTTTTGGCAGCTTCACTGAAGTGAAAAATGTTTCTGTTGAGGTGGATCTCTGAAAGTGCTGTAGTTCCTTGTGAGCCAGCCTGGCTGCAGGAGGGTTATCTGCATATGCCTGCAGCACAGCAGCCTAAAGCAGAGCTCTTTGCATGCCCAGGACAGTAAGCAAAATTTAAAAAAGAAGACTTTAATAAAAGAGAGCAGATTCATTTCTTTTAAAAATTAATACAAAACTGCTGTATCAATGCGGCCGGGTTACGTGAATCACAGCAATTCCAGTTTGAACTCAGGCTAAAAATTTCCAGTATAACATCATTTTAAGCAGCTGTAATTTATCTCTGCCCTGTTTATATAATCACCTCAGTGTCCTCATTGCAAAGAAAACACTTCTCTGTTTCTTTTTCACCTTAGTTCCTGCTAAGTGTTCTGACTGCTTCTTTAAAATAAATATGGACATCCCGCTTTTGATTTGGGCTTTTGGGACCATTTCACAGTGATTAGTGATTCCTTCAGTCCTGGGCACTGGAGGTGGGCAGCTCCTTCCTCCCAGAGCGCTCTCAGTTGGCACTTGTTAGAGAACAGTGCTCCAGCCTTCTCTTTCCCCTTCTGCAGTTGGTGACATGCTATCACTTGACTGGAGCTGAGTGAATTATTAATGGCATCTTGAACAATTTGCACCCACAAGCAATTGTATGAAATGGTTTTCCAGGGACATTCACTCCTCAGAATTTAACAGGAAAAAAGTTCAATATTAATTTTTCTGGCACTTAGTGCTTCATCTCTCTTTCTCTCTTTTTTAAATCTATGTTGCAAACCTTCAACATTTTAATCCATATCTCTGTTTTATATGCAGTGTACAAACATCTCAAAATATTGTTGCATAATTTTGGGAAAAAATATTATGCCTCTTCTGTTTTTAGAAGGCAATTTCTGTGTTTAAAGAGCAGCTAGTGATTTGTGAGTGCTGGTAACAGAACTGTAGAAATAATACATTCTTTTTTCAGTAGTTCAAGTTAAATTATGCCCGCCTTATTTCTTCTAAATCCTCCTCTGGTGTTCTATTTCTTCCTTAGAGCTAAAATCTTGTCTGCTATTGTTGACATTTTCAATATGCTAAGACTCTTTGTGCTTAAAGAGAATATTAATTATAATTAAAGCCCAAGCAAACCTCATTGAATTGCTAAAACCTAAGTGAAAACAAAGCCCTCCCATTCGGGGATAAATTGGCTTTGGTTTCTTTCCACTCTTTTTTCTTTCCAAAAAAACCTCCCAAAACACAATCCCTCCTACATTTTGCTTCACTATGACTAATCCAGGGGATGGGGTTATTCTCACAGGGATCCCAATCATATGTGTTTGGAACACTCAATTACATGGATTTGTAGACACTGTAAAGAGGGGGGAAAAATGCTGAACAAATGACTTCATGAGTTGCTTATTCAGCTTAATTTAAATGACATTCCTTTTATGACTGCAGGTAGAAGTGACAATAATTTTAATTTTTTTTTTTAGTCCACTAGAATGTTGCATGAGATTTTGAACCTAAATGTTGAAATTATGAGATACAGGAGGCTTGCATCCAGTTTTGTTTATCTAACCATAACTGATAGCAGTTTTGTGAGGCTTTATGGGTCAACTGAAAAAAAAAAAAAAACAGAAATTGGATACACTTGGCCAGAGGTACACAAAGCCCTTTTGAGTCTAAATACTGCTTTAGTGGCAGTTTTACCAGGTCTCTCAGTGTCATCAGTGATGTCTGCTCTGAAAGAATCTGATTTCTCAGCTCATGCTCTGGATCTGATGACTGGGCTCATACAAATAGAGGATCATGTATTTTTAAATGTCATTAAATGTGTATGTACAGGAACCAGGCATTCCTCCTGCTCCAAATGCTTCATCCTCCCTGCACTTTTGGGTCCTTGTTTCATTGCAGGTGTTCAGCTGATAAAATAAGAGTAATTGCAAAATTTTGCTGCTGCTGTCCACACATAAGGATGTGCAGTCTGAAGGAAACTGTGTCAAACATCTAGCTGAAAAAATTGTCAAAATACCTTGAATTAACAGTCTTTTGTTAATTACTGATGTTGTGAGCATCAGTAATTTTTTAACAAGCTTTTTTTTTTTCCCAACATTTTTTGTTATTTTTCACTTGCTGGTTTAGATCTCTGAAGAGATTTAACCTCAGGATAGGGAAGATTCTAGCTGTTAGGAGAGGCTGCATTTATCTTTGGTGGTTTGTGTTTTTTTTTTTTTTTTTTTTTTTTTCTTTTTAAGGAACAGGATCTATTAATGATTTGGAAACACTCAAGTGGTGCACTGAGACACAGACAGGCCACTTTCTTTACTGCTGCCTTCAAAGCACTCAGTGCTGGCTTTTGCAAGGGCTGAGACAAGAAAAATCTAGTGGGCATGAAAATAACCAAGGCTATCAAAAACTAATCCCCCCCTCAACCTCCTCCTTCATGGATCTGTTTTCCACATTATTTAACTTCAGGTTGTTTGGGTGACCTCTTGAATACCGTGCAATTTAATGATAAGGTTCTTCTGCATTTATATTTTTAGCGTAGTGAAAAGTAGAACTGAATGCTCTGACATATTTGTGGTCATTATAATACATAAATATATGCAAAATGTTGCTCTGAAATACTGCAAAGCTGTAGATGAATTTATCATTCTCAGCAAGGATAATTTTCTGCAATTTAGGTATAATTTACCAGAAAGGAGATATTACTAATTAATTATGGATGATTAATTTTAAAATAGGCTCCTGCAGTTGCATTTCATCACCATACAAGTGTTTGCCTATTGTAAGGCACTGGCAGAAGCAGCACAGGTACACGAGAAAATATGTTTGCCTTACAAAAGTCAGAAAAAATAATGGCCATAAAAAAGCTATTTACCATCTTCCAGTTTTACTTTTTTCTATAATTTTGGTGAGTTGTTTAGCTGACTGTTCTGGGGAAACTGGGTTTTGAGGACTAGAAATACTGTAAATATTCAATATTAAGTTTCTGAACTTACAACACCAGTGTGTACACACCATAGGTACAGGTTGATCTCTTCCATGTTTCTAAGGGGCTGTCTTGGGAGTACAGGACTCTGCACAATCATCTCTCCCCTAAAATGCACTTTTAGTCGTGGTGTGCTGGATGGAGAAAATCACTGATTCCTTTTGTTTGTTGTCCTAGAGGTCACAGAAGAAGGCCATTATCCTTGGAAGGGATGAGTAATAATTGCTGATAATAATTAGTACCTGCTTGGCATCTTTTCACAGGCGGTTTTTAGCAACTTTTAGCAGGTGAAATAAAATTACGTTTACCTAAGATTTATTTTTAGTTTCAGACTAATTAAAAAAAATCTGTTTCAGCCTTTACTAATTGCTGGCATCACAGAGTGTAGTGCTCTGTGTGAGAGGAGAGCTCAGGTGAGATGTACGTGGGTTTAAGATGAATCCCAAGGAAGGCATCCTGGGGCTGGTGCTGTGTTCCAGTTGTGTGCCAGGCAGGCAGCGCCCAGTGTGGGTGTGAGGGTGAGCCTCGGTGTAGGAAACAACACTGAATGTTCCATCTGCTCCTTCTCAGTTCAAAGAGTAGAGCTCCTGAAAAATCCAAAAGAGGGTCGAGGGAGCCCTCTGCAAGTGCAGGGAGAGAAATGTTTGGGCGGCCTTGTTCATCAAGAGCAAGCAGTTAGATCTGATCAAATTAAGCTTGTAACTTGGGTCAGTGTGCTAACTGTGGGAGGAGATTGCCTTTTCCTGAAGCAAAGGATGTTCTGTGTCAGGGGAACAGCGTGGAGTGTTGTCAGCTCCAAGTGCCAGGTGTCACTTCATTTACCTTGGTGCCTTGGAGTGTGGCAAATACCACAAAACTAGCAAAGGTTTAAGAGCTCTTTTGGAAAGGGAGTGTACTCCTGTGCTAATAATGATTTTTCCTGGTGCTATTATGACTGCTCTTCTTATGCTTGCTGTACTTGAGTGGCTCGTTGTGAATTGGGATGTTTTACTGGGTGCTGTGTGAATGTGTGTCCCTAAAGAATTTGCAGTGTGCAAGGAATGACAGAGACATCTTTGGAGTGAGAAGGATTGATGATGAATGTTGTTACACGACATAAATAGTGTCAAATTAGCATTTTGAAAATAAAAGAAATTCAACTAAGGATTTTAGAATATTTGTGGAAATGTTCTTAAAAATAGGGGTAGGTGAAGGACGTTGACACTAAGGCCAGAATCTTCATGATGAGTTGGAGATAAGCTGAAGGATTGGAATGAGAAGTGTGCAATATTGGAAGTGAGGATCGTTAGCATCTCTTTGATGTGACAGATAACAAGGGAGCTACTGAAGCAATATGAAGAGTTGGGTGAAATGATCAAAGAAAGGGGTCAGAGATCCTCCTTTCAGCAGAACTTTCACTGAGATATGAGAGGAGCTTGTGATTCTTAAGGTCAGAAGGATGAACTTGGAAGTAATCAATATGTAATATCATCAGAGCTGGGAAAGGAATTTCTGCATTACACATGGGTTAAAGCACTTGTTTATTAGAAAGATTATGCCTGAAGAATCTCTTAGATTTTGGGCTTATCCTGCATAAGAAGTAAGTGTCAAAGATGACACTTGTGTTATAGTCCAAATTGGCAGGTCTGATATTCTGGCTGTCCATTTTGACTGAAAAAAAGGATTTTCTTTGCCTTTTGAAGAGAGAGTGTTGAGAAATCTCCTTATCCACTTGAAGCTTGTAGGGATATCCTGAATGCAGTCAGCTTAGACTGACCAGAATAGGTAAAATGTCTCGCAGAGAAGTAGATCAAGACTCCTCAGTTCATGATTGATGGGATTTTTTGCTGTTTTGCTTGCTGAATGGAGTTAATGTAAAGAAAGAAGATTACAGAATGAATGGGTGCAGGACCCTCCTTGGGAACTGGGAGAATTTCACAGGAAGAATTCCCTGGAGAGACTGTCCTGGAGTGTCACAAGAGGAAAACCAGGAGAGAAGCGCTGGGAAGAGGAGGTTTATCAAGAAGAAATGTGATAAACTCTAATTAAAGCATCTGGCAAGTCCAATAGGAGACAGTACCAGTGTGACTGAAAAAGTGAATGTCGGTAGGAACAATTTCAGTCAAGTGAGCCATGTGTTGAAGGGTCTGCAGGTGGAAGGGAGAGGAGGAATGGGGGGATAGGTGTAGGGACTTGAAGAGAGTGGAAAAGGACAGGTCTAAAACACTTCCTGGTCTCAGGGAAGAGAGACAGGGTAAAAAGAAACCACTTGAAAGGTGAGATCTTCTAATTCTTATCAGGGCAGCTGTGTGGAGGATGTCTTCAAAGGTTCCAAAGGCTGGAAAGCATTGGAGACGTGGGATGGAGGGACAGGCTGGCAGTGGGAGCACTTTGTGTGGCCTGGATTTTACGTCACATTTTGGGTGGGTGCTGTGTGAGCTCCAGGGTGACAAATCAACAGTGAGCTCTGTTTGTCTTCGCAGTTTTTATCAAATGTGCAGCTGTGTGTGCTGTCCTCCAGTCAAAGGCCTGTGTTGGTAGGCAGTAGAAATTGCATGTTTTTGTTGCTGGTTGTTCTGCTATGTGCAATATTTCATGAGAGAGAAAAGAGAGCTTTTCAGGTCTTGGAGCATTTCCTGTGCAGTGTGAGGGCTAAGGGAGTAAAAGTGGCTCTGACAGTATCCTCTGTGGGGAAGGACTTTGCGTCCTAAGGATCATTTCTAATAGTTTTTGTTTTAGTAATACCTTTTTACTTAATAACTCTTCGTGCTGAAATTTGCAGAGAAGGAGTTGTAATCTGTACAGAGATTTGCTGTTTTTACCATTGTTTTTGTTCACTGGTTGTTCAGAGTTTTATTAAGATATGTTTTCATAGCTTTTATTCAAAGATAATTTCCAAGGTTGATCTCTTTCTATCGAGACAGGTACCTGATGATTATTGTTACAGGACATTAAATGGGGAGGCAGAGGGTCATTAGTCCCTTTTTTTACCAGCTGGGGCACGGGGTTACAGAGAAAGCAGGCAATTTACTGAGTTCCCCTGAAACAGGGATTGAAGTTCTAAATGTCAAACCAAGAACTTGCCCAAAAGGTCATCCTTTCATTTGATACTGCCAGGTATGTCTTTGCCACCACTGACCCCTGGTTGTTTCATTTGAGGGAACTGATTGTCCTGTCTCTCCAGTGATCCTTTTTTCAGACACGCAGCCTTTAACCCCTGCACACTGTGTCAAATATTAAAACCCTCTTTGAATAGTGAGTACTGGCTTTAGTTTCAGGTAAACAATGCAACTTGCACATACAGTCCTACCGAGCATTTAAAGGGGTGCTCAGGTAACTTTAAAAATCTGTATTTTATTTATTGAATTGAGTCCTTTCATTGTTATGGAGTTACAGTTCCATGCACTGTGAAAGAGATCAATTTGTTTGGCACTGACCCATCCATTTAACTTGAAGCAATCAGATTTAAAAGCTTTGCACTTTATTAATGTGTGTGCAAATAGCAACTGGGTTCCAAGGACACTCTTTAGGAAAGCACCTTGAGTGATTGGTCTTGATATATAATTCATATTTTGCTTCCAGCTTTCCAAAGGAAAAAAAAATCACATTAAAATTATTTTTAGATAATACTGTAAAGGGAAAAAAACCTTAAGCCTTGACGTATGACAATGACTTTGTGTGTTTAATGGAAGTGTATTGACTTGAAAATGTTACAAGTTCCCTAACAAGTTTTTCCATAAAATTATTAAAGAGCATAGAGAATGTTTTGAGACGCACATCAACATGCTAAAACCTCCTCCAAACAAAACTCATTGCACCACAGCGTTTATTTTCTGAACCATACTGGCATTCAAGGTATTTTAAAAATCAATGTCAGTTTGAATGCATCTTGATTGAGAGTAAGAACCACCTAGCAAATAGAGTGTTTCAGCCTGGATGCAGTTATGAATCCTTAATAAAAGTGTGCAGTTCAAGACAGGCTCCTCCCTGATGGCCCCCATGATCAGGAGGCACCATAACACTGGAAATGCTCCTGTGTAAATAAGGTGGTCACAGCATCTGGGGCAAGTAGGCAGTGGAACTGTCCAATTTGAAAAAAATTGTGGCATGAAGAATTGTGAAAAATAATGCCAAGGAGACAAGTAGTAATAAAAGGACAACTCTGTAAAATCCCATAAAATTAATTAGTAGTTATTACTTAATAAAGCAAATTAATAGCTGTTATATTTAGTGCTGAGCATGTTTGAGTAAAATATATGTGCTTATGTAATACAAATACATATCAATATAAAAAAAAATGTATGTACTGTATGTGTTTTATATCTGTACACACATGCACAACTTGCAGATTATACCATGCCCAGGTCAGTGATTTAAGAAGGAATTTGTGTGTCTGGAAATACAGAGAGTAAATGCTATCAGTCTGTGCAGCTGAAAAGAAGAATAAAGATACTGGAGCAGAAATGAACCAAAGGGTGCAAGCTCTTCAGGGTTTTTCTGTTTCAGCTCATTAAGAACATACACATTTCTGATGTGCTTTACTGATATTTGCAAACAGTGTTGGCACCTTTCAGTGTGAACTGGGGGCAGGACTGTGTCTTTAAAAGCCTTTTGGAATTGGACATGATTCATGCAATGCTGCCCAAACGAACCATGAGCAGCATAAAAAAACTACCTTACTGAGGCTCATCAGCCCTGAGTTTTCTGTGAAAGATGAAGACACAAAAAGTAAAATAAATAAAAAGGCCAAAGCCTTGCCACGAGTGAGCAGGGAAAAGCTGTATCCTGGCCAAGTGCAGAAGTCTCTTAGGGAACCTGAGGAGTGCTTTAGTGTGAGTGATAACATCAGCCAGGATTTGGTCCCAAAACTCTCCGCAGTTTAATGGTGACTTGAGCAGAAACGGCTATTTGTGATTTCCAAATGAAATTTGTGGAATGCTGCAGTCCCAGGTGATAAGGAAAGCAATCCTAAATGAAATGACTCAGTGGCAGTGTCAAAGCATCAACAAATTTGTGAATAACCTGAGGCTGAGTAGTCAGTTTTGGCATTTCAAGGCTGGCATCTGCAGAGGAAAGGCTGCTTGGCTGGATGGGATTAGGAGTCACTGAGAAGGTAAAAGGGAGTGTTGAGGTCTATGCTGTTTTAAGTAGGAAACCTATGGATGTGTTTAAATCAACCTGTGCTGGCGCTTGTGTTGCTGATAGCAGCTGCCTCGTATGTCACACTGACATGGTGTGCACAGTCCTTATCTCTGGTCTGGTTTCTGCTACTTCTAAAAATGAAATTCAGCTTTTGCTAGCCAGAGAATTTATGTCTTTCTCTTGTTCCTTTTATTTCACTCTCCTTTCCAGAGTTTCCCTTTGTGATAAATTTAACTCACTACTTGTGGTAAATAAAAGAGTTTCAGAGATCCCTACAGTAAATAATAGTGCTCCTGATGCTAAAGTGATCTACATAGGCTCGTGATCTCTGGTGAGATGCATTTGCACTGTTATAATTGGTAATCTAAAATCAGAATTAAGAGTGTATATAGATTTTTACTGAGAGGTAATGACCCAGTTATGCTGTGTCCAGGAGCTTTGCTTATGTACAATTCTCAAGTAAATTTTTGTCACTTTGACCAAAAATTTATTAAAAAGAAACCTCTGCAAAACCACAAAACCCCACAAGGCCTCACTAAACCACTGAAGCTTTCATGCTGGCTGCTGTAATTAAAAATGAACACAGTGAACTGTGTTTTACCGCAGCACTGGAGCTGTGAACACCCTCAGTGGCTGTGGGCAAACAGCTAAATCAAGAGACCAGTGGTTCTAGAGCATAAGGGAACCTCTCCATTTCCCACTCTGGTATTGATTTGTAAAAGAATATGCCTGTTTTGGAATCACCATTACTTCAGCAAAGTGTTCCAGCCAAGACACAACTTTCCAAGGGCTCTGGGTTTCATTGTGTATCGGTGTCAGTTGCTTGTGGGAGGATTGGGAGACCCAGCAATGAGACTTGGAATAGAAAAAAACAACCCACCGAACAAGGAGCAAGAAATTGTAAGCTGGAAAAGTACTTTGGTAATTGAGTTCTTAAAAAGACTAAATCAACTTTAAAGAATAGGAATCCAGCAGTGTTTCAAATGCTTTAATAAGGACAAAGTAGTATGGGAAATCAGAGCATGTGTGCCACTGCTTTTGCTAATGCTCATTATTCACTTGTTAATATAAGCAGTCCTAAACCAGTTGCTAATCTAGCTCTAGACTTAGGATATGGAGGATCTGTTTGCAGTAGATATGTAATTATTTGAGTATTTCAGGGATAGTTTCTTCCTGTTACAGGAAAAGTGTGAGGATAAAATCCAGTGATGTTCCTAAGAAATCAGAGAGCAAAGTAACAAGAGAAGGCAAGCTCAGTGGGTGGGGTAGTTTAGATGACTGGGTGAGTCAGATGTTTGTGTCAGTGTCTTGGGTTTGAATTATCCATATAATGAGTTTTTGAGAAAGCTTTAGAAACTATTTTTGTTAATCTGGAAAATCTTCATTTATGTAGAATGACCAGTTTCCACACAGTGTGTTAACGTTAGGAAGAAAATCAGTGATTCTGGTGCACTGATTCTCCTGAACTGCCCATTCGTTGTCCCTCAGTCTTGTGCTGCTCTCCCTTGGTCCTGCACAAGAATGAAGGCAAGGGAATGTTTTTTTTTATTATTTTTTAAAAAAGCTGGCTAAACTAACACCATCAGCATGTGAGACAAGAGTAAGAGAGAATGGAATAGTGCAGTGCTGCATGCGACTTGCCCTCATTCAAGTAGGGAATTTCTGCTCATCAGCTGAACCTCCTAAAAAATGTCAAGGTGTTATTGAAGAGAACCCTGTGCGAGCTCCTTCCAGCTCTCTGTTGCTCTTGACAAGAGTACATGAAGTTCTCTATGCACAAGGAAACGGTACCAAAATGGCTGGAAATATCATTTACTGCTGCCGTTTATTGGCAGTATGGCTTCTGGAAAGGTGAGAGTCGAGCCTGTCCATCCAGAATTCTGGCAGCATAGGTGGCCAGAGCTGTGGTGCCAGTCCCCTCATTTGAGTATGACCTTGCTTTCCTCTTGGTGCTCACTGTTCCAACACTTGAAATGTTCTTGGTTTGAGAGGTTTCCGAACCCCGTCATAAAACAGATACTTCTCTTTTGCCCTGTGTCCCCACTGGGTCTCTTTAGCTCCACCAGGGCATGTCACCAGGCTCTTGGTGTCAAGGACCACAGTTAGGCTGAACAAGGTGCAGAATGGCAGCAAATTTCTCAGTGGATCTGTGGAAAGTGAAAATTACCACTCTTGCACCTGGTCTGTACAGGGCTTTTGAAGTGCTCTCCATTGCTTTCTCTTCTGAGGGCAGCCTTTTTATTTGATGCTAAAACAAGACCTCCGCAGGCACAGGGGAGGACCATCTGTCTTTTCCTTCTCAAATTAGGAGTGTCTAGTCAAAGGAGACTCTGAGACGTATAGGTGAACAGCCTTCTGCCTGTGTGTTTATTGCAGTTTTCTTCAAAACAAGAGCAGATTTTTTCTGAGAGCAAGAAAGGAGCTCTTTTTTCTCTTGTTCCCTTGGAAGTCCTCTAAAGCATATGAAAGAAAATATTTGGAAAAAATGGACTGTGCATCAAAGGCAAAATCAGACCTCATGGGACAGTAGAGAAAGTAGAGTGGAGATGAGATTTCAGAATGTGATGCTGAGGGCTCTTGATGTTGCTTAAAAAATAAGTTCATAACAGGCTAAAGAGCATCAAGAGGGGCTGCAGAGTCACGGAACTTTGATAGAATTAGGGAAAATGCCATCTGCAGACTCATAATGTTAATATTACCATTATATCTCATTTCTTGAGTAGGTCAGCAGGATTAAGTGAAGGCTGTCTAAACAAGGATGAATTTTCCCCTTAAGCCCTCAGGGATCAATAGAAATCTGAAACTGCAGACTGAAAATTGAGGGCTACTTGTTTTGTGCAGAAGACATTTACACTAATAAAGAGATGTGAATATTTGGAGACATCCATTGATGTCTAAGAACAAGTGTGTCGTGGAGGGAAGGTGTTCAGCAAAAATCTTCAATCTTCTGCTTCTCATAATTTGAATATTGCTGGAGCTGTTGTTCTGCTATTTTATCTATATTTCTATTATATAACTCTACAGCACTGAGAAGGCAAACTTATGATGGAAAGCAAATGATAAATTTGGAGAGAGCGTGCCGAGACTTGTATTTGTTTTTTGGGAATGTTTTTGGTTTGCCTTGCAAGAATCCTGTTTGTATTTAATTTAAATATTTATAAGCAAATAGTGAATTTTAAATGTAATTCAATGAGAAGGGTTTGAGTTAGCTGCTAGTTCTGCCAATAAATAGTAAATTCCCTTCAAGATGAGCAAATGAAGTATGATATAAGCTATTAAAAATACTACCAATAGAAATCTGGTTCATTAGCTGTGTTGCTAAGGTTACAAATGAGTTTCTTCAGATTGGCAAGCAAGTTTTATATTCCTGTTTATGTAGAACTGAACTTCTGATTTTGTGTATTTGCTATCCCTAGATATAACAAAAGTAATGCATATTGACTTTGATTGTAGTTAAATAGTATGAGAATGAATTTATATGCATAGGCTGTAAGGAAGACTGTAAGAAAATCTTTAATTTAGGGATTTGATAGAGAAATCAATTAATGCAGCTGGTAAAGTGCTCTGTCCAATAAAATGTATACGTTTTGGTAAGTGCAATATTCTGTTTTCCTCTGAAATTTGTGTTCTGCTTTACCTTGTTTGGTCTATAATTAATCCCTCTCTGAAGTGATCCCAGTGTTTGTCCTTGTTTCCCAGACTCTGCTGTTCTCAATAGTTGGTTTGGAATAATGCATTAATAAGTTATAACAGAAACTTCCACACTTCCTTTATCTGACTGGATCTCAAAATTGGATGGTTGATTCTTATTTATAGGATAAACCCCACAGTTTTAGCCATGAAAATGCTCCTTTTGAGAAAATGAGACAATTGAAAAATGCTAGGACCTCTACTTAATGGCATGCCTTTCTCTCTGAAAATGGATAGCAAGAATTAGATATTAATTTATGAATGATTTAAGTCATACTTTGGATCAGATCACTCTTCCTGCCTTTAGATGTCAAAGAAACCAAGCAGCCAACACAGCCTTGTCCCATCTGTGTCGAGCTGCCTGCAGGGTGTGTGCAGAGGGTGCCAAAATCATTGGACAGATTTTACTTCACTCTCTTCACTGTTTTACCACAGAGTGTTTTTTCCTAATGAGAAAGTTGATATCTGGTTATACTAAACTGGACTAATATCTGATTTAAGCTCATGGCTTGTTCTGTCAGCTTGTTCCGTGACCCTTTTGCTGTCCTCCTGCCCACAGTAGCTCGGCCAGGTGATGGGAGGAGCAGAACAATAGGGAATATTTGGATGCAGGGTCATTTACAGCTGCAGCTGTCTCATGCACATGCAGTTTGGTACATTCTTTCAGGCCTTTCTATCACTTCATTTGTAGTAGGGCTATCATTATTTCACGCTCTTTTAACAATAAAGTGCAATTCGGATGCTTCATCTCTTTGTCAGTGAATGTCACAGGCTTTGCACTGTTTTCTTTGTTGGTCCTAAGAAATCAAGGGACTGGATTGTTGGCTTAAACCAGCTTAGCAATGGGTTTGTTTTGTGATGCTGAGCCATGTGATTATTGTGTAAGAGAAATTAGGTGAAATGGAGCCCTCTATTAATAAAGCAGAACACTATAATTCCATTGCTGCAGATTACCTGGTTGTGATGACTTGGTTTTTTGTGCATTATAGCAAAGGCTTAGGTCATATATCAATTAGAAAATTGGATAAATCTGACTCCCTGACACTTAAAATTCACTCAGTTTGTCAATCAGAGATAAATACCATTGGAAAAAAACCCACAAAGTAATCTTAGAGGAGGGGAAATTTAGATAAGTCGATGCCTCTAGGGCCTTACACAGCAGAGCTACATCACAAAAACATTTCTGTCGTGTGTAGCAGAAAAGTAATGGTTATGAGGGTGTGAACTCCTAGCACTTGGTCTGGAGCACATTTCATCCTTAACTAACTTCTAATTTCTGTGATCTAATTTTTCCTGTGCTGAAAAATTTAGAACCTATGCATTCAGGGCTGTAGGTTCTAAAGATGCATATTCAGAAAGGGCCCAGGGGATTTCCCAGTGCCACTTTACTCTTCTGTGCTGACTGCAGGCTCAGGGGAGCACTGTAACATCTCTCACCCTTGTGCCACATACTGAAAGATTGGGGCTTTTTGTCACAACTGGTCAAAAAAAAAAATTTCCTCCTGCTGTAACACAGAGTTGGATTCCCTTTGTCCCTCAGACCCTGGACATCTGAAGACTTCAGAGTTTCTGCTTCTATCAGGCCTTAGGAATATAGGAGTAGGAAATTCTGCTCCTCCAGTCTTAGGTCTGTCTGTTGACATCTACATTAGCTCTAATCTGAAACAGACTCTGTGCCTTTTGCTAGGTCAGACTGCATTCATTTTCCAGGTCTAAGTTTTCCTTCCTAAAAATGGAGTTCAAACTGGAGACCTTGAAAATCCTCCTCTTAACTGTTTTCTCCTCATGACTGCTCCCAGGCTTCTTTGCTCTCAGTTCCCTCAGAAAGAGAATTCCCAGCAGTGGTGTAGTGGGGACAGAGTTCCTTCCCCAACAGTGGGGAAATGAAGTCATCACTTTTTATCAGTGTGCTGGTTTTAGGCAAACACTTGCCAGACTGCAGCAAATAAGTTGGTATTGACCAAAAGTAATTACGTGCTGAGAGCTGATCAGTGTGGCAGGCTGCTCATGCCCTGCCCATTACCCCTGCATTCCCTGGAGTGCATGCAGCAAGTGCTGAGACCCAAGAAATGAGTCACTGTGGTCTCAGTTCTCCCTTCCTGACGGCCTCAGATGTCCTGGGATTGGGTGAGTTGATGCTCTGAAGTCCTTGCACTGTAGCCACACCAGATCCCAGAGGTGCACCAGCTGGGAAATGAAATCAGGCTTTGCTGGTACCCAGGGCCACATGGGCCGGAGGAGATCAGGAGAGCTGTGGAGATAAACCTACATGCTAAAGCTCCTGATACTCTTTGAGAGAGGACCTGCAACATTAGACTTGCAATCGCTTCCAAAATATTTATAATTAATTTTTTTGATTCTGCTTATATTTTGTCTGAGTTGCTGTCATTTATTTTTTCTTTCTGATTTTTATAATTTCTATCATAAAATTCTAGTTTACCTAATGTCATGTGAGAAAACTTCTATTGTTGCACTATGAGGCAAAAAAAACAGTTTAAAGACTGCTAGATTCCAGATGTCTCTAGATTCTTTGCTGCTCAGAGTGTTTCTGTTACATCTCCTTTTATTAATCATCTTGCTCAATACGATTCCATCATTTAAATTCTTCTTTCTTCTAGTTTTCTTTGGCTTTTGAGAATTCCTCTCACTTGGAGTTCTTTTATTTAATGCAGAAGTACTGTGGCTTTGTCTGTGTTGTTCTGCACACTGACCCTGTTGGTGAGCTCTAGAAGAGAGATTTCTTTTTTAAATATACCAAGAAATTGAATAAAGGGAGGATAAAGTACGTCTGCAACTGGTCTAATCATAAGGTGATGAAGCAAAGTGGGAAACAACACAAAAGAATATTACTGGATGGAAATGACCAGAAGGAAAGTGGTGTAGCACAGAAATGACCTCAGATAACTTTCTTAAACTGTCCTCTGATTTGAGCTGGGAACAGCATGCATTAACCAGCCAAAGACAAATTCAGCCTTTCATTAAATACTGAGACTGTGTTTTAAATAACTCTGTAAAGACTGATGGACTCGTTCAGATGTACTATTTGTCTTTGGGGCTTCTATCAATGAATCAATGTCCTTTATTTGACTGGCTGACATGTATTTAATTTGGTGTAATGTATGATACATGGAAAATGCCTTTCAGTTTGAAACGTTAATGACTGATAGTTGCCGTCATTCAAGTTCTGCCTGTTACAATTTAGTTTTTTTCTATACTCATCAAGTTTACTAATAATGATTAAAGATTTTCTTAGTTACATTGTCTTTGACAACAGTGATGATTAAAGACACGGGCAACTTGTGGTATGGAACAGTTCACTTCTGTCCATCATTGATCTTCCTTTCTATATTATCTGCCAGTTAGACCTAAACAGAAGTATGGAAGAGCAAGGTTATTCAGCACATTTGAATGAGTAATTGATGAGTAGACATCAGTTAACCCAATAAAATACATATTTTAAAATCTGTAATCAAGGGAAGGATATTTCATGCTTATGGGAATATTGGCATTACATTGGGAATTAGATACTTGCAATTAAGATGAATAATGTATTACATTGTAATAGTACAATGGTAGTAGATAGATTTCAAATATTTAAAACTGAGGGTTCGTTTATGGTTTAGGACATTTTTTGTGAATTCTCTATCTGGTTACATAGAGATGCCTCCTTTTCCTATATTTTTGAGGGAGTGGGAAGAAATACTTCCATTTATTAAATATAAAGACTTGAAAAATAAATGAGTACATAAGAAATAAGCCCCCAAATTTTGAGCAGAGCATACATAACCAATCTGAAGTTCTATTTCAGCACCGTGTGCCCTTGGTAAGTGTTCCTGAGCTGGGATGTTTGGCCCATGAGCTGTTTTCAGTTCCCAGCTCCATGGTTTGCCTGCTGGCTGACTCCGGACCCGGGCAGGCATCACTGTGCTGTGTGCCTTCCTTTCCACTTTGTAGGAATTCACCTGATGATACTGACCAGCTCCTTAAAATGCATTGAAGCCCAAACACGTTCCTGTGGACAGCCATAAGGAGCGGCTGCTCCTTGCACCTCTATTTAAAAGGAGGCCATACAATTAATCTTCACCAGGAGTTTTCTGGTTGGTCACTGGCACAGAAACTGAGCTTTCTGTCCCAGGTCTAACGTCAGGAAATTACTTGATCTTGCTTCTGTTTCTTCTATTCCCATCTGCCAAATAGGGATCATCACCTTCTTTTTAAACTGGTTTTGAACCTATAAGAAAAAAAAAAAAAAAAGGCTGTACAAGAAATACAATTTACTTGTGCTCTATAAATGGCACTACAGTTGTCAATATTTGGGGAGGCTTCATTAAGGGGTTCAGCTGAACCAGAGTAATGTACAAATATTAAATCTTGGTGTGTAAATGAGCTTCTACACCACATTTCTCTATTTCTTTTGCCACTTTGTAATGATAAGTTTCAAAATTCACCATCAGTTATACTTTTAAGCCATCATTAATGCTTCTAGTTCAATAGTTTCAGAGTGAGAAAAGTGTAGCTGTCTGGTTAATGATTTATATCCAGTTTCATGTCTTAAAACCCTATCTAATTTTTGTAAATATGCTTTCTAGCAAAATTGAATAATAAATCAGAATAATTTAAGGGTTGTTTATCTGAAGTAATAATGTGCTTAATGCGTTTGGATGCCATTCATCATTTTCTTAGAGATATTTGAGCACTACTTTTGATATATGCATAAACTGTGATATCTGTATGAAAGAACACTTTAAAATATGTTCTATTCTTCGATGGAGTGTTTTCATATTAAATAGACATCATGCATGTGTTAAACATTCTGTAGGGTACACGTACTTAAATAATGTATGTTTTTCCTTATATTTTTACTGAATTAAATAAAAGAAACCATTTAGAAGAGCCTTAGCCACACAGACTTTAGATTCTTGAGAAGAAAAGAGGTAAAGATTAGTAAATACATCTGTATATTGCTGCTTTAGGCATACATACGTGGTAATTATTTCACAGTCTCTGTTTTTTCTGTTTAAATTGACTGAGAGTGAGCTCTTAAGTCATAATACAAGGACATGGGTGCATTCTGTGCATGAATGTGTTTATTAGACAAAAGTTCTAGATGAGGATGTAGAGATATTCACTTTGCCTTGAGGATTTTCAGGCTTGAATTTGGAAATACACTCTGGCCCCTTCCCACAAGTTCACCAGACCTTACTCAATAATCAAGTAGAGAATATGATGTCATTTTCTGTCATTATCACCTGGTTCCTTGATGTTGTGTGTGGGTCTGTCACCAGAGGCTGAATTCAGACGGGTCTGTTTCCAGAACATTCCTCTCCTGGGCAGTGGAGTGCTGGGCTGCCTCTTGCTCTGGATCTTGACTTGCATACTTCAGCTGCAGCTCTGGCCTTGACTGAGTAGTACTTGGTATGATGTTTAGACATTTCATCTGGTTTTTTAAACCTGTGGGTCATGCCTGGTTTAAAGCTTGCTTCTTGCCATCTGACTGCAGTGAAGTGGCTCCAAATCCTAAATTATTCTTCCTTTAATTTTATTTTAGCTGCAGTCTTGCACAGTTTGTCTGGCTGGACGCTCAGGTAGAAGAGTGCCGCTTTAACAGCAAACATGATCTTTGCATGGAAGAGGTAAAAGAGCTCATATCAAGATTAGATAGAACAACACAATGAATCTGAAGTGTTTGATATTAAAAAAAGATATTTTGGAGACTTCAGCTGAGAAGGAAGGCTAGAGCTAGTGATCAGATTGGGATAAGATAAATGACTGAGCTCAAAAATGTATTTTCAGAGAAATTGCAATAATAACTTAAATTCCCTACTGGATCGTACCAACATTTCCAGCATTCTGTCTGTGATGGTGGGAGGAGGAGATGTTAGGGGACAATAGGCAATCCTCTGCCTGCTCAACACCTCAGCATTCATCCGTTGGATTAGGAGTATTAGAGAGAAAAGGCAAGGATACTCTCTCTCTATGTATTTTTATTTTTTTTACCCTTTTCATTTATTAATTTGAACCTATTGGAAGTGTTTGTCTCCACAGGCTCCTGTGGCAACAAACTGTAGCTTGTGACTCAAGCTGTAAAGCCCCTAAGGATAAGAAAGGCTATATTAGAAGTATATGGCTGTATGATCTTAGCTGTCTGGTCCTTACGGGCCAGATGACCCCTGACAGAAGGACCTCAGTCAGTGTTTTTGGATACAAACGGAATATTCAAGGTGGTGTCAGCCTGCAGGGTCAGAGTTGTCTGGGTTCTGGGAATACAGGGATTCAGAAAGTGAAGGATAAAACCCCAGCACAAGCTGATCATGTGGACGTAGAATGGATTTCAGGAGTGTCACGCCAAATATCGAATAAAGGCATGTTCAGCTGTGAAAAATTAAATGAGTTTGTCTGTAATTTGGAATAAATTTCAGGATGTGTTTTGTGAAGTCTGCATCACATGATACCACTTTTAAAAGTTTGTGACTAACTCAAGATGAGGAAAGGTGAAGAGGCTGATGGGTAAAGAAAGGGCTTGGCCCTTGGGGTTCTGGTATCTGTGGGAAGATTTGGAAATGCCAACTTTTTTTTTATGAATGAAGCTGTAGATTGTTATCCCCATCTAAGACAATTAACAAAACTTTTATAGAAAATAGTGTCCCACCTTGCTCACTGGTTACCTGGCCAGCCTCAAAACAACTTTTTCACTGATTTATGGGATTCAAATGTGTTTCCCAGAATTAGCCTTAGCTCTCATTCAGCTTTGTTTGTATGGGTTTTTAAAAGACAGTTCTTAGGATGGAGAGGTTTGCAGTGCACAGCTCTTCTATAATTTGCAAAGGTAAATATCCTTATTCTAGAGCTCAACCTCCTGCCATGAGTAAACTATAGGGCATTCCTGCTTTAATCCTTGATTTGTCATTCCTAACTTTTGATGGTGGTGGTTATTCTGTGTAGTTTAATCCTTTGTGGTTATCATTTTTTCAGTTGCTGATGCTTTTGAGGCCTGTCATTCTTGTAGAATGGGTTGATGCATGCGAGTTAATTAGGCTAGCAAAACCCTTATGAAGAAAAAAAAAAAAGGAAGAACAAAGGGAGTATACCTGGAGACTCCTTCCGTTGCTATTAGCAGGCGTTGAGGAAAACAGATGTTCGTTTGACGATTTTAGAAGAAAACCACAAATGTTTTTAATTCAGCTTTAAATTGGAAGTAATACTTGACCAAATTAATGTGAAGTGATAAAGAACAGATTTATCTTTTGAAATTAGGGCAATAATTTGATTATATTAAAATGCACCTCCCTACACTAGTGAGGCATTTTAGATAATTTGTTTTAATTGCCATTCCTTCTCATACCCAATGCCTAGAATTAAAAAATATGATTGTTTTGTTGGTTTTTTTTTCTTTTTTTCCCCAATCTACTTCTTTATAATATCATTCTCTCCATCCGAATTTGGAAACGAGAACAATGAAGCTGACAGTGGGTGATAACTTTCTCACTTTTTGCAGATAAACACATTGCAGGGTTGGGATCTGGCTGTCCCCAGCTGTGTTTCAGCTGTAGCTGCTTCTCTGTCAGTGTTTAACTCGTTGGACTGTGAAGTGTTTCACATAACTGAAGAAGGACTGGCTGCAAGGAAAAGAAAAACTTCCATATGTCTATCTTCTGTCTAAATAATGGACAAAATATTTATTCCATTGGGCTATTTCTAAGTGCTGTGCTGTAGTAAAGATGAGATAGAGAGGAACGATTATATCCTGTAGTTAAATGGAATGAAGTGCTTTCTTCTATTCCCCTGGTTATTCTGGGAGAGATTCTTGTGAAAATATATCCCACTGATGGTATCCAGTGTTTAAAGCCCTTCCAAATGTACAAGCTTATCCCTTATTTTAGCTTTTTGTAGAATAAATGTGGTCGTAAAGGGATTGATCATTCATTCAAGTACTGCAATGGGTTAATTTACTGTAGGGACACAATGGGGTTTGCTGTCAATAAGGGGCATTGTTTAGGAGTTCATCCACAGCAGCAATGAAACAAAAAAAACACATTATTTTTCAGGCTGTAAACCTTCTTATTGGCATTTCTGTATTTCAGTTGCAGGCTCTGCCCTGAGCAGTGTGAGAAAGGACCACTTGGGCTTTTGTCACATCCCAGATCTCATGGAAAACTGTAAACTGCTCTGCACAAATACAGGGGAGAATGCAGTACACAAAATGCAGTTGTTGCGTTGTGAGTCTTATCAGGGCATTTCCAATCTGGGGTTGTAGCACTGCCGTAGCACAGCTGGGGTTTGGTTCAGCTGCTGTAAAATGGGCTGTTTGGGCTGCAGCTGGTGGCCAAGTTGCCAGCACTGGTTTTTACTGGGCCTGCAAAATGCTCAGCCAACCTTGGTGTTTTTTGGGGGGTGGGGGGGATAGAGGATTAAAATATTACAGAATGCCAGGTATGTGGATAAAAATACGTAAATGTAGTACATATATATATGTGTGCTGATATCTTAAGTGGTTATGACCAATGCTTTTTTCTTGCTTATGCCTTCTTTTGGAAAAGTGTTTGATGTCAACAGCCTCACCATGACCATGTTCTAGTTTTCTAAGGTTTTTTTCCCTTGGTGCTCTGTTTCTGCTCCAGAATGAAAGTTTTACTTTGTCTGGAAGGATAAATGCTGTTCAAAAACCACAGAAGCTCATGGGCAGACACAGGCGTGTTTCTCAAATGGTCACAATCACCTTTATTCCCTCCATTCCAGCAAAAGTAGAGGAGAGCACACGGAGCTGCCCAGGACTGTTGGCTAAGATCAGTGGCACTCACAGAGTCAGCTCAACGTTTCATCTCAGCCCAAAGCAGTAACTCCTAGATTGCTGTGCCTTCTCAAAGAAACCTTTGCTAGTTATATTAGGGCTCTTGGCAGACTTTAAGGACTTGACAAAAAGGATTTGTTGACTCTTTGCTAGAAGTGGTTTCCATGGCTTTCAGTGTGTGTGTTTCTTTTCTTGATGGATCATGAAAGCTGCTACTGAGATAGTGTTCTGCAGGCACCAATGTGTATTCTTTTAAGTCCTGGTTTTGATGCTGATAACTGAATAATCATCTCTGTTATAATCATCCTCTAAAAACTATCTGGTTCCTATAGCACTCTTGTCAATGGGTTTCTGCCTTTTCCTGTTGCAAGGGAAGGAAAACACGTGCAGGAGTTACAGATATGGAAACCTAAAAAATGTTGAATACCTCAGTCACTTGAGATCATTTAAGATTGAAATTTGTGTGCTAGAGGAGTGCTGTAGTAGTTTGATACCCTCCTTTCCTGCAGGCTCTGCACAGGCATAGGGACTTCTGTGATATTTGACTGTGACAGGGCACTGTCTTACCATGCAGTGGATGTGTGGGTGTTCTCATTATGGAAACTCACTCAGTTGTTTATGTTCTCTTTTGGCTTTATTGAAAGGCTTAAACTGTCATGGAGTTTATTGAAAGACTGAACTGAGTAAATGGGGAGAATAATGAATATAGTTCAGTTTTTGAAATGTAAAATTTCTCCAGGGATTCAGCTAAATGCCCTTTACTCCAGCAAAATATGATGAGTCAGTCCTCATTTTTTGCATCAATTATTTGTTTGATGCACAGTGAGCTTTTGAGAGACTGCCTTTGATGTTCAGCAGTAGCTGCATCTGGCATGACCCTTGATGGTTCTTCATAGGTGGAAAAAATTTGGTTGTTAAAAGATGGACAAAATCCTGTTTAAGGTCATTATATTTCTATTGAATTTTATGTTGTACTTCCATGTGCATGTGGTCATTTGTCTTATAAAACAACCACACAAGGAAGCTGGATGTATTTGCATTTCTTTCTCCCTTCCGTGAACTCTTGGCTCTCCCACCTTGGTTTAGTCTCTTCTTTACAAGAAGCAGCAGCTTGATGGGGCTTCACCAGCTGACATTAATAAACTATATTGAGAGTTTTGGGGACATTACAGATGTTGACAATTGATTTTTGCATCATTGGGGTGAATTTGCCTTTAGTGTTGACCTCAGCATGCCGATATTCCCGGCTGAAGACAGTGATGTTCACGACACCGCACAAAGCCCTGCAAGAGGAAATGGAAACTGGGTTCCATCCATCTGCCTTGCTATTAGAGTAATATTTTTAAATGAAGCCATAAATTAAACATTTACCACTATTAAAGTTTTCTGGGTAATAAATCCGTGTTGAAGCGTGTTGGACAGTGCTGACGCTGGTGCTGTGCGTTGTACAAAGACAGCTTTACAAATAGTTGCAATTTCAGCCATCTAATGAGGTGGCCACAAACAGCAAAAGCCCTGCCTCCTCTTCCCCCAGATACTCATTCCATTTCAATATGTCCTTGTAAAAATTATTTTCCCATAATGAAGACCAAACTGCCAACTTTCAAAGCTCAGGGTGAGTGTAATTGAAAAGGATATCTAGTTCTAGTAAATGTACCTGTAATTGCCTCCCTCCTTTCAGACAATACTGGGGAAAATAAAATTAGCTGCAAATAACACATCCAGAGTATCTGAATGGAAAACAAAAAGATAATAAGCAGTTTCATGGCATTTAATTTATATCATGGATCTGTGAGCAGAAAAGCACAAACCAGTGGACAACAGGGTATGAATCCCTTGCTATATTTGGAGATTGACAGCCCTATCTTGCAGCACTCATGAATTGTAGTTTGGGAAGTTTGAAAATAGAGAATAAACATCACAGCTTCAGATCTGGGCATCCTTAGGAGCTCAGAGAGTACATGATTGAGTCTGTCAGGAACAAGACATTGGATGAACAGCTGTCGAGTTCACTTAAAACCTCCCTGCAGTTTCTTGGAGCTGGAGTTGAGTTGAGTGTACTGCTATTAGCAGTGGTGTAGAGCCCATCACTGCAAAGGTTGGTTTACAGGAGGGCTTAGGTCAAGATACTTTTTTACAGCAGCCAATTTGTTATCCTCAGTTTTTTAATTCTATATTTCTTTTAAATACTCTTTCATCTTTACAGGTCATTTTCTTCCTGTTACGTTCAGTTGAGGTGATGGTGATGCAGTAAAATTGTTTTGGTGCCACAGCCACATCAGTCACAAGCAGTGATGTGGAAACTGACCGGCTCCACTGCTCAGGTTGTACTCTAATGAGGAATTAGTCTGTAGACAACCTTTACACACTGAATTTGAATATTTATTTGGCTGTAACTTCACCAGGGAGAACTTGGGTACTGTTGGGTAGCTATATTCAGCTGGGACAGAAAGGACACTGCTGAACTGGCACGTCTGCTAAGTTAATGAGATTTCCTAGGTGCCATTTCCTACTGATGTCATGACTTCAGACATAGATACACTGGCTAAATTCCAGTCAGAAAACCCTTCAGCCTTAGCACTTAATGCTTCTATAGCATTAATTCACATTTGTTTTTATCAGGCTTCTCTCTTCAGCAGTTGTTCAGTTGTGTGAAGATCTGGAATACGAAAGCTCCAGCAGAATTCCTCTGTCAGAGGAATGATTTGTTGGTCTGATCTTTGTAAGTGCTCCTGTCCCAGAGAGGGGCTGTCATGTGTCCCCCAGAGAGGGGCAGGGGAAGTCGCCTCGATATTGTATGACCTGGCATTGCTGAGATGCCCAAAAGAGCTGATGTCTTCAGAAAGAGAGATTCACATCCAAGGTAAAGCTCTCTGCTCTTGTGTCCTCAAAACTGGGATATTTTTTGTCAGTTTCAGAGTTGACACTTGAAATAAATGCCTCCAGAGCACTGCCCTGGCAGGCAGGAATGTTCTCAGGCAGAGGTAGGTTCAAGGTTTAGTACCTGTTGGCTTTTACTGAATGTGAGTCTCTCTGAAGAACATTTTCCTGCTGCTCTTTCTGAAGAACTCATGCCATGTTTATAATAATCATAGAGGGGTGAAAAGGTTACACATACTGTGTTAGGCAGCTGATTTTGTGTTCACTGGACTGGATTTGAATGCGTGAAAAAGTGTGTGTTTGTATTTATACTTGAATTGCCTAGGACATAACCTTTACGGAAAACAAAACATCCTTAAAATGACATTTGTTTCCTCACATTAATTGGAGAGAAAGTTGTGTATAACACAATGCCAGATGCTCGCTACCATCACAAATCACTCCAGAAATAAAAAATGCAGGTGTAATTATCTAAGGAAATAATGAAGCTAGAAGTTTGGGGGAGTAATTTGTCAGGTAAATGAATCTCAACATGAACTGTATAAGCATGGGCTGACACCTTATTTGTCAGAAAGCTGTTACCTATTGAGGAAGACAACTGCTTCCTTGCTGGTTTTCTTTGCTTCTCTTCTAGGCTTCCCCTTATGCTCTTCCTTACCCAAAGCACCCACCTTGAAGGAGACAGCGAAACTGAATATGCAGAGTGACAGGTGTGGAAAACTCTGGATGCCGTTGGAATAAACACTGATGGAGAAGGAAACTCAGACCCCTCTAGCATTAGAAGGGCTCTGCTTCAAACTGAACGAGGAGGATAACATAGCCAAAGCATACTGCTTAGTTTTTCTTCTTCTTGCTGAAATATTAGTCATTAGAAGATTGTAAAAAATGCTAAATCTCACCTAAAACTCAGCTGTTTATAGCTTTATTTCAAGTTCAATATGCAGTTGACCATCTGACAGGGGACTTCTTGATCTGTGGTCTGAAAGTCAGATACAGGATCGCTTCAAATTGAATCAAAGAAATTTTTTTTAATTTCTTTAAGAAGAAAAGAAAAAATCAGTCCAAATAAATAATTGTGTTTTGCCCAAGGTAATGTGTGTTCATCTAACATAATTGATTCCACACTTCTTTTTGTCATTTTAAACAGTATCCCCTCCCTGCCCACACAAACATACGCACACTTTTTAAGATGCTAAACAACCAGAAGGGAAGCAAGACTATGTAATGATATGGGACTTGTCGGTCTAGAAATTTGAACTCGTTGACCTATATTAGGCAGAACTGAGGTAGAAGCAGAACCATCAGAGTTTCTGCTTTCCAGCATGTCTTGTGAGAGGGAGCAGGGCCACAGCAGGGCTTCTAGACCTGGCCCTTCACTTCCAGAGTTAAAGCCAGAATAAATGTATCACTTAAAAAGATAGTATTTGCCTCTCAGAATAAATGAACAAATCAATCCAGAGCTGAGGCTACAGTAACATAATGCACTTCCTCTAAGTACAGATGAATACAATTAATCAAAATCTTTATCTCAAATGAATCCAATTACATTGGCTTAAAAATGTAAATTGTTCATTTGTGTCAGCCTCCTGGTTTCCAGGAATTCAGACTCTGGGAATAGCAACAACATGTCAGTTAAGCTGCTCAGAAACAGACATATTTGAGTTTTAAGTGACTTCCTGACATTTGCCTCTTATGTAAGTTATTATGTAAATAGAAAAAGGTTATTTTAATGTGCTCATGAGGTACACTGTGCCTGTCCCTGTGTGTGTACCACTTGCCTCAGTCCAGCTTCCTTGAATGCTTGTTTTGGCACTTGCTGTGGAAGGGTGCTGCTGCTCCTAAAATCTTGCTGGGCTTTTCACACCGTCTGTAGCTTCTTAGTGTGTAATTACATACTGTGGTATCCCAGTCAGTTCCTTTCAACCAGAGGAAAGGTGCCCGTGTTGGGTTCCTAATTTTGGATGCTGCTGCTGCTCTGCTGGTAACCAGCAATTGCATTTCCCCCTGATTTCTGTAATAATAGAACAAATGTGTGTGTGTGTGGACATACTTTTGCAAGGAGGAAATGTGAATCTCAGATAAAAATTAATATTTGGATCTGTGAGTCCAAATTTTTTTTTTTAATTAAAAAGGGTAAATACACCATTTCTCAAACCACAGAAGTCAATGGAGTGAGACTTAGGAAGCAGATGTAGCAGATGTGAACACAAGTGCAACAGAAATGGTGTGTGAGAGGAGTACAGCACCAATTCTTTTGGAGATTGCAAAGTATATAAGATTTTTGCAGAATAGAAAAATGTAATTTTGAGAAATGAATATAATGAAAGATATTTTGTATTATATGGTACTCATTTCTGGAAGCAAAGTTTCCAGTTTTCCATGGGCTTATTTGTTAAGATCAAGTGGCAATATTAAACATTAAATATTAAATTATAGAGCAAAGTGATGCATGCAGTTGTATTTATAGGGCGTTACTACCTATTAAATATAACACTGATGCTAAGTTATTCTCAATTACTCATGTCATGAGACGTAATGTTAGGTGTTACATCTTTTGATAGTGTGCAGACAGTCATCACTGAGGAAAAAAAAGTTAGGTAAGAATCATAATTGGGAAAAGAGAACAAAAGTTTTCAGAATTATTTTGGTAATTAACTCTAGTAGAATGAGGATGGCAAGGAGGACAGAATCCACTTCAAGAAAAAAGGGATGAAGCTGTTGCAAAAAAAGAATAGTTGGGATGAACTCACCTGGGATCCAAATATTTTGAAACTTAAAAGGATTTCTTTTCTTTTGAGGTTCACTCAAAACAGTCTCTGGTGCATTTTAAAACCACGTTGTTAATTGTTTCTCCCACAATGCCTGACAGTCAGTCAGACTTTTAAATACTCTTTCCAATTACTGCCACAAACTCCTTTGTGTTCTATCAGTACAATAAAGCAGTTTTGCTGCACCCTGCTCTGATGTAGCAAATGAGGTTTCCTGCATTTCTCCCGTCCTGTGTCCTCAGTCAGGCACTGAAGTGATGTTTCAGGGAAGCTGCCTTCAGGTCAGTGGAGACACAGTCCTGCAGGGGCTCTGGGGTGTTAGTGCTGGAGCCAATGTCTGGGGTCAGGTGGGAATAAGGGGGAAAGGAGTGACACACCTTGATGTCCTCTCCTGCTCTCCCCTGCTGTGGAGGCGTGAGGATTTCAGGCACAGTGTAGGTCTGGCTGTAATCCATCAGAGCTGCTGTCATTGCACTGGCTCTCTTGGAGGTGAGGCTTTCCTGTTAAAATGTTTTGGGGGATGGCTGGCGCGATGTTCCTGGGGGAGCTCCCCATGGAGGGTTATTGCTGCAGGGAGCAAGGGCCCACCAGGGCAAGCACAGCCAAAGGCAGAAACCAATCCCTGGTTCACGGCTTTCCTAGTTCAGTGTCTAGACAATGTGATGAAGAGCTGAAAAGCCAAGAGAGAAATTAATGATGTAGTATGGTATAGTAAAATAATTAAGCCTAATTTCTTTGCATATTCCCAGGAGGGGATCGTGAAGCTACTGGTCAACAGCAAAATCTAATCATTGCTCTGTTCAAAAATTAAGAAGTCTGATATGTTCTTCATCCTCTGATGTGTTCAGAGAAGCTTAGGAATATTGATTAGATTTTGATTCCGCTTACTCTTTACTCTTGGTTAAGGAGGGCAAGAGCAGCTCTCAGTTCATACTTCCTATCTGATTTTAACATCTGACACTTAGCTCTGGGTATTTTTAAATTTTTTTTTTAGTGTACATTGCAAGAAATTATTCAAATACAGATTAAATGGGATACAGGGCACTTTGGAGTGGAGGCTTTGGATGTTAGAAGCACTTTTGTGTTGGTGTAAAAAAGCAACTGGAGTCTCTTTTGTGCTTACCAAGGATGGTATGAGGGAAAAAATGACCATTGTGAGCCTAAAAATGCATGTGAGCACAAAAAATATTAAATTACCAAGATGATATAGTGTGCTCTAAATAGTTCTAAAAATACCAGAAGCTGGTTCTTTGAATGTATAGACCCTCCTCCCTCACATTATATTAGCAAGCACTATTTTTATCTGATAAAAATATAATCCAATCAAATAATGTGCAAGATGTCATGCAAGGGGTATCTGTTGTTGCCTGGTATGTGCTAACATCTGTTTATCCCATATGGGAAGATTTGCAGCAGTCTACATAGAAATGATTTTGGTAACTGAACATATTTTGTTTCTCCTGACTCATTATTTATTTTAAGAACTCTTGTTTGAGTTGAGCTTGTTTGAGCTCTTTCTCAAGAGCTTCTTCCCTTTTTATAATTAATATTTATCTGTATTTTGCTTTCATTTGGGAGCTGTTTTCGTTCCTACAAGAGGTTTAACTGTGATGTGCTGGATGATGGCAGCTTCAGGTGAGGAGCACTGGGGAAGGAGTTGAGCACGGGCTGGTGTGGATGGCTGATGGCATGGGGCCATTCCAGTGGGGATTGGAGGCAGGATGTGAAAGAAGTGAGCTTTGTTTACTCTGTGTCGCCTGTCTCAGCACCTGGGCTGTGATGGCAGTGGGAACAAGTTGGAAAACTTGTTTGGTGCTGCTGGAGTTGTGCAGGAGAGATTTTCACCCCTACCAAGGCCTTACATCTCAAGCAGCGCAGTAGCAGGAGGATCATAATGCAGAGCACATCTCATTCCGAGCCTGACCGTGTTTTGTGTTGGCCCTTTGTCTGAGTTAGGAGTAAACAGAAAAAGGCCTCAGGAGGCTGCCAGGAAATAGGAGACGAGGAGGAGGGAAAGAGGCATGCCCCTGACCCGTTTGCTGTGTCTCAGGCCGTGTGCCCAGCTGTGCCCAGCGGCTCCTCACAGCTGGGACAGCTGCACAGGATGCTGCAGGTGTCCTGGGCACACCTGGGTGCTGCCCTGCAGGGACCTGCTCCTGCCACCTCTGCTGTGCTGCTCACAAGGGTGCCTCATAGGTTTCCCCCTTTGCTTCATTCTGGCACGTTTCTTTTGGTGTGTGGACACACAGAGCCCCTTAGCCCTCTGCAGTAACCCTCCGTGCACTCATCCAGCTGAAGGCTCATGTTTGTCATGTGTAGGTGCTTTTACAAGATCTTTTTATCTGTACATTTCATTCAGGAGCAAGCTCTCTAACAAGAAATGCTACGACTCTGTTGAATGTCTGATTGATTCATTTAAAGAAAAATGACAAAAATCTATTTTTCTTTGAAAAGCCAACTTTTATCCCCTGTTGCCTCTCCATTATAATATAGAGCTTCAAGTTATGTACAGATGATTCCCTTGTAAGCTCTGATCATTTTGCATAAGTATTAGAAAACTGAAGCTGACCTTGAAGTGGTGACTGCTGTATTCATAAATGGAAAAAGGATTGCTTTTATAAAAGACTTGAAAAGATTTTTTGTGGTGTTAGTCTTAAAAAAACACAACAAAATTACCCTACCAATACTCCATAAAAATGCAAATAATGTTCTTTCAAGCCTTGTTGAAGGAATAAATTAATTTGTGTTATTAAAAAACGTAACTGGAACAAAATATATAAAACATACCAGGTAAAAGCTGGGTGCTCTATAATGAGGAGCCAATTGATGCTTTATTACCTGTTTAGTTTATTGTTTATACTTTAATTATGTTGCTTCCTAACAGACTATCCCTTTTGTAAGAGCAATTTAATATATAAACAATCATATCTCAAACCTTTAGCTGAGTAATTATATACATTTTAATTTTAGCTCTGGAGAAGTTTTAGGCCTGCTCTTTGGCAGAGACTTTCTTTGCTAATTGGTGACTGGAAATGTTCTTATGTCAACCCCAAAACAATGGAAGACTAAAGAAAAAAAGAAATACTAGCTCTTTAGAAAAAGAACTTTTAAATTGAGGTGAGCCTTTATCAATTCTATGTAATATAAATGGTAATAACTTTTATGTGAGTGGGAAGATACTGCAAAGGATGAATAGGAATTGTAGTTTTGTATCACTTGAGCTGAGGAATGAACTTCAGGAGAACATTTGTAGCAGAGGTGCACACTCAAGAGTGCTAGTATTTAGCATCATTTTTATTATACTGCTTTTAGCAAATAAACAGGAGGCTCTTAAGACTTCTCTACACAGTGTGGGCCCAAACTTTGAAATTTCTGCCCAGCGTTTGCTTTGTTACACTCACAGTGTACATAGTTTACCTTCTGGATTTCACTGAAGTTTTTCAAGTCTTGTTTATCAAATGTTTATGACATGATTTAAGATCTTTCTCTTTATTGGAGTGATAGATTTTGCTAGGACTTTAGTAAAATTGTAAAATTTAGTAAAATTGATCAGCCTCAAAAATTTTAGTCGATTACTTTTTTAATTCTAATATTTGTCCTCCAACTTGTCAGCTAAGATTCAGTTTCTAGTAAGGATTGTGCCATCCAGCTTATATTGCCCTCCTGGGAAAAGCATCATTTAGAAAAGCTGAGGGTTAAAATGCACTTGGCTCAGTGTTATGAGTCTGGAGGTAAGGGCTCACTGCCCATCTCTGCATCCTTTTCTTTCATAATTTCATCTCTGAGCTTGCCCCCCTAGTCTGAAAACTTACTGCTGGACCTC
The DNA here is from genome assembly GCF_009819655.1 of Sylvia atricapilla. Taxonomy (NCBI): domain Eukaryota; kingdom Metazoa; phylum Chordata; class Aves; order Passeriformes; family Sylviidae; genus Sylvia; species Sylvia atricapilla. The sequence continues at coordinate 27,809,919 of NC_089147.1, forward strand.
ATTTATCTGTCTGTATAACTGCCACCCTTGGAGGGGTGGCACAAGAAAGATGTGCACACATTTACAAAGCCCTTGAAGGGAGGGTTCAGCACCATTAGGTGATTCAGGAGGGAGAGCCTCGAGCTCACACAAGATCCTGTACAAATGAGAGGAAGGGGCACAGTAGGTCCTGCTGAAGGATGCTTAAAAAAATTTGAGAGAGGGTTGGCTGATAGCAGTGGGAAGTGAAGCATCAGTGCAGAATGAGTGATTAAAGGGAGAATGAGAAATAGAGATCACATAACAGTCTGAACATCCTCTCTACAGGATGTTGGAGGGGCATCCCTGTCAGGGCAAGGGCAAGCAGTTGCTGCAGGGGACAGTGGTGTGGGATCTCTGATGTGTGACACATCTGCTCTGTGATGCAGCCTGTGGCTTCCTGTTTCTTTGTTGTGTATCTTGTTTCATGCCTCCCTCTGTATTTTCCAATAACTCCTCTGTCCTGCAGGGTTCATCTTGAGCATGTGGCTGCTCGTGGCTCGCTTGTCCCTGTCCCTAGAAGATGTTGTGCCTTTTTGTAAATTGTGCACACAGGGGCAGCACAGTGGAGACTGGCCCAGAAGGTCAGTGTTAAACAGTGTCTCTGGAAAAAACATAGGTGGGTGAGGGAGCTGCGCTTTTTTCCTCTCTCTGTTTGGCCTCAGACACTTACTGTCTAATTACTGAGTACCTTGTGCACTGAATCATCCTGACCTTCCTTTTTTTCCCCTCTTTCTGATGTATTTATAAACTTGCTACCTGTCCCTGAGACAGCAAAAATTATTCTGTAAACTGGACTTCAAAGATGGTGAAAAAATTCAATTCTCAATGATTTTCTTGTGTTCTCTGCAAAAGTAAAGCTCATCTGCAACTCTGCTTTGTTCTGCTGCATCACAATAGCATTGCATAAGAACTGAGGGCCAAACCTGCTTAATAGTCTGATTTAAAACAGAGCTGAACTTTAGAGTTTGCTCTTTGTGCGGAGTTGTGAGGGAGTGTTTAATGCAGGGAGGTGATCCAGCAGAGCAGCAGCAGCATTTTTCTGCAGGTGTCTGTGCTGAGTTCCCTGTCTCACATCCGTGAGCTCAGCACTGCCCCTGCTAAACCCACCAGCACCAGGTGAAATGCTTGGCTCCAGAGCACTGCTGTCAGTCTGAACACATGGCATGTTGTCACTGTGGGTGCCACACAAGTGGTTTTCCCCTTAAAGGTGTGTTAAACCTTGGGAGTGTTCATTTCTGACTGCCCTTTTCTGCCTGTTTGCTGGCCACTGATGAGCTTCAGGGGCGATTGGAAAGTTCTGTGTGTTTGGAAGGCTTTTCCACCCTCTTAGAAACACAAATGTGTCTGTGGATGGGTTATAAAACCCCCCAGTACTGTCAGCCTCCCGCTTGCAGGTTTTTTAGTTGCAGAGAAACAGGTTAAAACAAAGACTTGGAAGTTTTCTGGTCAGTTGTGGAACATAGTATAACTATTCCTTCTGTTTCAGAAAATCTCACAGAATATCCTTAGGGTGAGGGAGGAATCCTCTGATACTAGAAGACTGCTTCTATTAACAGGTGTTTCGTAAATGCAAAATTGTATCTTTGGAAAAATGTTAACAAATGTGTAGAAAATAGCTGTGAGTCCAAAATACTCCCCTGATCCATTAATTTATGATTATTGTTTTCCTTCTAAGAGTGGTTTCTCCCATCATTTGTATTTCCTTCTTGAGTCCTACTATTAGCCTGTGATTAAATTGATTGTACTTTCCTTTCTTGAGCTCTGACAAAAAAAATTATCTCAACAAAGTATTCAGCAGTGCAAATCTGGGCACTTCATTATTTTGTCTGTAGCAGCTGATCAGAAGGCATTGTTTGCTTTTTTTTTTCCTTTGAAGAAAAATGAAGAACTTCAAAGGTTTAAAAGTGCACGTACTCCAACATGAAACACTTAACAATATTGTACTAATGGCATCTGCTGTGGGTTGGACACAACCCACGTTTTTCAGGAGAAAAATGAGAGGAAGTCACTTGCAATCCCACGTCAGATGATGCTCTCTGTCCTTTTGACAGCATCCATCCTTTCTCCTGTAGGCATCTGCTGCTCTCACGTGCAGATTTCCCTCGTGGGGGCCAGGCCCAGCAGTGTGTTCTGCCCTGGGAGATACACAGTGCTCTGTGTTTCTGGTTCAGATGTCAGGAGTTCCTGTGCTTTGTGCTCCTGAGGAAAACTTTGGCTTTTCCTTGGCTGTCTGAGCATCCTACATGGCATCTTTCTCTGTATAAAGACATCCTCTGAAGGTGGTGCTCAGCAGTGATCCTTCTCCCTTCCTGATTTTAGTGGAATCTCATTTGTCTCCTGGAGACTTGAGAGCTTTCTGTGATACATTTTCAGACCTTTTGGGATAAATGTGTGCCTCAGTCCGCACTGCCAGCACTGCTGTTTGTCATGGACTGCAGGGTGTCTGTCCTGGTGTGCAAGGAAAGGGTCTGTTGGTGCCAGCTGTAAACTGTGAGGCTTGTGAGGGTGCTTTTTGTAGCCTACAATGAGAATTTGAGAATCTCTCTGGGGCAGGGACTCAGAATATCCCCCCCTGTCATTAAGGACACCTTTTCCAGGAGCAGAGAGGTATGACAATGGTATCTATTTGCTCTTCTGATTTCTGGACATAAAGTCAGGAGCCAAGATGTTACCAACTTTTTTTACCAGTGCATTTCCAGGCTGCTGGGGGCTTCAAAGGGTTGGCATGGGGCATGGGGAGCTGCAGACTGCACAGGGACACAGGTTGGGTTGGGGAGTTGCTGCAGCAGCCACTGCCTGTGCTGGGGTTTTCAAGCTGGAAAAAGGTGTTTGCAAGGACACTGAGCTGCATCTGCGTAGAGCAACGTCTGGGTCTTCATGGCCCTCTCTGGCTTTTGCATCTTTCATTTCCTTCATTCTTATACCTCCTTTGACAGCTTTTTATGGCAAAATGGAAGAGTTTTGTGTCTCAGTGCAGTATCTGACCCCAGTAAAACACCTGGAGGCACCTGTTGGGTTGTCAGGCGCAGTGCAGTACCCACCGAGCAGAGGGTCCTGGCTCACGTCAGGACACAGCGGAGGCTTACAAGGATGAGCTGCTCCCCAGCTGCTGGCAGCAAACAGGAGCAGTTACCTGACAGCAGGTGAGGTGCTGGGCTCTGAGCACACCCACGTGAGTTTGGGGTTGTGGGAAGATGTTTGTGAGCACGGGGAGTCCGTGGTGACCATTCCTGGTGGTGTCACCAGCTCCCTCCCTGGGTCTGGTGGGGTGTAGCAGAAGGAATGAGGTGTTTTAACATTACAGTGAAAACTGAGTGATGCTGGATGTGACCTGCTCTCCCTACAGTAATTTTGCTGACAGAGATATATCAAAACTTTTCGTTATAAAATATTCTGTAAAATATAATGGGAATAAGTAGAATGCCTCGGAAGACATAAAATAGCAGGTTTTTTTATTTCCAAGGTTTAGACTATGAATCACTGCCTTGATTTGCATCCCAATAATCTGATTTATACCCATTTGTTGTTTACCTCTGTTTATGTATAATCTCTTGTCTGATCCTGGTTATCTTCTTTTAGGGCTAAGAGAGGATAATAAAGTCGGGATGCAAAACAACAAAAATGTTTAATTCTTCAAAGTCACCATTTTTCATGTGCTGCAATGGATAGAGTAGATTAAAGTAATGCAATGAATTGTGGCAGCCAAAAAGTTTGTATTTCTTCACTTTTCATTTAACCATAAAAATTGTAATAGTCTTAGTTTATTTAATAGTCTCCATTAAAATAGACATTTTTCCCCATGAAGCAGTGCTGGACTCTTTAGAAAGGAACCACTAATAATAATCTTAAAGCGATCAGTTAATAATGTTCACACTCTTAAGACTTTTAAAATCAGTTATTCCTCACGCTTCTGGGTGGTGTGTGGCTAGATATATTAAGTTTATATAATTATTATTAAATGCCAATAACTAGAGCTGAATAAGTGGGGAAAAAAGGGTTTGATTTTCTAGTAATTCTTTTAGCTTATAAAAGACAAAATTTTAAAACATACTTTGTGTAAGGAGATATAAAAAATTATATATTCAACAAAACATGTCCTTCGGTCCCAACGAGGGTCTTCAAATTGGATTTTAAGGAATTTTTTCAGTTTCATGCAGTCAGACCTGGTACAAGGTGCTGAGGACCATTTGCTTGGCAAATTACAATGTCCTGAATTTGACTTCTGAAAGTCAAATTATAATTTGACTTATAATCCAATACATTTTCCATTTATTCTCACAATTTTGTTGGAAATTCTTAGTCCTGGGAATTATATACCTGGTTGTGTACATACCCAATATTTTCTGAGTGCATCTTTCTTAGTTTCTCTCCCTCTCTCTTTTTTTTTTTTTTTCTTTTCCTTTTTCTTTTTTTTTCCCTTTTTTTTTTTCTTTTTCCTGAACAAATGAATTAAGTGAATTCTTGGCAGAACTTTGAATAAAAAGTTCTAATGGCCTGCATGCGATTCATGGCACAGGGATGTCTGACTTCTTGCGTGATATTGCTGTCAGGGTGTGGAGTTTTCAATATTTTTGTGTTTTCAGGATCATTTTAAAGATAAAACAGTTGAGAGAGGCCTGTGACAGGATGTAGAGAGGAGCTAAACTCCATGAGCAGTAATTGATAGAATTAGAGGATGTAAGAGAACCCACAGACCTGTTCTCAGACAGAGAGCCTGAGCGATGAACTGCCCATCATCTTGAATTTTCTTCCTGCCCTGGGACAAGGCTGTGCTTCACCACTGTGGGAGAATACTGAGAGGGAGGTAAAAAGGGCAGGAGGAGAGGGAAAAGTGAAGGGAGACATTTAGTATTAGTGTTATCGTTTGAACTATAAAATTGCTGAAGGTATTGAGGGTTCTTTCATTTACAGTGCCTTTACAAATACTAAATTCACTTTAAATGGTGAGAGTATTCCCTCACTGAGCCTTTAGACGCTGAGCTTCTGCCCAGAGTAGATTTTTATGATTGTTATAAGTCCTTAATAAAAAAGCTTCTGCGAGAAATGTCAGAGATTTAACTAGAACATCATGAATAAAGTTGAGGAGGAAAGTGTGTTGAATGGAAAGCCAATGGTATGAAGCTTAGATTGCATGGAATAATTCTCCCAATGTTCCTACAGTAACAGAACAATTAGAAATCAGTGCCTCGTTAAAAAAAAGGAGAGTGGGGACAATGTGGTCTGTTGGACAGCTGTGTTCATGCTACTGATATTCTGCTCAGCACCCACCTTGTTCATAAGCTTTAGCAACAGCCCTGCTTAGGATTCAGCTCACATTCCTCTGCCACATTCTGCAGCCATCACACACCTACAGAGGCAGGAGCCTCGAGCAGGACCAGGATGGAGCAGCCCAGTGGCTGAGGTAACAACTGTTTGCTGAAATTATTAAAAAAGGTGCTCACAGCCCCACAAGCATCTCCACAAGAAGTATTGGGAGTTCTCTGTCCCCCTTCTGCAGGAAATTGTCAGTGCAAATCAAGAAGAGATAAAAATGTGGGGAGCTGGTGTGTTCTTGCACTCTTTGGAAGAAAGGATAAGTGAATGTGCTCCTTATGTTCCAGAAGTGTAAAAGCAATGGTTTTCTATGTAGGGATGGCTTAAAAGGTTTTGTTCAGATTCACTCACATAGTTGACCATTGCTAACTCTTTTTCGTTATTAACACAGGATGTCTACTGTTGTAATTATTAATGCTGTGTCTGATTTGCTGAGTTCCACTTTATTGATTTTATTTTGATTGGAGTAAGACTGATTGCCACCTTGGAAAACAAAGTTGTCCTTGAATGACACTATTTAAGTATAACATTCCCCTAAACATTCATAAAGCCTGGTGCTTTAATTAAACCTAAGTATTACCAGTAAGTGTTGGAAGTGCTAAAACTGGGGCAGCAGTGACTGGACATACCTAAGGACCCTCTCACTAGAAAATGTATAAATTGCTGTGGAAGAAAACAAAAGCACCCAGGGAGGTTTTTGAGTTTTGGGGTGAGGTTTTTTTTTTTAGGTGCGGGGTTTTTTTTGTTTGTGCTTTTTTGGGGGGTTGAGATCAGCTGTAATAAAACATGGCATCCTTGTTCATGATGATTCATGAAACACTTTTTACCACTTAAAGGGAAATTCTGTTTTATGTTTGTATACATGGCTTTTGATTTTGGATCCTCTGGATGACTCTGTGAATGCTGATGAGCTTTTGTGCAAAGGAGAAATCCTGTCTGGTAGACTCTTGTTCTGGATCCATAAGGTCTAGGCTCTGTTTCTCTTACATCATGTTGGAAATACAATCTTTTCTTCCCTGTATTTCCTCTCCAGCTCATTCTGCTGCAGCCTTAGGGCTTTTGTTTAATGGAAACCTAGCTAAGTTTGCTTAAGTTTATCATTGTTTTCTTCCTTGCTGCTTTACAGGTCACTGGATTTGTTTTGCATGATAACTGTTAGCTTCTCTAATAGTTTTGGCATGTCCCACATACCTCTGTCAATCACTGCAATGCCACTTCTTACTCATCAGTGAAGATCCACTTCCCTTGGCTCTGCCACACTGCTGTCAACCAGAATTCCACTCATGTACAAAAAGAGCTAAAAATACCTTTTTTTTTTTTTTTTCCTTTTCTGTGTAGAACTTTTTAATCTGTAGATGTAGAGTCATCTAACAGTTCCCATCTCTGTCTCTCAGTGTCATTCCAGCAGTGCAGAGAGCACAGGCTGCCTTCCCAGGGTCACACAGCCAAATTAACAGCAGAATAAAGCGCTGGAAGCAATCACATGGCTTGGCCTGCTTATGAAAATGTCTGTGTACAGGCAGGTGCCTTAATGTTTGGCACGGCTCGTGTTCCCTAGGATGAACAAGGCTGCTTAACAAGAATGCATTTCCTTCTATCTTTGCACCTATATCATAGTAGTAAAGTATTTTGCTAATATTTTCTGGATGACACTTCTGCGCCTACTTAAGAATTTATCCATTCTGCAGCAAAATAGCTGCTGTTGAATCAGCAGTTTCCTAATACGGTGTAATAATAAAGAATGTAAGAGATTTTGGCAAAAGAATTTGCTTAGTGTGTGCTGTTTTATGATTAGAGGTGGCACTTGGGCTTTCAGGTGAAGTGCTTGAAGAATTTAGATAATAAAATGCTGTATTTTGTGCACTTTTGCCTCCTAAAAAGTGACATGTACTTGTTAGAAACAAATAGAGAACTTAAACATCTACAAATTTACTTTGGTCCAGTGAACACTGGAAAAATAGGGAGATTCTGTCCTCCTTATCCTTGCTCACTCAGGTGAGCAGACTCAAACATTGCACTTCTGGCATTTAATTTACCAGCGGTGCTATCTGTGGGAAGTGTAACAATATCCATAACGAGACAGCCATAATCAGAATTTGATAAAGTTTATTAATGCCTTATCAGGGCTTTGGAAGGCCCAGCACACATGTACTCTTCCTGTGCTGTATCTCACTTAATGAAGTTTGAAAACAGCCTGAGCTAAGGTGTGTTCTCTGCGGCTCATTAGCTCCTCAGAGCTTTGTCAGGGAGATGTTGGTCAGATAAATCAACAGCAGGTAATGTTAGGAATCCATGAGATTTAGTTTTGATTGTATGACTGCAGTAAGGCATAGGTGCTGGATCAGGCTGCAGGGGGATGTCTATTGCCCTGGGTTGTGGCAATTTCTGTGGCTAAGCTAAGGGGATGTATCTTTTCCCATTAATTCAAGCTGTGAAAAACAAAATGCCATGTATTATTTTGTAGTCATAATTGAGAATGTGTGATATTTAAAACAGAGTTTAAATTTGGTTCTTAAAGGGCCTCAGCAGAGACCCTTTAGTAGCCTAATGTAACAGAGAACAGTCTTGGTGGTAAAAAGTAAAATCTCAAAGAATTTATGACAATTTCTATTGGTAGAAGAATTCCAGTACATGTAGAAAAGATCAGATTAATGAGATGGTATTGTCTTGTCTCAATACTGTGAGATAGTGTTACCTTCTTGGGCTCTGCTGGATAATTGTGTTTGTAATGGGAATACCCACTTCCCAGAGAGTCAGCATGGCCTTTGAATAGCTCAGGCTGTTAAATTTCTGGGGAGGGTGGATAGAGCAGATTTAGATTTGGTTCTGGATCGTGTGGACCTCATCAGTTCTAATGTTTTGTTTTCAGATTAAATCCCAGTGCAGACTGGGTCTGCTCTTTCATACTGACACACCTACATTACTGGGACATTTTATTTCTCTAGTATATTTGGGTCATCTTGCCCACATCATCTCTCCGCCTTGACCTGGGGGCTGAGGCATGTACCTGCTGTGGAGTGGAAAGCTGTATACATCTCTACTGTATGTAGATGGTCCAAAGGGGCACTGCGATTGCACCCTGCAGGTGGAATTGTTCTCATGTTACTGAGTTAGTGGTTCCATCTGCATTAGCCTGGGTCTCCCTGCTCTGCTCTCCACCGTGCAGCACAGCCTCAACCTGGATTCCCTGTTTGCAAGGCAGGACTCAGGATTAAAATATCATTCACTCAGTTTGGAAACACGTCACAGAAACTTCCCCTTTGTGATTTTCCTCTACTACAAAAAAATCAATTCAGGCAATTTGCCCTGATACAAGGCTTCCTTATTTTAATTGTTTCCTCTAATGCCACTCCTTCCTGAGCAGCCACTGGCCAGAGCTGCAGGCATTTTTAACATTACAGAGTGCCCCCCTCTGCCCCCAGCCACTGCTGGCTGCTTTGCAATGCAAGTTCATCCTTCTTGAGAAACTGGATTAGGCAGAACTGAGACCAGGATCAGTGCAGTGCTGGTTTTGTCAGGAAAGGTTCCTTTCTCAGGGCAGTGGGATTCCTCTGGGGGTACTGTGCCTGTCTGGTGCCAGTGCTGCCCATCATACCGATGCCCAAGTCCCAAGCAACCAACTTGTGATTTCTTTAAAACAGTGAATGATGGCACGAAGGAAACAGTTCTATCACCTGAGATATGGCCCCACCTGTACATCTTTTTCTCCACAAGTGGTTTTCAGATATTTGTTAGTCTTTTATGGATTGCTCTCCCCCTTCCTTCTCCACCAGCACTGGTGTCTGCAGTTGTTCTCTCACATAGTCCCAGTCTTGTCTCCGGCTGCAATTGTGCAGTTTTTCTTCCCTTCCTAAATGAGTTATCCCAGAGGTGCCACCACCATTGCTGCTGGGCTCAGCCTTGAGTCTGTGCATTAAAGCTGACGCTAAGAACAGATATCCACCTGATATGAATGCTCCACTGACAGCATATCTGCAGCCAGTCAAGAGGAGGTTCAAGACATTATTTTGATTATTGAGCCAGTAGGAAGAGGTTAAGTCAGTTATTTTGAAGTATTAGTATTAGCTACAGCAACCAATAATCAAATCAAAATGGCTCTTTGCCTTCCAGTCTTCTACCTTTTTATTTCAAAGTACTATACTTTTGTAAAATCATGCTTCGAGAGTGAAACTTGACATTAAATTTCATCAAGTGCGTTGACTTAAATTATTATAATGCAGTAGAATGCAAAAAGCATCTCTTCCTTTTTAGGTGGATAGTCTAACTTATGTGAAAAAGTGTGGACAAGGGAACCTAATAACTTCTAACTAACCATTAAAGTTGGAACATTTCATTACAGCAGCATCTTCTCATGGAAAATATTCTAAGTGAGGACTGACAAGTTTAACACTTGTATAACCCAACACAATGGAATGTTAAAATTTTCCTATGTGAGTTAATACTTCCTGCAGTAAATAAAACTTCAGTTTTATTTAAAGGATTGCATAATTTTTTGGTTTTAAAATTATTTTAACTATCTTTTCAAAATATTCTGTCAATCATAAAATGTTGTCAGTTGAAAATGCTGTTGAAGAAAAATTCACAGTACTTTTCCAGAAGTAGAGGAACTAAGGAAACAAAACTGCATTGTTTGGATTGAATTTCATTAATTAGAACTCAGGTCCTACATACCCACTTTGAATAGTCCCTCCTCATTAGGTGACATTTAGAGAAGGTTTCTAGGATATTGGACAGGCTTGACTGAACAAGAGTAAATCAAATCAACTTAATCATTGGAATTTTCTTGGGATGGCTTGGCTCTCAGGTATCAGTCTCAATGTGTATTTCTTTGGGATTGCTGCAGTAGCTGCCTCTCTCTTTGAGCCCTTGATGAGCTCTCACCAGATTGGACATGCACCTTCAGCAGGGTCAGAGGGAAGATACAACTCTGGTCTGCCTCCAGATTCCCCAAAGCTGTGTCCATCACACTTGGGTGGTGTAACGAAACTGATGTCAGCTGGACTGTGCAGTTAGGGATGTGCTCCCTCTCACTGATGGCTTTCAGCCTGGCTTGGTCATTCTTCTGTAATCTTTTGAGAATTTCCAGGTTTGGGTATCTGGGAGATTCCCCTTGTTTTGCTCTCCCTTTACTTTTAAAATAATGAAAAGTTATTCTGAGAATAATGGAAGAAAATGCCTCTCTTCTCCCCTTCTCTATGTTCCCTTCATCTGAAGTAAAACCAAAATTTACATGCTTTGGTGATTATGACTGAATGGATTTTCTGCACACTTGTAAACAAAATTTTACCTGTAAACAACCCAAGTAATGAAGAAAAAGATACGCAGCATAAATTCTGTCTGGGGACTCCAATGCTATAATAAGTTTTAAGGCATAGGCTTTTTTCTGATGAAAATTACTTCCCAAGAGTTAGCCTAATGTTTTGATTAAGTTTGAAGAGTTCAGTAAAATTAGGTTTTAGCTGGGTTTGGGGGTTGGGTAACATGGGTACTAAATGCTTTTGCCTTTAATGTAGCCTTTTGCATAGTACTGCTGTTAAACATTTGTATGTATACTTAGGTGTTACAAAAAAAAAAAAAAGAAAAAAGAAAAGATAATTTAGCTTGTTAATAATACAAATTCAGGTGCTCATGATGGGCATTTAACACCACTCAGAGGATGTAGAAAGGCTGGTGTCCTGTGGAGATGGTTCTGAAAAGAAGACAAGGAGGAAGGATTCTGTGATATTGTCAGCGCTGAGTGCTTTGCCTTCTCCCACACTGAGCTCCTGTGCTTTCCTAGACGTGTTTGCTGCTGTGCCTTCATCCAGCCCTGCCCTGTCTTGAAAGGCTGAATGTAGTGCTGCTGTTCACAAATAACAACTGACCCCACCTTCCTTCCTGTGGGTCTGATTGGTGCAAATACATAATGTTTGCCACACTGTTGATATAAATTCTTGGTGCACAAAGCTGAGCTATAATGAGCTGATGGATAACGGGACTGTCTGTATAGACCACCAGTGGGTATTAAATAAGTAAATATTTGATATGAGAGATGATTTTATACTGATTTAGAAGATGCCCCTTTTCCTTGCTAGACTGGGCTTGTAGAATTATTTGTACTCACTTACTCACTTGTATTATGCTTACTGCAGGCTGTTGAATTTGAAATGCAGTTACATTTTTTGCCCTGAGACTTTCCACAGCTTTGTGTTTGGTAGATAGAAGGAAAGGTAATAGGGAAAGCTTTTGAAGAGTGTGAGATAGGGGGCTGTAAAAGAATTAGGACTATTAGGCTGAAAAATAAATTATGGTGGTCCTGCCAGGAGTGGAGGAAAAAATTGTAATGACTATCAAAAGGAGAATTAAGAAACCTCCACAATATTTCCTATCTAATTTTCATAATGTTTTTAAGTTTGAGGTGTTTGAAGATTCAGAGGAATGGTTTGAGGTGGTTAAAAGACTTAACATGACAACCATCTTTAATTAACATGGATTAGTCAGCTTATTAATTGTAATTTACTCTGTTACAATGGAAACGTTGGAAAATTAGCGGGACTAAGAATGGTGTTTAGAAAGGTAATGAAAACATTCACTAAGAGTCTTAATTAGGCACCAGACTCTGTGTGCACTGCCCTTTAGGAGCAAGTCCTTTCAACTTCATTCTTCAAAAGAGGTAATTGCATCTTTCTCAGGGCTGCTGCAGTGCTGTAGCAAAGGGCAAAAATCATTAATCACAATAATGCAGCATAAGTGATTCCAGGCTTGTGTTTTTACGATCTGTGCTCCGCTCCCTGAATATGAACCTTCCACTTCACTTGTTCCTGTGTGTTTGTACATTAACACATCTGCACGTTAATGTAGATTTTGTGGCTTCCACGTGCCCAGGATGTGTGTACCAAGGATGGCACTGAGCTGTTCTCCAGAGCTCTCTCCATATCAAGGTGTTTACCTGCACCCAGGAAATTATTTAGCTCTTAAAGCCATTTTGCATGTTTCTGCTCCAGTGGAAAATGTTCCTGTGTATTCCACAAAGAGAAGCTGATGCTGAGAATAAATAGCTGCAGTCAATCACTTGTTCTGAAGTTGAAAGATTTGGCTTTGAATTCTCAGTTAATGTTGTATTATCTGAAGAGTGGCTGGTCAAACACCCAGAGCATTACTCATAGCTCCAATATTCAGTCCAAATTTTGGAACATTTGGGGCTAATTTGTTTTCAGACAAATATTTGTGCTGTTCTTCCAGAAACAGAAAATGAATTTCTAAACACCCAAAGAGAAGCTTGTAGACTTTTTTCACAATAACTTGTTTATGACTATCCAAATCTAAAAATATATTAAAAATGTTAATTAAACAGCCTGTTGAATCTAAGCACATGAGCAAATGCAATTTGAGTGTTGTACAGATTCCCTCCCTGCAATGTGTTTATGAAAGTCTGAAATGAAGTTTTTTACTGTTATGGCTTCCTCTAATGTCATCTTTTCTTCGTTCACATCTGCTGCTCAACTTTCAATATTGATTAAATGGCAACACTCTCTTTGCTGTAATCAAATTATTTAGCAAGTCCTGCTAAAAGGCAGGAAAAATAATTAAAATAAAAAACTAGATCAATTTTTAAATAAAAATGAATAATCAAATAACTAATGGCACGGTTTTGTGTGAACGCTGTTTATCTGTGCATGTGTGGAATAGAATTGCGTAATTGCAGTCTTGTATTTTGTATGCATTTATAAATAAGTGTGAATAAGAATATTCTCCTCAAAGAAATGACGATACATTATTTTTTGTATCATTTTTATCCTCATGGGATGGCCATTGAATCTAAGCAGATAGCAATCTCCGGTTCAGGAAGCACTGTCTCCCTTTTACAAAGCAAACTGAATCAGAAGTTAAATCATTTTTCCTGATGTTTTATAAGAATTTGCTTGTACTGGTGGAATTAAGTAAATTAATTACTGTCGTGAGATGTAAAAAATGGATTTCTCTTTCAAGGCTAAATAGAGCAGCATTTTTATTTTTATATACTTGAATTTTATCTGGTGCTGGTGAATTGCCCTTTAATAATGCGATCTTTTTTATTCCCCCTCCCATCCAGCTTTGTCCCATTACCTCATTTTGTTGCATATATGAAGGTGTTTTCTGCCAGCATCTTAATGCAGTGTTCAAATGTAAGCCCATGCAAATCTGTGTTCAGGTCAGAGAACTGTTCCCATAGGACAAAAGCAAGCAAGGGAGAAATTTAGGTGAATGGCAGAAAATGCTTTATGGCAGAGATATATTAGGTTGTGAAAGAGTCATCTTAGGGAAATATTATAAACCAATTCAGCTGAGGCTTTTATAAGTGGAATTGTCAAAACACTACAAAATGGTCCGTAGAATGAAACCTGTGCAGTGCAGAGCACTAGCTGAAATGGGAAAATAGAGCTTTTCAATCTTGAAATTCAATGATTTTGGGGCAGTGAGATGAATCACATCTGTGGTACATACACTTCTGATTTCACGTGTTATCAGCGCTATCTGAAAATCGGCCCATTCAGACACTGTGTATCTGACTTGCTTTTCCTGTTCTCCCTCCATAGCTGGCTTGGAAGAAATAGTCTGGATCATGGTGACCTACTCGATTTGCAGCATGTGGTGGTGCAGTAATGAAACTATCCCTGAAACAGTCCTGGTATCGATAGACTGCCAAGGTTTATTGTAGAGTTTTTGTTTGCCTGGTTTTTAGTTTTTGTGGTACCATGAAGCTGCCTTTTGCAGTTCCCTTTCTTGAACTCTATGTCCAAGTATGGAAACCTGTTCATTTTTGATAGCTGAAATAACCTTAATGAATAAGAGTTTCTTGAGGTATTTCCCTTACAATTCCAAGTTATACCATTAGCTTGTTGATATTCCCTAGCAATCTTTGGCCAGCAGAATTTTCTATATTTGTTTCATCTGCAGGAAAAAATAAGAACCCAGTTATGTACAAAAAAGTACCTCTTTTCCTAAGTCTTTCCTTTGAGTCTTAAAAATTCCTCAAATTCTTTCTGTAGCATTAAGTGTTGGCTTTTTGTTTGGTTGGGTTTTCTCAAAAAAAAAAAAAAAAAAAGAAGATGGAATTGCTCAGAAACTCCCAGTTTCAGCTCTCCAGAGCCACTGCAGCAGTGATCAAAAGTCATTGCTATCGGCAGGAATTTGACAGGCTTGTTGCTAAATTTGCACAAAAATTTTAGGAGGCGGTTGTAGAAGTTGTGAAGTTTTCTTAATCTAGGGTTTGTGATATAAATCCTGTTAAGGCATTTCAGGCAAACTGGATGTGTAATATAAACACAATCGGGTTTTAAAGCCTTTAAAATGAGTGTCCTAAAAGGTGCTCTGGTAAACTGTGCATTAGTCTTTAATAAAAACCTAATTTTGAACATTTTTGTGCTGGCACTATTTTAGTACAAAAGCCATGGAATTTTGCCTTAAGTTAAAAATTACTAAAAACAGACTCATTTGCCTATTTGCTCTACTTATATTTTCTTTTGATCCCTATAGACTTTTCTGGTGCAGAACTTTCATTTGCTGCACTTGGTTTTATCTGATTGAGATATGGGGTCAAGTTCTGATGCTACAAATCCAGAAATAGTACTAAAGCCCAAGATAATTTTATTCTGTTGATACTTGGATAACTTAATAAACTGGCAACCTGTAAGTGCTTGTCAATTAAAAGTCAGTGGGATTTCAACTGGTAGAGGTGCTGGTTGAATCAAAACTGAGTGGATGGTGGGTAAATTTCCAGTTACTCTGAGACATACAGCTTCATCTTGGAAGAGCAGATGTTTTCGGAATCAGACTTTTTTTATTTATTGAATTAGAATTAAATGAGGGCTGAAGTCTGGATTTGCATTCCTACCTGGCAGTGGAAATCTCCCGTGATGCTGGGAAATTTTCTGCTTAAGATCATGTGAATGCAGCCTGGTTGTGTAGTGAAGGAGAATTGAATCTAGTATTTGAGAACGCTTTTGAAAACATGTAGAGGTTTCGAAGAAAGCTCACTGTGGCATGTCACAGTGTCTTTGTTAAAACTTCCCAAGAGGATGTAACCAGGAATAGTCTGCTAGGTCAAGGTGGTTTTCCCTCTCCCAAACATGCTTTGGAAAATTTTCTCTATTTATTCACTAATAGAATTTAAATGAGGATTTGAAGTTCACTGTAGAAGATCAGTAATTTGTATCAACAAAAAATTCCCAAGAAGACGCAGAAGTTCAGTCAGAAGTTTTCAGAGAACCTCCGTGCTGATAATTTTCAATGCTGGAAAGACAAAACAGTGTTTTGGTAACTGAATTGTTACTTGGTCTTTCCTGAAGCTGCAATCTCTGCGCTTCAAATGAGCGGCTGGGAACTCTTGCTCCCGCCGGACCAGCTTTTGTCTGCTCAAATCTTGCCTGAATATTCTGCAGTTATTTTCATTCTTGATGTTCTTCAGAAGTTTTGTCTGAGGTGATTCTGGGCTCAGGGCAGCAAAGTCCTGAATTGTGCTGTAGAGCACTTGTTTTGTTTCCTTTTTGGGTGCCAGTCACGAGAAAACATTCTCCCAAACCGATGTGTAGATACTGTATCTCAAATGTCACTGTGTAATACCGTGAATTACCTCATCAATTAGTGACTAATTATAACATGTAATTTGGCACATGCATTCAGGTAGAAAAGAGTATGTCTAAAAATATAATTTCCTTTCCTGGGTGCTGTGCTGAACTAATTGTGCCTTGGGAGCCTGGTGTTTAATGGGAAAAGATTGGTGAAAGGGCCGCGCTCCTGTGGTCAGATTAGTGCTTTCCGTGTGCACACATGCAAGTGGTGACAATTTGTAATTTCATATTGATCTTTCCACCATCAGGGACTCGAAATCTTACAGTTATAATGCAAAATTGATGGCTTTGAACATCAGGCTGGCAGATACAAATGTTTCAAATACTGCCCTTGCTTCAATCACACCCAGAACATTTGTCCAGAAGATTTTGAAATGGCAAGATTTTTCTTCTGTTAAAATGCTTACACAGTTCCACAGAAGTTAAAACTACTAAAGTAGTGAAACGAAGAGATACCTTTCAAATTTCTTCGTAGTTTATTATCACATTATTTGTCTTAAAGCACATTGATGAATAACATAGTTGATATGAAACTTGTGGAAGTGGAAATCTTTCAGACTTATTTATTTGGTTACAAAATGCCCTGTCAGGTACAAATAACTTTGGAGAATGAGAATCCTGTTGACAAAAATTAAATATTTGTAGATTTGGGCAGCAGAACTAATACTGCACTGGCAGCATTCTGCATGTGTTCCCAGTTTCTGAAAGCAGCGTTTTAAAATGTACCATCTGTAATCACCAACTGCTTAAAAAGAGGACAATGACTGTTTGCTGTCAGCTATTAACACGGATCAAGACATTTAAAAGATCTTGTGAGCCAAGCTGGGTGACATTTCCTCAAGTAATTCTCTGTTGGGAATGTGCTGTAGGGAACCAACTGCATCCTGCTCTGTGTCCTGTGTCTCCTACAGCATAAATTCACTAACATAAAATATTTTCTTTGTTTTTGGTGATCTGAGACTCTGGTGAAATAATTAATGCTCATTTTCAGGGTTCTTTGTTTTGTTTTGTTTTGTTTTCAGGGTTCTTTTTCTCTTTCTGGTGCTTTCTGTTTCTCCTGGTTTTCTTGCTGGTATGTTTATTTCCTGATGGAGAGAATCTTACTCTGGGCATTTCTGCCACCTATGCTTGTCTAACCTCTTGGATTGTTGAGTAGCGATTGTGTCTTTGAACAGATCTGCTGGTGGTGGTGTTAAATTGCTGTAGTTCCTGTATGGTTGGGAAAAAGGCCAAAACCATTTTTCTGTAATAACAAATAAGGCTGATAATGTGAAAATGGTGTGGTGCTTAACTGGAAGTTTCTCTAGCAGGTTAAATTTCCATCTCCTGTAATCCAGGAAGGTCTCCTTGGCCTTTTTGGTGACAGAAGTTTGTGGACATCAGTTTTACAAGACTTCAGATCTCAGTAGCTGAAGGTGTGTTTAGGTCTCCAAGCCACCGCTGTGATTTCAGCACTAAGTTTTTAATTTCTGCAGAATAAACAAATGTGAAAAATCTGCACCTTCCCACTGGGGTATAGAACGGCTTTCTCCAATAAACTGTTTTAATTTCCTGCATTTAAATGAAAGTACATTCTGTGATGGAGATTTTAAAAATTAGCAGACTGTTAAATGGTCAGTGCAGTTTCAGCAGTGGTGGGAAAATGCCATTTTGGCTTAACAGAGGCAGGATACCTTTTACATTCCAATACCATGTATAAAACTCTATCTTCAAAAATGTCATTTATGTACAAGTATTTTGGAACGTGATGCATGCCTTGGCTGTGTCAAAATGTATGTGGATCCTGTGGCCAGTGTTTTTTTTTTGATTTTTTTTTCCATAATTTTAATTACTGCAGGAATTCATAATGGCTTAGAGAAGAAATAAGCTGAAAGCTGAAGTAGTACATGACAGGGAGGCTGAAGTAGAAGGAATTTATTGGGAAAGACTTTAAAGAGATCAATATTTACATAGTTTCTATTATAAATCTACAAAAACGTCTCACACGCAGGAAAATTTGACTCACGCCTGAAGATTTATATCACAGAAATAGTAGGACTTAAAAATAAATGTATAAAAATGGTTTATGTTCAGAGGCAATGTCTACTGGTATTTGGCTGATGCATGCCAGCACAGTGTATCTATAGGAAGTACCTTTTCCCAGAGATTAATTCCAGTTATGAAGAATACCATTGTGTACCTAAATGGATTGCCTTGATTGAATTTTAAAGTGCAGCACAGGAATGCCTGCAGCATGGCAGCCACTAATAGATGCAGTATATGTATGTAAATAAAGTTGAATTTATACACCGAGAGATAAACAAAGAGAGAGAGTTATGCTGTAAGGAAATAAAGAAAATTATAAAAATAATTTTGGAAGTAACTCCAGAGTAAAATATGAAGCTTTTAAATGACTGGAAGTCTGGAAAAACAGTTTTGATAGTAAATTTCCTGGATTTTTCATGGGGAGCCTGAGCAGCATAATGCAGTGCTGTGATTGCCTGTCTCTTCATTTTGTAACCCTTCGTTTGGTTTAGGGTTTCTTTGGGGGAGTGAGGATTATTAATAACAGAAAAGTCCTGGAGAAAATCAGCATTGTTGTAAATATCTAGTGAAGGGTGGCTTGCAGAGACTGCTGAGGGAACATGCATCAAATGAGAAAGTGTATATTAAAAATCTGGCATGTTCTACCTGGCTATTTTTAACACACTGCAGAAAATGTGGCTGATTCCCCTATCTGCTCACACTTTTCTCTTTGAGCACTGGCTGTCAGAGTCCTGTTGCAGGCACCACATTTTTAATGGGTTGCCTCTTTTTCACTCTGTGCCTTCTCTTACTATTCCATTATGGAGATTATAAATATATGAAATTGATCTCAAAATAGAATTACCCAGTGCCATTATCTTGCTGACTAAGGGAGGCGTGTAAGGCCTTCTTATTTTCATGTTGTCATTTTGAATCTGATCCCATCTTGATAAGTGTGGGGATTTTTTAGTTTGGATTGTTTGAGGTTGATTGGATGATTGTTTTTGGTCTGTCTTTTTTGAAATTTTTTTTCTATTTCATGTGACACTAGTTCTGACTTGGAACACTTTTCTGGTGAAAAATACTGACAAGCACAGAAATAAACTAGTTAGACTTGTCTTTTTGCTTTGAAGAAAACGCTTCAATTTTTTTACACTCATTTGGAGGCCTCTTCTTAGCTGAGGAACAGTGTTTTGCTGTGTTTCTGGTACTTGTTTGGGATTTTTTTCCCAGAGAAGTGTTTTGTCAAATCGTTTATGCAAAAGGCATTTGGAAAAGTAACAACCATAATTATAAAGGAAAGCTATGTGGATTCTGTTTATTATGGGTTGTGGAAAATAGAAATTGTTTGTTTGTGTTGTGAGTAATAAGTTCAAATGCCATTGGCTAGCTGCTTGTATTTAGACAAAAACATCTCTGATAGCTTCATTCATCATGATATGTGGAGTAAAAATAATATCTGTGGTTTTTCAGTTCCATCTCATATTTATAAAGCTCAAAGCAATTTTTTTTTCCCCAGGCTGATTTTTGAAATGTATGGTAGCACAAGAAATGTTTCTCCTTAGGTAGGCTCGGCTCTTTCCATCTTACAAATCAGCTGCTATTGATTAGTGCAGCATACTGAAAATATATAATGTGTCAAAATCTCAGCAAGCCTCATTTATCTAGACAAATGTTGCTATTTCTTTAATTTTCATCCAGACTCAGTTTCACTTGAGAAACATTATCATCTGGCTTTAGTTGCAGTGGGCTGCATCTGCAGAAGTTTCAAAGCATGTGATACAAACTCATCAGCGGCAGCAGAATGGACTTCTCTGCTGGCCGTGACAGGATTTAGTTCAGGTACAGAATATACTGAAACTCCGTAAAAATATCTCATTAGACCAAGACCCTGAACTGGGTTGTGACCTGATTGTGTTTTGTGACTGGAGCAGCAGTGCAGCAGGGAGGCTGATTCCAGGGCAGGGAGCCTTTCCTTGTCCCAGGCTGTGGGCAGGGAAGAGCAGCGGCTCCACGCCAGCCTGCAGCAGGCAGAGCAGCCCCTTATTGCTATTAATATATGGGCCACTCAGAGCTACTCTTAGAACTGGAGCTTTAAAATTAGATTTTATCTTTAAATGACCAGTTATACCATAATAATAGTAACAAAATCTCTGCAGTGTTTCTTTTGCCCTCTATTTTTCTCCATTATTCACCAGTAGAGAGTTAAAAGCTTTGCTCAATAAAAAGAGCACTTGGTGACTTCTTTGTATGGGATGAATTTTTTACAGTCAAAAAGAATTTATAGTAGAGTTGATTATTGACCACTGCTCTTCACTAGGGAAGGCAAGATCCATAGAAAAGAACCTGTATAATGCTTGGGATGTTATGAAATACTTTTTAAATGAGCATAATCTATAAAAGAGTACAGAGCATGAGAAATATTGTGTGTGTCAGCAGTTCTTTACAGTTATTTGAAGGAAAAAATTATACAGCCACCAGCTGAAGTAAGCAGGGACCCCTATTAGGTTAATGTGTATCAGCAACTCAGAAATATTTAGTTATTCTAGAAGGTCTGACTTGAATTCAACCATATTCTGGTGGGTAATGCTTCTTGAAACAGAGTGAGGTATTTTGTGCTTTTATTTGCTTTTAATTCAAATTTAATTAGACAATGACATTTGAAAGCAATGAAGATTGAAGTAAGCATGCAGTGGAATTAGTATGGTTATGTTTAAATGAAATCAGTGTTCTGATTTCAGATCCATGTTAGCCTGCAGATGACAAAACTGCAAGTTCAGAACCAGAGAAAAGGGGGAATGCTGTTGGTAATGGGATCTCTGAGACAGGAAGTCCCAAACTCAGTCCCTTCACTGACTGAGTTTACCATGCCTGGGGAAAGGAGAACCTTTCCTTTCATGGCCCCATGTGCTTCCAGGCTGGTCAAGTTGTGGTTGCAGTACTTGTGTTCGAGGGACAGTGGCCTGAACAAAGGAGAAAAGCCCAAATGGAAGCAGTCATTTGAGGTGTGTCACCACCCCCTCACACGTCTGTAACACATTTTGTGGATGTAATTCCCACCTACACAGCTATTCCGTGGGAAGGATCCTCTTTAGGATCTCCAGGAAAACATGTGTGGGCAGTGGACTCATGAGCTGTCCTCTGTGGACCCACTTTGTCCAGACACGGTGGAGCTGAGGTCTGAGGATGAAGTTCACTGCAGCACTTCAAGGTCCCTTGGGCAGTCTCATGAGGGTTCTGGGTGAAAAGATCATAACCTCCCATATCTTTTCTTTTCCTAGAGATTTAAGGCTAAGAAACAGCCTAGAAGATGACAAATTCTGACGATAGTCTAGAGATTCTTAGGATAACAATGACTCTTTAAAAGCATTATTTCTTCCTACAGCTGCATATTTTCTAGCAGTCCAACCTGCTGATTGGAGAGCCATACCTACCATCACATATTTGTGTCAGAAGCTTAAAGAGAAGTATTTTCTGGCTAAGTTACAAATAAAAAAACTATTATGAAATCCTTGTTTTCCAGGGATGCAAAACCAGAGAGTTAATCTTTCAGTATGTGTGGCAGGCAGATGAAAAACATTCATATCTTGAATTTTAGTACTCGTCAGAAAGAAATATCTTTTTAGTTGCTCAGTTAGTTGTTTTTGTAAATGATTCAGAACAAGTCATATATTCCAACAAATGCTTTAGTTATGTCTGTGTTTCCCCATTGTGCAGTATGTGTTACTGTTAATTGAATATTCCTCAACATATTGATTGGTTCTCCTTACTCTTTAAAGCCATTTTAACAAGTCTTTAGCGTTTTGACTTTTCTGGGAATAACTAAATTCAGCATAACTCCGTTATGCAGCAGGGGGAAAAATCTGTCTAATTATTGTGTGGTAGAAAAAAGGGAAGTGTTGTCTGGGACTATAGGAAGACACAGATCTAGGGCGCATTTCTCTTATAGGAGGTGGAAACTCCTGAGGCCACTTGGTTTCTGTGGAGAAAAGAAAAGCACATGGTCAAGTTCATTTGTTGTATAAAATCCCCTTAGCAGCTCTGTGCTGGACAACTCGTATTAGGGATTATCAAGTAAGGTTCAGCATTTAGGAGACAGCCTGATTTATCCTTTTTTCTGTCGAAATTCTATAGTTTGATGGCAGTGTTAACTTTTCATTGTGTGTGTTGTTTTCTGGTACATCTTGATGCTTAGCTCTGGGAGAATGAATGTGTAAATAAAATTCCACTGTTCCTCTGCTGCCATTTTAATCCATATTTATCTTACTCTAAGATGCCAGAGAGGAAATTTAATGTTGAGTATTGGTTCAATAAATGTCAGGGAGGGTAGGCAGTTTATATCCTCTTTTGCAATAAACATTTAGTTCCCCTGATAAAGACAGCATTAGAATATCAGGAGGGGAAACTGGTCGAGTGGCCTCTGCTGCTTTCAGCAGCTGAAAATGTGGAGTGGAGCTGGTGACCAAGCACACAAACCTGAGTCTAGATATGCTGGGATTCTGGAGCTTTCCTGGTAAAAGTAAATATTTCTTGTGTAAGAAGTTGAGCTATGTGAGGCTGGGACTTGGTAAATGTCTGCAGTTTTCCTCTCATTTGTAAGTATTTCGTAGGCATAAACTTTTCATGGACGTGATCTCTTGGCACGTGCTATTTCTTGTATGCTTTATTTGCATTAAAATAAAAGACAATTGCATCTCTTACCACTCAGTTAACAAATAGTGTGAGACTTATTAAGCTAAGCTTGCTTATATTAAAATGGAAGGTGGGTGTTAGTAAGGAAAAGGCAGAAATACACAATTAGAGTGTAACATCATGCAAATTATCTAAGCATTGTTACCGTGTCAGGTGAGTAAAGATGACAGGTTAAAGAACTTACTATGCAATTATTTGTTTTATGCATAGTTAATATGTATTCTGTGTATTTTACAGTGAGGAAAATAAGGCAAAATGGAAATGAAGGGAATTTTTCTAAAATTGGATGTTTATCAGTTAGAAGCAGTGAAGTTAAATCTCTTGAGTACAAGATAAATACCATACCTGTTGTATTAGTCCCTTCCTTCTGCATCTGTCAGGAGAGTTTGGAATAACCAAGCCTAATTTCTAGGGGAGCTTTGCTAGGGTGATGAAGTGGTATCAGAACATCATTGATGGAAAAATGTAAAAAAATAGGTTTTTAGCATTTTTTAGAATCAACTGTTAGATCGCCTACATAATAAACATTAAATGCCTGACGTATATTAGATCATAGTTTTTTTATATTCATTGTCTGCACATAGTTTCCTATGAATGTGTGTCATATATGTTGGGTTACGTTCTTTGCCAATACCTGAGGTCTTTACAAGTGAGCTTTTCAAATACAAGTAATTAAAAATTCTTCTCAGTCTTGAAACCTAAATTTTCTCATCTTCATATATCCCCATGACTGATATACTTATAAGAGACTTTCAGAGCTTTTCTTATCACATTTCTGCTTCTGCTTCAAGCTTATGTATAAAAACAGGAGAAAAACTCGAATGAAGCCTGCAATTTGAATTAAGGATAGAACTGGAAACACACACTTGGAGAGAGTCCTAGAGACTTGCATCTTCCATTCTAAATTTCTTCTGAGCACCCAAATGCCTCCTGCAGAAAAAAGGTATGAGAGAGAGGGAGAGGAATGATGTGACCAGGCATTGGCACACAGTCAAGTATGGTCATGGCCCTGCCTGCAGATTCCTTCTTGAGCAGGGTGTGGCAGATGTAAGCAGCCAAACTGATTCCAGGACCTGGATTTAGCTGGGGCAGGAATGGTGCATCTGAATTGTCCTGAGCAGATGGAAAATTTCAAAGTGAGGAGAAGCATGAAGGCTGTGGAGTGGGCTGCCCCAAGGCCAGAGTCAGGCTGCAGTAAGGTCTCTCTTCTGTCTCTGGGGTGCTCTGTATTCAGGGAGTGTTCTTGGATCTTCCCCCGAGCTTCCAGCCACCAGCAGCCCCATCCTGGAAGTAACGATCCTGTTAATAACTATCATGTAAGCATGTCATTCAGGCTGTCGAGAACACGGAGGCCAAGCGTGATCATTTCTTTTCCCCTTCCTCTCTCCCAATTAAAGAGCTTGTTACATCTTTCTGATAGTTTAATCATTGAAAATTGTGGCCATGAATGTTGACGAGATGCAAATGAGGGCTGCCATCTGTTGACAGAGCCCGCGCTCGGCGCTGAGTGGAGATTTGGCGCTGGGAGTGCTTGCTCTGCTTCCCCTGCACACGGGAGCTGGCACACAGGGAATCTGATTCAGAGCCTTGCAATGGGTGCTCCACTGTCCACCCTCAAAATGAGTTCATTTCGAGCAGTAGAAGGACAGGTTTCCTTACAGTGACAACAGGACAAGCAGGGATGGGACCTAGCTGGCAGGGGGTTGGGAAAGGCAGGTCCAACCTGGCCTCCTTCCATGAAGCCTTGCTGATGAGGGAGAGGCTGTGGATGTTGTCTGGACATCAGCAAAGTCCTTGAGACTCTTTCCTGCAGCATTCTCCAGGAGAAACTGGCTGCTCATGGCGTTAGCAGGTGACTCTGCTGGGTAAAAAGCTGTCTGGATGGTGGAGGTGTCACTGTTGTGAACGTGCCTCCTCCAGACTTGCAGGCAGGTCTTTCCATCTCTTCTAATTCTTTGGAGGTGAGTTACACTCTTTAACATGCTTTGTGTGGAAAAGTGGTCTCGGGGGTTTTTTAAACATTTGGCTCTGTCTGGTTCTTCAGTTGTGAATAATCATTTCCTATCACCTTTTCCAGGCTGTTTAAAATTTGAGTGGTTATCCTACATCCCCTCAGTCATATATTTTCCAGCTGAAAAGTTACATTCTATTTAGCTTCTTCTCATGTTGGAGGAGTGACACAGCCGACTTCTTTCAACTTTGTTCACTGAGAAATTATCATACTGGAACTATTTTAGGTCATTAGAAACTTGGAAAGGACCATGTTGTATTTGAAATTACTTAAAATATACTCTATATATAATACTACTCTAGTATAGATATATAAAATATATAGATATATAAAATATATCTATACTCTTCCTACTCAATTAACAAAAAGTTGCATAAATGGTGTACAATCCTAAATTGCTGCTTTCCCTTTGTCTCTTTCCCACAAGAAATCCCCAAATCCAAAGATAGCCCCATGTACAGTAACTCAAAAGGAAGTCTTATGTGCAGGAATTCACTGTGAGGATGTCTTCTATCAGAATCTTCCTTCTGACAGATTCCTCTAACACTGACACTTAGCAGAGGTTCTCGCTGCAGGTTGAAGCAGAATAGAGCCCTCAAGTTCATAGTAAGTTGTTTATGGATGAAGCAAAATTAATATTTTAT
Source organism: Sylvia atricapilla (assembly GCF_009819655.1). Lineage (NCBI taxonomy): Eukaryota > Metazoa > Chordata > Aves > Passeriformes > Sylviidae > Sylvia > Sylvia atricapilla. The sequence goes on from NC_089147.1 coordinate 27,835,193, forward strand.
ATAATCTACCAGAAAACGTTCACTAAAACATCAACTATTATGGGATGGTAAAATAATTGAAGTTTTAGTACTCCTGTTCTGGTCTAGTCCCAGGGTCAGAATAGGCTTGATTTAGAAGCCAGCTTTGCACTTGAAAGATGGATCAGTTCTCATGACACTGGCACACGGGTGTATATACTGTCTTTTGGGCTGTAATTGCCTTTTATCTTGCCTTTTTTTTTTTTTTTTTTTTTTTTTTTTTTTTTCCCTGATTTTAATGTGTAGAAAAGAAAGTTTTCTTGCTTGAATAATGTTTTTACAGTCTGTGGGTTTTGAATTGCATTTTTAGACATCAGTGCGCAACGAGCTACTTTAGATTTAATTGTAAGCTATTTTTAAACTTTAAGATATACTTCTTGTTTTAATACTTGGACAACTTAGCACCATTAGTTTAAATCGTGAGAGCAGCAACACAGTTGTCATATATCTGAGCTTATAGATGCTATCAGGATCTATTTTATGATTCTTCTCAACAACGACCTTTCAGGTAGGTTAATTTCTGCTCTGCTTTTACTATCTTCCTTGGAGAGAATTTTTGGACAACTTTTAAGGCATGGCAGCCACATAGCTCCTGTTTTCTGCATTTTCTTCTGGTAATAAAGTAAGGAAAGGGAAACGCAGCCGTAGTGTTTTTCCTGAGCTGAAGCCCCAAAAGGTTTTACGCTCCTTTTCGGTTACAACGGGATGGCTCAATGTCTTTTACCATGCTCTGTTAGAGCTGATCACCCCTGCAGAAGCTGATTCCTTGGTTCTCCAGCAGAACTGGCTCTGAAGCTTTCAGAGGGGCAGGCCTGCTATGTCTGCTGCCATGTGTTTTGGATTTGGTGTGTCCTTTTGTGACACCCCCCCGCCCTCCCCTCACAATTTGGGGGTTTTCTGACAGCGGTGAGATACCAAGTCAAGTGCTTTCCTGTCTGGGCTGGGAACAGAGAAGAAGGAATTAACTTTTTTATCACCTTTTGGTTTTTTAGAAGCTGGATTTTCACAGCATCCCATGTGGGAGAAGTCCCTAGACCCACATTTCCTACAGTAGACACAGGGTCCAAAGTGGAGATTCTACTGATAAAAGATTTGTTCTCAGGACCAAGTTGTCCTTTGCTACTGCTCTTCAGTTAAAATAAATACAGTTCTGTTACAACGTAGAATATTACCAACTGTAATACAATCTAAATTGCTAATTGGGAAAACACTAAATTGGGCATGGTTTCTGGTTAATAATTTTTATGGTCTGGTCTCACACAGCTCCTAAGTGTCTTGTAAAACAGGATTTCTATGCAGAATGGCTGTTCTTGGTGTTAATTTGGATGCTGAAATTCTACTAATACTAAATGCACATGGTTAATAATGGTTTATAAAGATGCCAGAACCCTGGTATCAAAAGGACCAGCGGTATTTGAAACACTTGGACTAAATGCTACTTACATAAACTGCTTTTTGTTTTTCTCCTATTTTGATAAATTGGCTTTGTTGTCACTTAAGCGATGAAAACTTGGACAAGGGAGCTTCTTGAATTCATTAACTTAAAAAATGGTATTTTTAAGAGAATGAAAGTTAGTTTATAGATCAGAAGTCCCCTGCAAAACAACAGATGCAAATGACAAAGCATCAGAGATTTTAGTGTGAGGTGTTTTTTTCCCATATGTGCTGGGGTAGTGAATCTCTCTAATATATATCTGGGCTGATGAGACAGACATTACAGCTATTTTGCCTTGAAATTTTATACTGGAGTGATTATTTCCCCCTCAGCATACAATAAATAGTAAATTTATGACAGTGGACTTAAGGTGATGTAAAAGTTGAACTTAATAAACATATTGAGGTTTGGCTGTTTATCTAGATCTCTTCGGTTTGTTTTCCTTGGAGGAATATCAATATTATTCTTTGACTAAAATGTAGTCTTCAAGTCCATCATTCTGGCATTGTTCCTCTTTTAGCATTTTACCTAAACTTAGCGGTTTACCTTAAAAGAAGTTGTATTGCTTTACCTAAGGTAGTTTTTTTCTGCATGCATCACATCTAATCTTCCATCAGCTGACTTTTTCACTCGTAATTTGTGCCGTGACTGGTGATGTGCTGGCACTTCCCTGATGCTGCAGAGACAGTTGGTTGTTCAGTATTTAAGTCTGTGTGGCACAAAATTGACAAAGTCCAGAGATTTTGATTATGCAACATTGACACACAACATTTGGCCCAGCACGCTGCCAGCTGTTTGAAGGTATTATTTTTAATGACACAGAGGTAGGATGTGAGCTGCCACCATTGCAGTGCTGATGAAAATCAGGCTTCTTTTCATTCAGTATGTTGTTATTCTGCAGGCAGCGGGGTTTCTGTATATGCAGGACGTACTTTTTGACTAACAAAACTGGAGACAATCATAATAACCAATAATGTGTCAACATGTGGCTGACAGTGTATGCTTTGGATAACTCAAACTTCTTGGAAAAAAACCATAATGAATAGGAATGTTTTGTACTTTTTTTTTCTTTTCTTTTTTTTCCTTTTTTAATTTTAAATTGAACAGTTTGTTTTAAAACAAATCAATATCCCTGAATTCTTTGCCATCCAGCACAGCATTAGAGAAAATCAAACAGAACATAAACATGCCCAATATGATTCATTTTCTTTGCCAGAGACAAGAACAAGTTACAAGTTAAGCTAACAGTAGTTCATAAAATTGCGTTTATTTCTTCACAGTGTGACTTTCAAATGTCACCACTCTTTTAAATTCACTTGAAATCAAAGAATCAGATTTACTTTTTTTTTATTATTTTTGCATTAGGCTGTGAGAATTTACGGCTTGTTTATTCTCTCTTCCCCTCAATTCTTCAGTCTCTGAATTACATTAGAGCTGTTGAGATTGTGTAATGTTCCAGGCAGACACATTTACTTTGCATGCCACAAACAATGCATTTTCTGTATTTCTCCTTGTTTTTGCTTTAATTACCAGGAAAATTTCCATGAAATGGGATTTTATTTCTTAAGAGTTTAACCCACTTGTGGTACTAAATCCCATTACAGTGAGAGCACAAATGTCAAGGGGATAAGTAGCAGGAGGAGACGAAATCTTACGGAGAAAACATTCCATTTAAAATAAATGTATGTCCAAGAGATTTTTAAATTATCTGCATAGGTGAAATATTGTACTCTCACATCTAAAAAGTTTTCACTTCCCTTCAGGAGTATTCACAACATGGAGTTTTTGTTCTCTTTTATTAACACACTTTATGAGAAAACAGAATGTTCAGAAAATAGTTCTTGCAATATTAGACAGAGCCCATTAATTCTTATCTTTATTTGTTCAGTATGTAATTTCCACAGAAAATTATTTTTATTAAAATTGCTATGAGCTCTGAGTGTATTTATACCTCCCATTGCTTCTGAGGTCACAAGTCGTCACTGTATTTTGTCTGTAGGATAAAAATGGTAAAAAGGAAATTCTCTGGCTAATGAACATGTGAAAATGTGTGAACTTTTGATGGCCCTTTGTGATTTACATATTTGTCTTTTAGCATGGTCCATAAGAAAATTCTGTCTGCCGTGTGTTTTTTATACTGGGCTACCAGTGTGAGGATATTCTTACTCCAGTTTCCTGCTGACAGTTCTGGCTGATATATTTTGGTTGACTTGAAACCACATTTCTGCATAATAGCTGTAAAGTCAGTGGATAAGAATTTTTATCCAAAGTCTCAGAAAGACTTTACATGTTTTCTTAGAAAATCCATTGTTGTCAGGAGTTGAGAGAAAAATTATATAAAATTTATGTAACATAAGCACCTGTTCAGGCTTTTGGCATAATGCAGATTTATAAAAGACTGAAGTGATAGTGATGGGGATATGCTGCTTTTGTTCACTTAAACAAAACTTTGTAACTTGTTAGAAATCAGCAATAAGAATATTTTACTGAGCCAGTGCTGTTCTCTAGGTTTTTTCGTTTGGGTTGTTGTTGGTGGTGGTTTTTTTTTTAAATTATATTTATTACTGTGTTCTATTTTTCCCTTTCTCATCTTTCCATTTGTAAATCCTACTTGTAAGAATACAAAAGCGTTTGGAAGTTTCTCCCAGAAAACTCCAAAGCAGGGGATACAGACCAATGCTAAGGTCGGAGGTTTTGCTCTTTGAAGTCTTGTCTGTGTTATAATTGAGGCTGGCACTGACAAGGGGTTCAGTGTTCCAGCTAAGATCACTTGTTGCCATGGCTCTCCCATCACCCTGATCCACTGCCATCTCCTCTGTTGCTTGTGGGAGACTCTCAGCTGCCTTCTGAGGTCTAACTTCTCATTGCTCTGGGAGGCTTAAAAGCTGTCCTGGGCTGCTGCAAGAGTTTGAAGAATCAAAGCTGGTTAAACCTCACAGAGAAACTGTTCTTTATCTCTTCAGAACAGGAGATTTTGCGCAGTGAAGAGGGCTAGAAACAAACAACGCAGAATGGAGAACTGCTAAAGAATTCAGGAATCTTCTGCCCATTAGGATAATTCTGTGCCCACACTGCTCACACCCCAGCTCCCCTCAGAGATCCAGATTACTCTTAATGTCCTGAAGTTCACTGCCTGGCAGAGATTCCTGCCTCTTCAGTGGGGAAGTAGGGGACAGACACCAAATGACTCGGGCAAAATGAATCGTGTAGAGCACAGCTGTAGTTTATGGATTCAGGCTGCCTTTTCAATCCCAGGCCGGCATTTGTTCCCAGCACAAAGAGGCTTGTGGTCACTATAAAGGGGATTTTTACAGACTGCCATATGCTGTGGAGGTCTTGCTGCACTGAAGTGCTCAGCATCTTCAGCACCGAGGATGTTTATAAAATCGTTAATGTGTGCAGAGACTCTGGTGCTGCTTCTGTTCCCTCTGAGAAGTGGTAGATAGAAATATTGCTGTTTCTATTTTTAGAGTGCTTTTGGTGAGCTGACGCTAAAAAGGTCACCTAGATATTCCTGTGGTGCCTTGTGCCAGGGAATAGGGTCTCTAGGCACTACCATGAAAACAAATAGTATTTCCTAATTATAACAGAAACCAAGGATTGTTGGAGGTGGAGTATGAGTCACAAGTCTCCAAAGTACGGTAGATGTTATTTAACATTTCCTTTGCAGAAGTACTTGGAAATGTTTTGAAGATTGTGCTCTTCACTGGAATAGACATTTTGTAGAAATCGAGTGAATGACTGTCTTATTTCACTTCAATGAACTCGATGGGGAAAAAAGGAGAAAGCAGGCTTCACCCTCTGCACAATAAAGGTCCATTATATTTCCATTTTTCACAGACATATTTGCATCCTATTTGTAGGCATCTTCTTTCCTGAATGTGTTCTAATTGTTTTAGGGTGGTTTTCCCTGGTAGCTGTGAGGATGTGGTGCAGCTGACGGGTTTGTCCATGTTTCAGATGCTGTACTAGCAGGGGCATCAGCCAGAGGCAGCTTTTTAATAATATCTTCTTATCTATAGCTGCAATATTAGCAAATAGTGTTGAAGAATGATTTCCACTCTAGCAGGAGCTAGCTTCTTCAATTTACTCCTGAAACTGCTAGATCCCTGCCTTGCCATTTTTTTTCTCTGTGTTTTTTCTTGCTACATTTATGTTCATTGTGTTTGTAACACAATGGTGCTGGACTCATCTTGCTACTCTAAAATTACTCTTGAGTTGTTTCATCATAAAAGAATCTCAAATTAGTGTGGGTTGGGGTAGGCAAAGAATTAATAGGTGGTGGTGGTGCTGCTGATTTTTATTTTCTGGACATCCAAGTCATGCCAATTTTTGCATGATCCTAACTGTGGATTTCTCCATTTCAAATATTGTTCTTGTGGGTCAAGTGAAAACATCTTCTCAGACATGCATTTTACTGGTGCCTCACTCCCCTTGCAGGAAGGTGTGTGTAGCAAGAAACATCCCAGACTACAGGTGCACATAGAGGTGATGTGCAGACTAAATAATCCCCTTTCAAAGTAGCTGCTTTTAACTTTTTTCCTGTTTTCAGAAATCAGAATTGTCTTACTATGAACTACACCTGTTATTAGCGTGAACTCAGGAGATGGTCTGTCTGTTAATTTGGGGATGTGTAGTAATATTTCACAGTGATGAGCAAGAAATGAAAGCTCCTCTGACAGAACAGGAAATTCCTCTTCATCAGAAGCTTTATCACTACTGATAATGACATGTTTTAATCTCTGCAGGTTTAATAAGTGTATATACCCTTTATTTTTGCTATTTGTTCTGTTCTTGTGGGAGTTGGTAGTCGTGGCTTCTGTGATCAGTGCAATCAGGCCCTCAGTGTGATTAGTTAATTGAATTATGTCCAGTGAGAACAGCAGTGCAATGAAGTGACCCCCACCCATCTGACAGCGCCTTTGTCTGATTTGGACTGGGACTGGATAAACATTTGGATGGCTGGGGTTAAAACTCTTCTGAAGAAGTGGTATGATGCAAATTCTGCTATTTAAGACATTTTCTTACCAGAGGATTGGCTTGTGGCTGTGAGAACTCCCGTGAGTGCTTGGCACAGGATTTGGGGTGAGCCAGACAAGTGTCTGTCTGTCTGTCCTTATCACAAATGAGGCCTTAGAGATCTGAGTGAATCCTGTGCTTGGGACAGGAGTGTTGTGGGGTGAGTCCTGGGGACAAGGGGCTGGCAGCTGTGTGTCTGTGTTTGCCTGGTTGCTGGCTTCAGTACACACTAAATGTACTAAATTCTAAATAATACACTGAGTTCGTCAACAAAACATTTCAAGGCATTTAAAAACTTTCTAGAGCAACCTGCTAGGGATTAACAGCACCAGAGATGTAGGGCCAGATTCTGATGTTAACTTTTTCATTGAGCTCTGTCATTACATTAAAGCTTAAAATCTTTGTCAGGGCCTTTTTTTTTTTTTTTTTTTTTTCTTAAGAATGTCATTCTGGAAAAACAAACAAGTTGTTTTAACATTTGCTAAATCAAGCTAACTCAGTTTAAATTGAGTTCTTACATTTTTAGAAAAATAATAGTTTTGCAAACTTCAGAAAGGAGGGAGGGGAAAGCTGAAATTAAATTTTCATGTGAGATAATAAAGTAATTTAATCAAGGCTCTAGGATATCCACAGCACCAAGGAAGTTAATTATGGCTATATGGGGTAGGAATACAATGTAGTCCCAACAAAAGCTTTGCTCCTAACGTCTGTTCTAACTTCTCTTTATTATTTTAATCCTTCAGTAGCCCTCTCATAACTGAAATTATTAATTTGTACATTATCATTCATAGATTGGAAAGGAGCTAATTCCTTGTGATTTCAGAATAGTCTGGAATATGTATTTTGCAAACAGAAATGTTTTATTTGTTGTTTTATAGTAAAAAAAAAAAAATAAAAATTGTCATTTTCTGATCCCGTGGATAAGCAGAAAGAAACTAGAAACTCAAGCCAATGCAGTTTGATGCATGAGATGCACAGTAAAAGCCCTCTTAAAATTACTCAGTGAATAATGTTGAATCCCTTCACTTATTTCATATTTGCTGCAGTAAAGTAGTAAAGCATTAAGACCTACCATTCAACCGTGTGAAGGATAATTTTAGATAAATACAACTTTTTGAACATTTGCTGGGAAATATGGGTAGTAAAGTTTTGCTGGTGGTTATATATCAGTAGGAATCTTTGCTTGCAAGAATTTGCTAAATATCTTGACTACTACTAGAGACCCTTCAGTAGTAAAAGCAGTAAATTTGAACTTGCAGCATGGGGAGAAAGCTTAGCTTGAAGCTAAAGGTCATGTCTCCTATCCCTGCTGGTGTCCTGTGTGACCTCTACAGGACAAGATACGCTTTTAAAATATAACTGATTTTGATAAGTGTGGGACCATCCTCAGACTCAATAAAGCAGAAAAAAAAATCTTTGCCTTTCTCTTTTGTTGTATCCTCATGCTTTTGATTCTGCTTGATTTTTTTCTTCCTTTTCCCAGCTCTTGTTTTGGTTATCTTTGAGCAAAGAAACCTGAAGCACATTTAGAACCTCCCACATAGTAGTGGTCATTGGTTTTTTTTAAACTAACATGGTTGCTTTTGGTCCACAGAGACAAAATGTATCTCTGCCTGTTCTGGAATTAGCAAAGCCTTGGCAGGAAAGGAAAACTTCCAATGTTGGTAATGTTTGAGCTTCCCCTGTAGTTGGAATGAAGCCACTAATCCATCACAGAAGGGAAAAGATGATATCAAAGTAAATAATTTTTGTAAAGCACATTAAAAAGTCATGGCTTCAACTTTAGTCATGAAGCTGTGTAAATTTTTCAGACTTCCACATTTCAGCGCAATAAATGCACTAAATATCATTTCTAAATCTCTGTGTGCTAATGGGTACAACAAAATCTTTCTTCATGTCACTGACGGACAAGGGATTTTCTTTATTGCTGGGCAAGATATGGCATTTTCTCTTTAGAATATTTAAAATTTTGAAAAGTTTGGTTTCGTTTCCTACGTGCTTGAGGCAGAATTTGTGCTAGCCCTTGGCAAGGAAATGCTTCTCAGCAGTTTAAAGCCTCATTTGAAGAAACAAATTAAGAGGTCTGGTCATTTTTTGTCGTGTGAGGCTTTTTGAAGTTGTCAGTTTACAAATGGTGTTGGATGGTGAAATTGCATCCCTGGAAATGATTAAAGCATGAGCATTAACAAAATGTAAGGTAAAACTGTCAAGAGCAAACATTTTCTTGCCTATCAACAGTTACTCGAGGCTTCTTAATTGAAACCCAGCAGGTGAGAACACCTTATGAGGAGTTTAAAAATTTAAAAGTATATTATTTATACTTTCATTTAGGAGGCGTATAGGAGTAATGGTCCACAGGGTAATACAGAGGAAAGTCTGGTAAGCTCTTCCCCAAAAGAAACATTGACTTTTAGTGCAGAGCCAACAGTAGTGAAACCTGTTCTTTCCTGTCTCCAGAATCACTGACGATACGTAATTGCAGTTTTCAGTCATAAATATGGGTCCAAAAACGTGTAATTTTCTTTATCTTGCCTTTTTTTTTTTTCCTCCTTAAAGTCCTTACAACCTAATGAGTTATCAGCACTGAAAATTCATATCTGGAAGAAACGCTAAATAAACAAATACATGACTGACAGTGAGAAAATGAAAAAGAGGACATTTAAAATAGCTAAATTTTGACTTAACTCTTTTGAAACCTTTAGTAGTTTGGTTTTTTTTTCATAAAGAAAAGAAAATTAATAGTGATTTGTGCCATAATGAATACCATTGCAAAAAGAACAAGGCCACAGGGGTGAAATACTGACCCATTTCAAGTTTTCTATGGAGGTTTTACTGCCACGGTTTAACAGTGCTGTGTCCCGGCCCAGTCTCATCATCCAGTTGTTAGGTCTTCAGTTACCAAATTTTTATTTATCAGCCTTTTGAATTAATATTGATATGATTCTGTATCTTATATCAAGTCCAAAAGTTAGTTATAGAAGACTTCTGTTGATTTATCATTAAATAATCCTCTCAATTCATCAATGCATGAAACTCAGTACAAGATTTTTTTTAACAGCTTTTCTCACAATATCTAATGGATTCTGGCAGCCAGGGGGAAAACCCTGTCCTGGGGAGCATCAGGACATCATCAGCCAGGCAAGGGAGGGATTGTCCCACTCTGCTCTGCACTGGGGCAGCCTCGCCTCCAGTGCTGGGGCAGTTTTGGTGCCACAATTTGAGAAGGATCTAAAGCTGTTAGTGTCCAAAGGAGGCCGTGGGGATGGTGAAGGGCTGGAGGGGAAGCCGTGAGAGGAGCAGCTGAGGGCACCTGGTGTGTTCAGCCTGGGCAGGAGGAGACTGAGGGGACACCTCAGTGCAGTCACAGCTCCCTGGGGAGGGGAAGAGGAGGGGCAGGCACTGATCTCTGCTCTGGGGTGACAGTGACAGGAGCCCAGGGAATGGCCTCAGGTTGTGCCAGGGGAGGTTGGGGCTGGATCTCAGGAAAAGGCTCTTCCCCCAGAGGGTGTCTGGGCAGTGGAGCAGCTCCCCAGGGCAGTGGTCACAGCAACAGGGCGGGCTGAGTTCAAGGAGCTTTTGGACAGTCCTCTCAGGGACATGGTGTGACTCTTGGGGTGTCCTGTGCAGGGCCAGGAGTTGGACTTGGTGATCCCTGTGGATCCCTTCTGACTCAGGGTATTCTGTGATTCTCTGATAATTATTTTGGTGTCTCCCCTCTTGTCGAATGCAGTACAAATGCCAGGATGATGCTGTGGCTTAACTGAGCACCAATTGAGATGGGAAAGGAATAGAAGGGATTTATTGTACTTCCCAAAGCCCTGTTGTAAGCTGCTCGGTGGACCTGTATTGTTACTTGAATTTATGCATCTTTCGTAGCTAAGTCAAAGTAAGAACTATACTGAAGCACCCCCTCCAATCATTTTATAGTCAATCCCTCTGCATAAAATACAGGCATTATTGGTTATTTCAGAATAAAAGAGTATTTCAGATAAATTAAAATGCTTTGATGTTTTTTAAATGCAGTGTTTTGACTTCTCTCTCATTTCAAAAGAACATTTTGTCGAAAGGAGAAAAGCAGCAACATTTTAGGACACAAACAAATCTCTTCGTTTGAATGACTTTCATCAGTTGACCTAAAATTGAGTTTCTCCTTATTTTTAAAAACTTTGTTCAATAAAGCATTCTTTAAGAAAATAATGTGTTTCAATTAAGTTGAAACTGTTTTATGCATTTTAAAATTGTCCGCCAGGAAACTAAACAAAACCCCTGCTGTTATTAACTGAGCTCTAAGCAAAGGTATTTAAACACAGAAATTATAGCAGCATATAACTTTCCTTGGAGAAGGCATATCTGTTCATCTAGAATCTGTATAAACCCCAGATTTTGCGTCAATCACCAAAAAAAGTGTATTTTCATGAAAGAACAAAGCATTTTCAAGTGTCACATATGTAAAATATTTGATGTCCCCAATCATATACAGCAAAACCCCCTCTCTGTCTTCCTCAGCAGTATCTTTTCTGCAAAGTGGTCTTTAATTACTATGAAGGGAGAATCCTACTGTTAAATTACACTAGGGATAAATGGAGGATGAAAAGCTTTTCTTTCTTTTGCAATTACTCTTGAAATAAAAGAGTTTTGAACACAAACAAAGAAACAAAACCTGAGTTTTCATATGACTGATTCATTACTCATTAAAATTTCTACTCTAACAATCTCCTGGAATGGAAACATCAATCTATTTAATTGGTGTATCAGCTAATTATTTTCTGGACCTTTCACATGAGAAAACTGTTGTATTAAAGATATGTCACATGGTCTAAGTTGCTCTCAAAATTTTAGGTTAGATGTTATGAAATCCTTAAATATTTGCGTTTTTGCTGGCAGGAAGAGATACTGCACAAGCTGTTAATGGTATTGGAGAAATTGTGCTGTCATAGAGCCTATCAAATCCAGTTTTGCAAGATGATATTTTCTTTTGAGGCTTACATGGCATTGTATTACCTGGTAGACTTCAAATGCTAATAGCACCATTATCTATGTATATGATTCACTTTTATTTGTTCTGTAATAGGATTTAAAAAAATAGCACTCTAATCCGAGTAGAGCTGTGTGGAAGCATCTGTTTGGAAATCCTTCTGCTTTTACAGAGATGGTCAAGGAAAGGAGAGACTCTGCAGAAAGGCTACTAAGTGGAAGGGAGGGACATCTCTTGAGGAACACAAGAAGAAATAGTTTCACAACTTTCTTCATAAATTTTGTGTTGCCCTTTTTAGTGGAATTTTAATGCTGAAGCCTTTTTAGGGCTCTTTAGTTTCAGTCTTTTAACTAAAACTTTTGTTCATAGTTTGAATTAGTATATATGTTGCATGATTTACAACAATATAATTATTTATTTTCCACGAGACTGTTGCATTTTTAATACCTGTTTAGTGTTACATTCTTAAGTGGATGTATTTGAAGTTAGCAAATATAGAGCCTTTGAATTATACAATATGACACTTTTAAATTTAAATTGGTATTTAATACAGTTTGTGATTTAAATGTTTATGATTCAGTTTTCATATTATATGCATTTTTGCATTTTCTGCTGTACTAACACATAAAAACGTAAACCCAAGAATTTCAGTTAAAAAGGAGATTGTTTTTCAGGAAAATACCCAAGTGGGCATTTAGCTGCAAACAAACAGAGAGGTATCTTCAGAAACAGGACTGAGAGATAACTAACTCAGAATTCATCATGATTAATTTCTGGATCAAGGGCATGGCTGGCAGTTCTGGCGTGGTTCAGGCAGGAACACATTTCTCCTGTATCCTTTGTAGTACAGGCGGTCACAAGAAATGAGTTAGAGTGAGATTTCCATTGTATGACTCATACCACAGTTGTTCCTTAATAGTGTGATTCACACCCATGAAAACATTGTGTAATGAAAAGCTGTCCACTTTGTGAAATCACAAATTGGACAGCTTTTTTTCTTTGGCTTATTTTTTCCTTTTTAAAATTATATCTTAACTTCAACAAACGACTCACTATTTGAAGACTGCTCACAGATTTCTCATCTGTGCATCTCATAAATATGCAAATATCTGTTTTAAATGGTCTCCACATTCCATGCTAATTTTGAGACCTTTTGGCCCCTGCATTACAAGTCCCTCTAGAAGTCTCTGGTGTTTGGTTTCTTCTTGCCTTCTGTTGGCACTGCTCCCTTGGTCTTCACTGGGTCTGCACCTTAGGGGCTGCAATGCAGAGCCAGAGGCCCTGACACTGAAAGTGGGAAAAGAGAAGAGCCTTAATGGAAAAGAGTTTGGGAGAACTGCATTTATTGTAGTTTCTACTGGTCACGCTGTGCTGACTTGACAGTCCTTGTTGGAGCTATAAAAAACAAGGAATGGACAAACCAGGGAAACGCAAAGTGGTCTGGTCTTCTCTAAACGTATCAGTGAGGTTTCTTCTGTAATTAACAGAGACACCTTCAAAGGATGATTCATTTAGGCCTGTGTTTAATGGGATAAGTCACTCAGGAGCTATTGACTAACTGAGCTCCTTGGGTGAGGAACCTGATTTTTTTACATACCTGCTGTTAGCTAAGTCTCTTAGAAGGCCACAAGAAGGCAAGACTAACATTTCTAATGCTGGGAAAAATTGTTGCTGGAAATAAAATGTTGCTCATTACCCCATTTAGCTTTCTTACCTGAATGAAAAATTGTTGGGTGATGCTGGGTTCTGTACAGATCTCTGTAAGGGGCTGGGGCTTAGACACCTAATGACATGGGATATTCAGGCTTCGTTTCATGAAAATTGCTTACAAAAAGCCAAGTATTGGAGCTGTAGTATCTTAGACACCACTAAATAGGACTGCATGAAACATATAAAAAACCTAATTGCGCATCCAGGAAATATCCTTGGCTTGAAAAGAGGTTTAATATTATGAGTCATTAGTGATAGTTTCCTGAGCAGTCTTTTGAAAACTTCCCCCTTTCTGTTCTGGTGAAAGGACATGATTTTCCTCTGAACTAAAGAACTGGGCAGTTAAGACCAAAAGGCATTTACAGTGTCATTCAACCTGAGTGTCATTTGTTATTTTAAACCGATGCTTATGGGTCAGAAATTGGCACTTTTATGTAACTACTTTTGGGGCCTTTTGGATGGACTGACGAAACCATAAAGAACAGGAAATAACACAAAAAAACCAAAACAAAGCTAAACAAACAGAAAAGAAATGACAGAAAACGTAGACCACACCATTAGTAGATATAACTATCATTCTTCATCCGTCCAACACAGACTATCTCTGACCTTGGAAAATCACTCCATCTTCCTGTCTCTGTCTGTGTCCTTGGCTCCACTATTTCGAATTTCCACAGTGACTGTGGAAGTGTGGAGCCATTCCAGGATGCCCACAAAACTCTGTATACACAGACCACCAGGAAACTGGTGGCATTACCTCATAAAGGGCCAGCACAGGAGTTTGGACACTGTGCTACCCAATAACAGAAGTGTTTGTGCTGTCTCAGAGACTTCAGCTTGTTTCCCAAAATCCTGTGGTAGGGGTTGGTATTCCCAAGTGTGATGGCATTGGTAGGAGAGGGCAGTCAGCAACAACATGGCAATGGAACCAGAAGGTTACTCAGCTTTGGACATTGTCTTTTAGAGCCTCAGCAACAACTGAACAGAGTGGAATAACTGGGATAGTGTTTGAGTAATTTTAAATACACCATGTGCCTTTTGGAATCACTGAGCTTGTTCCAGCTGTTTGTGTTGTAAATATGCCAAGTCCCAGAGCACTGACACAAAGTGCTAGGGGGTCACAGGAAATACTGCACAAAGATGATTATTGAATTAATTCCATTTTTGTGTGTAAGAAAATCTACAGGTCCTACCAAGAAACCATCATATCCAGACTCTACTTACTTAATTTCTCCTTGTATGCTTAAAAAAAAAAAAATAAATTAAAATGCAGATACTTATTCACAGCAACTGACTTAATGTAACTTCAGCCAGCAAAGATCTTAATATTACTAGACATATGCTCAGCAATCAGTATTGACCAAGATTGACTTGGATTGGTCAGATGCAAAGAGGTCAATGCTGTTTTTCTGTTCACAAATGGAATGAAAAAACACAAGTTTTGTTAAAGTATTGAAGTCATAAAGATGTTTTTTTTAGTTAATGATGAATACAGAGATTTGGAGAAAGGCAAGAACTCACACTTAGAGGAATATTTTTATATAAAAATCAATAATACAAATATATAATTTCTATATTCACTTATACTTCTGAGTAATCAAGCTCTAAATTTTCCACGGTCTTGCAATTGCTATAATGCATCAGTTTCAGAGTAGGAAGCATCCAGGTGGTAAATCTTAACCATCTCATAATGTATCAACATTCACAGACCTATTCAAAAGCTGTAGACCAAAAATTCTGAGTAGTTGCTTTGTCCAAGAAAATGTCATGCAGTTTTTTTCCACTTCCAGATGATTTATCCAAACAACAACAAAAAATTGCAGGTTGTTCTGTTTTGGTGGGGTTTTTTTACGTATTTTCTGAAATTGAGCTGTTAGTGATCCTAATAGGTTTTGCCATTACATCTGGTATCAACAGGTCCTGCCCATCCTGCCACTTTTACGTATCAGATATCACCCTCGTGTATTTACTCAATTATGGGATGCTCAGCTTTTCTTTAGAGCACACTGGAAGTGCTGGAGGGACTGAGAGCTTTGGATCAGCTCTGGAGTCATTCAAGTGTGAATTGGCTGTGAGTCTCTGCTGCCAAGTCTGCAGGGGAACACAAAAGGTCTGTTTTCATTTCCTGCCATGAGTAAATTCTCAGGGAATTTGTGCATTCCTTTTGGCAAAGAAAGACTTGTTCAGATTGTGTTAAAATATGTAAAAGTCCACTTTCAGATGATTTTTCAGGTGTTTTTTGATTTTTCTCTGAAGCTTTTCTTTCCAGTAATCCTTATGAGCTACATTTTCACGAGAATAATATTCTAGCTCTGGATTTGAGTATATGCGTATATTGAATGTGTGGTGGTGTGTTTTTTTTTTTTTTTTTTTTTTTTTTTTTTTGTTCTTTTTTTTTTTTTTTTTTTTTTGAAAGATCCTTTATTACTCATTCTTCTGGTTCTCTCTTTGCACATGTATAGCTTTACAATAATGCTCCTGAGGGAGCTGCTATTGGAACACCCAGAGCAGAAAGCACCCAAACCCTGCTGAGAGGGAGACTACAAATTCATGTCTAAATACAAACTTTGTAGCTGAATAAGCTCACAAGAATTGTTCATTCCAAAAATCTGCTCCATAGTTTAGCCTTTTTCAAAATGAAGTATTTGGACTTGATGATCTTTAAAGGCCTTTTCTACCTTAACCATTCTAGAGCAGCTGGGTGAATGCTGAGGAGAGGCTAAAGAAACAATAATTCCATCCCTTAATAGGTTTTTTTTTACCTGTAGTTACCAATTGTTGCACATGTCTTGGATTGAGTTAGTGACTTGTTAGAAGCGAGCTATTTTATTAAAATAGATTTATGCCCAGCCTGTGTGTGTCCAGGGCAGTAGACTTCAGGGACACCTACACTTGCTGCTTAGAGGTTCACACCCTGATACTCTTTCCTCGTGCAGGATCTGAGGTGAAATTTCTCTGTACAGCTAAGTCACAGTCTCAGGGTATTACTAAGGTTCAGCTTCACTGCTATTTAGGCAGTGCCTGAATTCTGCAGGAAGGTTTAAACCATTAACCCCCCCCAAATTACAGATGGATTTTTAAATACGTTACACTTGATCCATTAGAAATCATGTGCAGCTGCCTGCAGAGGAGCTGTGTCCACAGACACTTGAGTTTCATGTATTTTCATGATTTGGGATTCCCTTTCCTGCTGGCCAGTCTTGTTTTTTGGATGCTGCTCAGAAAAGGCCTTGGCTTTTCCAAGGCTTTCCAGTCTTCTGTGTCTCATGATTCTTTTGATCAACCTTCTGATGGTGAGATACAATTACTTGGGGAATTTATAAGGCAAATCATAACAGTAGTCAGATATTTTTAACTTTTATGCATACAAATTTCCAGACTGCTTCAGTTGCTAGAACTGATTTTTTTTAAATGTGAGCTTGATTTAAGATTTTTATATTTATATTTGAAATGAGAACTTTGTAGCATGCATCTGTGTCTCGTGTACTTTTTGAGATTTTGTACTTAGAGGTTCTGAGCCCTTAGAAAAAATAAATTTTACTCACACAGCACCTTATGATCTAAGTAAGCATTTCTGTGCTCTTTTGCTCTGGCCAGCAAAGTATTTGGAAATTGAATCACATGTTCAAGGTTGCAGATGAAATCTGTGAAGGTCAAGGGATTTAAAGTAATATGTATTAATCTTAGTCATGATTTTTTTTGGTAGCAGTGTGTTGTTTTTGTGGTGTTGTTTTTTGTGGGTTTGTTTGTTTGTTTGTTTGTTTTTGTGGGGTTTTTTTGTTTTTTTGTTTTTTGGGGTTTTTTTTGAGGAGATGGATACTTTCTGATACACTGAATGTAGAACGTAAATTGAAGATTAGTTTAGATTTATTTTTTTTCCCCTGATGGAAGCACTCTGCTTTGGAATGGAGCTTCAATTTGCAATTAGTATTTTTAGTCCCATTTATGAATCTACAAATTTACTTTTTCTCTTAAGTGTAGTAATTTAGCTGATCTTCCTCCCTGTAACCTGGAGTCTTCATTCATCAGAAATATGGATTGTTTGGTGAACAAACCACATGTTTTTTCTAAGTACAAGTGGCAAGAAGTACCTTTTAAAATGCTGCTTTAAGTATTTCCTGAATCCTTGAATCATTTCCTTGAATCATTTCCTGAAGCTACTCTGAATCTAGTAACACCTTGAGATGTCTGAGTTAAAGCATTTCTAACTATCTCTGAGTTTTCCTCAATACTTAATAACTTCACAACAAATAATGCTGAAGGGTAGAAAAAGATAATCTAGCCATTGTGGTTATTGCAAGGTGTCTAAATTATTCCACACTTTTAATCAGAATTAGCACAGTGGTAGGGCAAGGGGAGTTAACCTTGTAGTTAAGTAGTTAACCAGTCACTACTCCTTCCACTGTTTGCTCTCTTAAATCCATAGAAAATCTCTCTCAAAAGGATAAGTATATTCTTCAATTGTATGTAGTTAAAGAACTTGGATCAGTGATTTAATTTTCTGAATCTTACCAGTAACCTTGTTAAAGAAAAAAAAAAAAAAAAACTTTATATAGATAGCCTTAAATATCTAATTATTGGCTGATGAGTCATTGGTAAATTATCTTGTTATGTGCCATGAACACCAGGATTGATCCATAGTATGTAATACTCTACACCCCTTAATTATTTTATATTTGTATGCTTTAGAACTGTTAATCCTTTTGGGGTCTTTTGGCTTTTTGAGATTATTAAAAATTGAAATTACTGATGTAAGTTTCCCATCAGTTAACTCCTTTAAGATTCTGTTTTGTCTTTTTTTTTAATTTATTTGTAATACTGAATTTTTTTTATTTGTAATACTGATTTTTTTTTTTATTTATTTGTAATACTGAAATATTTTTCATTGCATATATTTTCTCAGCTTCATCATCTAGCAGTTGAAAATTCTTCATTTTTATCTATGAAGATTCCTGAGGAAAGATTGCTTTGAACACATTGCCAAACTAACACATCCCATTCAGCTTTAGTGAGGTAATGTGTGTATGCTCTGTTTGGGTTACAGAAGATTTAGATGCACTGCCAGAAAAGAAATTAAATAGCAGTTTTGAAAAGCACTTTTAGAAAGGATGAATTTGTAATGTCAAGGAGACGGAGGAGCTTTTCAGTTTATTTGAACAAGTAAATGAATAGGAGGGAGAAAGAGAAATCTTTGAATTATCATTAGATATGAATCATTTTCTATCTTGTAAAGCCTTCTCTTTGTGTATCTCTCTGTGGCTGGCTGGCTGTCAGAGTCAGTTTGCTTAAGGACCTGAAAGAGGCTGGAGTTTGCATTGTGTTTGCCAAGGATCATGATTGCCCTTCTGCTTATCACTGTAGGCTGGATACTTCCCTTAACACGAGGTGCTCATAAGGAGAAATGCAGAAGAAAACTTGGACCTGTTACATCTGCTGACAACACCTTGGGTAGCAGCCCACACCTTGCATAAAGAACTCCAGGTCTGGTGGGAAGTAAGCCTGGTTTCCATGAGATATTTCTATAAATTAACCGTGGCTTGGGGGGAAAGAGATCCATCCAGGGTTAGCAATTGGCACAGATTTTTGCTAGCAGTGGTAAACAGCTTGATTTCCAGCCTTGGTAATTGTGGGGCCAAGAGTTGTGCAGTGATAGGCTGATTTCACCTGGAGATAATGAGAAACTTTGAAGCAGAAGTGTCACCACAGCATCTTGTTGCCGCTTTAGGTTTTTTGGAAGGTAGAAGAGTTTTCCCGTTGTCCCAAGCTCTGGGACAAGGGGAAAGCAGAACAGAAAGGGGAGGAGCTGGAACTTGTGACAACACACCAGAAATCAGACGGTCCAAATCAGGCTGGGGAAGAGTGTGATGAGAAATGTGAGAGGATGTTCTCAGTGTGTTCCTCGAGCATCCCCACCATGTGTGTGCTATGGGAGTGTGTGAATCCCTGAACACTCGGGGGCTGGCTTTTGTCCCCCAGCCACTCTGCAGGGTCACTGTGCTAACTGCTGCACTGAGAACCATTCTTCCTGCAGGGGACCTTAGAAGGCTTGACAAATTAGTGTAAGAATACAGAGTATATGAGAGATAACAAAACAAATAGTAGAGCTAGTTAGCAAGTTATCCGAAATGTTTAGTGCCTCAAATAAAGAAATTTATTTTGAGGGGGGAAAAAAACCCCACTGCCAGCTGCTGTGGCTCTTGCACACCTTTTCCCCTCTGCTTCCACACTCTCCTGTTTTCTCAGGGCAGAGGTGGGGAAAGAATCTTAAAGCAAAATTTAGAAAAGTGATGCTTTCCTACATGAAAGGAAGTAGAAGAATGTGAGAGATTTGAGTTACAGTTTCATGCTTTGGTAGAATTTTGTAGATAAACAATATCTTTGGACAAAACTGGGAGCTTTTTTTTTTGCCATTTAAGATAAACCCATATTTATTACAGTACTAATGCAGACTGATACATACATTTGTAAAGGGTGAGTAAGCAAAACAACCTCCCTGTTACTGCTTTGCTGTTGGGAGTTTGTAATTGGTACTATGATAGAAGAGTTAAACGGGATTTGAAGGATGATAAGATCTTGCTTTTACCTTTATAAAATATATGTGTGTCATATATTTATATGCAAATGAGAAAATTCTGCTGTGTGACAAAAGGAGGAAATTGTGTTGGTGCTTTCTGATTCGAAGAGGCATTTGATTTATCATATTTACTGCAGTATATTGTTCCAGCTAATACCATACCTATTTAAAAAGGTATAAAGTCCTTTCAAATTTCTTTACAGTGCTTGTGGTCAGCCTTGCATGAAATAGCCATTTGTTCTTCTCTTATTAAAGCCTGTGCTTTCATGTAGTTCTGAGAATTTCCTATTACTGTAAATTAATTTCACTTCATTAAGTGGCTGGGTCACAGGCAAGGGAATAATAGCAGCCAGAGACACAGGAGATTACAGGTTTGAATAATCGTGAATTGGCACCCACTACTTTTTTTTCTAATATTGGAAAGGAGCTTCTGGCTGTCAGAGCCATTTGATTAATCAAAAAAAAAAAAAAAAAGCCTATGAACTTTAAAGTTAGACAAGATAAAACTATTATCTATACAAACAACATTTTACAGTGTGGAACAATGAATTCTAGTCCCTGTGGGGGACGATGGTGAAGATTCAGTTCTCTGTGTTGCTTTGCTGTTATTTCAGGTCACTTGTGATTGTTCAAAGTCATTGACTCAGCAGTCTTACATTATGCATAGAGGGCTCAGTTGTGAAGAGATGAATCCAGAGCATGGAGAGTTTATTATTTAGATATTAATTTGTCCTCTCATGCAAATGATAGTTTCTTCTGCCAAGATGATTATGATAGGGTCTAATAAAAAAAGATAACTCTTGCTTTTTCTCCTATTCTTTTTTCCAAGTCTGGCCCCATGTTTGTTGAAAACAACCGAAGTGGTAAACAAACTGTTTACCACTGTTAGCAAAAATCTGTGCCAATTGCTAACCATGGATAGATCTATTTTTTCCCCAAGAGAATGTTAATTTATAGAGATATCTCACAGAAACCCACTCATTTCAGTAGATTCCTGATGAAAGTACTAATATCTAAAGAAAGCTGAGGGGAGTAATTTTTCCAGTATCTAACTGTCCTCATACTGAACAGAAAGAACAAAGATGCATTGCAAAGCATCCTCAGTGCAGGTGTTTCAGAAAGGGCTGTAAAACTGCCCCTCGAGGGGTAAACAGGAAACTGCATGGTCAGAGGGGCTGAATTTAGTGTACAGCAGCTGCAAAGAGGTGCAAACAAGTCAGCAGGCCCCCAGAGCTGTTGGAATTATGGTGGATACTCCTGCAGCATTTCCTTACACAGGGCATGGAAGGGAATTCCTGCTGCTCTCTTCTCAGCCATCCCCACTGCTCCCTGTTTAAACAAGGGTGAAAATTTCAATTATTGCTCTTTCTGCATCAAACACAGCTCCTGATATCGAGTCTGTCTCCTCAGCCTGGAGTTATGTGGTACAAAGGCTTTCAGTGTTGCAGTCCTGTCTGGGAGACAGAGAGGGAAGATGATGGGTCTTCTGAAAGCACTTTGGTGGTGGCAACACGTTGTCAGCTCTGTCAGAGGGTGGAGGTTGAGGAAAAGCTGACAGGTCTTGCCTTGCTCTGAAAATACCACATGGTATTTATTCACTCTGTGCCTTTGACACACTCAGATGGAAGGAGTGGTGGTGCTATGTTCTGATTTTCTCCTTGTGGCCGCGCCTGTCATAGGATTACTGGAAAAGAAAAGCTTGTTGTAAAGATTGATCACTAATTTATCAATGTTTCCATCTTATCCAGACTGTATATGATGTAGTAAGTAAGGGTGGCATAATTACTTGGATAATTCTGCAAACATTTACATATGTAAATTCAAAAGGGGAATTTGTATCAGCCCAATTAGTCACGCATTTTAAATCCGATTGATTTTAAAAGTATAGTACTGAAAATTTATAGCCATTTTTGAGTTGCTGTCACTTTACTTAAAACGTCAAAGGAACTTTCATTTTTGCATGAGACAGATGCTTCGAACTTTTTTTTTCCCCCCAAGGCTCCTCATTTTCTGTGGTTGTAATTCAAGCAGTAATAAAAACAAGACATTTCAGTTTATTTCAGTTATTACTACAATTATTCTTCTGAGACAGGTTTTGAGCCTTCCTTGGCAAATAGGATGGAATAGGAAAGCTCAAGATTTCATGTAGTGGTTTCCCAAGCTGCACTGGCATGAAGTTCAAAAGCAGAACTTGAGAAGCATCAATATCTTGAGCAATTCATTATCAGTTCCTAAATGAAAGTCCCTTGTTCTGTTAGTTAATAATGCTCAGTAGTCAGAGAGAAGGATTCAGGCCCATGTGAAGGTTGTGAAAGCTGTATGATGTCGTTTTTAAGTTACAGGAATAAAGCGGTTAAAGATCCATCCCGAGATTATGTTTTTTGGTTGCTCTTAGTCTACCGCATGCTCTAGCAGTGGAATTTCAAATGAGAATCAAGTAACCATGCCATGGAGTAGTTTTCCCTCTTGTTACTGTTTTGGGTTTTTTTTTTAACAAGTGGGGTTTTTCTGGCAAATTTCTGGCACTTGGCTTGGCTGAAAGGTGGACACTTGTAGAGGGTATTTGGCAGAGTAGGTACCCATATTGGCATACCTTTTCCTCAACTAAGTATCTATAGTTATGCTAAATGACAATTGCAAACTGCATTTATTGCTGTTTACTGCACCCAAGGAAAGAAATATCCTCCCCGTTTTTGAACTAGGTAGGTAGGTGGAGTAGAAAGTAATTTTTGTTTGGGTTTCGGAAGCTGCTGAAGATTGTCCTGCTTGTTCATTTGTCACAGTGCAGTTTCAGTGGTGTAAGGTCACATCTCTGAACAAGAGAGTGTGAGGACTGGGGAGTCCTGTAGTAGACTCTTCAGAGAGCATAAAAAGAAGTTGCTGGGTAAGAAGGCTTGAGTACAAGGAGAACAGGTGTTGAAGTAACAAAACTGAGTAAATGAAGGTTTGTGTTACAAATCCATCTTTCTGAGTACACCGTACTGAGCCTAGAATACCTTTTTTAGGCAAAACCCAGAACACAAGAGACATGTGGCTCAAAACTCTGGGTGCTCTTTAATTTTAAAAGGAGGAGGAGAACCAGTGGTGTAGAGTTTTCACACAGCTGCAGTAGACTCTTCAATCTGTGTGGGGACACATGGGGCCAGAGATGCTGTTGAGGGGAAGGAAGAGTTTTATGTTTGCAGAGGTTTATCTACAGCTGGGGGCAAACAATTCCATCTGTCTCTGGGTTTGGAACAGACTAAATAGCTGGTGAGAGTTCCAGAATGAAGACAGGCTGTGTACTTTTAATTAATTTGGGAAATAAATCTTCCTGTGGAATAGGAGTACAGAATAGCTGAGGGAAAGCAAAATAATGGTGTAGGGTAGGAGTGTGCTGCAGACTTCTCACTTGACTGATAGTTTTTCTGTTTCAGCTGTGCAGTACAGACAGGTGAGTAATGTCTTGTGCTTGTTGAGAGGGACAGGAAGGAATCAGCTGACAGAGAGACAGCCAAGACACAGATTTTAGAGTGAATTGCTGAATAGACTTAATGAAAAGAAACAGGGAACAATGGGAGGTGAGGGAGGGTGATGTTTGAGCATGGTATGAGGCTGCTGTGAGAGGCAATTTGCACAGAGCTCAGCCGTGTGCTGTCTCCTCTGACACAGCCAACTGAAGTGCTGCAATGTGCTCTCAAAGGCACGGCACGAGGAAATCCAGCGGGGGAAATGGCTCCTTGCTGCTTGTCCCAAAAGTGTCGCCCTGGATGGGAGAGGCATCTCTCTCCCGGAAGACAACAAATGGTGACATAAAAACGTACTTATTCAAACCCTTTCAAAAGGACTGCCCTCCTCTGTTTGCCTTTTCCTAAAGCCACAGAGGGGAATGAATGCATGACGCATAAGTAGAACAGGAACAAACTGCGTACCCTAATAATTTACATTGGATTTCCAGGTAAGCGCATACTTTGACCAAGAAACCCTACTTAGATATAGCCAAACTTAAAATCAGTGGCCAAGACGTGTGCAAACATTTTTCACATGTTAGCACACCCGTTGATACAACCCTGCTGTTCTGTATGATCCCTGAAAAGTTGCGAGAGTGGTTTTCCTGCCTTTGGCAGTCCTGGATGTGCAATATCTTATGCATGAGTATGTGTGTATGTATCTATCAAAATGCACATGTATACTATCAAGTTACATCAAACTTGATAAAATGTGCTTGTATTTTCCCAGGAATTGTATGATAAATCCAGGAGTAAATTTTTGAGTCTCCATTCAGTGTGGTGAGAACACAACTTCGTTTAAAATACCCTTTATGTTTCAGATGTCACTGCTGACCTGATTTTCTTCCTTTTGTTTCCCTTTTTTCTGTTTTATGTGCCTGTCCCCAGACAGGTGTGTGGGTGTGTGTATGTATTTGTGGGAGCATAGCCACACAGATGTGTGCATACACAAATGTGTGTATTTCCCCAGGGAAGGGGCAGATAGGGATTATGGATTGACAATTCCGGATATGAACTTCAGATTAATGAAGGAACAATCCTTCTGCTACCTTCCAGTGTTCAATTAACATCAAGCCCCAGTCTTAGGAGCAACTGCAGAAGGGTAGAATTTGCAAGTGCAAACTTACAGTGATGTTCTTAGAACCTAAGCTTTAGTTTTCAGTTTGAATGTTATAATGGACAAAGTGGTAAAAGGCATGGTGGTAAAAGGCATAAATGTGCATAGCCAAGAGAACGCATCTCTAAGGCATTTCTCAAGCAGAGATACCAAATGAGCCAACAGTAAGGATGTGTTTCTGGTCAGGGCCTCTGGAACACTGACAGTGTGTCTCCAGGAGTGTGCTCTCTTTTGCTGCTTCTGGGGCAGAAAGCAGCGGGTTCAGCACATCCTTTGCTGTGGCACTCTCTCCTACTGAAGGCAGGAAAGATTCCAGATTTTTAAAGCAGGGATACTGTTGAAGGTCTTTAACAAGGATGAATGACTTGAGCTCTTATTCTGTCACATGTGGGTGATGTTTATCAAGCGCTTTATCTCTCTGCCCTGATTTCCAACTGCAAGAAAAGGTCTCGTCATACTGTATTTATGGGGTTTTTCCTACTCTTTTCTATTGAAAACTTTCTTTATCATCTTGGTTTCCTCCGGTGGGAATGGTATCAGCTGGATTTGAACATCGTGGTGGGTGGGTTTTCCCCCTCCCCAGAGCTCTGCCACACCTATTTCATCAAGAAAGTAGAGTGCCACATTTCTTTACTTAGCTGTGGTGTGTGTGTGTATATATATTTTTTTTTAATAGATACTCTTTTATAAGAACCTATTAACTTATTTACTTTACTAACACATCTGGGCAAACTGGGTCTTAATAGTTTTCTAAATCCATCAGTTCTTCAGGATTTGAAGCAATATTTGAGAGACAAAAGACTCCCGAGGATGAAGTCTTGTGCCCTTTAACTTGACTGGAACGAATATTCATCCCATATTCTTGTATTAATTCTTGAATCATAGTTATTTTTGTGCAGTTTCTTCAGAGCTGAAGTAATCAGTCTTCTTTTCTCAGCCCCAAATTCAGAGTATAGCAATTCAGCTACATAAAAAGATGGACTGTGAAAAATGAGTTGCTTTTCTTTGGCAGTCAAGCTTTAGTAAATAATAAACATTATGGTAGACAATCCTTATCACAACAGTAAAGGATTACTGCTTTTGTACTTAATGCTTTAAAAAATTAGAACACCTTAATCTTTTAAAAACAATTTAGGTTTGGGAAAACAAATTGCATTGAAGCTGACAAGTTACATTACATTGAGGCTTGCCAAGTTCCAGGAGATGCAATTTACAACATCTGAGATGTTTCACCTTGAATGCCTGAGTTCCTAATAGAAACAGGGCCTCAGTATTAACTCATTCAGCTCTGCTGTAGTCTGTAACACATAAAATGCATATTTTTGTGTCTTTCTCATAAAACTCAGAAGGCTGTTGCTGGCTTTTTGTACTATCTCAGTGGTACAAGATAAGAAGTGAACTCCTGGGTAGCATGCTTCTGTCTCCTGAGAAGAGAAGCCATGAATCTATAAATATATAATCCATAATCACTTTCATAACTAATCATGCTCCTGAAATGAAACTGGGTTTTGTCCTACCACTGCCATGGTGAGGTGAATATAGAATCTCCACATAAGACTTAGAATAAACCTTTTTATTCTTGACCAAAATATATCTATGATAATCTTGTATCCATATATCTTTGTGCTAGCATGGCCATGTGTGTTTAGCAGGTAGGATGCTTTCTTTTTATCCTCTTGGGATCCTTAATATAGTACTTGAAATACAGGAAACATACTGTGTTATGATTCTGCTACTCAGCTGTCCAAACTCAATCTCTAGCAGTGACTTCCCGAGTCTCTCTGTGTTGGCATGCATACTTTCTTACTCTATTGACAACATTTCATCTGTTATATATCTGTACCTATCTATCCAGCTGGGTTATATCTATCTTAAAGTCTAGTTGTTCATGAACCACAGATAATGAGCCTGTAATAACACCCCTGGTGTTTTTCAAGTTTCAAATGAAGTTTCAAATAATAGACTTTTCTGTGTTATCTCGAGTGCATGACCTTATTTTTCATCGTAGAGAAGTTCAGTGTAATTATGTTATCTGGCTTTGGAAATCATCGTGTTTTAAATGCTCTCTAAATACCTGTGTATTTATCATACTTCCTGGTTTTCTATCATAATTAATTCCTTTGATAGTATTTGTCAGATTCATTGCTGATAATATTAAACAAGCAACTAAAGCTCTCAGGTTCCACAGGACTACCTGCTGAGTAAATTGGGTAGGTGAGAACTTCAAAATCTAAGGATGGCAGAGCAAATTTGGAATTTCTTAAGGTTGCTGTTGTGAAGCTAGGAACTTTGATTGTACTTAGCTTCATTTAACTAATGATTGCCCTTTCTTACAAGATTTATTGTTATTGTTACTATTATTAATATAATTAATGTTATTATTATTATCATCTTTATGCTCTGACTTTAAGAATGTAAATTTTATTAAATATGTATCACCCCTGCAGAGCATTTTAATAGGTAAGGATTATTTTTCTGTGTTTAGCCTTGACTGTAAGGCTGCTATCCCAAGATGTTTTTCTTTATTTCTCTCACATAGATTCCATGATATCCCTGTGTTTTTTTGTTTTCTGTTGTCTTACTATGTAAGTATCACTCCCTTTCTGAATAAAATGTCACCACACTTGTATTCTTCTTTTTGCTGTTTTATGTCTTGCACTGCCCTATTTGCAAACAGCTGTTAGTATATCCTCATTAAAAAAAAATTATAGCCTCACAAATTAAAAGTAGAGACTGCAAGCCCTTATGCTTTTTAACATTTAATTTTCTTGTATTCGTTTCAGACTTAGTCCCTCAAGCCCCACACTGAAGTATTATCTAAAAGAATCAGCTAAGAAATATTCACTTAATGAAAACACTTTTCAGTGGTTGCACTTGCTGACCGTTTCTTTCTATCACAACTCTTATCTGTCTATTCCTGTTCATTAGCTGCATCCTGCTTCAATCTGCACTGTACATCTATCTCACCTATATATAACTCTTACTTTTTCCAGAAGTAACTTTACAGTGACACCTGACCTAAGTGAAGAAAGACTTTTTTTTCTCTTTCTTTCTTATTTCTTTTCTGTCTCAAGGCCGTATTTCTTGTCCTAGCTAGCTGACCTCTTCCCTCTGTGCTCTCTGATGGCAGGCCAGTCAATTTGTCCCTAATGCAATTCAACAGTTCCAGGGATTGTGTGAATCTCCAATCTCTCAACTTTATTTTTTCTTCATGGGGTTTGTGGTTACTTTTACCTCCCCTGTCCTCTATTCCCTCTTCTTCGTTTATGTTTTTTAATCTTCCGTGTGTTGTCCTCACCACCCATAGGTCTCAGCCCTTGGATTTTATCTTCCTCTGTGCTTGCTGAGTTCTTCTGGTTTCTTCATTTGCTTGTCTGTTTGCTCCCTGCAGCAGCATCTCTGTTTCTCTTTGCAGAGGAGAGTATCAGTCACGAAGGTGCCTGTGATTTGTGCTCAAATGCATGGCCCTGCTCAAAGGTCTGGTGTGCCTAAATAGATTCTGCGAACAGAGAAATTTGACCACAGCACAGACCTTATGACTAGAGCTATAGTCAGCTAATAGGCTTGGTTCTTGTTTCCATCTCCCACAGATCTTCCCTCAAGGAGGATGGATTCCATGCCAATTTCCTTGTTCAGCACTGTTTGTTGTATTGTTACACAACAGGTTGCTGTCACGTCATCTTCAGAAAAAGCAATTAACACTTGATGGATGCCTCCACACATTAGCCTGAAATTTGATTCCGTTTTAATGGGATGTACACTGAAACAATTTTGTATTTTCTCATCATAGCTTGCCACAAAAGTAATTGTTAAATTAAAACTCTGTACGTTCCATAATATTTGGGGACTGGTTTTCTTCTCTCTAAGCAGATCATTGGAGGTTTAAAACATAGACTGGTAGTCCTCTACATAAATTTTCCTGCATAAATGATGGACCATATAGTGGACTTCATTTATTTGTCAGTGAGGTGTAGACTACTTTAATTAAACATAGTAGAAATTTCCCTTGTGCATCCTTTCACACCTGCATGGATGGAATGACAGAGATCAGTGCTAAGGGTAGTATGTCACAAGTCAGAGTTGCTCATATCTTAAAATTAGAAACTTATTAGTTTCCTTTTTTCCCTCCTCTGGGTTTGTAGGGAAACTCAGGTTAGTGGAAATTCTAACAAAAATCTGTTTCGTCCAAGTTCTGCCTCAGAAACAACGGGGTAATGCAAAGTAGTGCAAAAAATGCCACTACTAAAAATGCTAAAAATGACTTATTTTCAAGAGCAGAATCAAGGCATGGTCTGTAACATATGCAGGTGCCCCTTCAGTCAGAAGATAAGCTGTTGCTCCAGACGGTGTGGAAAGGTTTGATCTCAAAACTCCATTTGTCTATGGCTTTGCACACACTATGAGATCTTGTGTTAGTTAGATGAAGCAGAATTTTTTCCCAAGGATGAAATATATATATATATTTTAAATTAATAACTTTGCCATATATTTCTGAATAGCTGTGTGCAAGCCTTTAGGAAAAGTAATTATGTTTTCCAGTCAAATCTGCTCATGCCCCGTTACTGTAATATGTATTTTTAATACCGTTCTTGGCGCCAAAGATAAAGGTGATGCAGACTGGCAGTAATGAGATCACCGTGAGGCTTCCCGTGTATCTCTGCAAGCTTTGAGCAAAGGTGCAAAACATCATGGGATTGGACCCCAGTGGTGAATATTTGAACATCTGCTTGAAAGAAAAGTCTGCGAACAAAAAGTGAATTTATTTGTCTGCTTCCCGTTGGCATGAGCTGTACGTGCACACACACCATGCTGGCTGGCTGCTGCCTTGGAGTGCCCTCCATGAGCTCACAAGGCTCAGAGGGAGCCCTTCCACACCACCACTGCTGCTCCCCAAGTGTTTCTCTCCTCCTCCAGCATCCAGAGAGTTCTCACTTGGGAAATCCACAGCAAGCCTGTATCCTCAGGCAGTGTAAGGAGCAGCAAATCTTCATTCCTCTTGGCAGGGCTGCTCAGCAAAAGTCTTGTGGTTTGAGATGGTTCAGGTGATCTTTAAGGTGCTCTTTAGTGCTCACACAGCCTGTGGCACTGTTTGTGCATGTAAAGTACCCTGTGACTGACAAGAAGGTCCTCAGACCTGTAAGGACTTGGCTTTATTTATGTATTTATTTTGCAATTTAAAGCAGAAGAGTGCTGTAGGCAGAAAAGGACTGTTTTGAAAGGGATTATGTTTCAGGCTGACTATTGCCATCGTTCATTTAAAACCAGACATGTTTTTTTAAAAACTTTAAGAGAAGAGATAGAATGCATGTGAACGGATGAAAATATGGATATTGGACAGGGTAAGCTTTGATGTTGATATACCTTTCCAATTTCACAGAGTTTAAAACCCCATAACCTACGTTAAGTAACAGCTTTGCAATGTGATTGACAATTTTGTGCTAGAGGCAGTAAATCAGTATTAAACTGTAAGTTCCGGGAAATTGATGTGGTCTCTTCACCCTATAGCTGGTTCTTTCATTTCAAAATGTGTGGTGTGACTCTGAGAGCTTCAGCTATCATGTTATCAGAACAAAGTCTGAGCCTTTTGAAGGGGGGAGTTAGATATGTGCAAGTTGTGTTTTCACTGTTTGGTGTTGGGTGCATGTCAGAGAGGTAAGAAGTTTCCTTCTTTAATGGAATAGTTACCGTCTGCTGTTTATTCCTGCAAAAAGATCAAACTCTGGAAACCTCTGTGCAAGCTCCACGTAGCTGAACTGAAGGTGCAAGCTGGAGCTGGAGTTTGAGCTGTTTCTCTGAGCAGAGCTGAGAAAGCACAGTGAATGGGACTGATGGCATGCACTGAAAGTGTTGTACCCTGACTGTGGAACTACCCTCATTACAAGGATGGAGAGCAACCCTCCGTGCTGAAAATAGGTTTCTTTGCCCAGGGTCTGCGCCTAAAAAGCCTTTTCAACCTTTAGACCAATGTCCTGTAGGCATTTCAAACAGAGGACTTAAACTACTATATTGTTTCAATGGAAATTTCTTCTCTTATTGGAAGATAGGTGGAGAATCCAATTAAACAAAAGAAAAAGCCAATCTCCACGTGCTGGGCAGTTCTGATGAATTTTGGTTTCTTCTTTCGAGTGTGACTCAGGTGTGCAGTTCTCAGCAAAACATTACAAAATTCTTTGTAAATGTCTCTAAAAAGCTTTTTAATAGAATAGATGTACAAACCTGTTTTTTTTTTAAAGTAAGTCAAAGTGAGCAGAATTTAGTTATTCTTTTGAAAGAATTAATTGAGTCTTCGAATTCAGCTTGGCATGTGGCTGCGGTGAAATTTTAAGTACCATATTTCTGGGAGGTTTTGTTCTTTAGTTAACATTAGATTCACATCTTTACGGAAATGCTGCTTTCTGACAGCTGTGCAATTATCCAGTGTCACTGCTGTGCCATGTAGTTAAATGGTCAGCAGTTACCATGTTTATAAACACTGTGTGACATTTGAGCTTTGAAGAGTACATTCTTCCTGAATGCTTTTGGAAGGGTTCCATGTACGGTATTTTCATGCATCATTCAGTGGAATGTGCCCTAAATGGAATGGCAACAGAGATTGACTGTAATAAGCATTACGTATGAAATGGGAATCAGATTAAGCAGAAATCCCGGTGCATTACATCGAAATGATTAAGGCTGAAATGATAGGCAGTGCCACATATATTACTCAAGAAACAATACAGCTGTGTAGCTAGAGGAAATTTCAGTAGTCTTCTCACAATCTTTCTATAGTTTTATTCATCTCCAGTATTTCTCTTGA
Organism: Sylvia atricapilla; assembly: GCF_009819655.1. Lineage (NCBI taxonomy): Eukaryota > Metazoa > Chordata > Aves > Passeriformes > Sylviidae > Sylvia > Sylvia atricapilla. The sequence goes on from NC_089147.1 coordinate 27,866,325, forward strand.
TTAACATTTACCTTTTATTTAGGTTTCCTTCCTATTTTATCTGATCAACTATGACCTAAGTAACAGGCAACTAGCGCAGTGCAAACTTTAAATTGTATATTGTGGTTTGAGTTGTTATCAGAGTATATTGATAAATGCAAAATGTCAGGTACACCTAATTAGCATTCATCAACTCCAGGGGTGTGTGCTAAAAGCAGGTGAAGGTTTGGGTCATATTTACTCCTCTTTGTGTGAAATGCCTTGTTGGCAACCAAAATTGGGATTCAGTTGTGGATGGTATTTGGGAATTTGCTCAGGGATGTATTTTATTATTTTTTTTCCTGTCCTTTTTTCCTTCCTTGTTCCAACCCTTCTTTTTTTATATTTTTCTTCCCCACCCCATTAGGCTGAGCTGTTCATCTTGTGAAGGAACTGAGACAGAGGTCAAGGCAGGACCATCGCGTATCGTTTGTACAGAACATAAATGAAATATTACAGGGTTTATGGGGAGCAAGAACCCTGGAGAGCTGACTCAGACTAATGAGAGTACAGAGATCTCTGTGACCGATTTGGCCTCTCTTTTGTGGGAGATTCAGGCCCAACATGCCAGGTTTATAGGCTTGTATTAATGGCCGAGCCTGGGATGGTTAGAATGCCATCAGATCTGGTGAGAGCCTTCCAGTTATTACTTGTGCTTCATCAGGACCATGAAGGGAAGGACAGCTTTTCTCAGCAGGGCAGTTCTGCACAAGTATCGGGCTTTATGTTTTAAGGTAACAGTGCATAACATTGAAAAAAGGTCCCTGCTGAGAGAGGGCTGCTGGTGATGTGTTTGTGGAGTTAGACCAAGAATGGAGCTACACACATAGAGAAATACCAAAAAATGTGGATGCTGAAGGCACGCTGTGCTTGTGGTTCATTAATGGCTTGTAGGAGGCTTCTATGTACCAGGATTCAGAACTGGCAGCTTCTGGTGTAGGTGTAGTAAAATGAATTCCCTCATTGACACGAGGTGTGGCCATCAGGGAAACACAGGTGAGCCTGCTAGGTGCTTTGGAAAAAACATGTACACACACAGTTCTGGGAATGAATTCAGAAAGAAGGAAGAATATGGAATTTCTGGCAACACTTTCTTAGTAATACTTCAAATTGTTGAAAAATGAGGTTCAGTAAGAAAGGGACAGTTTCAGTGAATTTTCTATCTGAAAAATGCATCATGGAAAGTCTTCAAATTCCTATTTTACTGTTTAGAGAAGAAAAATTTTCATCTTTCATTTTTAAATGATATGTAGAAATTTTAGTTAGCCTGTATTAAATAATAAAAGTAAACCCTACAGGCTTGATCCAGTTTACTGCAACTGAGTTTTTACCTTCAAGATTCTTAGTCTGAATTATCTTAGGTTTTTAAGTTTTATCTGGAGTTGGGATGTTGCACTGGAAGTTTTTAACTTCTCTTCTAATGGTGCCATTAACAACTGAACTTTAGAAACAGTATCAGTTTGGAGTGCTCCTTAGTATGCTGTAATAACTATAATATTTATATAAATAATTTCTTTATTGTGGCTAGTAATGCTTACTTTATTTTTAATCTAATAATGCTCTAGAGATACTGAGCCATGAGGTATTTATTTAAAATACAAAGAAAGAAGGTTCTAGGGGAGCAGAAAAATCTCAGTCTCTGGTACAGAGAAACTGTTTTTCTGTGAAGTGCTGTTACCTATGCAAGTCACACCTGGACAAGAACTGCACTGCTTTAATTGAAGAGATTTCTAAATATAAGTTTGGTATCAAGAGGATATAGAATGGACCCATCTGTTCGACCAAAATTGACTTTTTCGTATCTGCCATCTTAACTTATTTGTATCCAAGACATACACAAAGCTGCTCAGATAAACAGGTGCACTTTGATATTGTCCAATTAATTACTGTCAGTTGTATTGCTGTGGAAACTTGGTCTGTAGCTCTTCTTTGGGATCAAAACCAGTTTCCTGATTCTTAGGGTGTTTTCCTGGACATTGAAATCAAGAACAAAGCTATTTTTTAAAATCCAAATCTGTCTCCCAGCAATGTAACCCAGCAGCTGGACCAAAGTTAGACTCAGGTTACAAAATGATATACAGAAGATAGTGACTTTTTTTTTTTCTTTCCTACTGCAGTTTTATTACAGTAGATTTCAAAATGATTCTAAAATTTGTTTCTTATTCTTGGTGGATTGGGGAAAGAAAACACAGTAGGCGAATAATTTCTCCAAAGATGGGAAGGGAAAAGGGAAAAAAAGAAGTTCCTTTTGGAAGCAAACTTACTTGGGACAAGAGCTGGAAACAATTTTCATTTGAAACCTATTCAGGGGAAAATGTAAACTGAGCATGTAATGAATTAATGAGACTGATCCCTTATGAAAGATTTGCAAAGAACTGAGATTTAGACATGACTACTTCCCCAAGCCCTCCTTTGCTCACACCTTCTTTGTGAATAATCATTAAAAATAAGTATATTAAAAAAAGGTTTATCCATCATTTTCATGCTGTTCTCTGGGAAGAACTCGGCTCTTCTGCAGGTCGTTTCCTCAGAAACTCCGCAGTTCTGTGTTTGCTCTCAGTTTGGAGGGAGACTTTTGGTGCAGGAGCTCTGGTGGGAGCCTGAGACCAGAGGCCCTGAAGTGACAACCCTTGGCATGGCCAGGGGCCCCGGGACTCGTGTCCTGGCCACCTGAGGGACACTGAGGGACGTGGCAGATGCTAATGTCCCCCAGACTTCTCCTTTTTACACTGTGAGGGGATAAAACACAGGGGTTCCTTTGTTTGTGGTCTCTCCTCAGACACACAAGATCAGGCTCTTACTTTGTTACTGTACCAAGATGAAATAGCTGTAGGGTTTTGGGATGTCTGGGACACTGCTGTGGTGGGATTGAGCCCGTGAGGACACCTGGTCTGTGTGAGGGAAGGGGCCCCTGTCCCTCTGTCCCTCAGCTGGTCACTCAGGGACGGCCACAGGGGCCCTGGTGCTCGGACAGGAAAGTTTGATCCACACAGGCACCTGGGGCTGGCCGTGGTCGGTCTGTCTGTCTGTCTGTCTGTCTGTGTGTCTGGGGGGCTCTGCAGTGGGAGCAGAGCGCTGGAGGAGCAGCTCTGTGGCAGAAGCGGTGGCCTAGGGACATTTGGTGGCAGGAGCACTCACTGCAGTGCAGGTGTATCCACTCCCTGATGACAGCTGTAACCAGCCATGGCTTCGTGCCCTGCTCTCGGCTGGGATGGAGTCAATCTTCCTCCCTGGAGCAGTTCAGTGCTGTGGTTTGTATTCACTGTGGGACAGCACTGGTAACACCCTGGTGCTGTAGCTGTTGCTGAGGGGTGCTCACTCCGAGTCAAGGACATCTCCGTTTCCACGCTGTGCCCTCTGTGAGGAGCTGCACAAGGAGCACCAGGGAGGGAGCGTGGCCAGGACACGGCCCCACAGCAGCCAGAGGCACCCTGCCCAGCACAGAGCATCCTCATGCCGGGTGTGCACAGTGTGGGGAGCTGGCCGGGAGCTCAGGAAAGGCTCGGCCATTGGGGAGCATCTCTTCTGTGTGTCATTGTCGTTCTGGGGTTTAGATTTCTGTCTTTTCCTTCTGTCCTTTTTCATTATAGTTATTTTTCAAACATTTTGTTGCTGTCGTTGTTGTTAAACTGTTCTTATCTCAACCTGCAGGTTTTACCATTTGTTTTTTTCACGATTCTAGTCTCTGTCCCACTGGGAGAGGCGAGGGAGGTGAGCAAGTTGCTACATGGTGCTTAGTTGCTGGCTGGGGTTAAACCATAGCAGTTGGCAAGAGACTTGTTTTGAGTTCTTCCAGCATCTCTTAGGACCCCCTTTTCAAATTATTTTCTTTGAACTCCCCAGTTTGCCCTCTGCTTTGTTTTTTTTTTTTTCATTGAGGAAAGCTATGATGCTCTTTATCCTCACCAGCAAATTAAAGTATGTGCAAGTAATAACTTTTACTACTTTGGTATCCCTCCTAGCAAAACAGTCTGGTGGTTCTTTTATAGCTTGGATTTCAAGGTGGCAACCTTGTTTCCAAAAACTGAGACACAAGGGGAACATCTGTGTTTGCCATCTGCGAGACATTTCCCCCTAGGCTCCGGGGTTGGTGACGGGGCATCCCGACATCCCTGCTGCCTGTTCCCCTGGGCACAGGGGGAGACAACAGCCCTACAGCCCTGCCGCAGGGAATTCTGAGCTCTTCAGCACAGCCTGCCCAGGTCTGTTTGAACTCCCACCACATCTCCTCTGTGTCCAGCCGCTCGTCCTTGCATCCCTTTTTGTGCAGCTTGCTTTTTGCTGTTAGCAGCAAGGCGCTGAGCCTGGCAAAGCAGCCAGGTATTTTGGGAAAGAGCCTTCCCTATTATTGGCCAGCCACTGTATGATTGGAGAGGTTTTTAGTTCCAGATTTTTTGAGAAGGCCAGGAGAGGATTGTTTCTGTTCCTTTTTTTGTTTGTTTTTGTTTTCTTCTTCTGCAGAATTATTTCTGTACATAGCGGTATTTACTACTTACTTTCCGAACTTCTTTTAATCCTGCAACTGCCATTAGATAAAATAATGAACTGAGTTACTTATTCATGAAGGCAATGTAAATATTTGTTTTCCACTAAAATAATGTTGTCATGGATTATTGGCAGTAAATTATTTTAAGTTATACATTTTAAAGTAAACAAAACTATATGCATGAAACTATCTGATTATTTTACATGAAGCTTCTTACTCTTTTCTTATATCAATGTTGCTATGAGATCTGAAATCTTAATGCTCGTATTTTGATTTTCAGTGTCTTCTTATTTCATTTCTATTGCAAATGCTTTCTACTGAGGAATTGTAAAGAATTTCCTACTTTCACTGCTCCCCTTCCCACCTTCCAGTTCTGGCCCAATTCTGATAGTATCATTTATATGTTGTCACTTGTAGTGATCCACTGAGTGAATTAGAATTCTCTTGTTTGGGTTCTGTATTTTACATTTGGCTCTTGAAGGTAGTTTAGGAGGAAGAAGGGCACAATCTCAAATAAATCACAAATAAGCCTCTTTTTTTTTCCCAGAATTTGTACAAGTTATTTGCTACTCTGAGGTAAAGAAAATGAAAATGGATGCTCTTTAATTTTCAGTGTCTTTATCTCAAAAGCAGATTTTCTATTTGGTAGAAATATTATGAAGCATTACTCCCAAGTGTCACCTAGACCCCATCTACACAGAAAGTATAAAAATGAGCTAGGACACTTTGCACATATATTTTTTTTCCATACAAAACTGTAGCGTATTTTAACCCATGAATCCTTCCCCAATAGATGGCAGCGCTTTCACTCAGGCACAGTGATCTCACAAATTCATAGCCTACTTTCTTTATATAGAGTACATTTATCAAATAGGATGGAATAGGTCCTTCAAGGATGTTTCATGGGAATTATTTTTTCTTTTGCAGTAGATAGACACAATCTGAAGCAATTGGCACAGACCTGAACAGCCTGAATAATTAAAAATGAGTGACCATGATCCCCAAAGTGCCGATACCTTTTTCCTCTTTAAAGTAAAAAACCCTAAATTATGAACATTAAATTCTTTCTTACTTTGAGAATTCTCCATAATACCCTTATGATAACACAAGTCTCCAGGACCTTGCTTTTCACACTGCTTGACTTTCATGAGCCTCTGGCAATAGACTGGTGATATCAGAAAGTCGAAACCTGAGAACTGTTTTTCAGTAGGATTTTTTAAAGATTTTTTTGGATTGCAGGTCTGTAAATACGGAACAAAATGTGAAGCAAAAAATGCAAGAAGTTTCAGCTCCCTCCAAGCCCGTTTTCATTTCGAGTAATGGTTCACACTATGTGTTGCTGTTCTGAACAGAAGATATTTAGAGCCATTTAGACTTGACTACCTACGGTGATGTTTCTAAATGCATTTCAAGCTATTAGAATGCAGAGCCATTGGCTCTGTAGGAGGAGCACTGAGTGGTCTGGCACTCTGATGACTAAAGATAAACTCTTAGCAGCCTAAAATTAGGCATCTCATTTTAAAAACTTTGGCCCAGATATGTGAACCCAGAAGAATGAGATACGATAATTCATTTCGAAATCCCTGGCTCTTGCGTCTCCCCAGACTGAGCATTTATTCATACAAATTGCTCACTGTTGCAGATGAATCACTTAATGTAGCCAGTGCAATAACTCTGCACCTGAGCATTATTTCATTCTGCTTTGCTAATGCTAGCAGCACTTTGCTCTTTCTCTATATGTTACAGCACCTGGCTGTTTTGGCTTTGTCTGGGTATGTTTGGGAGGTGAATAGGGAGAAAATGTACACATTTTTGCCCTCCTGTTCATCACTGCTGTGATTTCCTCAGAGCTGCTGCTCCTCAGGTGGTCAGCTCAATGTTCCTCCCAGCTTAAAAGAAATGCAAGGGAGGCAATTACCAAGGGGCTAATTTTTTACTGCATGTTTAGGAGACGATTATATTGTTAGAAGTGTTTTCTCTACTGGTTCTCATCTGCTTTGACATCAGGTTTCGTTACTTTTCTATAATGCTCTTCATGATGAAGAGAATTACTGTGTTTTGTCTGTGTTGATTTTCCTCTTTCGATGAGTTTGCAGTTTCTCTTGGGATTTTTGTCTCTTTAAAGGAGTGTTTCACCTTGTGGACATGAGAAATAGATGGAAGTATGTGTGTTGCCCACAATTTTCTCTTGTGGTTGTGTGGGCTACACAAATGAGCAAAATATTAAAACACAGTTAGTTAGGCAAGTAATTTTTACCTTTTTTAAGGACACAGTGTAAGGTAAAAGTAATGTTAAAGATGCTGGTGGTGTTAGTGAAGTTTTCCTTCATATTTTTGAAGGAATCAGCTATCCCTTAGCCTATATTAAGGATGGATCTCCTGTCATTTCACTGCAGCTGGAGAAGTCGTGGGTGTTTATTCTAAGCCAGTCATCTGTAGTCAGTGTCGTAAGAGAAGGTGATTCATCCCACCTGACACTAAATATCTGAGAGGCCTATTATGCAAATGTGTTCTGAAGAGGAAGGTGGTTGATGATGTTCCTGCTCAGCCCAGTGCTAGTCTACAGAGCCTCTCAGTACCACTGCAGTCATTTCTGAAATGCTGTGGAAATTATCCAAGTTAAAAACGAGTAACTGGAAGTATTTTGTTAATTTTTATTTGGTTTGGTTGTTTGGGTTTTTTTTTAACTGTGTTCATTTCGGTGATTCATAGGGCCATTTATAACAGAGAGATAAGAATATCTGTTCAATAAATGGGGTCATCCTGGCACAGAGGAAAGAAGTGGTTGAAGGCAGGAACACTCAAAGTGTAATGAACTGCCTCCTGAAATACACATGTGCACTGTTTTATTGGGAGAGATGAACACACTGTGGTAATTGTTTAACCATGTATTAAGCAGGACATTAACAATATCCCTGGCAGTGTAGTGTACATCTCTCCATGCTTGCTATCACTTTATTAGGCTGTTAAGTGTCTTGAAGGGAGCTTACCTACGTCAAACAAAGGGGACACTTAGGAACTTCCATGGATATGGCAAGAGCCTTCAGCTGAGGCTGTCTCAGTGCTGGTAGTGCAGTCTTCTCCAGTTTTACCTTCCTGGTGGGTTATACATGTGTGGATAAACATGCAAACTGCTGAGATGGGATGGTTCTTTGTAACATGTGATTGTCTAAGTTCATACCAGGAAGACAAAAAAGTGGCCGTGCAAATCATAACTTTGTCTTGAGCCTTATCTAAACACGAAGAGAGGATGAACTCTCCTATACATGTGTGAACTTCACTTGAGCATCTCCCTGTCATGTTTTTAATTAACTAGGTTAGTTAACAGATGAACTGTCAGAAGTGAGGTGAGCCAGAGACAATATATTTTGGGGTCATGTTGAAAAGAAACCCAGCTGAGTAGGATGCATTAGATATCTCATAGGGGAGTTGTATCTCCTGAACTGCATGTTCTGTGCAGTTACTTATCACAGGATGCCTTATGCTGATGAACCACCCTGCCCCAGTTTGGTTTTGTGGTGACATGGCCACCCTCAGGGTACTTTGGTTTAAGAACTGAAGTCAGAGAAAGGTGGCTGCCACCAAAGTTACTATTTCATGAAGTAATGGAGGAAGCAATGGAAAGAACTATGCTGAAACAATGTCAGTAGCAATGAAAGCAATCAAATTGACCTTTATAATAGTACATTTTTATATAAGTTCTTTCTGGAATATATTTCCCATGTTTTATTTATTTTTATTATTATGTTTCTTTTTATTTTTGTAGGCTGTGGAAACCAACCTTGCATCAAAGGATAGTCACTGGGTCTATGTAAATGAGGTAAGAAAGTCAAAAGAGAAAACACAGCTTGCTTCATTCACTCATCACCATCTTTTGTTTCATGTGTTTTGACACACCAAACTGAGCATACATGTAGCATTTTTGCTTTTGGAATGGCACAAGGTTCAGACTCTCTGGTGTCATTGCTTGTCTGTCTCAGTTGAACTGGCATAGGTTGAACACCAGAGGTCAAGATAAAGCTTTCAACATACCTCAGAGCAGCCGCGAGACTTACATTTACCTTCCTGCTGACACTATTTCATTAGCTGTTTAGGAAGCAGGGAATATCTGAAAAGAAATCTCACATACAGGTATCCCTCTGGCAGAAGCTCACCCTCCACTGCTGTGAAAGCCTGCACACAGATGTCAGGAGAGGAAAGAGCATTTGCAAGCTTTATCCATTCAAAGATGTATTTATATGATGCACAGGCTTTCTCTAGTGCAGAACTGTGTTGGTGTGCTGGCCAGGATCCAGAATAGCTTCAGTTCCAAGTGTTATGTTTCCTCTCTGCAGCAAATGGGATCCTGTCCTGCCACAATGATTATTTTTACCTTAGTGCCGTGATGCCCTAATGGGAATCTGTTGAGATTCTTATTTTAAAAACAATGAAGTGTTGTACCATATATAGTCACTTAGAAATCACTGATAAATGGCAGTACTTTATAAATTCCTTGTTTTAATAATAATTTATTTAAAGATAGCAAAATACCTAATTTAAAAAGAACAGTGTTCACTGTCTTATTTTTATATTACAAATGCAAAGCCTCTAATTTAATAACCAATTCTTTTGTTAATTTCTCACTTCTTTCTTTGCACCTAGCTTATAATTTTGGATAGGCGACTTTTAATAGTAACTATAAATTGTATTGTGTGGCGTTAGACAGGCTGTGTAATTAAGCAGGGGTTAGGGAAAGCGAATGAAATTCCAGTTTGTAAAGGCTTTATAAATTCTTTCTAGTCCTTGTTACATTTAAGCACCTCTTGGTTTGTCAGCCTCTGTAATGACCCACTACAAAACATCAGCAAGATGCCCAGAGAGTCAGTGTTTATATTCACATAAAGATAATACAGGGCATATTTCTCTAAACATTTATAGTGAGGGAGTGTTTGTGAATTTTTTTACTGCTGCTGTTATTGTTCAGATGTTAAAATTCTCTCTGCAAAGCCTGAATCTGTAACATCCTGATAAAAGCCTTCAGCAGTGGTGCACTAATGTCTGCACACTTGTACACACACAAACAAATCACACAGGGTGTCAGTTCTGCTTCTCGTTTGGAAGCTTTTGGTTTTTTCTCCTTTGTGACTAAAGACTGGGTAGGGAAGCGATGAGAATTTAAGAGTATAAATTTCTAGTGAAAAATATCAGTGCATATAATTTATAAATATCTCAGAATGCAGTTAAGTCCAAACAGATAATTGGAGGAGTTTTTCAGACTCACAGGATTTTGGGGAAAATCTTTGCAGGCAAAAGGAGGAGGAAATGTTTTAGTTGTCCTTTTTTTGAGAGAAGTGTTGGAGTTAGTGCGTGTGCTTAAAGCTACTGTGAGAAGAAGGTGCATTGAACATCTCCATGGATGCATCTGTAAAAGATGGAGGTTCCCTAGGCCTGGCTTCTTATTTAATTGTGCATCCCCCTATGCTAGCAAGAGGACAGACTGATTAAACTTTCCGTGTACATGTTTGCAATTAGAGGTAGTGGGAGCTGCATGAATATTTGATGGAAAAGATGGTGCTGGTTCTTACTGTGATTTGCGGAATGGAATTAACTTTTAATTCCCAACAGTCGAATCAGCTCTTTCTGATATGTTTCCATGGGAGTAGAAGTCCATTATGCAAATGAACTAAAACCTTAGCCAGTCCTTTTTTTGTCCCAGGCAGATTGAGGACCCTGCACTTCCCTGTTCAGCCTGTGAACTAGTGATCCCGTGGCAAGGGAAGAGAGGTGTGGGGCTGACTGACTGAAGGGGCAGTAGCAGGAAGAGAGCACAGGGACAATTTTTTCCATGGAGGTTCCTTGTATGAGGAGCACTGGATTGTAAACAGGCTTTTCAGGCCTTTTGCACTTCAGTGAATCATGGAAGGGCTTTGGATAGCTTGGACTACTGAGCTCTGCTGTGTGCTCTGTCTCCCACCTCTCAGCAAGCCAATGAGGACCTGAAACTTGGACTCACCTTGCTCTAGTAAGAATGCCTATATGGCATGGTATTATTTCAGTGAGAGATTTTATTATCTTCTTACTTTAATTAAATCTACTGCACTCTCTCTGTGCTGACAGTCCAATTAAAAAATTGTGTTCAGTTTTTTCCCCTTGTGTGCCTTCCCATGCGGTAGAATAGGAGTTAAATTTTAGATGTAGAACAAATTTTATCACTTAAATTTTGTTAGGTAAGCAAGACCACCAAGCTTTGGATGAGCTAATTTTAAATCTATATGGCTGGTAATTACACAGCAAATGAACAAACAGCTGTACTGACAAAATCCTGTTTGCTGGTTTTCAATAGCCCAGGTCTGTGCTGGAGTATCTGTTCAGTTTGGATGCCATTGCTGGTGAGAAAGGTCTCTGTCATCTTCAGAAAAATCCTGCTTAATTGGGAGTTAAATTTATTGTGTGGGGTTGGAAGGCAGAAACATTACCTGGCAGGTTTTCTAGGGCAAGAGAATATACCAGGATGGGTCTTTTCAGGCAGTGTCATGCCTTCATATGTCCTCTTGGCAGCCAAAATCATAAAAGCTTTACTGCTTAAAAATATGTATATTTGTGTGTGCACTTTTCTGACTTCAAGTTACGTTTCAATATTGCAATACCTGTCAAAATTAGTGGAGATTAGAAAGGAAAAGAAAAATGTATTTCTAAGTACCCACCCCCATTTTGATTTGTCTTTAATCATCTGCACTTTTTGTTTTTATTCATCTAGAAATGCTAAATCATGTTTTGCTTTCATTTAGGTAGTGATTCTACCTTAATTCTGGGTTAAGCATGCCAGGTAGCTTTTTAAAAACAAGAACACTTGTGATTTGTGTATAGATCTGTGTAAAAGCAAATTCCTCCAAATGATGGCTGCTACATGCTTAGCTGAGCCTCCAGAATAGTTCAAAATGCTTTATTATCGTTGGCTGTGTGGGGAGTCGTCAATGACTTGGCGTTTTTGACCCAGTGGAAGATCTGTTAGAACATGTCTGGTGTTCTGCTGGAACCTCTGCTGTTTATACCTTTGATGGTTGAAGTGACCAACCAGCTTTGATAGATGTGTGCTGTTGCTTCTTTTGGCAAGATGGGCACGGTTACAGATGGCCCCTGTTTTTTGGATGTTTATTTCCTGATTTCTTGGGTTTTTCCCTAGTTTTCTTTACTATTTTTATTTTTCTCTTTTCTTTCTCTTTCATACCTGGCATTAAGCATCTCTGTTGGCTCCTCATGACATTTTTCATCCTCTCCTTTTTTTCTGCCTTTTCTTAGAAAATGCTGTGCCTCGCCCAGGGTGTGTCTGAGGGAGAGGTACAAGAGCAAAGCTTGAAACTGAATTTGGGTGTGGTTGTACCAGGAGCACTGCTCCAGGAGCCTGAGCCTGTTTCTTTATTAGCAGCAGCAGTCAGTCTGCAGTTATAAATCAAGTTAGAAGCCAGGTTTCCCTTTTTGTGGGACATTTCATGGTTTTAAGATAATCTCCATTCCAAGGGTAAAGAAAAGGTAAATTATTCTGTGAAACTGGAATATGGAACAAACATATAATCAAATTAAACACAGCATTTTATTTCCTCATATCAATATATTTAATTCTATTTCGAAGTTTCTAAACATTCACTATTTTTACAAGTAAATTAGTACAAAAAGCAATGTACTAATCTTCCTGGCAGTGGAATGGTACAGAATTCAATAGATAGTTCAAATCAGTTGTTTCACTATTATGACGTAATTTCTTTAATTTCTTTTTTAACTTCTTTTTTATTCAGTATTTTCATTAAAAGCTGTAAGACATGGCCAGGCAAAGCACAAGACTACTTGATATAGGAGAACATTTTTTCTGAAGGGCAGGTAGGGATGAAAAAAAGGTGATGTAGTGTTTGTTACTTGTCAAAACCATCCATACACACTCTGAACTTGAGGAGAAGTGAGGGACAAACTTTTGCCTGGAAATATGCAGAAGACACTGAGGAAGATTGTTTTTGGAAATGCTTTTTTTTTTTTTTTTTTTTTTTTGGACAGAAATGCCCCAAAGACAAGGAATTAAAATAAAGGAAGGTGTTCATTTCCTTGGCAGTGGAGACAGTAGTGTTGGGATACAGACAGAGCTTCACAAATGTCCTTTCATTGACTCTATCTGTACATATTTAAACTGTTAAGGCAGTGATCAGTTCAGACTTCATTATGGCCAAGGAAGAATGGGCTGAGGAAGCCAGAAGATGATGTGAAAGTGACCATGCCATGGTAACATCCACTTTTTGGAGAAGTGGGAGAGGTAGGAAAAGGACCACGGGGATAATGGACATCAAAAGATTGTCCAACTTCACAGCTTTGGGAAACTAGTAATGCTCTTGGGAAGATAACACAGTAACTAAAGGGTGACTAAAGAGCTGAGGGGTTCTCTGAAGATGAAGGCATAACAAGGTATCCTTATGGTGACAGTGGGTTATCTTCACAGAACTTCAAGTCAGAGATGAATTCTAAAGAAAAAGTGATTTAAGAAAAGTTCTAGGGAAGAGTGTAAAGGTGTAACAAAGTAAGAGATTATAAAATAAGGCTGTATTGCAAAATGACTCATATCAGGGATCGTGAAAAGTATTAAGCAAAAGTTTATGTCTAGCAGAAGATAAAGTGCAAAGTGATTAATTGAAAAGTGGAAGTTTCATGTTTTTACTTGGTTCCCTGATTCTGACTTTATAGAAACTATGAATTATGACCAGACTGTTAAAAACATCTTGTTGTATTTTCAGTTGTTGTAGATGAATTTGAAGCACTCCACCAGGTGAGATTTAGTTCAGAGAAGTGCTTTTGCTTGCGGCTGCAAAATGAGGTATAGGTGGTGAGCATCTGCAGGAGCAGCTTAGGATCCTTGTGGATAGCAACCAGAATGAGAATCAGTGCTGTCATGGTCCTGCTGAGTTGGCAAATGTAGTTCTCAGATACGATACCAGAAACATCCATTGTAAGATAAGGGAGGCAATTATTTCTCTCTGTTTGACACCAGCTTGGCTTTGTTGGAACAGTATTGCAAGTTTTGGGCAAAACACTTTGAAACAGAACAAGACATGCAGAACAATGTTGAAAATGTAGAGAAAAGCACTTAGTGTGATGAAAGCTTGGTAAAATGTGACCTGTGTGTAAAGGCTTGTAAACTTGGGTACAAATAAAACAAGAATATGATCACATCTTCAATCTGGAAATATAAGGGAAATAAAATTTAATCTTCTGCAGTGGAAATTAGATCTAGTATTGGAAAATGGTTTTTGATCTAAGTATGAGAGTGTATAGGAACAACTGCCCTGGTTATTTCTTCCATCCCATCATCTCTCTCTTTTCACACCTGGTTCTGCTCTTGTTTTTTATTCTTCATTTTTCAGCATCCTACTCACAGCTAAATAATTTCAGTGTCAGTATGAAAAGGCAAATAAAAAACTGTGTTTTGAATGCCACTGGGTATTTTCTCATCTGCACCTTCTCCTCTAGGTCTGTCCATATATCTTTTTTTCAGTATTGTTGTGACAGTGACAGTTTACGCGAAGAGTCACTGCATGTACTTCTTACCGAACCATTTATTCAGTACTTTTGGTGGTAAACATCAGTGTATGGGATCTGTGACTCGTGGTTGATTTCCAGCCATCACAGAACTCCATCCTTCTCTGTCTAGTGCATAAGCTGGAATGACTGTGTTTGATTAGATTCTGTCAGCCAAATCCACCCTTAGGGCTGCCTCAGTGATTTGACTTAGCCAGGGATGAACTGAGCATCGTGTTTCCTGATATCAGTCGTTTGTAATGGAGGATTATGTTGTAATTGTGTGTGGTTTGGATAGGAGAATGCCTAGTAATGAATTACTTGTAGTTTTAGTGTTTTAAAAATAGATTTAATTGTAAGGTGTAAAAAATAAGTCCGAAAGCTAAAGATCAGAGTTCCCTTCTGACTACAGTTTTCAGTTGTTGCTTTTACATCATATTGATTCTCATTGATTCAGATCAGTCCACATCGGAGCAGATACAAAGGAGCATTTGTCATTAACACAAAATAACTCTTTTCTTAGTTTTAGAATCACCACATTCTGTGCCTTATGGACTAACAAATGCTGAAATTCAAGATTCGCTTCTAAATTCTCGAACTGCAACCGCGGCAGTAGTGGGGAGAACTAGTAGAAATTTCTTTGTATTAGTTTTTTACTGTCTAAAAGATCAGGTAGTCACTAGAAAGGAATGTACTGTGGGGTAAAGAAGTCCTTGTAGGTTAAATGCCAACCCCTGCGAGTATTTCTCATGGCACAATGGTTTAAAAGTGAGGCGGTGCTCAGTGGGTGACTGAATCTCTGTATTCCTGTATTTCAATATGCAGTTTAATGCTATGTATATAATGTATATAATACTGTTTAACTTGAATCTAAGGTTGAAAATGGGCTCATTTCTTTATCTCAAAAAACCCTGTGGCTGTTACTTATCCCATTTAAAATCAAACAAAAATCAAACAGCTTACACTACCACACTGTGGGGTGGATAGCAGAAAGGTCAGTTATATTTGTAATGGCCCCTGCAAAAAGATCCACTTTTGGTAGATAGAATGTGGAAAACCAGTTGATCCTTGTGTACTAATGTGAGCTTAATAACTGGAACTTTTAAATAATCATACAAAGCTTTTACAGTGCTAAGCAAAACCATGCTTAAAAAAGAAGTCACAGACCATTTTTTTTTATTGGCGGAAATCTGTTGTCAATAAGAATTCTGAAACAAATAGATGTGGAAATAGAGTATTATACAAATTCCAAGTCCTTAGGAAAGCAAAGTATTCAGTAGTAAAAAACCAACTGAAATTCTTGTAAGCTTTCATTAGAAAATAAAATTAAACTCTGATTAACACCCAGAAAAAGTTGCTTTTGAATATCTTCTTTTCAATCCTCAATAAAGATCCTGTTTTGAAAAAAAATTGGAGTCAGCACAGAGAGACTACTAAAGCAAATGCAGCTCTAATGTATTTGATTGAGTTCTTCCCAACTCTGATGATATTTGTCAAAAAAGCCCTCTTAGCTGAGAAAGAGACAGGAAAAGTGAAGTGGGAAAGAAAGTTCTTGGATTTTTTTTTTGCAGGAAAAGTAATAAAAGATTTTGGAAATATAGCGAGAGTAGACAATTCATCAGAGAAGCCTTTAGACAGGAAGTTAGAGTGCTAAGGGACTTGGGGAACTCTGGGCCATGTGGAGATGACATTGTCCTCATCACTTGAATGCCAGTCAAAAATTTTAGACAGCAGTTGATTTTATTCTTCCTTTTTGGACAGATGACACTTTTCAAATGATGCTGATGGTGCTGCCAGCAGATTAATTTATAGATCTTCAGTGGACAGATGAAACTTCCCCAAGCTCAGCCCAGGTGATCAGTCAGAGCACAGTGCAGAAAAATGGCTGTTGATGCTTTTCCTTTCCCCTCTCAGAACATCCACTCAGAGCATCTTTCTGCTAATCCTTCTCTGGACTCAAGCTTAATTCTTTTTTCTGCTGTTGTCTCTCTTCACCACTGTTTCATTGACTACAGGAGGCAGTTTCCTATAGGAGGGGCAAGAAAGTGTCTCACCAACTCCCTGGTGTGATCTGTTTCCTACTTTCCATTTCCATCCTGCACTTCCATTGCTTCTGCCAATATTTGTTTTCTTTCCTTTCACCACACGTGTCCAGCGTGTCTGTCCTCTTGATTTGAGAATCAAGTGGCTTCTCAGCTGCCATCTGGGAACTTCTGTGCTATTTTACTTTATAAAATATTTTTTGAAAGTTGAGGAAAATGAGCAGAAAATAGAATAGTAATTATCAGATAAAGTCTATCTCAGCAAGATACTTCTTTCCCCAAGGGCAGCGTGTAGGAAGGTGTAAGATAATGAATGATGAGCAGAGTTTTCTTAGCACATGGCTGTGGAGCAATTATTGGGAAAACTCACTTTGGGAGAGAAAAAACCCAACCTTATGAATGCAGTGTTTTTTCTTCACCTATTTTGAGAATATTTTTCCAGAAGTGCCTGTGTTAGATGCATTTTGGGTGATCAACAGTTAGTTCCCATGTAAATTGTTGTGGCCTGATTTTTGCTTGGGTAGAGCCAGGACTGGGGTTCTGCTCACTCTTTCTCTTCACATGGAACTGCCCAAGATTATGTTCTTTGTTTCGTTTTAAAGCACCAATCTGTGTAATGATATTTGTGTTTACTTTGATAACCAGAAGTTGGTAAATCTTTAACTCTTCCCTATATCTTACTTCTCCTTGAAAAAATTCAGGTCTTTTAATCATCATTTATGGATGTGAGTGGGGCAAGCATTCTAAGGTATTGTCAAATCATACAAAAATACAGAGTAAGAAAGTTTAAAAACTGAATAGAAGTACAAGGAACACAGTGTGGAAATTTGGTAAGATTTAGAAAATGACACATTTCAATGCAAAATGTAGCAATTTACAATTACAATTTATTCTAATTGTATTCCAGGTACTCTATATTTATTACTTGCCTAAGGAAATCTCGCTTCTCTCCTTTTGGCTGCAATCTTTACCACCTCAGCATTTATATTTATTTATTTATTCCAAAAAAAAAAATAAATCTGTGGGTTTTCTTTTTCTGATAACTGCTTGAAAGTTAGACATAAGTTTGAAACAGCACTGGATATGTACCTGCATCCTGCCCAAAGAAATGTGTGAGATTTAGAACCGGCCTGATTCTGATGCCGTGGAATTACACAGAAAGAATCTCAGTCAGCTGGGAGCAAGGTCATGGATAAGCTTTGATGAGATGTTTTATCAGTTAATAATAATAATAATAATTTCCACACTAATATCAGTGATGGGCTTTTTGTTTGTTTTTTTCCAGCTTTTACTAACTGTCTTTTTATGTGCTTCCCCCCTCTCCCCACCCTCAAGAGAATTTTTATGCCGGAATAATATTTTGTTTAATCAGAGAAACTTTTACTGCGCAGGCACTCACTGTGATCTGAGAAAGACATCTGGGCACCCAGTGTGGAATCCTTATATCTAGAAATAGAGCTAATTGAATTAAATTACGACTTCATCCCTGTGGAGACTTTTAGGAGCCCTGGGTGGTGAGAAGT
This sequence comes from Sylvia atricapilla, assembly GCF_009819655.1. Lineage (NCBI taxonomy): Eukaryota > Metazoa > Chordata > Aves > Passeriformes > Sylviidae > Sylvia > Sylvia atricapilla. The sequence continues at coordinate 27,883,928 of NC_089147.1, forward strand.
GAGGTGTAGTACTGGGTGTGTGGGAGGACAGTGAGGATGGGAGCTGGAGAGGTAAGTGTACACACTTGTATTAGAGTGTTTTCTGTGGCAAGAAAAGTGGGCCGTGTCCTTCCTTCGAAAGATTGATATTTTTATTTAAGTATGTGTGTGTGTCTGTTGATGTGGGATGCAGAGAAGCCAGCAATATGTATGTTGAATAAATCTATCTACAGGGTAAGCTGTGGTGAACCTTCTAGAAAAATAGCTAACTGAATGATGTTCTGTGGATTTTCAACAAGTGTTCATTTATAGATGTAAGTAGTGCATTGAGGGGAGTTAGAATAACCCACCAAATCTCTGGCTTGTCTACATGAGCATCCTTGTTCTCACTGCTGTTCTGTTTAATCCTCCAATTTTCTCAGGGATGCGTTTTCTGGTTCTTTAAATTATTAATGTCATTAAAATTTATAATTTTCTGTCATTACCTCTAGGAAAATAGAGATCGTAATGTGAAACGTAATTGTCTCACTTTGTGATTTGTGTTATGATGGTTGAGCACAACTAAAGCAGATTTAAGTATTCCCCTGAGCAAAATGACGTGGTATTGCAAACTAACTGAAGTTCTGTGTGTACAGATAAATAAACAGATAAACCAATTCTGCAAATGACCAATATTTGTGTTTCTGAGGCATCTTTGAAAGGCTGTGTGTCACTTAGAGGGGACACAAAATGTGTGTGGTGAGAGTTGAACTGAAGGTTTGGAAGATTTGTGATTCTTTTTTGCTTTTCAGCCATTTGCTCTGAGTGTGCCTACCAAGGGATGCAGCCTAGGAGGTGATGAGTTAAAGCTATGCCATAAAATTGTCTCTCCCTCAGACTTCAGCTTAGACACAGTGTGTGGTTTTAACACCCCTCAGAGCCACAGAGGGAAAGTCTGGTGGGGTCTGTGGAGCTCGTGGGTCTGCTACACTGTCTTCTTGCAAAGCTAGAAAATGCTGCCCAGCATTTTCTATTAAGCCTTAAAAATCTTTGTCTTCTATAAGAATATATTTGTTTTCTGATTTACTGTTTTCATGCCACCCCAGTTGGTCTGTCATTAATGCAATGAATTTCACCTTCTGCAAAGTTAAAAATTCACGTTCCTAAAAAAAAAACAATGGGAAATCAGCAAAGAAGCACTAAATTGAGCCAAGGTACAGTACTAGTCAACCATAACAAGTAATTATTGTAACCCCATGGTCATTTCATTCACAGCTTGACAGAGAAAATGGCAAGAAATCAAAGTAATTTTTTTTTTTTCTTGAATGTTAAAATGTCATGGGCCAGGTTCACTTCTGCTGATGGCACATCACAATGTGACCCAGTACCTGCAGTCACAGGAGCAATGTGCAGCCCCCTAAGCTGCAGGGGGCTGAGAGAGCCCTCTGCAGGCTGGGCACTGGCCGGCCCAGCCGTGCAGCCAGGGCAGTCCAGCTGTGCAGCCAGGGCAGTCCAGCTGTGCTGGGGACAGGCTGATGTCACTTGCAGGTGCTGCTGGTGGCCCTGGTGAGGAGCTGGGATGTACAGCAGGTGCCTGGGGGATGAGTGCAGGCAGCAGGGCCTTCCTTTGCTCACAGTGCACTTCTGCTGGACAAAAACATCACAAGCTGCACCTTTGTCATGATTTCGGGGTCAGCTAAGCCTGTGATTTTCAAACTGGGGTAAAAACAGAGGGTTTGGTTTTGTGTGTTTCTTTAAACACAAAATGTGTAAAGCATGGAGTTGAGCTGGTTTCAGTCTCCCTGCAGGAGCAGTAGGTGCAGGCTCTGTGTGCACCCTGCAGTCTGGATGGATTAGGGGGGTGTGAAGGTCTGCAGAGAAGCTTTAGAAATTGTGAAGCCTGGGAAGAAAAGCAGCCCGTCCTTGAGGTCTCCTTATATCTTATCCCAGATTATTCTGTGTGCAGAAGCTGATGCTCCTAAATGTGTCAAACCCCTCCATAAAGTTTCTCCTATTTTTTATTTCCTAATACAGACAACCTCAAAAGACTTCCTTGAGTCATTATCAGGATTAGTCTGCGGAAATGATCTACTGTACTTATGGGAAAAGTGCTCTCTTGTAATGTTGCTCACAGGTGAAAGAGCCATATTTCCTGAAGACTGTTATGTTTTTCAATTGTTATTTTGTCCTGAGGATATAGTGAGGTTCTAGTCTGTCAAACAAAAGGTCTTTCTATATAAATTTCATTTCAAGGGTGATTTTTGTGTTTGGCTTTTTGGGTTTTTTTAAGAAATGTATTGAGACCACTTTGGTGCTTTTGTTTGAGGAACTACATCTGTAAAACTGTAATACTGCCAAGATAGATGGTACTGTGCTTTCTTTTGTTTCAGATGATGTATTAAAAAATAGCATTGTCCTTATTAAACACAAAATAACATTTGGCCTAGACTAAGCATGTGCATCTGCAACATTTTTCTCCTGTTGTCTTTTAAAAAAACATTTGACCAATAATGAAAGAAATAGATAAAATGTCGGGACAAATATATGTTTTTAAATGGCTGTGTCTCTGTTCACAGGAAATCACTGATAATGAAATATTAGAGTTGGTGCATAGTGCTCTGGGGAGGATGACAGTTATCCGGCAGATTTTCCCTCTGTCAAGGGACAACAACCAGAGGTGCATGAGGAACAACCACCGGATATCATCCCTGCTGTGTGATCCACAGGAAGGCTACCTTCAGATGCTGCAGGTCAGTAGCTGTGCACAGCAGAAAAAAGCCCATCTTAGGGATTTGCCGTGGGACAGTTTTCTGTGGCTGTATTAACTCAGAGGAGGAAGGAAATGAGTAACATTTGGTCAATTTTCTTGTCTTTATTATTTTATTTTATTTGTCAGTGCAGAGTGCTGAGGTGTGATGTTACATCCATCAGCAAGTGGTTGCACTAACTCAGAGCTGATTTTGCATATTTCATTCTTTTAAGAATCTCTTTATATTTGAAAAATGTTGTGCCATCATAGTCCTGTGGTATTACTGCTTGCTTATTGCATTTATGCTTAGATATCTGTTGTGAGAGAGTTAATCTGGGAGGATAATAGAACTCTGATAGGTGTTGGGCTGTGGAGCATTTCGTATTTAGGTAATGGACTGAATCAAGCTGATGTGTTCAGTCTGTCCCTTTTCAATAGTCTCAGAAGTCTCCAGCAGCTGATAATTGTCTGAGCGTGTAAAATATGCACTGCTAGTTCAAGTTTCAGGTTTTGGTAACACATTTGACTGGTGTGAGCAACATCTTGACGTTTCTTGGCAATTTGTCCCGGACATCAGATTTTTTTCTTGCAGTAATTTAAATATTCTTTAATAGGTGCTGTTTCCAATGACAGCGCAATAATTCAGAAACGAAGGCCTTGGACTTTCGGTGGGACTTGAGTATTTTGGTTTACTTTAGACACAGTTAAAAATTTCGTTTGTATTGCTGTTGAAGGTGTTGGATATAGCTATAAACTTCGGTGGGATTTAGAATATAAACTCATTTAAAAGCATTTAATTGCAAACTTAGTCTTAAACAGAGGTGGGTTGGGTGAGGACACAGTGGTTGGGCCAGTGGGAGCTCCAGTGTGGGTGTGTGTGGTGGGGTGATCAAGAGGAGCCTTGGTTAGGCTTGGGAGAGGCTGTCACCAGCCTGGGCTGCTGCAGCCTGGTCAGGACAGTGGTGTGGGGCCAGGGCTCCTGCAAGGTGCAACTCCTGTCCTGGCTTGGAAGAGTTTCTGACCAGCAGAGGCAGGGAGATTGTCAGGAAGGGAAGTGGATTAAGATTTCCCAAGGGATAGGGGTGTTAATTTTACTTATTTGCACCCTACTAAGAAGTTGTAGCTGAAGAGACTGAAATCCTTTAAGTGACAGATATGAACAGTTCCTCCTCGAAGAGAAGCTCTGCTGGCTCAGGTTCTGTCCTAGCCATGGCAAAGTTTGGGAAAAGCCAGACACACCCCCTGCAGTTCTGAGTGTGGCTGTATTCTTTCTGCACAGGGGAAAGTCTATGTCTGCCTTGGCTCAGAAAGAAAAGGCACTTTTGATCTTTGTTAGTAACTCTGAGGTATGCTGTAATGAGAACAAAGGCCGCTCATTTCCGAGGATCAAAGCAATTTCCAGTGTGATGAAAAATTATCTATGCTGCACCAACAAATCACTCATTGGGGAATAATCTTCCATTACAGCAGGATTTTGAGTATTGCTGCCTATGCTAGTTTATGCATAATCTAATTCAGGGACTCATCTGAAGGGCTCTGACAGGCCTGTGAACAAGTTCTAATTCGCAAGTTTGCAAACTGGTGACTGGTTTGTTAGCACCAGCAGCCTCATGTCCTATTACTAAATTTCATTGATAAGGACCTTTAGATAAGGACCCTCCTCCTGCTGATTTCCAGGTGTGGACTTTGGGAAACCAGACATTCTCAGTTTCTATCTTCCAGAAATACCATGCCACCTTAGAAACTGTCTTTGAAACAATGGTATGGTAATGTTACGCTTTGCCCATTAGCTCCTTCTCTATGAACTTAAAAACAAGAGAGATAAAGAAATGCAGAGGTTAAATGCTTTTGGCAGCTGATTCCATGACTTTCATGTTCAATTGCATTGGCATGAAAGACAAAGGGCACATGTGAGAGCTCTCCAAATTCGCTGTCCCCTGTATGTTTTTAAGTGTCTATAGATTGAATACAGGATGCTTTTATCATGTGCCGTCATACCTGAAGCGTTCCATAGCTGCATTTATTTTTCATAGGTTTTGCCAAAATATCTTATTTAACACCTTGTGGACATACAGCTCATATTAATTTGCGTGTGACTGACACGTTATTAATGGTCCTGTAATTCGGGTACTTGCAATTTTCTGTTTCCTTTTTCCTGCTTAATAAAAAAACCCGTGGTGACCTTTTGCTGTGCAGAAGTACATCACTGAATTACCCCCGTTGCCAGAGGCTGCAGGAGCTCCAAGCTCCATGTCAGGCTGCATGGATCCACCAGGGGCAGTGACCGCCTGCCAGCACTGAGTCTTTGTGTTGCTTTGAAGTACTTTGATTAACACCACAGCTTGGAAATCCCTGCCTTGTTCTCCCTTGGGCAGTCTCGTATTAATAATTGTTTGTTGTCAAGGTAACTTACCAGCTATTGTTGGTTAATTATTTATTTAATGACTTTGAAGAAGAATAAGCTAATCTCTGTCAACCTCTAGCTGTAGTATTTTTCTAGGGGAGAATTTAGCACTTTTAACAAGCTAGTGAAGAAAGAAACATTTACGTCATGGATTATTAACTTTGTTCTGGCTAAATTAATGAAAATCTTTTTGGAATGATTTTGTTCTCTGTGTCTTTAGTCCCATATCCTGGAAGGTTGTTTTTCAGTGGGTGATCATCCCGGTTTGGCATTCTGACAAGCCTTTTAAAGATCAGGCTGTTCTGCAAGCTCATCCAAAAACTCATCTGTTCTGAATGCTTTGTGGAAATCCAATCTTATTCCATCAACCCACTTGTCAAAATTTTGCTCATGCTCTTATTTCTTGCACATATAATATACTCAGCTGGGTTTCTGCTTTAAGTGGAGAAAAAGCTTTATAAAGTTTCCTGTCTTGATCATTTTATTTGACTTCAGAGGACTGCATTTTCTCTCTGTCTTATCCTTCAGGTAGAGGTTTTGTGTTCATCTCATTTACTTTAAGTAAATGAAAAAGACACTGTTCAGAACTTGCTTTCTTCCATTGGCCATTGGTATCCTGTGGTTTGGGCCATCAGTGTTGCCTCATCTGGAGAGAAAGCACAGCAGCACTTCAGTATTTATGGTTAAATCCAGGTAGTCCTAGTCAGACCTAGTATGTATCCTCATATGGCATTGGAATGGTATATAGTGGTATAAGGGCTATTAAATTTTTAGTTATTTCAAAAATATTCTTTGAGACTCAATTTGAAAAACTTCTGCTCATATAACTTGCTTCTTTCCAAAACTATTTCCCTTTAAGTATTAGTTTTGGTGGCACTCTATAAACTTGATTTTTGATGAAGTTATTTTTTTCTTTCATTGGGTTAGTCACAATACAATCATAAATTCAAAATCAGATTTCTTTTGTTTGGGTTTTTTTAAAAGGAAGATTTCTCTTCAGAATTGCAATTCCCATTACTTATTGCCTTTGCTTATCATTTATGTAGTTGATGAGTTCAATCCATGTAAGATTCTGAAAATATTAAAATATGCTACAGGGACACAGTGTATCTGAAATCATTTAGCATGACCAAAAATACATAGTAGGAGTGAAAAAGCAAAAAGAAAACCCCAGCATACTGTGTTACAAAATTGATGAGGTTATTCCTGGTTGAGAGTCCAGCCTCTCTACTGAAGAACTATTCCAGGCATTGCTTGGACATATTTGAGGAGATGTTGAGAAGTGTGGGAGGGTATTCATTGAAAGAGCTGATCTTCTCCTTGAGTAAAAATTCCACTCTTCAATGATGTTTCCATCAGATATCTATGTAGGCACCTCTTAGCAGTTGCTCCTACAAAGCTGGGGTTTTATTTCTGATCTATTTTCTGTTCAAGAGTCATTGCAATTTAACTACTGTAAGTTAAGGGGGTTATTTTAGGATGTGTTTGAGTGCCTAGACTTAAGGGCCTGATCCTGCAGTTTTGTCCAACTAAATGGCCTTATTCTCATTTGGCTTGTTAACACTGCTGTTATTACACAAGTGTAGAGTGCTACTGAGGGGCAGTAAATATTGATTAAGCCCTATTAAAGCATTCACTTTCTCCCATAAAGGATTGATGAGCCACATTTTTCCATTTATTTCAATGCAACCCTACATTTGCAAGTCTCTTTAGCAAAGTTTAATTTGGATTTTTGGCCAGATGTTCAGTCACAGTGAAATTGTTTCTGAGTGCAATGTGAATGTAAAGTATCCTTGAACTGACTTTACTGCCCATTGCACAGCACAAATCTCTCCCTGAAGCCCAATGACGTGTGTTTTCTATAAGGTGTGTTAGCAGAAGAATTCATTAAAAACCCCAGAGCACAGCGGGTGTCCCGTGGCCATGGGGGATTCTGTGATCTCGCTGGAGGCTGAAACCCCAGGTAGGCTCAGCAGTGATCTTTTCCTCTCTGTCACTTTTGACTGCCGGATTTCTCTATTTGCATAATTATTTCATTGCATTTTTGTTTGCTGCTCAATCACGAAGCAGACAATAGTGGCTCGAAGAAAGCATCAGTACCTCCATTTTTCATTTGTTATTGCCTCTGAAACCCAATTTGTACTTAGATTTATTTCTAAATGAGGTAGGATAAAATTATAATCTTGTCTGCTGTTTCGCAGTTCCAGCATTTACCTCTTGTCCTTCTGTTTGACTCTTGGTTGTGTTCAGTTTTCCTATCAAAGCTCTCCTACTAGAGTTTCCTTGCGTAGTTAGTGTGAGCTGTGCCAAATTGCTGAGATGTTTAGTGAGTGGAGCCAACGCCTCCAGCGAACAAACTTGAGCATTACAGGGTAATCCAGGCCTTGTATTATTGTTGACATGTTGTTACAAAAAAATACTGGCAGAGAAAACGCTCATTATGATGTTAAATGCCCATCCCATAATAAATAGCTGAAGGCCAGTGAGCATTCAGAGAATAAGAACCTGTAAGAAGGGAAGAGTGTTGTACGTGTAGCTATGTAAAAACAGGAGAAAATTAAAAGGAAAGAAGAGCTGCTTATCAATTAAAGATACACTCTGAGCATGCAGTCTTACAAAGAACCCTTTGGAAAATTCATTGAGATGCTTAAAGCTAGAATGGGCAAACCACTAAATAATACAGAGGTTGGATTCCTTACTGTCAGAAGGCTTGAACAAATTGAAAGAGTTGAGACCTGTTTCTTGGTGGTTGTAGGAGAATTTTAGTCCTTTTATTTTGTTTGCCTTAGGGATAATAAATAAATAGTCCATTGGAGGTTTGGAACTGACATTAGAGTCTTTAACGAAGGTTTGTTTTTTGCCTGTGTTTCCCGTGAATGCCGGGCTGCTGACGGTGGTTTCTCTCTCCCTGAGCAGCAAGTGTGTATTTGTAACGTGTGTCTCACAGTGGGCTCTGCCCACAGAGAGCCTGATGGCTGTGGGCAGGACCAGGACCAGCCACCCCCAGCTCCCGAGGCCGCCCTGGGGACAGTGGGGACGGGGACAGGGCTGTGGGTGGCACTCGGTGTGTCCCCAGCCAGCTGGGGCTGCTGAAGGGGGTTCTGCAGGGCAGATCTCTGTCTCCAGGAATGGCCGGGCTCCATCTCCTGGTGCTGGGACCTGCCCGGGGAAGTGTCCTGGCACAGAACCTCCAGACACTCCTGGCTGAGCTGCAGGACGCCATGGGAATGGGGAGGAACATCAGGGAGGCTAGGAAAGGTATTGGGGAGCTGGCTCCAAGCACAGCCTGCAGTGGACCCACAGCCGAACACACCCAAACTCTCCCACTGGCACACCCAGAGGGGGGCCAGGGATGAGGAGAGTGAAAACTCACAAAAACAAGGACTTGCAGGGGGAAGAGACTTTCCCCAAAGCCTGAAGCGCCCTTGCAGAGCCACTTCACCACTCTGCAGGCTGAAAATTCCCTTCACATTAGGGGAGAGGCTGGAGCTGAGTAAGGCAGTCTGATCTGCTCCTTGTGTAGCAACCAGCAGCAGCAGGTGACTTTGTTCTGAGAGACATGGAGGCCCCTGGTTGCTGATAGAACACTGTACCAGGGATTTGGCAGAGAGACTACCAGCCTCATACAGTCCACTGACCATTTTCTGCCTCTGTGGATCCATGTGGGCCACAGGGTACAGCCAGGAGAGGTCTGAGGAGGATCCAGGAGGAAGAGGAAGGCAGTCAAAAATGCCAGAAGGCCTGCATGAGTGAACAAGTATTTCCCAGGTAAACTCAAAACACTAAAAGGAAGTAAGTCTACAGAGACTGGAATCTGTAGATTGCTGTAATTAAGCTGATGAGAAATACAGAGAAATTGTCTGAGCAGTCAGGGATCAGGTTTAGAAAACTAAAGCCATGATAGATTTAAGTCTGGCCGCGAATGTCAAGGGAAAACCCAAAATCTTCTGCATGTACAGTTGGTGATAAAAGGAAAATGAGGGAAAATATGAACCCTCTCTGAATGGAAATAGGAGACTTGGTTACTCAGGATAAGGAGAAGGCCGAGGTACTCAATGATTTATTTGCCTCAGTCTTCACTGGCAAGTGCTTCAGCCACACTGTGAATGCTCCATCCCTGGCAGTGTCCAAGGCCAGGATGGACTGGGCTTTGAGCAACCTGCTCTAGTGAATGGCATTCCTGCCCACACCAGGGCAGCTGGAATTAGATGATCCTAAAGGGCCCTTCCAACCCAAGAAATTCTGCCATTCTTTGGAATGTGCTTAAGGAAATGAAACAGGTCAAATTTTCAGTCCCTGGGCTCTAACAATATCCTTGTTAGCACACCATTATACCGTAAATAAATCATCAATCTGTACTGCTCCTGGTAAGATGCGCTCTGTTGTTAGAGACATAAATGTGCAACTGCACTGGGCAGTCCTTGAACTCTGAAAGTTGACACACAGGTTTAGGGCATGCTGGAGTGTGCATGGCATCACCATGATCTCTCTCCTCAGGCACCAGGCATTCCTGGCAGGCTGCACTCGCTCTGAACTCCTCTTCCATCTGCTTCATCCTTGGAGCTGACTGCTGTGGCCGCTCACAGAGCAGTTTTGGCAGCAGCAGGGTACAGATGTCCAGCTTGGGAATGAGTTTTTGAAGCAGTGGCATCTCAGTGTCAGCTTGCCTCCCAGCTAATCTGTTCACATTCTCTGGCTGGACTCCTGGCTCTGCTGGCCACTCAGGAGCTGGGGTCAGTCTTTGTGGCTTGCTGGCTTTCTCAGAAGAGCAATTGTCTGTGATTAGTCCCTCTGAAGGAGCTAAGAGCTTTCTTCATACATAAACTGTAAAAGGAAAATCATTCTGGAAAAATCTCATGAAGTTCGCATAGAAACTTGTATGAAATGACATTTAATACTGTGATAGATTTCCATTCTTGAAAATTTCTGCTGTGCTCTACTAGTGTATGGTGGATTTATTTCTTCAGTGCAAAAAAGAGCTTCATAAAGTCTGGAATAATTTCCAGAAGATAAACCGGAACATGCCTAAAATTATTCATGTACAGGGTATATTCTTTAGTATATTGGTGAAGCAGTCACCATCATTCTTATAGCAGATAGATCAAAAACCATTTCAGTACCTCCAGCTCTTACACTGTCAGCAGTGGAGTAAAAGAATAACTAAAAATTACTGTCACTTCCTCCAAACATGACCAAAATAAAATACTTTGTTCTAGTGTAGGAATTTTTATTCTATTAAGGGAAATCTCTTAAGAGAGTTATATGCCCTTTCCTCCCCTGTTCCCCTGTGAATATCTAAATAGGGGAATTAAAAAATGCTCCAGAGCTTTGAAAACCTGAAGTATCCAAGTATGCTGCCTTTTGGCTTTTCTCTTGCTTTATTACCAATTCTGAATGCTACCTGAAGGTGATTTTTTTTAAAATTAACTATTTTCTCATGCCTCTGACAGTATTGATGGAATCAGAGTACAGCTGAATCCTTGGGTATCTCAAAAATTTCCTTTCAGTGTTCACTCATAGGGAATTTTACAGTTCACTGAAAATTAAAATATGTGTGCAGGTGCAGTAACAAGGGCATGCAGGCCATGCCTGCTGAATACTTTTTCTTTCCAAAGCAACACTGTTCAGCAAATTCATGTTGCAAATATGATTTAGGACATATGCAGAGATTTTTCTGTATTTAAATGTAATAAAGAAAATTGTTGTAGCCCTGAATTTACTGTGAGATCAGGCCAGAATGTTTGTGTCTTTTTTTTTTTTTTTCTTACTGTTACAGATCCAACCTTAGTTGTGGAAATTTCGATGCTGTTTTTTTTCCTGGCTTGCATATTTTCTGTTCTAAAATAGAAGTGTTGATTGCATGAGTAAGGTGCAACTTACTCTTCCATAGGATATTGGCTCTTCAGTGAGTAATGAGTAAAATGTAGTTATGCATGCATGCCATTTTCACTGGAGTAAATAGAGTATGATTATATGAAGGAAGGAATTTTTGCTGATTAAAAAGTACCGTTTACTTATGTTTGGGATGAGGTTTTCAGCAGAAGAGAACCAGAGTGGCAAAATACAAGAGAACATGCAGAATATTCTTTCCATGGCAAAAAGTACCTTGGTGTATTCTCTGCAACATTTTCCTCTGATTTGGTACACATCTCCAGCTGTAGAATAAGGACAAATGTAGTGGGAGACTCCTCTTGTGCAGAGCCCATCTTGTTATCTCTCAGTTTATAGAGTTCTTTCAAAAGAAATTAATGGAGCAACAGTGATGCAAAGTCCATTAAAGGTCTCGCTGAACAATGAGGATTAGGTTGGTAAACACGGGATTGTTTTGTTTTGCTCTGCAGCAGGAGTTAATTTGAGTTGAGTGTGCGGGCTGAGATCCTCAGTGCAATTCTCCCAAGCTCTGTCAGTCACATGTGCAGAGCTGTAGTGTCTTCTCCAAGCACATGAGAAACAGAAAACAGTGTACCCAAGTGCATCTTATGTTTTGCCTCAGAGCTCTCTGCTAGCAAACCAAGCACTCACTGTTTCTGGGAATGAGGCTGCAGTTTTCCAGAACTGCAAAAGAACAGTGCCAAACGGAGAAAACACAAAGCGTTTCTGATCTGTGGGACTTCCAAAGGCAACAGACAATTAGTTGTCAGTTAAAAGTGAGTTTGTAGAAACAAATTCAGTTGGGAGCAAAGAGGATCATGAAGGCTTATAAGAAATGGCATTTTTCCTTGTGTGTGTAAAACCTATTTCTGAGAAAAGTGGATTTTGTGGTATATGGTTTGGGGTGGTGTATCTTGTGGGATCTGAGGTTTGTTTTGATTTTTTTCTGTCAAGAGTTGTTTAACCCCGAAGAAAAGTGCCCTCTTGAATAATAAGGATCCGCTTGGTTGCTTTATTTGAAAGTTGTTTGGAAATATCTGCAGAATAGGGAAACAAATGTGACTGAGCAGAAGAAACTTGGTTGCTGGGACTCTTATTAACTCTTGAACTACTTTTCTTAAAACCAGAGGAAGTATGGCATATAGCTGCTTCGAAAAATATTCTAAAAAGAAAAGGTTTAACTGTATAAAATGGCAAATTCAGGCAATGTGGAGTGCTTGTTCAGCAAGACTGGGAACAAAGGAAGGGAGAAAAGATGGCAATGCCAGATGAGAGAGTATATGATACACCTGATAGTATCTCATAGGTTTTGCATTGTTTTCATGTTGAGATCCCTTTTTATGCTTAGTCACTTAAGTAAGTGTGGAATTGCAACATCTTTTTTCCTTTGTATTATGATTCTTTCAAAATTAATTTTTGCTTATATATCTTTTGTTCATATTTATTTATACTAGAAGATATTTCCAAGTGCCTAGGTTTTCAATTTATGTCAAACTTCAGATTATGGGACATGAAACATTTTGTTTCTGAAGATTAGCATCTTACAGACATCAGAAGTTTACTTGCAGCCAGTGATTCAACAGTAATAAATGTTTAAGCTTTAACAGAGTGACACTTTTAATGGGACACCTGGCGAGTCACATTTATAGGGGCTATGCAGTTGAATTCACTTCCACTTGCTGCAACCCTTTGCTGGTCTCCAGGCATTCCTTTCTACGGTGAACAAGAAAAATCCAGGAGATAAATGGCAAAGTCAGGGCTGACCATGATCAAAGCCTTCAGCTAGAAGAAATACTGTTATTATTTAGCAGTAGTAGTAGCAGTAGTAGTAGTGTTGTTGTTGTTGTGTTAATAGAAAAAGCTGTATCTGGCCAATGATATAAAGTGAAGATTTGAGTTTAGTAAAGACTAGATCTAAGCCCCTGTGCATATGTTTGAAGAAGAGTAGTGTGAACTCTGGGAACAGGTGGAGAGTGTCTAATTGTTTTTTTTAAATCGCTTGTGTCAGCCAACTTCTGCTGCTAAAGTTTTACCATTTGAAGTGGATACCACTGCCTGTCAAAGATCTAATCATGTATTGCTGGACAAGTCTTGGTTTGAAAAATTAAATACATAGCTCAGTGTTGCTTGTGTGGTGTTCTGTTCTTACCGGAGTCTTTGTCATCAATTGTTTATTTCTGTATCTTTCATGTGAATTGAAGAATAGGGAGGCTACATTCAGTAGCTCCAGAGAAAGTAGCACATAACCAGTTTCACGTATATTTAGTGGAAAGAGATGCTAAGACCCAAATAATACTGTCATTTCTCCTCCTTATGTTCTGAAGAGTTACATGCATATTGGATTGTGCTGTGCCAGAAATTTCCAGTTGCTCAAATGAATAAAATCCCCAAGAACTTATTCCAATCTTTCCCTCCTTGCTGAAAGGCCTGACCAAGTAGCAGTCTTGTCTTTCATTGACAGATAGCTGTACTCCCTCTGTAGTTTGAGTTTATATGTGGAGTGTGATCTCTTTACAGCACTGCATTGCAGTAATGCTCAGGCAATGCCAGTGTGCCAGAATCCCTTGGACAGAGGCACCTAGGAGCACAGCCATTTCTCTCAAATGCTTTGACTGTTGAACACTCAAATATACCCAGCTTTTAGTTCTCACTTATGCCTTCTTTTTTTTCGTTTGTTTTCTTTGTTGGTTTTTATAGTTTCTTTGGAAGGTGCTCACATGAAAAAAAAAGAGGCTCATTCTTATTATTGTTTGCAGGTTTCCAACCTGTACCTGTATGACAGTGTGCTCATGCTGGCCAATGCTTTCCACAGAAAACTGGAGGACAGAAAATGGCACAGCATGGCAAGTCTGAACTGCATGAGGAAATCCACCAAACCTTGGAATGGAGGAAGATCCATGCTAGAGACTATTAAGAAGGTGAGAAAAGACAAACCACCATTGTGTCAGCAATTGAAAGAGCTGCTTCATGTCTACTTGAGCATTTGAAGAAGGGTTTAACTTCTGTTCAACTTTTCATTGATGTATTACAAGCAAATGATCTACAACGCCCAAGGACAATCTACAGCTATTGAGCAAGCAGATGATTTATGATACACAGGTTACACACAGTGCAGTGTGGGTCCAGTGGCACGTGTTCTACTTATTGTGCTCCTAGCTGCCTTCCGTGGAGGAGGTAGGAGCAGGACTAGTCACAGGAATTGATTAACGCATTTTTGCAAGGGGATAACTTAAGCAGTTTGGAGGGGCAGGAGGGGGAGCCAATGATGAGGTTTAAGACTTAATGCTCCATTTTCTACAGCTCAGACAGCTTTGTAAGTTAGCTGAGCATGGTGAGGATCTATTCGTGTACTGTAGCCCAGAGCAGAGCAAAAAGGATCTAAATTGGCTGAGCTGTCACTAACAGTTACGCTGTCTTGCACCATGCTGAGATACTCAAATATGGACAGAGCTGTGGTTTTGCAGACACATGGCACCTTATTGTATAAAAGTTACTTGATCACAAATAATAGTAGAAAAAAACCCTAATTTTTTACTATACTAAATTTTGCAGTTGTTCAGAAGAAAACCCCTGTTCCCAAATATATATGATGAAATCATTTTCCTCTAGTAAAATGATGCAATTTGCTCATCCTGAGAAGCCCTAATGATGCCATCCTTTGTTGTTAAATTACTTTGAACTTCAATGTCACTTCACGCTTCTTTGCTACAAAGCCAGAATCAAACCCTGTGATAGTTTTGCAGAGATGCAATTTTATCTTTGCTTCCTGCCTTCTTGGGAGCAGAGCAGACATTCCCTTTGTTTGGGCTGGGAGTCCATGCCTTGGTACTCAAGCCAAGAACTGAGCCCAGAGCCCACAGTTGCACTGGGAGGGTTCTTGTCTCACAGTCCAGTAAAGCCCTTCTCTTTTCCTTTGAGGTCTGTTTCTGTGGACAGCAATGACGTGATGACCATAAACACTGGGTTAGGTGCTAAAGTAGTTTTCTGAAAAAAAATTTAAGAATGGAAGTCTTTTGTCTAGTGCTGGGTTTGAGCTTCTGAAGAACATGCAATGGCCACATTTAAGTTCACTGTAAATGTGATTAAAGCATATTTGGTACACATTTTATGCAGAGCAATGTTTATGAAGGCTAATGTTTTCTGTCCTGAAATTTCTCAAACTTGCTCCTTAGGGCCATATAACTGGGCTGACTGGTGTTATGGAGTTCAGAGAAGATGGAGCAAATCCCTATGTCCAGTTTGAAATCCTGGGCACCAGCTACAGCGAAACATTCGGCAAAGACGTGCGGAGGGTAAAGATGTGCTGCTTCCTTCTCCCTTTTGTTTTCCTCTAAATAATATACATCCTGCCTCACAGGAGACAATGTTATTCTTCAAGAATGAATTAGTGCTGTGCTGCAGAAGACATTTACTCCATGAGAAATAATTTCTAATTTATTACACACTTAAATCCTGAAAACTGATTTATATTGGTAGGCAGGAATCCCGCAAGTTATTTCTCATGTGCAGTAATGATGCAATGCCATAAGCAGCCTGTGAATAGAATAGTGAAGACAGCACAATTTAGCTTATGTATTTTATAGTTAATTAAGATGGGATTGCTGTAATATAAATAGGGAAGATACAACACAACTGGCACTTGTCTTACTAAGGAAGCTAGCTGAGTATGTAAATTACGTAAACACACTGGGATGTTTTAAGTATAGCTGCTGCAAGAATTTGAGATAAATAAATGAAAAAATTCTGGAGAAGATAATTTCCAACATGAAAGATGCTCTGTCATGAAAAGTAAAGATTTACCTATCAGTGGTAGCTGGTGGAACATGGACTGCCAAGGATTAGAAGGCAGTTAAGTGGTTCCATGGGATTATTAACATAAATTGTCTTGTTCTGTGAAAGCTATCTTAAACATGCTCAGGCAGACGGGGTACTCCAAAAATATATTAAACTCTTAGTTGAACAGTGAGGTTCTGATTGGAACCCATGCTGTAAATAGTTTCTAAACTGCTCAGATGGTTGAAATACAGATATTGCCGTGGTGTGATCAATGGGTCCTGCATTAAACAGAGCTGACCAAAGAGGATTTCACAAATAATTAAGTATACATGATTTCTTGTTTTCATTTGGCCACTGGTTTCTGTGATTTGCTTTGATTTGTCTGAATTACAGAAGTGTAAGTGGAAAAACAAGCAAAGAACTTGTGTTTACATAATCATCTTTATCAGCTAAACATGAGATTCTTTCCGAGTCTAATTTGGCACAAGGATTCTGGACATGGAGCCAAGTTGTGCAATATCTATTAGAAATTCAGCAGAAGGGAGACGAGTATTTGAAATGCATAAAGTTCCAGGAGATATAATTGAAAATTTTCTGTTGCCAAAAATATGCCTCTGAACACTTCAGTTTGGCTCTTACAGTGTGGTGACCAGAAAAGGCTATTTCTCAGTCCACTTTTGTGTCTGGAAGATTGAAAATGAGAAAGTCTTAAGTTTCAAGCATTATGTGGATTATAAAAGATTATCTTACTGTTTTAAATTTGAAAAAAGTGTTGCTATTTGATAAAGCGAGGTTGGTTTAGGTGGGGTAGGAATCAGTCCTGGTTCTCAGACAGAAGTATGCTCCCTGCTTTATGCACAAGTATGCAAAACAGAAGTATTGGTGCCATGTGAGATTCTGTGGACTACCCCACTGTTGTCACTCCAGAACAGCCTGTCCTGTCAGTGCTGTGTTATCCCTAGCACATGGATGCCATGGGGCATTTAAGCTTGGTCCCGTTTTGATACAGAATTCCCTAGTGACTGTGCATAAGTCAGATAATTGCTTGATGCTTCAATATTTACCTTCCAGTAAATTTGGCCTGAACACCCCAGAGCACAGGACTGAGCCTTACAGGCAAACTGGGGATGTGAGAGTATACATTATTAGGTGTTTTCTAATATGCGTTTCAGATATGGTACCGCAGAGACAAATGCTCTCACTTGGTGTGTGAGCAGCACACTGACCAAATTGACACATAATCCTAAGGTGTGAGGTAGAGATAACTAAAATATCACTCAAAAGCAACCACAAAGCAAAGAAATGAGTAAAATGACTAAATGGGAAAATTACTGAAATGGCTGACCTGGTATACTACTGATTACTTTTGATCCCTGGTGTGCTACTTTGAGGTTGTGCTGCTCAGTGGTTAATATAGGAAGGCTTAACTCTTTGGGTGTTAAATGCAGAGCACTATTGAGTTCCAAAAATTGAAAGGGAGTATAATTCTAAATGGGTAAAAACCTAATGGCTGTGGAATACTGCTCTGAGCTAAAATGAAGTTCTGGAAATTATCCTTTCATTCTAATATATAGAGAGAGTACAAGGCCAGCAGTATGCTGCAGAAGTTTGGAGAAGAACTTGGAAGAAATCAAACCTCTTAGAGCAAAATTACCATGGAACTGCTGGAATTCAATGATTTAGGCAGCTTGACTTTTTATTATTGCAGCAAAAATGCGTTACAGCTTAGAAGTACTTTTAAAGGCTCAGATAGTCATGCTTGTCTTATGTATATTACTTGAGTGAGAGTCCAGTTCTGATTTATTGTCAATTGTTTCCATTTCAGCCTTTGGTCAGGGTTAGCTATGGAGGTGTGTATTTTGGGTGGAAAACAGAGGGTTCTTTCTGCATGGTTGTATTTATGTATAGAGAACATCTGTAGTAGTTCATCCCTGTCCAGACCCTACAAGAAATCTTTGCACTTAGGATCAGTGACAGGGTAGGGCCAAACAACATTGAGGGTTGAACCTTAGAGGGAAATCCAGTCAAACCTTCTAATTGGACTTTTAACACTCAGCATTGGGGATCATTTCCACCGGAAAGATGCCTGGGAGGATGTCCAAGTCAGTAACTCAAATCTGCAGGAATTTTCAGAGTTGTTTTTTGCAGAGGCATCTTGACCCTCCCATTGTCCTGAGATCTGGTCTTTCTGCAGACCGTTTTTCCTTCCACTAGCCGTGATTTAGTTGTGATTGCACCTAAATTTATGTATTTCATTGCTCAGTGTAGCTTCTTCATTCCACAAGTCGCTTTGTCTTCTCCTTTCTTACTCAAGGCTAACACCACGTGGCTTTGGTAAAGGCTCGCAGAGGCATTTTTGTATTTTGTGTGTTACTGTTTGTTTTTCCTTTGGGTGTACTTTAGTGAAAGGGAAACTTCAGAAAATGCTCAAATTCTTTGGTTTAAACATAAAAAGAACAGGGTATTTCCCTCAAGGTATATCACCTTGTTTTACAAAAGGCTCAGGTAATTGCCTTCTATTCACTGTGTACATGTGGAAGTTTTAGAAAGTGGCGTGTATTCATGCCTAAAATAGAGATTTGTGTGGTGGCTTATTGGGGCATTCGAAAGTTGAAGATTGCTAGAGAAACTGAAAAAGCTTAAATGTCTACTGCTTGATAATTACCGCTATGATTTACATTCCTAGTGTCTAGAAACACCTTCAGAAATAGCAGCCAGAGTATCTGTATATTAAAAAAAAAGAACCCAAAGAAAACAAAAAAGAAAAATAAGTGGATGTAAAGTGGTAAGGGAACAGAATAGATCAAAAAGGAAATAAGGAAAATTAAAGCTGATGTCCTACTTTCACAGTCCAGTGGCTGTAGGACGGGAAAGGAAGCCAGGACTACATTAATTCACTCCTTGGTGACTATCTGTATTATTAGCTCTTATTAATAGAAAGCCTTGATGGAACTTTGAGAACATCTGGGCTGCTTCATACTTTTCACGTTCTTGAACTTGGGTAGATCCTACACAATATAAGAGCTGGACAATCCAGCTGTGAAGGCCAAACTAAGGAGCTGGAGCTCCAGGGTGGCATTCCTGGCAAGTCACCACATCACTGTGAGCTCTTGAGGTGTAAACCTATTTATTCTGGTCTGGCCACATGTGCCGAGAGCATCTTAACAGCTAACACACCTTGCAGGGGTATGGTTAGGCTAAGTTAGATGACACCTGTAAAGGGATTTATGATAATCTTCATCTTCCTCTTTGGCAGGAAGATCGTCTGTAAGTGTGAAACGATGTGGATATTCAGTTTACTTCATGACAGGGAACATATTTTTTCTAAAGCAATCTGCATTTCTTTCGCAAGCTGGCTGTAATAAAGGCAGAATTAATGGTTTGCACACATTTTGTATTTCATGAGAAGCATTCTGTTCAAAATGATAATGTTTATGATTGGTTATTCATTTCTGTCAGTTGGTATGTGGTTTTTTTTTTTTTTAATTAGACTTTCTTGAAATATCTTCAGCTTTGTAAACAGTTATAGTTGTTTCCTACAGCATATCTGAGGCAGACTGCAGAAATCACTGTAAGTAGTTTCTGTGATATGTTTCACAGTTGTTGAAACCACATTTTTGAATTCTGATACTGTGCTTTAGTTGGGATTGTTACTTTTAGATAAAATCTCATTATTATCAGGATGACAAACCCTATGCTTCTTATTCATTGCAAAAACAAGTGATATTTTTAGACATCTGCAGTATTAAGTGCTTTCACCTCTAAGAAATTGCCAAATCCCATCATATGCTGCTCAAAGTTATATTTACACCAAAGAATTACATGATTCCTACTGTAATTGAATCAGTTTTACTTACATGGAAGAATACATAACTTAATTGCCTGGGTGTAGCTGTAAACCAGATTTCTGCTTCCTGTTTAACATTCACAAGCAGGCACTTGGGTGTAGTATTTCAGTTTTATCTGTTTGGCCAAGGTATCTTCCAGCAGAAATGTAAGATTGAACTTGTGGCTGCTTTTGATCACCACAATCCTTCTGTTACTTCACGGAGGGAAGGGCAGATTGTCCTCTCACTCTTGGTAGAATGCAATTTCCATATGTTTTCATTTGGTTAAACTTTCTCTTTCTGCTTGAGTTGTGGTAAGTGTCATGGTGGAATAATTTGGAAAAAGAACATTGTGATTCATCCTATAATCACATTGTGTCAAACTGAAAAAACAACTGAAATATTTTACTCAAAATAATGAGCCCCCTTAAATTTTTTATTTCTGATTTCTGTTCATGATATACATGAGGAATAAAGCAAATGCATTCCTTGCATATTCCATAAGTTGAATTATTCATGGTGAAAAATACAGCTTAACATATAGGAAATGGCTATGATCAAATTTTAAATCATAGAAGGAAAACTAAAGAAGAAACATAATAACCTTCAGCATTTTGGTTTGTGTTTTTCCCTGAAATAAACTGGGATCACTGCTTGCCCAAGTTCTGCAAACTGAGCTTTCTTTTTTTCCTGTTGAAATATACTTAATGTTGTATATACATTAATTGTAAAATTCTAGCTGAATTGTTTCACTAAAGAGTGGGTAAGCAATTTTAAAAATATATTTTCTGTTGCAGGTATGTGATACATAGTTCTTTTAAAGTTTCTTTTTTTAAACTCTAAATTATGTTTTTGGAAAGCACTGCTAATAGGACCTATGCTTGTGTATGAACTGTTACTTGTATTGCAAATTGTGCCAGTGTCAACACCGAGTAAAAGGGATGTCTTGCAAATTTGAGTTGGAATTTCTCCAAGCATAAGATCGTGCTGGTCTTCCCCTTTGGAAGGCTGTTTATATGACATTTTCACAGCGTGAAGCTCGAGGGTAGGTTTTAAAAAGCAGTCATATCTGAGGTAAGAGTGGGGCCAGGACAATTAGGGCTCTGCAGAAGTTTCCGCGGCCACGTGAGCCATTACCTGTATGTTCAGAAATTCTGTTTAATTTTGAAGTCACATATTGTGTCATACCTACCGGGTTATAATGAACTGTGGGTGTAACATTCTCCTTTTTTCACACACATGCAGTAGTGCATAAAATTGGGATAATAGGAGTGCTAAAATCAGCCTTGTAAAAACAGTTGCATCTTTAATTATGGAGTTTTCACCAAAGCTCCTGTAATTTATTGATGAATCCTAGGAGGGTATGTAGAGTGGGATGACAAGGAAAGCCCGTTTCTGTAGTTCAGCTCATGAAGAATCTGTGCTAAAGTGTAGACATTGTGAAAAAATGTATTTCCATACAGCAACAGGTCAAGATTTACTGAGCTTAACAAAGAAAAGAAGTCTTAGGAAAAAAATCTACAGAAATATTTTAACCTTTTTTTGAAATCTAAAAATGGAGATTATTTACAGTTTTCTTTTTCACAGTATCAATCTTGAACCAGGGTAATGAGCTTACTACTCCAGAAAAGAGGAACAGTCTGTCTTTTTTAATTTCCTGCCCTGAGAAATATCTTTGATCTATGATTGTTGTTTAAAATTCACACCTATTCCAGAACTTTCTGTTGAATGTCAGAATAACTTTTTTCAGTATAATGTCTGTTTAGAAAAAGTGCATCAAATGAAAACAATAATAATGATAATAATGGTGGCAAAATACTGTTATCTTAACTGTCAGATGGAATAGATGTCATCTTGGCTTTTATAAGGACATAAATAAGGAGATCTAGCATCTCTTCATTTAGAGCATGATCTCAGTGTCAGGGACAGTTGCAAGGACTGAATGTTGAGGGAGAGCATGCACTGTGCCTTCTCTGCAGTATTTGAAAAATGTGTTAATTCTTCTAATGGTTGCTGCCTTGTATCATTTGATAAACTGCAAATACATGTAGGCCAAGCATAATTTATGAAGTAATTTATTTCAGCAGTAATATTAAAATCCAGGGTAACTCTGCCTGGTGCCTGCCTGTGATTGCTCTGATATATTCAATATGCCCAAAAGTGGATCTTTAAATATAGGTAATCTATTTGCCTGTGCTTCCATCATAGTTAAGAAAAATGAAAGAACTTTATGGTTTCTCTTTAGTCTTCTTAAAATAAACAACATAAATAGAAGTTATCTAAATTTCCCCTTTCATTTGTATTTTTATTTCTGCCATTTCATGCCAGATTACATCGCTGTATATGAATAAGTACTTTCACATTCAGGTTTTCAAAAGTCAAGTTTAATGGCAGGATTTCTTTGTGATCAGCCCAAATGTGGGGCATGAGGAACTTCCATGTCACCAAGTGGCAGGAACTATCTGACTAAAGGTATTGATGCTTTTAGTTCCTGGAGCCTTACCAGAGAGTAGTCCTAGACAAGTACAACAATCAGCAATTGCTTACATGGGAGAAAAAAAAAGCTAATATTTAGTAACTAGGAGCGTGGGTGATACTTAATTGTAATGAGAACATTTCAGTTGCAGTAGTTCTGGCATCATCTATAATTTTCTTAAAGCTTTATGTGCAATTTATTCCACCATAAGATTAATAGTACAGTGAGGCACAAGTTTGCTTTGCAGGATTGCTGTCTGAGCTGTATTGAATCTAAACTGAGCTCATGCTCTCAGGATGCTGTTCAGTACCAAACTACAAGGCCACTGTAGCTATTTAGAGGCTGTGGTTTTGTTATACTGAGAGATGTCCAGGTAATTAAATGTATAATTATTGTGTAATATGTAATCCATGTGTGTTCAGAAATCTGCCACTCCTGTTTTGCCATTCTGACAGGAAAAGGCTGTTGTAATTTAAGTTTGGAGAACATTTAGTACTGGGCTTCTTCAGGGTGTTTGCCAAGATGGGGATGACTATTTCTCTGCATCAGGTGTAAGTGTGGCTTTCAGGGTAGGTATAGCAAACAGTTCTGCTCATTGCAGAGAAAGCAGCTCCCTTCTGGAGTAGAATCTGAAGCTGTCTCTGCTTTTTTCTTTATTTTCTCCTAAATTTTAAAATAATAGGGAGTGAAGTATCCACAGTAGGCTTTCCAAGCTTTCTCAGTAATACTACAAAGGTAATTGCACTAGAAGAAACAAGTGTTATTACTCATGGCTTTTTGGGTTTTCATTCTAGGGCAAAGAGAGGGCAAAGAGAACACAAAACATTTACTTTTTGAGCATGAGGGAAGTGCACTGAGATTTTGTTGTTATTTTTCATTAACTCTGATTGGTTTCTGAGTGTTCAGTGGAAGACTGTTCCTCGATAGCCTCACTGAAAGACCATTCAGGGCTTTCTTCTTTTTTTGAGCACAAATAGGAACACAGTAACCAGTGAAGCGAAAAGCACAGATTTGCTGGCTGAGCTGGCTTAAAATGAAAAAATGAATCTGAATCTAGGGTACAGCCACAGACTCTGCTGCTCTAGTGTGACTCTTATAAGAGCACTCTCAGTTCTTTTCTTAATTAAAACAGAATGTCCAGTCTTGTGGGATGTTGAGGAGAGTCTCTTACGTCGGAGGCTGCTCTCTGGGTTTGCTTCTCCTCCTCTCAGGCCTCCCCCAGTTTCAGGCCCAGCTGATGGTTCTCACATGTGTGTTGTGTTCTGTGCCCCATAAACTTCTCTCTGTTGAGGAGAGAAGCCACAATGCCTCAAGAAATCCAGGGTGACTCTGTGTGCAGAATGGCTCTGAAAGACTAGTACCTTCCTCTGCTGCCCAACCACAGCCTTTGTAATAACACTCAGCTTATTGCCATGTTTGAGCTGAGGGATTAAACAGATTCCATCCATTCTCCAAATCTAATTTGTTTCCTTCCTGTTTCTATTTTGAGTGACAGATGAATTGTTCAAAGATCTATGGCTAACTATGTCTTGATTAATTAGAAAAGTAAGTAAAAATGTTAAAATGCCTGGTGTTAAATCTCAGAAGAAGAAAGGGAAAAATTTCAGGTATGTTTTCATTCCTTATGTAGTGTGCTTCAGTATATTTCTCCTATGGGTGGTATTCCAAGAATTTATTATCAATTCTACTGTGTCAGACAGAACTTAACCCCATCATACCATTTTATCCATTATGGCCTCTATTGTTAATTATCCACATACCATGCTCCTTTCTATCTCTTCCACTCCCAAGTTGCAGTGCAGTCATTTATTTAAGCTAGTAGAGAAGACCAAATGGGAAGTATGGATTGGATGGCCTTTGTGATTAATTCTTTTCTTTTTCAGTGAGGGTCAGATTTCATAAGGAAAGGAGCTCAGATGACGCTAGAAGGGCATTTTTCAGAGCTAATCAAAATTTTAAGGCAGTAAGTAGTTTTGGCTTTGGAATAATTACTGCAATTACATTAGTTTTTTAGTATAAATATGTTACAATTTTTCAAGTTCACAGGAGAGAGTTATGACTGAACAAGCACATTGCAGGCAAAACACAGAACAGATTGTATTGGAAGGGACCATTCCTCTTTGTCCTGTCACTCTATGAGGGTAAAAAGTCCCTCTTCAGCTTCCTTCCATACCCACCTTTAGGTATGGAAAGTGCTATAAGGTCTCCTGGAGTCTTGTCTTGTCCAGGCTGGATAACTCAGCTCTCTCCCCCGTCTTCCTAGGAAGATGCTCATCCTCTGATCATCTTCTTGGCCTCCTCTGGTTTGCTGCAGCAGCTCCACATCCTTGTTTTAACTTGGGGACTCCAGATCTGGATCCTAATATTATCGGGAAACAAAATTTCTTGCTTAAAATACATCAGTTTCCAAGAACAGCTACAGTGCAGCCTGTTTCTTCATAATATACAGCATTTCAGAGAGGATCTTCACCTGCCCGCTGCTCCTGCTGCTGCCAGATTATCTTTCTCTATTCTTACAGATTTTGAGCAAAATATTCTCTAAGAACCTGTGCTCATTTTGCTTGTGTCTCTGTACAGGAGGATTTATGGCAGGTCTTTTGAGTATTGATACTGGATTTTGAAGATAAACTGCCCTTTTTTGGCAAAGAAATAGACTTAGCGGATCTCCTGGAAGGAAGAGAAGAATTGGAGCAGTAAGGATCTCTTCAGCTTCCTTCCCTCCTGTGTCTCCCTAATCAGCCTGCCCACATCAATAATCTCCATTGCTCCACGGCAGTTAGTCAGGCTGTAGCAAAGATTAAATATCCTTCCTGTAGCTGAATTAACTTTCTAATGTAGGTGGTATAAAATGGGCACATCAATGTACCCACTGCCCTCTCTGGCTTTAATTATTTCAGAACGCTGTCTATTCTGAATTCATAAAAACTGTGGGTATTTCCTGGCTTAAAAGTTTAGGGTCAGACTAGCAGCAAGGCTCTGTGGGGCCTGACTTTCTAGTTGAAGTGGGCTGTTTTAATTGAAACACTACTCTGGGATAACTCTTTTCTGTAGCTGTGGCTTTCTTCAGTTGGTATTTCATGGTCCAGTCCACAAAGATAGTGTGTGTGTGCATTAACACTGCTCCAGATCAGTGAGCAAAGGAAAGGATTTCTTTCTCCTCCTTTTCCGTTAGAAATAAACACATCCTAAACCCAAAGCTGTTTGTGTACAGCCACGATCCCGCCC